>NC_060214.1:111758333-112964166 GCF_021130785.1 Homalodisca vitripennis
ACATAAAAATTATGTTATTACCTAGGTGAAGATCATTTTCCAGAACATGGTACCACACAACAAAATCTTAATTTTAATTTACCACATTAGTGGTTTGGTGGTTCAATGTTATCTTGGTTGACAACGTATCTGTGGTTGATAATGTATTTAACAATAATGATTTATTTATTTCAGTGAAACAATAAATTTCACATATCTGTAACCAAACCAGAAAGTACTAACCCTGATTTTTTCTTGTTGAGGATGCTAAAATGTAGTAATGTTCTGGTATTTTGAAATCCAAGAATATTTTTTAAGCCAATAGAAGCAATATTTTCAGAACTGATTTGTGAAGTTGTTAATTCCAAAGCTAAAATTTACTTTTCTGATCCACCAATGGAATTTATATTATGTGTACCTTTAGTTGTATTAAACCTACATGGAAAATTAAGATCACAACTTAGAAAATTCTATTTTTTTTTTACTTTTGTAATATATTACTAATAATAACACTTTATTTTGCACTAGTTAATTCAAGATTGCAGTACACCTTGCTATGCTGGGGAGGAACCTATAAATTATCATAAGCTAAGTTAAGACACACTCAACATTATTTTTGCAGGTAACTTTAAAAATAAAAAAACCATTTTTCCATTGTACCAGCAGTTAAATATTTTACCAATCCATCATTTTTTTGTTCTTAAGGTCTTAAAATTCTTCTTTATTAGAAGTGGAAATAGAGAAAACACAATACCTCATTTAAAAAAATATTTATAACTAATAATAATAATAAATAATTAAGATTACTACGAATGTTAAACATTTTTGTAGAAAAAGTCGCTTGACTTTCTTTTTCCAGCAAGATGTGGGATATCTCAACAATTTTAGTATATAAATATATACAGGTATTTGTTCTTATAATAAATAGTTATATGAATATTTCTAGAAATATTCATATAACAAACATGATGAAAAACATAATAAATGTTTAAAATAAACATATTTAATATGTTACATATTTAACATATTTTATGTTTTATATGTTTATATGTTTTATTTAAACATATGTTTAAGTATGTTTTAAATCTATATATATAAAAATGAATGTTTGTATGTTTGTCCTTTATGGAATCGTGAACTATTGGACCGATCATGATGAAAATTTGTACGTATATGTATTTTTCCACGGAGAAGGTTTATAAGCTATGCCCATCCCTTTCCCGATTCAGGATTCCGCCCCACTGGTTACAGAAATACCCATAAGAAATGCATTGCAGCAAACATATGTTAACGTCTTTTCAAATTTTTAATCAGCTGTTCTTTGTAAACATATATTACACTTATAGTTTTAAAGCATAGAGTAAGCTTAAGAGAAACGACAAATTTTGTTTAAACTGTTTTTGCAATCACTGTTAAACATAGACTTTAATATCCAGATAATACAATTCAAATTTGACGTAAAAATTCACCTTTAACTGCAATATTTATTTAATATAAACCATGCTCATGCTTGATCAGAAGAGTAATGCAGATATCATAATTACTATCTTACGTTGGCTACAAATATAAAGAATGTTATAAAATCAACCTTAGTTGTTTTTTTTGACAGAAGTATGGTTCTCAAAACTCCGTGTGTACATATTCTCTCGATCGAGACAACAAAGCAAGCTCAATCGTGGCATCGGAGATATAACTAATTTAATCTAAAATTTATTATAGTAAAAAAAAAAACTTACTAAGTAATATAAGGACTTCGGTTCTTAAGATTTGCGTGCGAAGCCGTGGGTAACAGCTAGATAGAGGCAGGAATATGGTACATACCTTCATAATACGCCCAAGAGGCTCACGATGGAACGACTATCAATTATCTCAGCAATGTTTAGAATGTGATAGAAAAAGAATAAGTGAATATAGTGTACTGTTTTCAACGGGAAATTGCGTGCGAAGCCGCGGGCAACTTTTGCAACAAATTATTGAAATGCGCAGCAAAGCGCGCCGGGCCCGCTAGTATTGATATAAAAACATGATGTTTATTTAGTTATTTATAATATTTAATATTCAATTAAAAACATGCTTTTCACCTATGTTACAGTAACAGTAAAACGATGTTACAGTTAGAGCATTACGGAGTTTTATAACTAATGATAGACTCGATATGTCTTGTTACATTCACAGTTATTGTTACAACTGGCCACGCTAATAGATGAAGTGGTCAGTTTTATTTCTCACACATCCAATTTATTATTTCTACATGTGTTTCAGTATGGGAAATAAATTCAAACTAGGTGTTCAAAATTTTCCCTTCCGGCCATCTGGCAACTTGTTAACCGGTTTTAAAAGCTGTCTACTGCGTTTTTAATGTATTCTCATGAAATAGCTTGAACTTCCTGTTCTATCATAGCTCTGAGTTCGATCACGTCTGTTGGGGAACATTTTGAACACCTACTTTGAAATTAGTTTTGAGAAGTTTTGAACTTCTCAAAAGCAAACTATTAATGAGGAAAGTTAAATTAAGAATTTACAAAACCATGATCTTGCCAGTTTTGATGTACGGGTCAGAAGTATGGGCACTCACAAAGAAATCCCAAAAAAAGTTAATAACCTTTGAAAACAAAATACTAAGAAGAATTTTTGGACCAGTTCAAGAAGGAGACATATGGCGGATCAGGAAGAACAGAGAATTAAGAGAAATATACCAAGATCCCGATGTGATTGCACTGATCAGGAGTAAAAGAATGAGATGGATGGGCCATGTTGCCCGTAGGGGAGAAGATAAAATGATAAAGAAGGTGTGGCGAGGGGAACCAGAGGGAGTGAGGCCATTGGGCAGACCTAGGATGCGATGGAGAGATCAGGTGGAGAAGGATTTAAGAACGATTGGCGCTACACTGGAAGTGGCTCAAGATAGAGGAAGTTGGAGAGACATTGTTGGCGAGGTCAAAAACCATCTGGGTTTCGAGTGGCCACAGGAGTAAGTAAGAGTAAGTAAGTACTTTGAAATTAGCTCACTCAATTAAGTATTCCGTTCAACTTACAACATGTACGGTATTACTTATTTCTTACGCGCAATGTATTAAACATTTTTTAAACTTTAAACTCCAATCAATTTCTTCCAACTGGATCAATCTATTGAAGTCCTGTACGCAGCATTGTTCTCAGTTTAACTTAACCTTAACTTAACTTGACATTCCATGAAATGAAAACAGAATATATGGGGAAAATGTTTTAACTGTTTACCCAAGGAAATAAAAGATTACAATGGCAAAAAGTTTGATAATGAACTAAAGAAATATTTCACAAATAAAGCTCTATACTCAATTGGAGAATTATTATCAAACAATTAGCAGAAAACTGCTTAAAAAATAATTGTAAATATTAGTGTTAGTTTTAATATAAGTTTTAGTATTAGTTTTAGTTTCAGATTTTTATAGATATTGACGCTATTCATGTACAGTTGATGTTTACATTTAATGTAGCTCAATGTATGTTTTGGAATAAAGAAAATTCTCTCTCTCTTTAAACAAGACGTATAACTCAACAAAGGCTGTTATTAAAGATTTTCTTATTACCCCGATGGGTTGTCCCCCAAAGGTGAAATCCAAAAACCATCTTCGCAGAAAGGTAGCTTACTATTACCAGTAATGGTATGCCAAATTTGGTTGTGATATCTCTTGTTTAAAAGTTATAACGTGAACGTGTTTACACTTTAAGTTTGTGTTTTATGTTTTTAACAAGTTAAATCCTATCAGATACCTTTTCAATACTTGATGTATTTTAAAATAAAGAATACTTGTATTTGTGAATAAAAAACCTTAGATACGATGGCATTTTGACACCATATTGAAAAACCAACAATTCAACCAATAAATAATATTAAACTAAATCCTGGACATTTGAAACGCTTCAGGCAGGACTTCTAGTTACGAGTACTTATGCAAAATTAAATAAAACATCTGTGAGAGTACAACATTTCTTTATGCGTTTTGTTTTTATATTACTTAAGCCTAAGTCTTTTAAGTACTTAAGTGTTATTCTAAACACCTCATATAAAATGAAAATGCAACAAGTAATATTTTTTTCAAACCAATTCCTACTTTGTATTCAACTAATATAGAAAAGTAAATATTTCTACTTAATTGTTTTTAATTTTGTGACAACTATTGTTAATTTTAACATATTATTATTATCACAACATATAAAGGGTAAAATAGAACATGTTTTTAACCTTGCATATTCAAAATTTTCTTTTTTAAATTCCTAAACAATAAGTTGTATATAAATTATAGCCTACCAACTTTGAAGACATACAGTCAAACTTGGATAATTCCAACATTTTTAATTCCAAGTTTTGGATAGAATGAACTTTTATCCAGCCTTTTTGTCACTATAGTTTAACAAGATTGGAGTAAGTCACACCACGTATCAGGATGCGCTGAGCTTGTATGCAAAATTTCAATTCTACAGATCATTTCATTCTTAAGATGTCTTATTGGACAAAAAAGGTTTACATCCCCCGGCAGACAAAAGAGAAATTGTGTCAGCGTACTGAGGCATAGGCTTCAATGACACTTAGCCAAATTAGTTGGTAATGCACCACTATTAAACTCACTCTAGTTTATGTAGTAATGAAGTTTCGAGCTAAATGTAAAGTCAAGATATGAAATTTGTACCTAAATATCTTGCTACATGATACATTCACATATATTGTTGATTATGTTGGGTTTCATAACAGTGTATATTAAACGTCTACATACCAAGTCACCAAAATATGATGTTGGGGTAGTGGAGCTGTATATGCTAATATGTCACATGTTAATATGTAGTGTTACTGTTCGTAG
This sequence comes from Homalodisca vitripennis, assembly GCF_021130785.1. Classification (NCBI taxonomy): domain Eukaryota; kingdom Metazoa; phylum Arthropoda; class Insecta; order Hemiptera; family Cicadellidae; genus Homalodisca; species Homalodisca vitripennis. The sequence goes on from NC_060214.1 coordinate 111,763,151, forward strand.
TTTACTTACAAATTTATTTATCCCGGGATTTTCTCATTGCCATCATTGTTATCCATAAAACCTATATATTAAATTAATTAATTAATTAATTAAGTAATCATTCTAAAAAAAAAAAAGTCAAGGGGATTTGAGTGTATATGCGAAATGTCAACTCGATTGAGTACTGAAAAATGGTTCAATTTTAATTAGCAACTAAAAGCAATTTAACTTTGCGTCAAAACAATTAACTCAAAGACAGTTTTCAAGCTAACAGTAGGAATTAAAAACATGCAACTGTCTCAATGGTGTTTACTTCTTTCAAACTGGGAATTGTGAAATAACGAGATTTAAATCATTTTTACAATAAGAGTGCTGCTTGGTAAAAGTAATTAAGTACGTCAGTTGATACAAGAACTGACCGAGTTGACTAAAGACATAATATTAACGAATCAAATTGTGTATTATCATCATTTTCCAATACAGATTTTGATTGTTCAATATCTTCATTGCCACTACAATTGCATTTTGTTCATGAAAATCCACAGAAAGGTAAATGTGTAGCCGAAGTTGTTCCTCGCATAAGAGCGGGATTGGCTAAAGAACTGCACTTGTTCATCTGAAGCTAGGTTCGAAGGCTATGAGTAGGCAGAAGAGCAGGTTGCAGCAGTATAAGATCTGAAGGCGGTACCGAAATGACCTATCTCAGCAATGAATAAAATTTTATTTACTTCAAACTTGGTTTGAGCTGCATTTATGTTATTAAGCTTTCTCCAATTTCATTGCAACTTTCGGCAGAAGCATAGAATTCATCACATTTTCTATTGGTATGAAGCCCATTTAGAACAGTGTAAGTAGGTCTCTCCTGCCATTGCATTGATTTTTCTTTTTCGAGTTTTCACTTGAGATAAGTACATTTTCACTTTCTGCAACAAAGGAGAAAACTACTTCATCATTGCGGCTAAATTGGCTAATTTCATCATTATTAACATTTCTTTTTGGAGTTATATAGCTCTAGAATAAGATGAGATTTCACTTGTGATTAGTACATTTTCACTTTCTGCGACGTTGGGAAGACTACTTCATCATCACAGCTTAATTAGCTAATTACACGAGCATTACATCTAACTGTTCAACCAATTCAACCATTTGACCTTTAGATATTCATAATTAATCAATACCAGCTTTATTTATTTAGAAGATTGACGTCATTACCAGCTGTTGTTATTTCCTTTGTGTAGGAGAAGGTTGGTGACAGACAAGAACAATGGCGATGAATATGCAAATATTGGTTCAAAATGTTTTTATAAGCAAAATCTTTAAAAACTGATCTCAAGAGTGCATTGCTGATCATCTAACAGAATATATGTATCGACGAGCAATTATGATTATTGGTGGTGATCCACTCGAGCATTTTATAAATGATATCAAACATATCTACCCTGCAAAGTAATAGTACTACGCAGCTCAAGAGTACTTTAAGTAAAATTGAGTTATTTTATACAATTTAAAAAACAAAATATAAAAATATAGCTTCTCTAAATTAAAATTTTTTACACAGCCTAAACTTAATTTAACATGATATTTTCTTCAAAATGTATTCAAAGTAAAAACGTGTTTGAATATAAATTCAAAATTAAAATCACGTGTTTCGTTATTGACTAGTAACGGCAAGACCATGACGTACGTGACTTCTTTGTTTCACAAGCAGTCACGTTTATCCTTAAAAATAAATAAAGTAAGTATATGCTATTGTCTTGTTGTAATTATATTTTTATTTGTGAATTAGTATATTAATATTTATACATTAATTTCTAAAATTGAAAACTACCCAAACCATACTGTTCTTTGAAATATCTAATATATTATTTGGTCCAACATTTTGCTTTCAGTCCTTTGGATGGTCATGAATATCGATGATTCCATATCATTCGATAATCATCAGCCGATTGTGTTGGTGGTTGCTTATTACACTGCAGCTGCTGTATTCTGATAATATAAATCACCTTTAGATATATTTGAAGATACATAATGAATTTTAATTCTCAATACTAATGAAGGGTTAGTAATGAAGACTAAGCGTCCTACACTTGTTATTTAATTGTTATTATCGAATGGTTTGATTGTTTTTATTTGAATGAATAATTCTATATTACAATTTATTTAACAAAACATATGATTCCTATTTATTAGTTACATTCATTTGACATGTAAACAATAAATAAGCAAGAACTAATTTATTGAGAATTTTAAAATGACAATGAATATGAGGAAATGATGTGATAAATTTATGTTAATTGGCCTTCACAAAAGTGGTTACTCACTGCTATCCACACAATCTATAAATATTGTAACATATATTTCTTATGTATAGGTCTAGGCCATAGTTGTATTTGTTATTTTGTAATGTTATTGTAAAATTATGTTAATAAAAATTGGGTGATTGCGAAAGTAACGGCCGGAGCGGCAAAATACGAGTTTTACGTTATTAAATTATTGTCCTACAGAACAAAACAATATAAGGTTTTAAGGTTTGACGGGTGGAAATGAGAAATAACTAAGTTGTAGAACATACAAAATGGGACAACTGTTCATGCGCAGAGCAATACTTCCATGTTGTACATCCGCGTCAGGCGTCACGTGACCTTTTGTGACCGTGATTCAACCTTGTGATGACGTCATCGGATGCAGTGCCATCTTTGAAAACGTAAATGAAAAATAATACTGAAATGAGCAGAATTTTGACCCAAATGAACAATGTTTTTTTTAATTTCGAGCCACAAATTATTTAGTTGTCGGGTTTAGACGAGTGCCTCCGGCTATCAGTGCAGGCTGTGGCAGCACCGTTGCTGCCCCGCGCTGATGTCAACAAAAAAAAACATCCATCGAGATAGTACCTATCAGTAAAATATCAAATTCTACATGAGCTGATCACAAATAGTAATTGAAATATAGCCTAATGCAAAGGCAATTATGTAAAGTGTAAAAAACTTAATAAATCATGAAAAACCCCAATATAAATATATAAATGGACATTAATAGAGAACACTTACCATTAGTGTGTTGGCGGATAGAGCTGAGCGGCAGCAACAAAAAAGTGTGGAGCCTGGTACGTGGGTGGGGATATTTGGCCTTGAAAAGGAATTCTACCGGGTACCTGACAATGGTCATCCTGGACACCATAACAAAGGATATTCACCCAGACTTCTCGCCAATATCTTTCAATGTCTCTATGTCTAAGCGCGTTCTTTCAAAAAAGGAACCTGCCTAACACAATTTTTTTAAATTGCAACATTTTAAACTTTTTTTTAGTACTTTTATGAATTTTTCTCTCGCAATGAAACATCAAAGTTTCCTGGTTTAAAAACAATACGCAACCGCACAACGAACAAATACACTCATTATTAAAAATTCCATAACTTATTCTATTAAAAAAGAAATAATCTCATTTCGGTCAAAACGTAAACTATTAACATGCCCGACAAAACACTCCGACACTCACAATTCACTACGATTCATCGAACTAGTGGATGGTTGATCCATAATTGTCACGCACTCACTTGATCTAAACTACAGTACATGATATCTTGTGAAGCACTGACTTCTGCCCCTTAACACTCAGATAACAGATACGCTATCAGTCCCGGCCACAGATATCCGAATATTTAAGTAAACCTGGTTGGACGTATGTTGTATGTGAAGTTTGCTTGTGTACTTTCAAGGCCTGTTCATGCTTCTTCTGGTGTACCTCAAGGTAGACACTTGGGACCCATCCTGTTCTGCTTATTTATGAATGACATCGGTAGATTTTAGGAGAGCTCATATTTGGTCTTCGCGGACGATGTCAAGATATTTAGAGAAATCTCTTCTGCTAATCAGCAAATCGAGTTGCAAAGGGACCTGAAGAGGATCCAGGACTAGTGTCAAGCTAACGCCATGGATTTAAATGTAGACAAATGAATGGTCATTTCCTACACAAGAGCAAGACATCTTTGCCAGTTTGATTACATGCTATAGGCCTATGGTGTTATTCTTCGAAGGGTGGTTAGTGCTCGTGACCTTGGTATTTTTTTTTACTTCTACCCTGGACTTCAGTGAGCACATGACTAACATTGCAAACAAATCTGCAAGAATACTTGGGCTCATCAGTCGCACCTGTCGGCAGAACTTCTCCATCACATCATTTAAAGCTCTCTATGTTGCACTTGTTCGGCCTATCTTGGAGTTTTCTACAGTGGTCTGGTCCCCCTACCAAGTGAGACAAGCCTCTATTCTGGATTCAGTGCAGAGGCGGTTCCTCAGGATGGTCGGCATCAAACTTGGCTTCCGGTACAGGGATGTTATGTTGATGTGCAAGAAATTCAACGCAGTCTTATAACTGTACCCATCCTTGCATCCCGAAGAATATTAATGGACATGGTTTTCTTGCACAAATTATTGAATGGTCTCATCAACTGTCCAGAGAATCTTCGACAGGTTAATCTTCATGTTCCTCGTGGATCCAGACACTGTCAGCTTTTCTGCAAGCATCACCATCCTACAAACTACCACTACCACAGTACTATACCTAGACTAATGAGAACTGGTAATGCCGTATGTCCTAAAGTTGATTTTTTTGGTTCCTCTCTTGCTGCCTTTAAAAACAGATTATAGCTACTATAATTATGATTGGGTAGTTGTCCTCTAAATCTTGGTTTATATAAAAATATTATGTTGTTAGTATTATGTATATTGTTATGGTGTTATTATTCTGGTAAATATTATAGACCTAGTTATTGTTTTCGAAATTGTAATTAAATGTAAAAAGGTGTATTGCCGTGTACAAATAAACAGATATCCAGACACAGCACACAAACAGAACATTAAAAACTTAACTATTTATGAATATACCCCCTAAACCATGTTATTTGTCATTTGTACCCCCTAAAAACATATATACTTTTATTCTGGAGGATGAGCAGAATACGTTGATAATGTTAAATTCGTGATTTGCCACGTCGACCCTTAACCTCATAATTGCCAAAAATTGGAATGTATTATTCCTGTTGTTGATGTATTAGAATTCTTGTTTCATAATATTTAATACATAACATCGAATTTGGATAAAATATCGAGTAATTTGATAATAACAATCGAATAACAAGTGTAGGCCGCTTATTAAAATCTCCCCTAATGAAAGCCTTATAACACAAACTATGAAGGTTAAAGAGTACTAATCAGTTAATTTGACATGACTTGGACCATCGAATCACATAAATTCTGTATTTTCATGGTTGCAATACACATCAATTAAAGCACACTGCTTTTCAGACCACAAAAGTGATCGACTGGGCAAATAAGCTACAATACACTTAGCTACTTGGCTAAGTGGCTTGTGTGTACAACAGTGGCATTATGACTTTTATATCAAAGCCCTAACTAGAATGAAATCTCACTAAATATTTGATACATAAAATTATTTATTATTAGTTTCTCCTTATACATGACAGAATTATCCATATTGTCCTATACAAAAATGGCCTAGCTTAGTAATGAATTTAAATTTTATACTCTAACAAAATATTAATGTCTTAGGTTTTAATTTTTACGATTAAAGTAATAGTATTAAAAATGCCTCATTTCAATTAAAACGGGTATTTTTATAATGCGGCTGTAATACAGGCAATACTATGTACATTACCAGTATCTCTCACCAGCTGACATTTGGAACTAAATAGCCTACAATAACCTAAAACTAGACATACGTGTAAAGATTGTCTGTTAGAACTTACGAATTAACGCTTCCAGACTAGTAGTTACAATATCCATATTTTAAAAATAAAAAATATATTCCAAATCCATAAACATTTCACAAAAACAACTAACAAAAATGACTTTGACAGCTAGAGACGACAACGAAGATTAAAAGACTGACCGAATGAATGCAGCAGTGCAATGAACTACATTCAGCCGCTAGTTCACCACTGGCGTTGGTGTCGATACTAACATTATATAAGATTATAATCTGTTCATGAAATTGATAAATACTTGCTCATAAGGTAAGCTAATCGTCGACCACGCTAGTTTTTAAGAATAAACAATAAAAATTGCAATTGATCAATAAAAGTAAAATAGACAGTCATAATAGAGACAGTACATAATTACAAAGATAATGTTTAATGAACACATAACAAGTACTGAACATCAGTCTGCAAAAAGGGTCAGATACTCAGAAAAGAATTAAAACCTAAATTAAGACTGAATAATAACATCTATTTTCTACAATTATTTATATAAACTCACACGTGCCTCCAAAAAACTCACCAACTGAATAACATTTTTGGAGACACCCGTGAGTATTCAGTTTTGGTAGATGTCGAAATGAGAAAGAGAAGTTATTACAAATGATGCTGTCTAGACTAAACTAAAGTAATTTTTAGGTTCTGTTATAGACACGGAACAACAGTGCTTTATTGTTTTTTTGTTTTTTTTTTAACGTAGGGGGAATGCATTGGCGCACGGAGTGTGGGACTCCCTTACGGACTACGCACTAAATCCCCTACGGGCCACGGAGGGACCCAGGCCGGAACCCTTTCGGATGACATCTTGCCTGGTCCGTGTGTCTTAGGTCCCATCCGGGACAAAACTACTTGTTTCGGAAGCTAGGGGTCAGCCAGGCATCCGTCTTCACGTTTCTGATGAATGATCGCATGTACATGAGTGGTGACTGCATTCCAGGCGTCCTCACTCTGCAGCATCAGCTCCACAATGGTGTCTGCCGAAACATCGCCAACTGTGGTGGCGAGCGTTCGCCTGGCCTCGGTGAAGCGCCCGCAAGCGAAGAAGGTGTGATGAGCAACATCATCTTCCTCTGGGCAGTAAGCACACCGAGGCGACCTGACTTTTCCCATCCTGTAGAGGTACTTCCTAAAGTAACCGTGCCCCGTCAGGAACTGTCACAGCTAGAAATCTATCTCCCCGTGGCCACGATCTATCTAGGGTTGAAGCTCTCGAATGAGACGGAAGGTCTAGCGACCGTCCGATCCTTCCGTCCACCTCCGCTGCCAAACCTGCAGAGTCTCCACCCTGGCAGCAGCCAAGGCATCCTCTCTACCCCGCTCGGCAGCCTCCCAGAAGACGGTCTGTCTCTCGATGGCCAGCAGATCAATAGGAATCACCCCAGCCACGACCACCATGGCCGAACCGGAAACGGTGCGATAGGCGCGGGCGACCCTAAGTGCCGCTCTTCTCTGTACCGATATCAGCCTTTGACTGTATCGCCTTATCCTCATGACACCCGCCCAAACCTCTGCGCCATACAGAAGGGTTTGAGTTTACAGTAGACATGAGGAGGCGTCTCTTACTTGACATAGGGCTTCCTACGTTAGCCATCAGCCTGCCGAGATACATAACCACCTTAGAGGCTTTGTCACACACCGCCTGAATGTGCTCCCAATACCGAAGACGGCAGTCAAGTAACACACCCAGGTACTTCGCCGCAGTCCTTGTCCGAACTTCGACACCCCCCACATTCATAGAGATCAGAGTGGTGATTCTCCGTCGAGTGAGTATAACGATTTCGGTCTTGGCGACCGCCAGCTCAAGTCCGTGGCTCGTCATCCAGGCATTGACCCGAATCATTACCTGATTAAGGCGTAACTGTGCCAAGTCTGGAGTCCTCGCCGTGATGACTACAGCTACGTCATCAGCATAGCCCACGAGGAAGACGTCGTGGGGCATCTCGAGGCGAAGCAAACCATCGTATGAAACATTCCATAGGTCTGGGCCGAGAATAGACCCTTGAGCCGCACCGGCAGTGACCTCTTTCGTTCTCCTTCCGTATTTGGTTTCATACAACAGCCGATGGTTCTTCAGGTAGTCCTGCACAACGACCAGGAGATAGTCGGGCACGCTGAAGTCCCGCTGCAACGCCTCTAGCATGTCCTCCCACCGAGCAGAGTTAAACGCGTTCTTTACGTCAAGGGTGACCAACAGCACAATCGGCCGAGCCTGGTGATAAGCTGTTTCGGCTTGCTGGACGGCACTGATCACCTCTGTAATGGCGTTCAGAGTTGAGTGTTGCTTTCGAAAGTCGTGCTGCCGGGGAGAGAGATCTCCGGCGGCTTCGATGGACGACTGCAATCTGGGTTTCAGCAACCTTTCATAGAGCTTCCACGCGGTGTCAAGCGTACAAAGTGGCCTGTATGCCGACGGGGAGTTCGGGTCACCTTTGCCTTTGCTAATCAGCGCAACCTTCCAGCGCGATGGGAACACACCCGCTACCAAACATGCATTAAACATATTCAGCAACAAGAGCGGATAACTCGCCACCACAACCTTCAAAACCTCAGCTGGAATGCCATCAGGTCCTGGAGCCTTCTTGTTGCGCATGGTAGACACCGCCACTACAAGCTCCTGCTCCGTAAAAATGGGAACGTCTGGAACCGGCCTCCCTAATCTCTCCTCCCGCCTAACTTGGTGACTTGGAAAGAGAGCTTCCACGATCGCCGAAATCATTCCAGCGGGCATTTCCGTGCTGTTAGCCCCCATTCCTCCGAGCCCTCACAAGTCTGTATCCTCTTCCCCAGGGGTCCGAGTCCACCTCCTGGCAGAGCTCACGCCAGCATCGCGCCTTGCTCAGACGGATTGCTGCTCTCAGAGTTTTCTTAGCAGCCTTATGCTCTGCCGACCTAGTTATAGCTTCAGGCCGGTTTCGAGCTCGCTGCGCTCTACGTCTGCACATCCGTGCAGTTCTCCTGAGCTCGCCGATTTCGTCCCTCTACCAGAAGGCTTGGCGACGGCCACGGTAGGGTCGTTTCCGAGGCATTGACGAATCGCAAGCGTGTTCTATCAGTTTCATGGAAGAGTCGATATAAGCCTCAACCTCAGCTGTTACCGTGGACTCACGAAACCCCGGATCACCAGCCTCGATACTACGATCTAGTTGCTCGACGAGTTTTCCCCTGTCCAGCTTAGCCAGATTCCAGCCAAGAGTGTTTCGGGTATTCGCTCGCAGCGGCAGCCAAGTATCGATAAGATTGAAAGCGATGAACTAGTGGTCACTAGCAGTGTAGACAGACGTCCATCACTCGCCATTCCGCTACTAAAGGGAACAAATCGGCCGATACCAGCGTAATATCTAGTATTGACTCACCGAGAGTGCTTGGGAAGGTCGGCCTTGTCCCTCTATTCACGACTTCCAAATCGATTCTCGAGACCATCTCCAAAATTATGTTGCTTTATTGTGTTGTACTCTTCATTATGTTAGTTTAGTGAAATCCCTTAGTGTGTTACTAAACAATGACATTTTCTGATCGCGTGACGTACAGGTATGCTTGTCAGAGGACTCTACGTAGATTGAGGGAATTGTACCGACTCAGAACACTACTGCATGAGGCTGCTAAATTGCAAATCATTCAGTCGCTATTATAGTTTCTTCTGTGTTCTACTACTGTTCTATCTTATGAGAACAGTATCTTAAAATACAGTTCCAGGGAAGCTTTCAGATCGCTTTGGATTTTGACTGTCGTAAACCTCTACATTCAAGCAGTAATCCTGATGGTGAACGAGACAGATCTAAAGTTACAAGTACCCACACCTACAACACCAGTCGAGGAAGCGACTTCATTCTGCCAGCACACCACACTACCCAGTACACTAGAAAACCATCTTACATCGACCGGAAACTCCACAATGGCCTACCACAATTACTGAAGTCACTAAAGGGAATATAACTGAAAAAACTACATAAGTGGCTAATCCACCAGCTGCCAGCTTACTCCTTGAAGAAATTCCTCGAACTTGAACTACATCAATAACTTTAAGAGTTTTATAATATTTTTATTTAATACTTTTTACATAACAACAATTTTACATTTTTTTATTCTAAACAACACTTTTACCAATTTTACAATGAGAATACTCATGTATACTACTAGTTTTACATCATTTGATGTAATAGCTATCTATTAGGTTCAGACAAACTATTGTACCTAGCTTTAAGTTTATTATTATATGACGCCATTGCAATTCCTTGATGAAACTGTAAATAAAAAATATTTTAAATTTGAATATTCTTTCTTGTCCCATCAAAACAAATTTAGTGATACAATTTAATGCTGTTCTATTTTATTAGAATATTGTTTTATAATAGTCTCTTTAGGGTGTTGTTATTACACTGGTCTTGTCATGACTATAATTAAATGAAAATGCATTACAAAGTAGGTTTTTTTTAATTCTGAGAGTAATCAATCTAGTCTACCTCAGGGCACCGGGCGCCGAATTCACATATTAAAATTCTGTTACAACGATCAAATTGTGGAATTAATTTTCTACAAGAGTCACAGAAAAGACACCACGGATAGAGTCCGACAAGCGACCCGGTTTTTATATCAATTAGTATAATTATCAATACCTTAATACTCATATACTGAATACGCGTCTATGAATCATATCAACATATCTTTAGTCATAATAACAATTACATTTGACATTAGAATTATTAATATAATACACGTAGTGACAATCTCATAAATGAGATACAACGATCAATGAAATAATTAGAACTGGAAATATGATAAACTCATAAATAATAATGAAATGATAACAAGATAACAAACATTTATAACGGAAAACACGAAATGTGCTTAATTATTTGTATGTTTTCTTCTGGATAGCAATAGCTTTCGAAAAGTTGTTGAAACGTCTTCTCTAGGAAACCGTACTTCTTTTCTGTAAAAATACTCATTAAGATTATCTGCAAGCAGGTCGGCTGATGTGCCATTTATTAAACTTCTTTTTACAGTCCTCCACGAGCTTTCGACTGTCTATTATTATATATAAACAATACGTTTATTATGTAAAAAAAGTGTTTAATATTGATGCAAGTTATTTATTTATTTATTTCCAACGGCAGCAGCCATTATTACAATACGTACATGCATAATAAAAGTTAGCAAAACGACAATACTTATATCAATATTAGTTAATAAATACGTTAACTTATAAATGATACAAATTTGCAAGTTTGAAGAAGACTTGCAGTTGCTATTAAGTTACTACAGTATATAGATATAAAAGATTTATGGTAACAACAATGCAACCCAACTAGGACAACAAATTTTAACTTGCATATAAAAATATAAGTGATTAACAAAAATAAACATCTAAACCGTAACATAACATAAAACATAACAGAAACATAACCATGCATTATAACCAAGGAACTGATATGAAATATTTAAATAAAATACTGTGCAAATTAGGTAGAATTAACTTAATAGGCCTACTATAAATTGATGCACTAAAAGGAAAACACAGTCAAAGCATGGTGACGGATACAACGGATACTGTCCCAGAAAATATCGCATTCACATAAAATTTGATTACTCAATCGAGCAAATCTTGCCAAAGGACTATTGTAATCGAAGTTGATGGAGTGATGCCTGCGATCAAGAAGTTCTCGAGATCTAGTGTTAGCGGATGGAACTCAAGTCAATCTCGGCAAGGAGATCTGGGGGCACTGCACCTGGCCATTAACAATCTTCCAAAGAAGCACAACATCAGCCACTTCACGTCGCCGGGCGAGAGATGGTAGGTGGAGAACTCTAGCGATGTCGTCAACGGGAACATCCAGGTAGCCATATCCAAGTCGGACCCCAACCAGCCGAATGAATCGGCGCTGTAAAGCCTCTAATCTCATCTGGGAGCTGATAGTGTACGGGGACCACACTGGACTTGCGTATTCTGCGATGGGTCTTACAAGGGAGCAGTACAGAGAGCGAAGAGCAGCCGGACTGTGTATGCCTCTAGAAAATCTAGAGATGAATCCAAGCATTCGGTTTGCTTGGTTGCAGACATGATCTATGTAAAGGAAAAACTCCAGATCCTTGTCAAATCGAAGTCCTTTATGCTGTTAGATCTTGGAAAAAGAGTGTTAGCCATGCAATACGGATGAAAAGCCGGAGATTTGATTCTATGGAAGGTAACGGCAGAGCATTTGCTTGGATTTACAGGCATATTGTTTCGAGTACACCATTCTTCAATAGAAGATAAACTTTCTTGAATCTTCAGAAAGTCACCAGGCGATGCTATCGCTGTAAATATATTCAGGTCGTGAGCAAATTGCAGGGCGTTCACACTCACCACCTCAAGATCATTCACAAAAAAGTTGAAGAGACATTATTATTCAAAAATCAGTATCAGTTGGTTATATTCCAATTTACCATTAAATAATATCGTTTCTCAATATTGGTATAAAAAAAACGAGTCCACTTATCGTACTCTACCCGGCACTATTTAAAGGAAATTACATACTAATTTAATCCTTAAATACATTTTTAAAACATTCGTAGTTTACCATCAATTAAAAAAAGTCCTATGTTGCTTTATGGATACACATTAATAATTACTTCTCTTTGTTGGAGTTCATTTAATTCCATAGAGTTCTTCTTGGATTTCGTTCCTCTACCTCTACCGTTCTTTTTGTAACTGCAATTGACTGTGGTGGACCATAACCTATCTATAATGTCAGTAGGTGAAAAGTAAGTTTACAGTGACAAAATTAGTATATTTATTCTTTATATTATATTTATACTTAACTAAATGCATCTAGCTTCAATTGCCTAGAATGTCACCCCTGATATTTACTTGTTATTTGCATATTTCTGTGATACAAATGTATGTTTACAATCACCCCTGACTAGCTTCAAATCTTTGCATGACATTGTAAATTTATTAGTTCACTAATTAATGCAGTTTATATAATATGTATTTTCTAGATAATCTTTTCAAAGTCTAAATACTTATTTTTCACTTATTTTATTATTTTCACTTATTTTTGGATATATTAAATTGTGTAGGCCTAATATCTAGCATAATTCATCAAAAATTTATTTCAACTCAAATCCAAGCAAAAATATCAAACAGCTTATGGTATAAAGGAGACCAAAAAAAGTCATGTATTACAGTACATATGTAATAAATCTCAAATCCTCCCCCTAGCATAGTCTTCCTATCATCGCTTTGAGTGCCAAATGATTATTGAAGGGTGGTGCAGTGACACATTTATAATATGTTATATAAATCATTCAAAGCATTATTATTACACATTGTTAATTATTGTACATTAACAACATGAACACATTATAATAAAACATAACAACAATAGTATTGAAAATAACAAAACCAATTTTAACCTGGACCACATATTAGATATACTTTACAATACTTAAAACTTGCCCCAATAGCTGTGAGTAATCGCTTTTATGAAATGGAGGAAAGGATTCTTACCCGACAGGTGCACTTCTCTGTAGTAAAAACAATTACAAAGATATTCTGCTAGACAGTCTGCGGGTATTCCAATCCTCAACTTTTGTGACTGCTCGCCAAGAACTTGTCTTGTCTTATACACCATTTTTGAAATCTCCAAAAATATATATTACTTGTTATTTATTGTTTACGCTAGGCATTATTATAATTTATCAATATGTTGAAGTCATATGGCTAAATTATTTAAGTTAAATAGATTGTAGTATCGAATTATTAATTTGATAGAAAGAATCTTTACATTCGATAAAAACAACCGAATACTGAGTACAGGCTGCTTATTAAAGCCTACCCTTCTTTTAGTATTTGTGTTCCAATTCACAAGTTTAAAAAATGGGTAGGGTACGATAAGCGGACCCGGTTTTTTATATCGAAGAATGTAATCATCGATACCTAATATTTGCATCTCAAATCCTACACTATCAATCGATTAAAAGTATCTATAGTCCTCAATAACAATCATATGTTTTAAATTAAAATATGAATTTAATATTTACAGTGATCAAACTAATTATTATAACCAAAATTAGGAAAACTGAAGACGACCATATTTACTCCTCTCACAGTTACAGTTTGTTTTATTTCCCACAAATTTCACATAATGGGTTTTTCGGTACGAATCCAACATTTTGAAGTCACAAAAAACATGTCTTATAATCTTTCAAAGCAATGTCGTTTAGTTTTCTAAAATTGACTGTAATTTTTAATAATAAAATGTTACTTGTAAATATAATTAAAATATTACATTACGAGTATTATTTGAAAGTGTTTATAGCTGTTGATATAGATTATTTAAGTTAATGGTTCAAAATAATTAATCATTATCGGTTGATTATATCGATGGTTATGATTAATTAATATCGTTTGCCAATTTCGAAATACAAAACCGGGTCCGCTTATCGTACCCTACCCTAAAAAAATAAACATATTAATATGATCTTTGTGACTGCATTATAACACGTGTACACCACCACAATCATCTGTATTTATAATTATCTAAACTATAGAAACCAAAATGTTGAACCTTATTACTTCATAGGTATTTTAAATCATACTATAGTTCAATTTTTTAACCCTGGCTCTGACAGTTGAAATTTCTATAATGGCAGGCACTATTGTGTTAGTTGTGCATACCTTCATTCAAACCTAGCCTGTGTATAATGTTTATTATTGAAGTAAAGTATACCTATTACATATTTTCTTTTTCAGTATGATAACAGGAACATTAATATGCAGTTGGATTAATTTTTAATTTCAATTTAGTTTTTTTTTTGTTTAAATAAAAAAGAGTAAAGAAATATCCTAAAGTAAGATAAAGCCTTATAGAAAATATAAATAATCTTTTATTACTCAAAATATGCAAATTTCCTTAAAATGATTTTTATATAAACACAACAAAATTCCACATTAAATTTTTTTGGTAATTAGTGAAATGTGTTTTTACAACATATTCACCTTCTAACTTTTTTTGGACATTTTCTTTATGCTTATTAAATGTTGAGACATTGTCTATGTTGTAGAGCATAACATTTCAGAAAAATATTTTTTGTTTTTTACAAGTTTATGTAGTAAAAATGTTGTTTTGAAAATCCTAAGAAGTGTTTGTTCAAGAAATAAAGGTGTATAAAACACGCAACATATTATCAGAAAATGCTTCAAATAAAGTAAATTTATTATTATAAAAACTCATTGCCTAAGTTCACCCGCCTTATTTACTAGGTCACTCATAGTGTTCATTAAATAAAGAATAAGGAAATAAACAATATTTGTAAATTATGCCTAGGGCTGAGTATAATGATTATTATATCATAAATTTAGCCTACAGACCTGTGAATGCCTGTAGGCTGATTTATCGTCCAAAATATGAATTATTGTCCACTAAAGTACTGTCCAATAAATGAATCACAAATAAAATTATTGTTCACCCTATAATTTATACATACGAGCTTAGAATTCATCAATTATAAGTTTAGAATACCCAATGAGTAATGCCGGCCATAATCCTCTTGAAATTATAAATTTTGTTCACAAAATAAACACTTCCGTGAAGATATCTGTACCACTAGATAGCAAATTTCACAAGGAAAAGTTTGATGTCATCGAGTGAAATTAGTTATCTTAACATTCAATAAATAAATGTTTGAAGCAGATTCTCTTGATGGCAAAGAAATTCTGAAAGCAGTGATGTAGCCAAACTCATTCCTAAACAATATTTCCTGTGGCAAAAGTATAGGGAAAAAATACTGTTATTTTTTTTTCGCATTCCCCGAAGTGCGCGAGCAGGAGTAACAGGATATTCAGGATGGGCAAGGTTAGGTTAGGGAGTAGGAGCCGATGAGATCCTATCGAGATCCATGAGGAAGAATTAGAGCACTAAATCTCAAAGCCATATCTCCCCGGAAGAAGGACTAGCCTCTGAACTAGTCTCTCCAGTCAAAGTAGGCAGGGGGTGGCATACTCTTGTTTAGGCTAGCAAGAACTTCTAGGTTCTTAGGGTACAAACCCCACCAACTCAACAGTCATCTCCTGCATTAGACTAGACCTATCGAATTGCCCTTGAACCCCAAAATCTTGACATTTGCGTTTAGTGATGTGCTGCTCCTGGACATCAATAAGGTTGCCCAGATTTAAGTGACACATCGGTTTTTGCTGTGCCCAGTGGTAGGATCAACTGGAGAAGTGATCCCTGCTGGGTATCCAACATTTATTTACTTTTTACTATTTTGAAGATAAACGTATCTGGCAGCTTGTTAAAAACCACACATGTGCATCACCATTTTAGTTGTGGTCATTACTCAAATACTATACAAATGATTTTACATTGTTTCAATTATTTCAGACAATATTGTTATTTAATATATTAAATGAGGGAGCAATAATTCATTGTGATTAACTAAAATAAATTTATTCTAAAAATTAAACCATGGATGAACGACTACATTTGCAGAAAAAATCATACATAAAAACAAACTGTATCAATTAGTAAAGAATCATCCAAATAATGAAAAGCTGAAATTACATTCAAAAAATACAGAAATAAATTACAAATGGAAATAAGAATTATAAAAAATTATTATTACGAAAATATTTTTAAGGAAATGCAGTGGTAATTCCAAAGCTACATGGAAAGCTTTAAATGAGGTGACAGGACAGAAGGCTAAAAAGAACTCCCATACAAACTCTAAATATAAATGGTAATTTAGTACATGATTCTAAAGTTTATTTGTAATGAGTTTAATACATTCTTTCTATCTATAGTAAATCAATTAAATATACAGAGAGTCAAACCTGCAAATTTCGACTCTTTATGCTATAGAAATTGTTTTGAAACAAAATACTCTTTCAACTCTATGTTTATGGGCATGGTCTTTGTTGAAGATTTAAAGTGCAGTAATAAAAGATTTAAAAAACAGTACTTCACCAGGAATAGATAACATCAATTCTTTTTTAATTAAGTTAATATACCCAAAATTAGTAAACGTTTTATTGTATTTAGTAAATTTAAGTTTTGAAAAAGGTATTTTTTCCAGAAATTTTAAAAACAGCTGTAGTGATTCCTTTACATAAGAGTGGCCTAATTACCGACTGTAATAACTACAGACCAATCTCTTTACTTTCTACCTTTGCTAAAGTGTTTGAAAAGTTAATGAAGAAAAAGCTAATTAAATTTCTAGAAAAAACTAATTTTTTCAGCAACAATCAATTTGGTTTTAGGAAAGGTTTAAATACTGAAGCAGCATTAAAAAGCTTCATAGATAATGTGTATACAGGAATAAATTCAGGGCAGAAAGTTAGTGGTTTATTTTTAGATATTAAAAAAGCGTTTGATACTGTAGATCACACAATTCTCTTACAAAAGTTATACGGATGTGGTATTCGGGGGAATATTTATTCTTGGTTTGTTAGCTATTTAACAAAAAGAAAACAATGCGTCAAAATTAATAATTCTTTTAGTGACTTCGGGTTTATACAATGTGGCGTACCTCAAGGGTCAGTTTTAGGCCCCAGTACTTTTTATAATCTACATAAATGATCTTTGTGATTCAAATTTAAATGGAAATATTACATCTTTTGCAGACGATACAGCTTTATCGTATGTAAAAAATAATTGGGATGATATAGAGCAAGAGATGAATTCAGACCTTAAAGCACTGCAGTGGTGGTTTTTCAAAAAATAACATGTTATTAAGCCCAGAGAAAACTAAGTACATCAAATTTTAGTTTAAAAAACAGATCAGCAAATTTTTAGTAATTCAATTTTGTATCGATGTGTCAATTGTTTGTGTAGTAACAGTCAGTGCCAACAGAACTGTGCTGTAGTATCCCAGTGCGAAAATTTAAAATATTTTAGGAGTCATGCTAGATAGAGAAATCAACTGGAAGACACATATTGAAATTTTAAAACGCAAACTAAACAATATTTTAAGATTTTTTTATTTTTTTACAATACATTTGCACTGAAGAAGTGTTAAGAATGCTGTACTTCTCTTTGGTCAATAGTAGGCTTGACTATGGAATATTTTGTTGGGGTGGAGCCTATGAAACAAAATCTAAAGCCACTTCTAACTCAACAAAAGAAATTCATAAGGTTGATTAAACGAAAAACGAAGAATGGAGAAATCTTTTCCTCTTTTTGTTGATTTAAATATTCTTCCCCTTAAATATATGTTTGTTTATAAAGTTTTAAAAATTATTTTTATGTCATAAGTGGCAATTTACCAGAATTAAAAAAATAATTACAAAAACAAATTAAGAAAGCAAGAACCAATACCAGTTCCAAAGCCTAACCTAGCATTTTTTTTCAAATAGTTATTGTTTTTTGGGACCTAAAATGTTTAGTATAATTTCTTCAATTATTAGTTGTGAGAATATAAAGTTATTTTCAAAAACATTAAAGAAGTGGTTATTGGGTTTTGATAAATTAGATTTTCTTTCTCTGCATAGATTCCTAGTTAATTAAAGAAAGTAACAGTAAATTTTAGTTTTGAATTTATTTAAGTGGATTTTCATTTTGCTTTGTAACTGCAGCAGCACACTTTTTAATAAATTTTTTTAGGAGCTTATAAAAAAAATCAAAGTTTTATTGAAATTTTCTTTGAGCTAAAAAATATTTTTGTAATAAAAGGAACCTCTCCACAGGCACTTGCCTCTAGAGGCCCTAGTTATTTTTGAAAATATTTCTTTTAATTTACGAGTGTTTTTGTTTTAATTTTATTTACAAGAATGTTACATTTTTATTTAAGTTTGCTCATTATGGTTTGTACATTGTGTATGCATTTGGTTGTTTACTTACTTTATTGATGTATTACATTGTGTATACCAATGTATATAATGTGTTATTGTAATATTTTCAAAAATAAATTCTATTCTATTCTATTCTATAAGAATAAGAATTTTGTTTTCAATTGATTGGGTATTTCTAATCGATAATTTGGTTCCCTCGTTTGATTGTGATGGTGGTCGTTTACTATACTGCTCTACTATTTTTGTTTTATTTCATTGTTTATAATTGATTATACATTGATTATTTTTTATTTATATAATTATTGATCTACACAAAAAAATAATGTTGTATTGTATAAAATAAAACCCTATCTTATTGTATGTACACTGGTTTTTAAATTATTCTAATATCTCTAAAGATGGCTGCAATAAATTTTTCCACAAACCTGGTTTTTTTCATTAAATTTGTCAGATCACCATTTTAAAAATGGCTGTCAAATAAAAAATAATATGTTGTTTTCGGCGGTTTATGGAACTGCTGAAATCATAGACTGGTAGGCTCCATTGTTTGCTTGCGGGATGCACAAAAGGCCTCAAGAGGCTTAATTATATGGCAATAGGCCGCCCCATAGAAGAAGAAGGAAGAGGGGATGTTGAGAGGGATAACCCCACCAATAGCCATAAAAATAATACAATTTGTTTGAAGTACACAGTGAAGTCATTGAATTGTTCTATCTAATTTATTTAAATTTAGAATTATTCAGATTATTCCATAACTATATATCCTAATAATACCAGTTCTAAACAACACAACCAAATTCAAGTGTTTCTCCTACAATAAATATAATGAGAAAACTTCATTTAACATACCAAGAATATAACTATATTTATCGTACGGGTTACTGTGAAACAAAATACTGCTATATAAAATCTAAAAAGATATAAACAAAAAAGATAAGGAATTTAACCTTCAAACTGCAACAACCTAAATAAACAAGTGAAATGCAATTCGCATATATCACCAAACTATGAATATGGTACTTAAAAAGTCTTAGACAGAAAGTAAATTAAAAGAGCATATTGTTGGTATATATTTTTTTGGTCAAGGTACAAGTCAAACTCAACTATGGCTTTTGAAATTGTTTAGATAGAAAATTAATCTAAACCGATGGAATTGACACTTTTTTACCAAATTAGATTTTTGAGACTTGCCTACATATGTATATGTTTATTAATATAACAATACCTAAACTAGAACCAGTAAAAACTATATTTGCATTTTGAATCTCTCAATCATGGATTCTGAAATAATATGTATCTAATATGTTTACTTTTATTTATAAAAAAGTAGGGCTCCATCATATTACATCATAAATGCTATTACCAAGAAAGCTATGGCATTCGATTTTGAAAATTATGTGTGAAGCTGCTTGTTACTGCTAGTAATAGATAAATATAAATCAATTACTCAAATCTAAAAAACCCGTACTTCGCCACTGAGAAACATTTGCCCTCTAGTTTTCTTTCTAGTAGGTTAAATTGCTAGAATGCTAAAATGTTGTAATGTTTGTGTTTTAATTTAACAACGTAACACGCAAAGCAGTAAAGGACTGTTGGGTAAAGCTGACAATTAGTTCTATCAAATGCATGAGAATATCAAGTTAAGGATTTAAAACAGATCTCTGTGGATTGCCATATACTGGAATGTTTACTATAGGAGTGTAATTTTGACTGTCCAGGGATTACAGTCCATCCGACACTGCAGTTATCAAGGAGGTCTACGATGGGGAGAACGCTCATGAGATGTTTGGAGAGGAGCTGGAGCGTGCCCTGGAGGCCAGTTGTCAAACCATCATCATAGAGCCCAGTCGACTGGGAGACGAGACAGCGCGATGGATAGCTGTCGGCAACTGTCTCCACAAAACGGCCGTCATCTCAGGGCTAGGGTCAATAGTTACAGGTCAGTCAGGATCGTGTTTACTGAATTAGAAACCACTTATTTGGCCAGAAAAGTTTGAGTTAACAGATTTCCCAGAATCGTATCTAATTCCCATAACATTTCAAATTATTATTGTCATCTACTTTGCCTTGACATCTGCAAAGCATCTGCGTCCTGCGATAAACAACTGAAACAGCTATGCTGTGTGTTTCAGCATTAAATTTTCCTTAAATCGAATAATAATATCATTACCTAATACTAGTACTCTAGGTTAGCTGTACAAAATACCAAAGTGTCCATAAATTAATCTATATTACTAAACGACTTGATTTGTGAAGTGAAAATAAGTAAGGAATGTCATATAAGGTATAATTCTACTTGATTTGTTAAATGTCTTTGTTTATTAGGGTGAACATTATATCATAAAATTGATTAAAGGTACAACAGTTCAAACAGAAGTTTTAGCCTACTGGAAAATTTTATGAAAAAGAACATCTCAGGTTTCAAAATAGCAATGATTCAAATTTCAAACAGTAATAAACTAAAGATTATGAGATTTTCTGATACAATTTCAAGCATAATGAAATATTGGTTACTTGTAGATGAACAATAACCAAGTTTGTTTCGCTATAATAAACAATAATGGAGTAAGTAATGGTCTTACTACTATTACTACTAGTGCTATCCTTCACTTAAGTACACTAGTTGAGTTATTAATATTGTTTAACTCCTGATTAATTATCAGCTGATTTTGTGCAATAAACGGGTGAAATTACTAGCTCATTGTCACTCTGAACACTTGCTATCAAATATGTTTAGATACAATACATATATGTCTTGTATAACTTTGCTGAATTTGTTCTTAAAGTTTTGTATTAGCCTATTGCAATTGTACTTGTGGTAGCATTTATTGAAAATGTCTTCATAACTTTACCGAAAATGACCCACAAAACCCAAATCTACCACCTTATAAAAGTGTATATTTATATGCTATATAATACAGGTTGTTTTCAACAATGTGTCGCCCCCAAAAGTCCTGATTTGATCTTAATGTCCTGGCTAAGCTCATGCATAATTTTGTTTCACTGTGCAATAACATTGTCTATAACAATTCCAAAACTCTGTGTTATGAAAGTTTTTCTTTATCTTGAACAAATTTCTATATATGAAATACATAAAAATCCCATAAGAATAATTTAATATTTCAGTTGTCACAAAATCTACCTACTGTACTTCTTCCAAATGAGCCGGAAGGACTATTTAACTTAAACCCTTAGTTGGTTTACACAATTTTATTGTTATATCACTTTTCTTACATTAAATGAGTTGGTTTACTAAAAAAATAAATTGAGTTAAACTTTTATTAATTGGAATTTTTAGCTTATTATTACATTTAATTGCTGAAATTACTAGCTTGTTATCATAGACTTTATTTAGTAAACAATATTGTTGTGTTGACTTTTTAATTTCATGAATCAAATGAGTGCTAAAGACAGATTAATAGCGCAATATTAATAGGAATTGGTGTCAGCTCCAAGTGACAGTAAATCTCTAAATAGCTTGATACTATTGATACATCCAGTGCTGCCATCTCTCTGACCGCGTGTTGACTATCAAGCTGCACTTGTCGGCTACAGAGCATAACTTTGAATACTCCTTAATGTATAAATCCAAAACTTAAATGCCACATTACATTTGGGATATAAGTGTATATTTTCCTAATTTATTAATATGTTTTTGTAGAAAGGGTTTGGAGAACCATTCATCTAATCTATGAGTTAAAGAGATAAAAAAAGAAGGTTTAACCCATTGCGGATCACTGCCGAGCTGGGCTTGTCACGCAGCGGCCGGGCCGAACTATAGGCCGATGACGAGCTCAGGTCGCAAAAGTGGTCTGCTTTTAAGTTTCCCTCCAAATAGTTCTATTAATGTCTTATAGATCGGGCGATTGCCTTCACTTGTTAACTAGGAGTGTTTAACAACAGTCTACGTTTAGAGTTTTCAAAAGTTTTATAAATATCCTATAAATTGCAGTTGTATGTTGAAGTTGAAAAATCATTCATATGAGTTTACTCTGCTTTTTAGCGCTTCTGATTGGGTGTTTTCCTCAGTTGTTATTATAATACTTTTGAGGTTAGTGACACAGAACTAAACGACACAGACGTACATGTTGGCGGGTTTAGTCTAGACAATGGCCCGAATGTTGTAATCGCTTCGCCCGAGCCGCTTTATTTAGACTATGATTCAGACATCATCCCTGCCACCTCGGAACCTTGCTCGCGTGTTATCGTTCCTATATCACGGATACCCCAGCAGGCCCATATTCCATCTGAACGAATACCTTCACAGCTGAATTTTCTAGTATACTATAGCCAGCGATACAATGTGGCACATCATTGCTGTTCGTGTGGCCGCCGGTAAATTAATTCGTGCCCTCTGGTGCCCACATGTCAAAACAATACGATCCACAATGGGTTAATATGGACCAAGTATATACAGTCAAACCTCAGTATAACGAACCTCAATATAACAAATTCCTTGATATAACGAATTTTTTTTAAATCCCATAGAAGTCTTCATAAGAATCAATGCAAATTTCACCTCTACATAACGAATAAAGCATACTCACAACCATATAACGCCATATAACCATAAAAGCATATAACGAATTTTTAGTAATCCTGGAAAAAATAAATCAAAAGTGTGGTGAAATTTATAACTAAATTGGATTGCTCATTGGATATTATCAACGTCACATCACGTAAGCAGACTACTATTACTGACTTTTTCTGTAACAAACAGGGCGAAAACAGCATCAATAATGATGCCATTGAAACAAAAAAATAAAGTTTCATTGTTCCAAATTAAAAATGCATTCTTATTTCATTTGACACACTATTTAAATACAGTACAGCATATGATTTCACAACGTTTTTAAACACAACCGATCCAATGGTCTGTGAACCTCGATGTAGCGAAATTGTACCTAACCTAACCTTAATATAACAAAATACTCTATATAACGAATTTTCTGTCCAGTCCCTTGAGGTTTGACTGTATATACAGGGATGCTGAAGTCTTGAAATGACCTAATATCTTCTTTACTCGTAAACGTAGAAACATAAAACTTTTTACAACATAGAGCATAAAATTTAACTTTTTGATGCAATTAGTCTTTATGACCTCAGAGGTATGGCCAGTAAGGAGTCGGTGAAAAATCTTAAATGTAAGCATAGGTCGATGTGCATACCATTTTCAAGATCTTAATTAGTACCTAGGTTAGTTCTATGTTTTAATTAGTATTAGATTATTTAGCGGTTAGTAACGGGTCATTCCGTATGAAATCAACAGACTAAAATAAAACAATTTACTTGACCACCTCAGAATTTGATTAAATTTGGTATGAAGGTAGTCCTCACATAGATTAGCAAAATTACCAATTTTCCCCCAAATATTTCAAACGGTTACAAAGTTACGGTATGTAAAGTTCAACCTCAAAATCCACCAAAAAACCGGAACCAACAGATTTTAAAATCACCATAGCTTTTCTCCTAATTGAGCTAGAGAAATGGAATTTTTGTCATTTTACTCAGGTTTACATTTTCTTTATTTTGATGTACAACACATACTTTGTCATAAAAAGAGTGTTTGTAAAATCGAATAAAAAATTTTGACTTTCTCCAAAAGCGCATTTTTGAAAAGATTCCTATAAGTAGTTTACATTGTGATTAAGTGATTCTCAAAATTACAAAGTGGGAGGCTAATGGGTTCGTAGTTAAATAATAATTAAAAAAGGATGTTTATGATTTTTTATAAATATATACTAAGTATCTTTACTTTACTAAATTTCTTTATGATGGTGATTATTATTAATAATTATAATTTGACTACATGAAAGAGGGTTGTCTCCAAGATAGAAATTTACCTATTTACAAAATAATTGTTTTTATTTAATAATTT
This sequence comes from Homalodisca vitripennis, assembly GCF_021130785.1. Taxonomy (NCBI): domain Eukaryota; kingdom Metazoa; phylum Arthropoda; class Insecta; order Hemiptera; family Cicadellidae; genus Homalodisca; species Homalodisca vitripennis. The sequence goes on from NC_060214.1 coordinate 111,787,554, forward strand.
TTTTCATAATGCAGTTTTCATCTTATAATGCATGCACTTTTTTTGAAAATGTAAGAAGACACTCATAAATAGTAATCAATAGACTCTTAATATAGATGATTCTTCAAGTGCCAAAAAGGATTTGTGATTACTCAGATGCATGTGCTGCACTATGTGAAAATCAAAAATACGAGTATTAACTGTTGCTATCATAAGCAAGATTTTGGTGTAGAGACGAGAGTGACATTTGTCTGCTACTGCCCATGAAAAAAGACTATATGACGGAGTAGGGTTCAATGAAGAGACTTGATGAAAGGACATACGTACAATGTCCATGTGGAGACGAAATTTTAACTCATTTCCCACTCTATGGATGGGTAGTTGAAAATTTATCTGAGTTTAGTTTTACCTTCTCCATTCAAGATGCGTATGTTGAGGCTGAAAAATTTATTTCGTTTCAGCCAATCAGTAAGTATTAAGGGAATACAAAAGTATCATGCTTTTATCCCTGTAAATACAATTATATTAAAGATGCATGTAAAAATATTCTATAATATAAATATTAAAAATATTTTAAACTGAGTAAAATGACACCATTCCCATCTCTCTAGCTCAATTAGGAGAAAAGCTTATTTAAAAACATGTTGGTTTCGATTTTTTGGTGGATTTTAAGGAACTCTAGTTTATTGATTTCTTATTAACAAATATTGGACTTAAAAGGTTTTCAGGATTAACCCTTTGACTGCCATGTCCAGGTTAACATGGTTTCAATTCCTACCTGGTAACGTAATGCCTTAGAACTATAAGTAGATAAGCTATAGACCCAAGTATTTATTACTTGAATTAAAAGAACTTGACAGTAACACTGATGCTGGCGGTGGGTGAGTATTCACATTTTACGAACAACTCAGAATGTTCTTTATTGTGATTATTGAGAGTTTCTATTATCGTTGTCTTCTATTTTCCAGTGTTTCAGTTGTTATTGCAGGAACTAGTAGATACAGTTATGTATACAAGGGTCATTCGGAAAGTAAGTTGCCAAGGTGGAGGTAGCAGCACGATCTTCTTCTTCTATGGGGTGGCCTATTGCCATGCACTTAAGCCTCAAGGGCCTTTTGCGCACCCCGGAAGCACACCATGAGGCCTACCAGTCTATGATTTCAGCAGTTCCACAAACGGTCCAAAACAACCTATTAGGTCCTCCTAGGGAAATTCACCACCCTTGTCCAAACTACCAAAGATGGCATACTGCTCCCTTGCTATTGCAGGACAATCAAAGAGCAGGTGTTCAGCAGTTTCCTCCTGTTCGTCACACATTCTCCAGAGCGGATCCTCCCGAAGGATGCCGACTCTGTGAAGTTGCATCCTCAGGTGACCATGTCCCGTAATCAGACCTATAACCCGAGAAGTCATCAATCTACTTAGTGAGAGAAGGTCAGATGCCACCCTGGAGGAAGGCGACTGTAGTACCACTCTGCTCATTTTCATACCCGGATGCAACCTCCACCTTCTCGCATGTTCAGCACGAACCCATTTCGAGACAGCTGCAAAGGATTCACACCTTGAAATACCGCAGAACAGTTGAGGACTCATAGCTCAACTGGCTCTGTGTATCAATGTATGGCACACATCCGGCAGTGCCATAGTTAGGTTCGCTATTTCATTCTAAGCATTTTAAACTACTGTTCAAAACAGCTGCCACAATCAGCAAATGGCCGACTGTAAAGTACATTATTATTAGATTTCATTTGGTAAAGAAAATGCATCTGGCAAGTTAAAATTCACTCTGTGTTGTGTGAAAGTAGAAGATATTATGAGCTATACTTGTAGTTAAAAATCTTGCCAATGGTTTTCGTGAAGAATAAACTAATGTTCACAACGAAAACCATAGTAGCCTATGGTTACCGATGACCTCATTGAACAGATCAATCATTATGTTAGGGAAAATCACAGGTTCACTATCACAGATCTTTCAAAGTATTTCCCACAGATATAAAAAAAGAACCCTGGTGTTTAAAAGTGTAACTAAGAAACTTAGATATCGTAAATATTGTGAGATGGGTAACAAAACTCTTGAATGGTAAACTCCTCTGGTGTTTAAAAGTGTAACTAAGAAACAGATATCGTAAATATTGTGAGGTGGGTAACAAACTCTTGAATGGTAAACTCCTCTGGTGTTTAAAAGTGTAACTAAGAAACTTAGATATCGTAAATATTGTGAGATGGGTAACAAACTCTTGAATGGTAAACTCCTCTGGCGTTTAAAAGTGTAACTAAGAAACAGATATCGTAAATATTGTGAGATGGGTAACAAACTCTTGAATGGTAAACTCCTCTGGTGTTTAAAAGTGTAACTAAGAAACTTAGATATCGTAAATATTGTGAGACGGGTAAATAAACTCTTGAAAGATAAATTAAAAAAAGAAAGAGTGCGACCAGTTCTTGTAGTAGATTCTTATTCAGCACCATGAAGAAGTTACGGATTTCTTAACCAAATAGTCAATAGTGATGAAACATAGAATTCTTATACCACTGTTCGAACAAATAAGCCGATCAATCGATTGGAGTTCTCGTATTCAATAGGTATGAATAGCTTTCGCCTAGATATGATGTGCGTAAACTAACCTGTTGCTTTTGACGAAAAATAGTTTAAGAATTGTTCTTTCAAATGTATGTAATAAAACAGGAGTAAATTTTACAGGTGATTTTTTAAAATTTATTAAAGTAACTTACTTTCCGAATGATCCCTGTATATATGCTTGTAATTAAGAGTTATGCAGTTCTGAGCTGTATAACTATTCTGAAGGTTTAATGAGTCATATCATTCATTACACATGTCTATTACATTTAACTGTTAATTATAATACTTACTACTTAAAAATAAGCAATAATTTTATATGATTATAAAATAAAATTGCAGAGAGTTGTCATATCACAGCAAAAATCCTTCCTCTCAAGGGGTTGATATAACGTACCATGTTTATATAACATTGCTTTCGGTTCTAGGAACACGTGTGTTACTGAGGGTATGATGATAGTAGGGTATGATGATTGATATAAGACATTAAGTCACTCATCAACTGTGCAATAAAAACGCTCCATGGGGTATCAGTGTTGCCTTCAGATTTACTTCCAGCAAAAAATAAAGGATCATCACAGTCTTCCTGTTCATTTCCATTATTATTCGTTATTCTTTGTTGAGTTTTAACTCCAGCAAGAGTAAAATTCTTTATAAGTCTCTTGACATATAATTTACAGTGTCATGATCCTATATATTACTATAATGCATAGCATAGACTACAATCAAATTGCTTTACGACAGGTAAAGACTTAAATTGAAGCTGGCTCAATTTCCATAACAGATGTGACAAGTTAACATATACAACTAACTTTTTTTACATCCCTTGTAAGTGCTTTGAATCTAATTCGTCCTATTTTCCAAATGATACCCGTGTTAAATTTTGAAATAAATATAGGAGACGTTTTATTTTAATGAATCAGTAAGTTTATAGAGATGGTTGTTGCAGCCCTGGTGTGGACGGAACGGCCTGTACTGTACATGCCACTTGCAGTCACCTCTCTGTTCTGTACCGGACTGTACACGGTCTCGTGGCAGTTTGACCCTTGTTGCCAGTACCAGGTGTCCACTGACTCTCACAGTCTCACCGTGCAGCCCCATGCCGCTGCGTCGCTGTCCGCACGCTCGCCTGTCGTCCTGGTGCGTCGCGACGACACTCGCCGTAAACTGCTCCACTCGGCCGTCACACTCGCTGCGTCGCTACTCGCCGTATGGAGGTGCTACATCACTTGTGTCAAGTGATCCTGACAGTGTCGGTGCTGGTGGTGTACTGTACCTGGGAACGTTTACAAGCGAAGAACTGTCTCTCAGTAGTTCCTAATCGGGGGAAATCGTTAGGTCAGTATTAATGGTTTGCTTTTGTTTTACACACATACACACACTAGTTTCGTACGATTATATTCAGTTTTTACCGTTTTTACAAAGGTTGTGAAGTGTTTTAGACAGATTACTTGTTTACGTATCACCACTTGTTTTAGAGGAATCTTAGTTTACTTTTTTTTTAAAGCAACCAAAGTTTGATCTGAAGCAACTCTTCATGTCGCACCATGAAAGATACTTTATACATCTTTATTATTAATTTTGTATTGATTGTTGACGGATTAGTGTTATTTGCGCATTGCATGAGGTCAAAACAATTTTTATTTTTGAGTCATCAAGGTACCGAACCGATGTAACCATTCCGTCAGCCTGCCAATGCCAAGAACTGAAACCTCATATTTTTATATTAACTATGTGTTAACTTATTACTCATTCATCTCAAATGCATTCTGAAATCTTTTTAATTAATTTCAACACAATATGTAAAAAATAATGAAGAATGATAGTTAAGCACAAAAGGTCATTGTTAAGTTTAGTGCAAGTCGATGTAAATATTATTTTAGTGTAAAGATAGTTGTGATAGATTCAATAAATTGTAAACATTGCAGTATGTATATTAGAGTAATATTACTTTTATTAATAATATACTATTTGTAAAAAACTCATTGTTTCATTGATTTACCTTTGTTAATCCTCCCTACGCCCAATAAAAATTCTTTAGAATGCACAGCATTATTTTACGATTTTGCAGATATTGAGTAAGAAATGTGCAAAAAGTACAAGTATGGAAGTAGTTACTATAGCATGTTATTGTGTCAATGATAATCATGTAATAAGAAAATAAATAATATGCTCATTAAAATATATTTTGAAATTATGCGCTTGATGCTTCAAGTTATTACAAAAAAGATTTAACTAAATTTTTCACTTATATAAACATCACTTAATTTTTATCATTAAAAATCCAAAATGGCTGTTATATAACCCCACTATTATCTGATATGCCACATGTTGGTACACTAACCTCAACTTCTCTGTTGTTTCCTGTTCATTTTGAATAACTCTATCCCACGTGTTGGTGTACTTACTGTCTGTTAATTACTCATAGGTTATGTATCTTTGAACACCTAATTCATATACATTGCATAATCTAAGGCCTATGAGTCTCCTTTCAGTCTTTTCAAAATTGTTTCAAAAAATAATTTTGGTAAGGTTGGATGAAAAAATCCAACTTATTAAGTAGTAAAAAATTTGGTTTTATTAAAGGAAGGTCAACAGAGAGTGCACTTGTGGCAGTAACAGGTCACATATGTTGAGGTTTGAATTCAAAAATAAAGACAACAGGACTTTTTGTTGATTAAAAAAAAGCAATTTTCGTGGGTTAATCATGAGATCATCCTAAAGTAAATTGGAAACTGTTGGAATTCAAGGTGTGGATTTAAACTGGTTTCATACCTTTATAACAGAGAGGAGATAATAAGTAAAAACGAATGACATCTTTAGTGATCCACTCCTTGTTAGAACAGGAGTGCCACAAGGTCCAATGACATCTGCTATCCATTTTCAAATTTTTGTTAATGACTGAACCTCAATTTTCATGGGTATATCTTTATTACTAGTGTAAATGGAGAAAACAATGCCTAATTATTTTTATAATACAAGAAGTTCTGAAAATAAACTCTTAGAACTACCCAAAGTAAATAAAGTAATCTTGTAAATCCTTTCAATATTGGAAATACAAATATTTCAATTAACTTCCACTTCAAATTAAGAATACTAAAAAAAACAGTCCTTTGGCTTTCTTTTCAGCAGGATGTAAGAAAAACAAGATATTTATTTCGTTTATGAAGAATAGTTAATATTCAATTAAAGACATGATTTTCACCTATGTAACAGTAACAGTCAAGCCACAGATGTTACAGTTAGACCATTATTGAGTTTTTAAACTAATACTAGATCAATATTACTTGTTTTATTTTCATAGTTATTGTTAATTTACTTTGTACAACTGACTACACTACTGGATGAAGTGGTCATTTTTATTCATCACGCCCTCAGTGTATTATTTCTAAACGTATTTCAATATGGGAAATAAAATTAATTTATAATTCTGAGACAGAACTTAAAACAGCTTCTTCTAAACCATATGAGGTATGTCCAATTCCTGGGAGGAACTTGAAAAGATGTTACTTTGGCTTAGTATCTGCAATGCGAAACGTAGCGTAAAACCAAAGCCAATTGGCATGAATGTGAACAATCAGGAGTAGAATTAACTATGAAAGCATAATAATGAGAATTTTTTACATTATCTGTCAGTTTGCAGTACTCAATAACGTATATAAGAAAATACGTTTACAAACACTATGATTTTAAATCTTAGATTTACTTGATTTAACACCTATTGAATGAAGATATCTCTCCTTAAGGAGGAGGATTTGATTGTGAAAACCAATGTTTTGGTGTGATATAAGCCGGAAATCGTGATGATAATAATTTCTGATTGTACTAATAAAACAAACCAATAATTCATTATTATTTATAAAAAATAATAAAATATATTGTAACTAAACCGTCTTCGTTTTTAAAAACCCTATGATTATATTGACAAAGATATTGTAATGTTTTGGGATGATTGGGTAGCTAAATATTTGAGAGTTACAAGTATATTAACGTGCTAATATTTAGCAGCATCGTACCACCACCGTCGTACAAATAAACTTATTAAACTAATAATGCATCTGGAGTTTGACATTTCTAGTTGATAACCACAGATCTTAAAAACTACCTCTTGACCGACTAAGTCGGAAGGGATACCTTTTAATAAAAATAAATATAATCAAAATTCATTCATAAAACTTCCCATTCTTGGCATTTTTCAAGTTTACTATTTTAGATTGAAATGTGATTTTAGAATAGTTTGATTTGATTGACTACACAAATACAATATATCCAAGATGTCTGACTGACTACAGTCAATGTCAAGTGGCTTCCCAGTTTAAGTGCATTTAAGTGGGTAATTCATCAACAAACAATTACTCTCTTGTACAGAAACTTATCTGGATACTGTAAGTCTATTTCTATATTTAATACAACAACTAAACCAAAAAACAATACAGAAAAGCTTGCAAGAAAAGTATGTATGGAGAGCTGAACAATTTCACAATGGCAAAAAAGTAAGCTTATATTTAAAACATCTACGCCGACTACCTACTATGATTTAAAAAACATACACATTTATATAATATTTCAGTGAACAAGATATACTACATTTTAAGAAAATGTATGCTAAATCGCTCTATAAAGCTATTGAAGCTCAAATTAAATGACGTCAATGTTGAGTAACAGTTGTCAGATCATATGTGTGCCGCGCACTGACCTGAGACATTTCAGTATTAGCATTACCACAACTCTTATTGTTGATACTGCCAGCTTTATAGGACAAAGCAATTGATTGTCACTTAATCAAACACCTTGTACAATTTTGAGAAAAACCCTACTCTGATAACTTAGGAATATATTAAGTGACGTCCTGTGTAAGAAAATGAATATAAGCCCTTACATCTTAAAACGCAAAAAGTTCATCAGCAACACTGCAACAACAAAATCAACATACTTTGCCCTATTTGAAACGCACATACGATATGGCATATCTACTTGAGGAAGAACATTTCAAGGAGATCTACAAAGACTTCTGCGTCTTCAGAAGCAAGTAATGAGGATCCTAAATTGCCTAGGACCAATAGGCATCTGTAGAGGATATTTTACAGAATTATGACAGTGATATCCCTCTATATCCGGGAAGTTATTATATGTTTATGAGAAGAAACTTACCCAAAGCAGCCGATCATTACGACTACCGCACCAGACATGAAATTATTCTAAACTAACGCTATATATTCCTCAAAGATATGGTAATAATGAATTTCTGATTCATGATCAAACGTATACAATTGTGCAAGTTTCTGAATTGCATCTTTGCATTTTATGTGATTTCTTATAATATGCGTTACTTGCAACAACTACGGGGTTTTTCTGGCAATTAATAATAGTCTATGGTTTTCCCAATGCTCATATTCATATTCCAATATTCACCAGTCTTACTTTCAATAGACAAATTATTAAATGAGAAGCAAGAGAATTGCAGATATACTGAACTTTAGGACAGGCAGAAGCTTAATGTATATATATATATATATATATATATATATATATATATATATATATATATATATATATATGTGTGTGTGTGTGTGTGTGTGTGTGTGTGTGTGTGTGTGTGTACATAATTTTAATTCGACAGTTTCTCAGATTCATTGATTTTTAGAGCAACTCGTGTCTAATTTAAATATTAAAAATTCTATACTTTAATTAACTATAAAAATAATGCTTAATCTAAAATGTATTTAACTTAACTATACTAGGGAACAAATAAATATCAATAAAAATATATATACATAAATAAATAAATAAATAAATAAATATATATATATATATATATATATATATATATATATATATATATATATATATATATATATATATATATATATATATATATATACATGAACATGTAGGTAATTCGTAATTTCTAATTAAGAAACTACAGAGATGAAGCTACATAAAATATATTTGTTAAGCACTTGAGTGCATATGTCCTCTTTAATACATGTAATGAGGAAATTGTACACTGTCGGTCCAAAGAACGAGAAAATTTTCTTCTGATCTCCCTTGTCACTCTGGGAAAGAAAAGCTCCCGATCATGGTGGGTTGACGGATTGAGGGAAAGAACCTTGTGGATCATACAGCCAGTAAGTGTACTGCATATGGTTTCCATAGCTAAAATAATTAAGGTCTCATGGTAATTAACCACGTGAGCGAATTGTCCAAGATTGAAAAATAACCGTATAGCACTGTTCTGGAGTTTTTGTATTCGCTCAGTGCCACCTCTTGAGATGCTATTTCCATATGAAAGACAGCAGTAAAAGAAACGCACTGGTAGGACCAGTGACTGCGTATCAGCTGCAGTTTTGCTAGTTTTGGAAGTAGATACTTAAACCTATAAAGGCTCTTAAGCTGGGTAGCTTGCGTGACATGGCAAGTGTAAGGGAGCTTGCTGTCCAACATAAGTCCAAGAGTTTTGACCTTTTCACAGACTGCCAAACACATTCCACCCAGCATAAAACTCATGCCACTCACGTTAAGGGCCTCTACTAAGGGGTGTGGTGCTGGATGTTGAACTGTGCACTTACCAACATTGAGAGTCACTCCAGTGATAAACGATCTTTTGAAAAACTCTGTGTATTATATTTGTCAAGTCTAATATCTTGACAAGCACTGTTGTTGATTGCTTTATTTATGATATATAAACTTAAAAATAAATTAAACTACTAAGTATTATTCTGCTCATAATATTATACCGCAGTTTTAAATACCTGCCACAATAACTAAGGAATAAAATTTGCACATTGGTTGTCTCGTTCAACATAATAAGTGAAGCTCAAAATTGATACCGAAGTGAAACTGCTGAAAATACAAATAATACATTTTTACCCCAACGCCTTATAGAAATTTTTAGTTTTAAAAGTGGGCATACGTATGAAATAGTGTTGAATAAAGAGTTTAGTAATTAAAATGTACTATATAATACGTTATTTTATTAGTTTATCGAGTGGTTAGACAGGAACGATTTTACTCTCTGGATCCCAGTTAGTACGACCACACTTTAAGCAAACTTAAAAGCATTTGCAGAGAATTATCCTTTGATTCACATAATAATAATATAATCATATAAATACAGTTATTTTGTATCTTTGAAAAAATCGTGTTCAGCGTACCCATTCTCTGTGGTAAAAAGTCATATAAAAACACACATTTGTTTCTCTACGTGTCTATCTGTAGATCGTAGAAATCATTTCTTATGTTGTGTATGGGTGTTTGACTGACTGATGACTAGATGACTGAATACTGAACAGTGGATTGTTACAACGACTATTACAAACAGCTTACGAGAAGATAAGAATAAGTATTCGTAGTTAATTTGATATCTTATTTTGTAGCAGTGAATAGACGGTTTATAAAATTTTGTACGTTATAAAAGACATGGAAAGAGCAGCAAGAACATTCTTAAATTCATTCAGCTCCAAATTGTAAGTACGAAGTTATTTCTAATCCAAGTTCTCGTGAGTCAATTCTTTCAAGATCAAATTATTTTCCTGTTCATTCTGGACAGTCATTGCTTGTAAACATTTTATCTCGTAAGATTTGGTATATGTTTTGTTCATATTTTACTAGAATATATAAACCTTTTTAATCATGTGATGTTAATTGGTCAGACTAGAAGCAACACTCATAAAATATTAAATTAATGTCAGATATTTTATAATGAAATTTAGGCTCATATATGTATTAAAGGTTGGTTTTATGAGCTCAAGGACATAGAATTATTTGAAAGAAAACTTATTTCTTGTCTGGTAGCGAATAGCCTAAATCTTGTTTCAGTAGGACTAAATTATGTCCTAGTATGTTTTTCTAATACCAACACTTCATATAGCTTAGGCCTACTTAGTTGGTTTTACATATTTATATAAGCCTAAAGCTTATAGTAACTTATTGAAATTCTTGCTTAGCCTATTTGGGTAGTTTTTCATCCATACAGAATGTAGTAAAGATCCCGATTTTGCCAACTAGGGAAGCCATGTGCAGAATATGATAAACGGTTGTTAGTTTTATATCGCTCAGTTTAATCATTGATATTTAATATATTGAATAACAGAAATATCAATCTGTAATAATATAAAATACTAAATGAAATAAAATTGATGTTTTTGAAATGTAAAGAATTAATTACTTAGGTTTAATCACTCAGTGTTTTATAGTATTAAGGGAAAACATGAGACAGAAATTTGTATCTGAATTATATTTTATTGTAGAGACATAAAAATTAGTGCATTCCGATCCTTAATTAACTTAGTTCTTATATCTATTCACCAGGAAAAGTTATATTATGTATGAAAAAACATACAAAATCAAAGAAAACCACATTACTTAATGTTTGGTAACTACGAGGGCTGTTAATAAGGTAAGGAATGTTTTGGAATTTAAAAAACCAAGTACAAGAACAAAATTTGTATTATGTACATGGGAAAGAGGGACTCAAATACTACTTTTCTACATAATCACCATACAAATTCAGGCACTTATCATAGCGGTGAACAAGCTTTTGAAATTCCTGCGTTATAGATGCGTACCTAGTGCTCTTCATTGTTGTCAGCACGCTGTGTTGCTAGCCAGGTGTTCATTTTCGGAAACAAGTGACCTGGAGCAAGATCAGGACTGCAGGGTGGGTGAGGAAAACTTCCCAGTTGAACAAGATCAAGAGTTCTTGTGTACGGTTTACCATGTGAGATCGGGCATTGTCATTAAAAGGAAAATTTTTGCTGACAATTTTCCTCTGCGCTTTGGACAGCTTTCCTAAGGTTTTGCAATGTTTGGCAGTACTGCTCAAAGAGTTTATTGTTGCGCCATGTTCGAGAAAATCAATAAGAAGGACACCTTGCCTGTTCCTGTTCTCATGATCTTTTTTGCTGACAAAGTTTGCAAAAATTTCCTTGGTTTGTAAGGGGGAACTTGTGTGCCCCCATTCCTTGGACTATAATTGGGTAGGGTACGATAAGCGGACCCAGTTTTTTATATCGAAATTGGTAAACAATATTGATTAATCATAACCATCGATATAATAAATCTATACTAATTAATTATTTTGAACAATTAACTTGAATAATCTATATCAACAGCTGTAAACACTTTCAAATAATACACATTAGGTAATATTTCAATTTTACATAAGTAAAATTTGATTATTAAAAATGGCAGTAAATTTTAGAAAACTACACGACATTGCTTTGAAAGATGATAGGACGTGTTTTTCGTGGCTTCAAAATGTTGGACTTGAAAACCCCATTTTGTGAAATTTGTGGGAAAGAAACAACTGTAACTGTGAGAGGAGCAAATATGGTCGTCTTCAGTTTTCCTAATCTTGGTTATAATAATTTGTTTGATCACTGTAAGTATTAAATTCATATTTTAATTTAAAACATATGATTGATATTGAGGACTATAGATACTTTTATATCGATTGATAGTCTAGGACTTGAGATGTGAATATTAGGTATCGATGATTACATTCTTCGATATAAAAAACCGGGTCCGCTTATCGTACCCTACCCATATAATTTTATCTCACAATTCACATGTTTCACCCGGGTTTCGTCTCATATTACGATTCAATCCACCCTGACTGTGGTAGGCCTCCAAAAATGTCAAAGTTGCCCCCATTCGTTGTTCTTTATCGTGTCACGAATGAAAAAACCCATTGAAAAAAAATTAATCCAATAATAGGCTACTTAAATATATACTATACAGCTTAAATTTATTTACATTATTAATTCCAGTTTTTATCGAAGTTGATGGGAATAGCCTGTTTTATTGCGTCACTTTTACTCAGTACTAGGGGAACTAAGTCTGAATCAAAGTCAGCACACATGTGATAAGTTAATCATAATCTTCATCACTCTGTTCTATACCAAATTCATCTGTCTTTTTTTTAAGGATACATCTGTAGTGGATATTGTTTGTACGCTGATCACACTCGATCTTACTACCCTAATATTTACATTTATTTCTCCAGAATACCGTCTGTCACACGCATTATATGTCCAGTCTTTTTCTTAATGTCGAAAACTAACTTTTTTATGGAAATCTTCTGCGATTTGTCTAGTTCTTTTATGATTTATTTCTTCCCTTGCTTTTTTCCTTCTGCTTTCTTCAATTCTTTGTTTGTTTCTTTTTTTCTTTTGTTCATAATCTAGTCACTACTTTCTTGTGACGACTGCTGGGACTTCTTATGTGTACTCTTTCATACATTCTCTATGTACTTTAGTTAGAGTTCCAAGCCAAAATTGGTTTTTTAAAAGTGAAGGTACATTGTCACTGTCTGTTGTCTGACATGAATTTGGCTGATGTTTTTCTATGGTTTGCTCAAGAAGGGGCTGTGGTTCCATCGTAACTTTTCTATCTAGTCGCTGTTTACCACATAAAGGTTATGTGGTTACGTTTGATTGTGGGATTCTTTATCATAGAATTGATGCTTTCACTCTTTCTAACTGCATCTAATGCAAGACGGTCTTCATGTTTGTAGGCAAAAACATATTGGGTACTTTGGGATTATAACGACCACACCCAGACATGAATCGTTATTTGACATTTTGCTTCTACTGATTACTAGATTAGCGTAGAACAATATTTCGTCAATATAAAACAAAAATTGTATTATCGCAAACCCCTCCCCATCCTCAGACAGAGGTCAAAGTCGAGCGGTCTAGTAGATAACGTGATTGCAGAGTCTCGCCGCCCGTTCAGCTGGTGTGTCGCTTTGCTGTACTTCCGTGTTTTACCTCTACATTTCTCCAAACACAAAAATTCAACAAAAACAAACATTACCAAACAAAAATTAAACTCTATTGAAAAAAAACACAACAAAACTTGTTTTTATTCTTGATCACACTCCACCACCCAAAATGCGAGTGCCTCCGGCCATCAGCACAGGCTTCGGGTGCTGCCCCGCGCTGATGTCAACGAAAGAAAAACATCCTTCGAGATAGTACCTATCAGTAAAATATAAAATTCTAGAGGGGCTGATCAGAAATATAAATTGAATTGTAATGGAAAGGCAATTATGTACCATGCAAAAAACTTAAATAATCATGTGATGCTGCGCGGCCTGCCGTAATCGGGATTCTCGAGAAAGATAAGATAACAGCGACAACAATACCGATCACAATACCTGGAAATGCTTGTTGATTGATGGAATGTTAGTTCTGTTACTCAACTACATCGTTTTATAACGTTCTAAGTTCATTAAAAAAAGTTTAAGCATTGGGGACAAGTTTAATTTTGTAATTAAAGAGTTGTTTTTTTCGTTCTATGATGTTTGTTTCTATAAATTTATATTTCTGTGTTCTTCATACTAGTGTGGTCGGTATAATCCCAAAGTACCACATATTGCTTTGCAACATCTATGAAAAATAGAATTAATAGAAAATATATATTATATTATAGAAAAAATAGTCAGGTGCTTGTTATTACCCTAGTATCATTGTTAATTATAGTAGTCTTCTGGGATAAAATGGAACAATCTAGCTTTCGTGCCACTTGTCATGTTAAACTTGAAATTATAGTTATAAAAAGTTAAATAAATATCAAGTATTTGGTATCGAATTGTTCAGAAAACAACATTAGCATAATAATATTAATAAATAAAAAATATTTTAATTTTCATGACTAGTATATATCCTTAAAACGGATATAACCTTCCATCGTTTATTAAAAGTAAGTTTTTTAATAGCTGCCATTTTCCAATATGGTAAATCACCTTCATTTTTGTTATAGAATATCCATATTTTATTATGGTTTTGGGAAAAAACACATTTTTTCTTTTTTTTTCAATTTTTGTTTGTTTTGACAACAATTTTGAAGTTTGTCAATAACAGCATGTTCTTTGCAAAAGTTTACTCTCGCAACAGTTGTTGCTCTACAACTGTTATGAAATAATTGCAGTAATGTGAACTAAGATTGTCTAAGAGCTTAAGATTCTAAGGAGAAGGAATATTGAAATCTTAGGTTATGATTTTTTTTTATCAAATATACCTTTGACTTTCCAGATAAGTAAGTTCATACGTTACATTAGACTGATTGTGTATATCTCCAGTATTGTAATGGTGAGATTTTTTGCAGGGAGGAGCCAGTCCGCACACACCTCAAGAATGTGTACGCGTGTCTCACAATGTCAACAGTGGCAGCGGCGGTGGGCGCATACGTGCACATGTACACGGAGCTGCTGTCTGCAGGGCTGCTCACTGTTATAGCAGCTGTCGGCTTTCTCTTTGCTCTTATGTCGACACCTGACAATGGCAAGAACCGACAGATGAGGATCGGCTTCCTGCTTGGTTTTGCTTTCTTTTCAGGTTGGTTTATTTTTTTTTTGTTTAAAGTTTGTTATTGACATGGTAGGTTTGAAAGGATAAGATTTAGGTCATTTGTCATTGTTATATGTTACAAAATGTACAACACAATGGTTGTAATTAATCCCCTTTACCAGGTGTAAAAAATGTAATGAAAAAAAATGTGCTTAAAACTTACAACATGCGCTATACTATCACCTGTGCAGGTGTATTTGTGCTCTTGAATTATGTGCAGTGACAATGCCTGGATTCAATTTCTCATGTCTGAATTTCAAGCTTTTGTTTGGTATGATATATTTATTTTTTTTGGTGGCAGTCCATTGCCGCATGTTATAGGTTTAAGTACGTGTTTATGTATTTAATTTGTTACACCTGATGTAGAGGGTAGATTTCAACCCTTGTGTTACAGTATACATTTTGTATCATGTAACAATGGCAAATGTCTAAAAACCTATTGTTTTTGTGTTTTGTAATGGAAAGTGTAGTCCATTACAAGATTAAATAATCTCAATTAACATTGTGCAATGTTAAATATAAACTCTAAACCAACTGTTTGTAGTGTTTTCCTTAAAACAAACTCTTGACATTGTGATCACATTTTCATCTTTTAACCTGTTGAGTCCCGGGTTATGGCAGCACAGGGGCATCTGCTGGCCCGGGTTTTTTCTGGCACTTGGTTACTACTTTGCATTATAGTTATTTTTTGCATCTGCATAATCATATACTCATAAGTTTTATTTTTATGTTTATTTATTTCATATTATTGATATTTCTAAATTCAAATATACATATTTAAATTTATATATATATATATATATATATATATATATATATATATATATTGATTCCAAGTGTAAGTTTATTTTTTATAAATCAATAAGACTAGGATAAACAAACTAGGAAAAAATCTAGGTTTGTAGATTCCTTACTTATTCCAGAATCAGCATTTATTCCAGATTTTGAGCTGTCAAATGGAAATATGTGCGGAATAAAGTTGGTATCATTCACCCAGGGATAGGTAATTGGAGGTAGCTTTCTACGTTTGGGGTTAGGCCTACATTCAGTTCCTTCATTACCAGTAAAGTCATTTCTGGGATTATAATTTTGAACTACCTCGTTTATTACCAAGTCAACACTATCCAAAGTAGGCTTATTTGGACGATTATTAGAATAAACAGTATCACCTGATGGTCCTGGTACTGGTTCATCGAGATAACCTAAATCGTGGTTGAAGTCTGCATCACGAACTAGTTCACTAAAAATAAAACCACCACTTCTTACACGACTGAAAATATCCACATCACTTTCGTCGTCACTATCAGATAGTTCACTAAACTCACTGCCCAATAATTCATTAATATCTTGATCAAACAACTCATGCTTACGCGAAGCCATAATTATTGTGTACAAACAACAGCAACCGGCTGAAACGCCTCGACGTTTAGAGTAAAAACAGGCTGCCAAGTATCGTAGCGCGAAACAAAATATACCTCACGAGAAAGCCAGTGTTCTCCCGAGTAACCCGGTATATTGAACGTCATTTAATTTAGCGAATTGAGTTGAAGAAAACGCAAAAATAAAACGCTCTGCGCGCGGGCCGCAGCAGTGCGGCAACGGGCCACGACTGCACACTTGCCTTAGTCGCAACTATGCGGCTACGGGATCCAACAGGTTAATAAGTGGCCTCATTTAAACGCATGCACTACTACTTTTGATGAGCAATCTGTCAAATGTATACATAAATCTGCCACTTAAGCACTAATAATAGATTAATCAAACTTGGATGAAACAGATGCAACTAACAAATATTCCACTCATTGGCTTGATAAAAAACTAAATATTAGAAACAAACTTCAGTTTTCATCTGTAATAACAAAAATATGCCAACATAATGTATCAGAGCAACATTTTAGTAAATATGCAATTATTACTTATAGCTTTACTTAACCATCAGACTTCTGTTAGATTGCATCTAACAATATAATTTTCACCAAAAACATTTAAAGCCTTAGCAGTTTTTGGCCAAATATTATATTCCTAGCGATTGCCTAAAATTGTGCTACTGACATAATATTACGCAACGTTTTTGTTTTATTCTGTTTTCTATGACTATGAAGCGTTGCACAAGTAGTTTTGACATTTTATGATTACATGTTAGCACATCCTTGGTCCTCTGTTATGAGTGTTTGCATGTTGATAAGTTCGCTGTATGTCACACGGTGCAGTCACGCGTGTTGTGAGTGGGGACTGTAGGTATTGTGACTGGTTTTAAAAATCAAAATTTATTGCATGTATCAATATAATTACTTAATAATATTCTAAATACATTTCTCCTGCACCGATACACTTAGTTCAACGCGTCTGCTACTCATCAAAAGCCAGCAAGAAGTTGTTTCCGGAATATTGTTGAAAACCTTTTTCGTCGCCTCTTGAACCACCTTGATGGAGTTAAATCTATGTTCTTTGAGCTCCCATTTTATTCGTAGAAACAAGAAAAAGTCTAGTGCTAGACCTGGGCTGTAAGGAGGAGAGTAAGGCAACGTTTTGCCATGCCAAATTTTGTCAGTAGCTGCCGCACAACAATCGCACCTTGGCACGGCGCATTGTCATGGTGGAGTTTACAATTCTTCAAAACGGCTGGTTGCACGTGCTTTATGCTATTTCGCAGGAGTGTCATTACTTGTACGTAAAATGCAGCATTTACAGTTGTTCCATTAGGCACAAACTCCCAGCAGAGTCACTTCTGGCTGGTTTATACCTTACAGTTGAAGCCACACAGAGCACAGCAAAAACCGATTTGTCACTTAAATCTGGGCAACCTTATGGATGTCCAGGAATAGCACATCACTAGCCGCAAATTTCGAGATTCTGGGGCACAAGGGTAATTCAATAGGTCTAGTCTACTACGGGAGATGACTGTTGGAGAAGGTGGTGTTCATTATCTAGGTGTAAAGGTTCTTGCTGGTCTAGACATAAGGGTGTGCCACCCTCTTGTCTGCTTGAATGGAGGGGCTGGTTCAGTCCTGGCTCCCTCTTCTTCCAAGGGGACAATGCTTGAGATTAGGGCCCTAAATTCTTCCTCATGGATCTCTACAGGAGGCCGCTTCTACCCCCACCCTTACCCATCCAGAATATCCTGTCACTCTGGAAGCAGCACAAAGGTCATTATAGGACTAGGTGCAATTTATAAACTTCTTGTCCTAAGAGAACTAAATAAAAAAACTTATGAACAATACCACGATGGATAAAGAAAAAATCAGCATGGTTTTGATTTTTTATTTTGCATACAAGCTTTTTTGCACACAGAGACCCCTGCTTGTGCCATTCTGAACTTTTGATGTTTTGTTTCCGGGTTGTACTGGTAATGATTCATCGCTGGTAATAACATTGTCGATAAAATTTTCCATTTTTCTTCAACGAGCTCCCAGCCTTCCTTAAACATCCTCATAAGTCTGTTTAATGAGTTCAAGGATCTCGGATATGGATTTCCCGATTTTAAAGCAAAACTTAACAGCATAGCTGTGCTCGACGGTCTGCTCCATGCAGGTGCGATGACACCATAAAAAATAACGCTTCACTAAAATCCACCTTTTGTCTCAATGCATGCCAGCAGGCGACTGGATTATTAAAGTGCACCTGAGTGGTCGGCAGTCCCCTCTACTGAGGCTGACCGATCGGACCCCTCTTCACCGCTCCATTAAGGATACAGTGAACCAAACTCGATACTTACTGAACAGACCCTGTATGTCCCTTATAAAGGACTAACTCTTAAAAAATTTGGTCAGAAGTATTTTTATCATATTAGTGGCAGTGAATATCGCTAATCTGAGTTAGCAGTTGTCTACTTCAGTTTTGCCATTCATGTTCGTTGGTTAATCAAATCGCCAAACAAAAAAGGAACTCAGTTGCTCTATATGTAGCATAACAGATACCCAGGCAGGAGGGTGCTTTCACCCATATTGTTTATAATTTCACAAGTTAATTTTGAAAATATTTTTACTCAGGCTTGTTTTCCAAAAACGAGAAGTAGGCTATAGGCCTAGATGTTTTTAATTGTGCACTTTTTAACTTAAGAACAGTTACAGATACAGTTTTATTTACAGTCTATATGTATAATAAACTGCTTTTATAAAGTGCAACACAGTTTTTGTGAATTATGCAAAAATCAAGATTCGCAATGTTTTAAAAACCGATCCTAAAAACTTGATTTTTGAAGATAAAAGTTTAATATTTGGGTATATGTTTAAAACTATGTGGAGGTTTAAAAATAACTCTACATGCAGAGTGATACATTTTTCACTGATTATATTTTTTCACTAAAGTAAAAAATAAATCGTTAAACATTAGCCTAAGTAATTTTTTCTTGTTATATTTTTGTATGTATATTTAATACGATTATTTTAGGTATTTCTACTTATAAAAATTATTGACCAACAAAACAAAAAAGTAACCATTTTCGTAAATAAATAATGAATGTATGATAACTTTTGCGAACAGCTAAAAATTTCCAATTATTGCTTGGCTTTTCTTGCATCTCTACACATGGATAACATCTGGCACTAAAAGAGTTAAAGAGTTCTTTGCTGTTTTTCGTAACATTGCCACAGTTTTATCTCCATGGATAAGTTTATTCATAGTTTCTACCTCCATGGTGACGATTATTGATCGTTTGTCCAGTTATTTTGGCCTTTTTAGCTATTGTGCTACTTCTTTGGGCATCTCAAGCTTTTCGTGATTGGTTCAATTTAGTTGCTTAGTCATTTACAGAAATACTCATTTTTTATTTCTTTTGTGGTGGTAGTGAGTGGTGTTTTTCTGCATATTCAATGAAAAAATTAGTGTTGTGAGTGCACTTTAAAGCAAAATACTTATTACTGTGTCAGAAAGGACAGATAAGACATTGTATTGTTTTATTTTACTTTGTAATGTGAATTGTTTTTGCATTTCTGCAGTAGTGGCCATTGTCGGCCATTGCTCGCTATGTAGATTAATATGGTTAGTGAGTTTGTAATATTTTCAGTTCTCAAGCATGAATGATCAGCCTTTTAGAATTTTGTATTTTACTGATCATTACCATCTTGAGGGATGTTTTTGTTTCGTCACCTTCAGTAGTGCACCGCAGTGATGGCCAGAGGTATTACTGTTACCCCTTCAACTACTAGTAACTTTTACGGGGTTAAAAAAAGTTTCAGCCTTTCTGAAATTTGATTGTAATCTCTTGTTTTTTAACCCTCTGACTGATAATAAGAAACTCGTAGAATAATACACTGGTTTTTGTCTTTGCGCAGCATATTTTTCAGATACTTTTTTTAAATATGCGCAAAATGCTATGTAATAAGTGTGATATATCAATTTTTATGTTTTAAGTTTCACTCCATGTAACTTTTACTTGACTTGAGATAGTAAGATACTGTAAATGTACAAAATATATAGTACTTATTTACAACACAAAAAAGTTTTTTGATAAAGATGTAAAGTATATACTACTTTTTGTGGCAGTACACATCCATATTTGTATTTGATGAATTCTTTGGACAGGAATATCAGATAATGATGAATTGTTTTCACTGTCACTATCAATTTTCACAACCCAACTCACATTCAACCGGTTTATAATCATCCAGACTACCTGAAAACAAATCTGACAAAGAAATATCATCATGTAATTTATTCACGTATTTATCAAGAAACTTGTAGAATAATACACTGGTTTTTGTCTTTGCGCAGCATATTTTTCAGATACTTTTTTTTAAATATGCGCAAAATGCTATGTAATAAGTGTGATATATCAATTTTTATGTTTTAAGTTTCACTCCATGTAACTTTTACTTGACTTGAGATAGTAAGATACTGTAAATGTACAAAATATATAGTACTTATTTACAACACAAAAAAGTTTTTTTGATAAAGATGTAAAGTATATACTACTTTTTGTGGCAGTACACATCCATATTTGTATTTGATGAATTCTTTGGACAGGAATATCAGATAATGATGAATTGTTTTCACTGTCACTATCAATTTTCACAACCCAACTCACATTCAACCGGTTTATAATCATCCAGACTACCTGAAAACAAATCTGACAAAGAAATATCATCATGTACTTTATTTACCGATATTTCACTTTCATTATCAGAACTAATATTTTAATTATCCAATAGTTAAAGTATATAATTTAAACAAAGAGGACCGCCCATTTCATAACATAAAAATCAATTATAAACAACTAGCTTACATAATATTAATAACCTAGCAACAAAGAACGTCAAAGCCATGCAGCGAGTCACCAGATGCATAGTCCGTCAACTGTATGCTGTGCGGCATTTGGATCAATATCAGCTGACAACGAGTAATATTACAAATATAAACTATATAAAATGAGTAGGTATTTATGAATAGAGGAACTTAAACGGTTTCCACGTAATAATAGCGGAAAGTTGACTGAGGACTGTGACGTCTTTATCGGTTCACAAGCGGTATTGATGAACGTCTGTGCCGTCAGTCATCAGTTGGATGGTTAAGTTTATTAGACATTAAATTTAAACATTTTTCTTTTGTCAAAACAACAAATATTGTGAGTGGTTGAAGTAAACATTTACCATAGTTTGTAAGGGACGAGTCTTTAAGTTTTCTCCTACAGTCTTACACTCTTATTGCTGATTTATACTTTGTGATTTTCATTAGATGTAAAATTGTATGATGTACTACTGCGTCTGCTGCGGTAAACATGTTAAAGTCTTCAATGTATACAATGTCAGTACACTCAATACTTTTTTTAAACACAGAGTTTCTTTTTTTAATACCCTACAAAAAATTACAACATTTGTAAAACATAGACTTTTGTGAATTTGAAAATACATAGTACTACTTCAAAATCTTAAATGACAAGAAAATTAAAGAATCCTAGAAAATGCACGGTTTTTTTTTTAAATTGAGTGACAAATTACAAATAAACTGCAAAGGCTTAACATAAAATTTTAAATATTATGTTTGCATCAAAATATTCCTGTACTGTCTGGTTCTCATTAAACAATAGGAAACATCATGTTGTAAAGTACAGCAAAGGAACTGTGCAACTCAGTGTTGGTCTGTTATCTGTTTTGATAAGATAACTTGTCAGCAAAGTCAAGCTGTTTATAAAACCTCCAGTATTATTGCTACTCTGGCAATGGCAATAACAGATATGGTAGTAATTGGGAAAAACAAACATTTTAGATTGAATTGTTATCTAATTAGTTTGTAGATAAAATGTTATGAGTTGAAAAATGTATAACCAAACATTATTATGAATCCTAGGTGCTTGGAAATGATTTACCTACACAGAAAAAAATAAGATTTTGTTTCTGACAAAAGTAAAATGTATCCTATGGATTATGGGATTTTGTTACATTAGTGGAATTGCTTATTTTTTTTTTACTAAAATGGAAAATAGTTTGTGTTTATTTTATAAGCGGTAGACTGGCTAAATACAATTATTTATCCAAAGAAAAATGTAAATTTAAAAGTATTCAGCTGTGGATTTAGGACACCTAACAATTTAACCCCAGTAATTGTTAGTAGTAATTTTATTTCTTGTTTGCAGCATTTTCTTAAAAGGGATTTTTATAAACAATAAAAAAATGTCATGTACTAAACCCATAACTAATAATAACTCCCATTGGCAGCTCGCATATAACATAAATGCTGTTGGCAACTATTGAGGAAACTCTTGATGTAATTGTTTAAAGTTAGCCCTAGGCCAAGGTTCAGTCCGAGAAACTTGTTTAATTCATATTTTATATAGCTTCAGCCATCATTTCAATCTGTCAAAACTTCATAAGAAATTTACCAAGCTGATTTTTGTAGTTTAAAAAAATCAATCATTAAAAAAATTTTAATGCTTCTTGAAAAAGCTTAAATATTGAAATATGGCTTAGTTGTTTTCTAATGTATAGTCATATTGTCAGCAAACTGAACCACCTTTATATTATACATTAATAAATTCAATCTGTGCTTTTTGTGAGAAAAACGACTGGCTCTAGAATTGATCCTTGGTTGTTCATGAAATGATGCATGTGTTTTATGATGTGCGTGTTTTATGATGCGCACAGTCAAGGTCTTTTAAGAGGTTGAGGCATAGGCTATATACAATGTTCTCACTTCTGAAAAAGTCACAGACTTGAATGTATAAATAATTATTAATGTGTTTTTTTCTGAATTCAAGTTGTGTTGTACAAAAAATTGTAAAATGTTTAACACGTTCACTCCCGGGACCTACACATGCTGATATTTCACAGTAAGCCAAGCCTCAACAATGTGCCGCTGGGAGACAAAGTGTTAACATTGTATATTATTGCCAGTGTTGAATCAATATATAACACGTTCACTCCCGTAGCCTACACATGGCTGATATTTCTGTGTAAGCCAAGACCTCAACAATGTGCCGCTGGGAGACAAAGTGTTAAAGAAATCTTTCAATTATCACTTATTTGAGATAAGGGAGACTGCAGAAATCTTGAGGAGGATGCAAATACGACCCCTGCTGTACCGATCTCAGTTATTGTAGCTTACCTACTAGACTTATGGCTGGAACGTGTGTACATGACCTTGGTATGGGACCCCTGCTGTACCGATCTCAGTTATTGTAGCTTACCTACAAAACTCATGGCTGGTACATGTGTGTACATGACCTTGGTATGGTACCCCTGCTGTACCGATCTCAGTTATTGTAGCTTACCTACTAGACTTATGGCTGGAACGTGTGTACATGACCTTGGTATGGGACCCCTGCTGTACCGATCTCAGTTATTGTAGCTTACCTACTAGACTTATGGCTGGAACGTGTGTACATGACCTTGGTATGGGACCCCTGCTGTACCGATCTCAGTTATTGTAGCTTACCTACAAAACTCATGGCTGGAACGTGTGTACATGACCTTGGTATGGGACCCCTGCTGTACCGATCTCAGTTATTGTAGCTTACCTACTAGACTTATGGCTGGAACGTGTGTACATGACCTTGGTATGGGACCCCTGCTGTACCGATCTCAGTTATTGTAGCTTACCTACAAAACTCATGGCTGGTACATGTGTACATGACCTTGGTATGGTACCCCTGCTGTACCGATCTCAGTTATTGTAGCTTACCTACTAGACTTATGGCTGGAACGTGTGTACATGACCTTGGTATGGGACCCCTGCTGTACCGATCTCAGTTATTGTAGCTTACCTACTAGACTTATGGCTGGAACGTGTGTACATGACCTTGGTATGGGACCCCTGCTGTACCGATCTCAGTTATTGTAGCTTACCTACAAAACTCATGGCTGGAACGTGTGTACATGACCTTGGTATGGGACCCCTGCTGTACCGATCTCAGTTATTGTAGCTTACCTACTAGACTTATGGCTGGAACGTGTGTACATGACCTTGGTATGGGACCCCTGCTGTACCGATCTCAGTTATTGTAGCTTACCTACAAAACTCATGGCTGGTACATGTGTACATGACCTTGGTATGGTACCCCTGCTGTACCGATCTCAGTTATTGTAGCTTACCTACTAGACTTATGGCTGGAACGTGTGTACATGACCTTGGTATGGGACCCCTGCTGTACCGATCTCAGTTATTGTAGCTTACCTACTAGACTTATGGCTGGAACGTGTGTACATGACCTTGGTATGGGACCCCTGCTGTACCGATCTCAGTTATTGTAGCTTACCTACAAAACTCATGGCTGGTACGTGTGTACATGACCTTGGTATGGGACCCCTGCTGTACCGATCTCAGATATCGTAGCTTACCTACTAGACTCATGGCTGGAACATGTATTTACAGGACTTGGTATGGGACCTCTGCTGGAGATGGCTGTAGCTATCAACCCGCAGATAGTGGTGACTGCCCTGCTCGGAACGTCCGTGATCTTCGCGTGTTTCAGCGCTGCAGCACTCACAGCCGAGCGTGGTCGGTGGCTGTACCTGGGCGGCACACTCATGAGCATGCTCTCAGCCATGCTGCTCCTCTCTCTTGCCAACCTGCTCTTTGGTTCCCGACTCATCTTCCAGGTTAGTTACATCCATTGCAAGTTACCGAAAAGATTGTTGAAGTGTGTTTCTGGAGAAAATACAAAAATATTATTGTTATATTTTAAATTTATGTGTATAAAGTATAAATTAATTACTGTTATTAAATTAAGACATTTTTGTCATTGTGATTCCGGAATGCAGTAAACTTAGAGACATCTCATCATCATAGGACTGTAATATTGCAGTGTCATACATCAAAGTGATAACCCAGCGACTGTGATTGTCAGCTTGACCTTGACCGTGTGACATTATTAACGTGTGTATTGTTCTGACTTATGCACATAAACACTATCAGTTAGGTGACACTCACTGTGCCAATTATAGCAATTATAGTAGTGCTTGTTCAATAACAAACTACATTACACAAATTTCTCTCCCAGTGTTCTAACAAAAATTAGTTGGCTTTGCTTGCAGTTACATTTTGTATGAATTCAATTTGAATTAAAATTATATTGTTTTATTTTCACCCAAATTCTCAAGACCTTCAACTTGTCTAGGAATGTGAATAATACTATTGTGTTTTATTCCTAAATCTTTCATTTAAAACACTGTAACATCTTGGGAATTTAGGTAAATGATGAGAATGCCAGATCAATGATTAAATTTCGAAGGCCTAAGGGCGAAATTTACTTTCCCTTTAGTTTAATAAAGTGTTAGGTGTTTTAATGAATATTGGACATTATTTTGGTTTTAATTCAAAATGAATGTAAATAAAAATTATAGCTTCTGGTTGTAAAGTGACAATGTCAAATGCATACGTTGTTTTATTAAAGACAAATAAATTAATGATCATGAGTACTAATTTTAAACATAGCTTGAGGAACTCACTAAATTTCTGTCGTCTCTAAACAATACATAACTCGTTTTGTTCTTGAAGTGAATATTTAAAAATATAATTTTTTTGTGCCGATAGGTCTACCTGTACATTGGCTTGTTCCTGATGTGCGGATTTGTTCTGTACGACACCCAGCTGATCATTGAGAAACGCCGGCAGGGGGACAAGGACTTTGTTGCTCACTCAGTCGATCTCTTCATCGACTTCATCGGCATCTTCCGCCGGCTAATCATCATACTGGCAGAGAAGGTGAGAATATAGAGTATTAGTAAAAGTCATACATACCGGGATAATCTCATATTTCGAGAATACGTGAAATTAATAATGTCATATAGCGCAAATATTCATCTAATTATAACAATAAATACAAATATGGTATGATATTTTGTGGATATAAATTGGAATATAATAATATGTGAAAATTGTGAATTGCAACGATATACAATGTTATAACTATAATATTCATAAATTTGGTGAATTATTTAATTAATCTGTGTAAATAGCTGCCTCTCTTTCTCTAGTGAAATAACTGTCATTGACAAAATTAATTTATAATGTTCTAGCAGTTACTCACAGCTTTGAACACAATTACATAGGCTTTACAAGTCTATGTACTTCTGGTTTTATTGAATAATATTTCCAACTGGCGTTTCCAAATTTACAATTGTTGAGTTGCCTTGATGCCACGTTCAAAAAAAAAAAAAAATATATATATAAAGCCCCTTGCCCGCCACCGTCGTAATATTACGTCAGTTGCCTGTGCGCAAAAAAGTGCCGCTGACGTAATATTACGTTTAGTGCGTTTGTCCTGTTTTATTTTGTTTCTTGACGTATTAATGCGTCAGTATATATCGTTCTCTGCATAGATCAGTTTCCAAGTAGTTTCCGTTACAAGGTAGCAGCACCAACTAAGAGGAGGTTTTTTTGCCGTTTAGACACCGCCTTTGTGGGTGTGGTCTGGCTGTCCTATCCGCCATTTCGTGGTGTATTTGCCATTACGTTTGCTAGCCTCACTGTGTTTGGACAGGCCTACATAAGTTTTAGTTATAATAGTTTTTTTTTCATTTTCTGCGCCTTTGTGCAGCGCCTTGTTTCAAAGACTTCCATACAAAAAGAATATATTAGACAGACATGGTAAAATGTCCATATTTACAATCCTTGTAATCTTCATTTTTAGCAAAAATAAATAATTCTAAAGTAAAATGTGCTTCTTTTTTACTATAGCAGAGATTTCATACCCAACAAGTTTTTTAAATAAAAAAATAAAAACTAATTCTAAACAAGTTTCAGCAACAACAAAAAATCAGCAAAATACGACAAAATCCTGTATTTTTATGTGGCGGTTAAGGGGTTAGATATATGTTTGAGAAGCCTTATTCTGTGAAAAGACGACTAAGATGGTTTTACAACAATCTTTAAATATATACTAAAAGTTAGATAGTAACTTTGTCTTTTATATCTGCATGATTACAGTACTGACCACAAATACTGCATACTAAACACAGCATATTTAATTTTGGCTAATATGTACAGTTAATAGTAGATTTTTACTAAAGCATTTGAATTTTCTTATCTGGATATTTTGTCACTCTGTACTAAGCAGTGGTTGCAGAAAAGCTTGAAATAAGAAGTGTATGTACTATCAAGCTTACTCTATGCCTTCAAGACTATAAATGTAAACAAATTGAAAATAGTGGTTAGATTAATTAAACATATGGTTGCGCTGTTATAAAACAATGTTTATACAGAACAGTTGATTACGTATGTGGATGGTTTTCTGCATCACTAGACCAAACGACATTTCACAGAAATGGAAATAACTGTGAAATTAGTGGGAAAATGCTGAAACTAAGTACATTTTCTTACAGGGCTCGTTACAATGGTTGCTATAGAAATCTACTACAGACCATGTGTTTGTCCTAAAATCCAATATTTATGTTGATTGCATCACGAGTCTAAGCGACTCTTGAATGCATTCAGTTATTCATCACAACATCAAACGCCAACATCACTTTACAAAAACCAACAGTTAGGTCATGTGGTGCTTAGTCTCTACTTATGAGGAATCCATCTGAAAGTGACGGATGAGGTCCAGAGATTGAGAAAAATGGGTATGAAAAGTTCTGAAAAAGGTCAAGACCTTGAAGTATTTTGTTTTGATCTGGAAAAACATTACCACTGCTTTGATTGCTAACAAACATTGTTTTCTATAAAGGCAACTTTGTGTATACAATCTTGGGATTCATAGTGGAAAACATAAAAAGGGTCATTCCTATGTTTGGCTGGAGGGAGAGGCTGGCCGAGAATCTCAAGAGGATGGAAACTGTTTAATTCAACATTAAAAAAAGCTATGGTCTGATAGCTTTGGTAGACAAAATCACAGTATAAACAATTTTCTTCTCCTCAAAATAATTTTGGAAAGCCATAAAACTTTTGAAGAAATACTTCTGCGACTCGTAGTTTTTTGCCGAATGACACTGATTTTGGCAATATTTAATGTGCGCTGAAGTGCCAACAGAGAATGTGCAGATTATAATACTATCTAAATGTTATGAAGACCTGCAGGAAAAGGGATCCACTCACTGTTTATAGAATGGAAAAAGAAGAGTTGGAAGGAAAAGATAACCTAAAAAAGATTAATTTTAAACAAGAAGAAAGACATAAACAAAGATAGAGTAAACTCGTTAAATACGAGGGAGATGAGGATACATGAAGACAAGACTTTAGTATCAGCCTTTTCATGAAAACTGATTTTCATGGGGCTGAAGTTAAGGTGGATTTGAAGAGAAAATCCAAACGAGGATGACCTTCTTCATCCAAAACTGCTGATTTTATGGTTTTTCAATCAACATCTTAAACTACTATGACCTAATTGTTAAAGCAATATCCGTTCCAAAATTGAATGATATCAATTCACTAATCACCCTAATACCAAATCGTTGCAAGTCATTTTACAGAGGCTTCTTCAGTGGTAATGAAGTTGAGGATGACATTGACGGCTTCAATGGTAATTTGGATTTCGAAATGTAAGACCTAGAAGTGAAAACCCTTTTCTTTAATTTCCTATTTTCCTGTACGATTGAGGAAGTTAATATATTGGATTATTATTTTTCTTGTGAAATTCATTACTGCTCTATTATGAAAACATTAGCCTACCAATGTTTTATTGTGAAAAGTTTGTTTTTAAAGTAATTATAAAAACTAGAACAGAATAGAAGAACCTTTTTTTAATTTTCTGAAAAGTAGTCAAGAGTGATTTTAATTATTTTTCATAATATTTCGTAATGGGTAGGTACTGTAAAACTAGAGAGCTATTTATTCTATTAACATTTTGTTATAAAAAGTATATTTTTTTTTAATATAATGGTTTTAAATATTTTTACTTGAACAAGCAATTGGCGCTTTATTGTGCGTCTGCAAAGGCATAGATCGAATTTCTGGTAAAATGCTATAATAATATTGTATTTAAAAACTAGTAAATATAAATTGATATTTCAGGTACGCATTACTAGACTTAAGACTTGACAATGTAACAAGAGATGTTCATCTTGTGTTGAATAATCTAAAATATTACTTTTCCTTAAAAAGCATCACTAGACTAAATGATTTTTTTTCTGCTTTCTTTCTTAATGTAAGATGTTTAAATTCCATAAAAATAAAGAAATGCAATTACTGGATTAAAAGAAAACTTTTTGTTAGTAATCAAATCAAATAATCAATTATTTACTCTGGTTTAATGCTTTTTAACAGAGCGAAAACTTTTTAGGCAATTATCTCACAAGTATCTTTCGGCACTTAGTCTAATGGTATGGGACACCGTCCATATTTGACAGGCTCTTTCAATTATTAATATTTCACAACTTCTGAGACCAAGATGGGATTTTTGCCACTTTAAATACCAGTGAGGCGTAGCCTGGGAGGGATTTTCGGAATAAGAATTGGCCTATATTCATACCAGGGTCTCTAAGAATATTCATGTAAAATTTCAGTA
This sequence comes from Homalodisca vitripennis, assembly GCF_021130785.1. NCBI lineage: Eukaryota > Metazoa > Arthropoda > Insecta > Hemiptera > Cicadellidae > Homalodisca > Homalodisca vitripennis. The sequence continues at coordinate 111,817,342 of NC_060214.1, forward strand.
ATATAGATTAAATAGTTTATGCGTGAAAGTAAAACAAACAAAGGCACTTTCGCATTTATAATATTATGATTAGGATGACCTACAAATAATGTTTCCTTTATTCAGATGGAATGTTTCATCAAGACCACAAACTGCATCAACAGACCTGTTGGATATAGAGGTTTAAGACTAATTAAGTGCGTAATTGAAGGAGAGTGTGTCACCAATTGAGCTAAACTACAGTTAACCATTGTGCAGTTTGGTTCATCGACAGAATAATGTTTTCTATCCACCTCATGCTTTAATTATTTCAAACAACTATGTATTCAAATTCAAAGATTCATATATATATATAAATATATATATATATATATATATATTAAAATATAATAATATATTATGTTACTTTACAGATGTTCTAACTTTCACTTATGTGAAAGTTTCTAATGACCTAACTTTCTAATGAAGTTGGATCAGAAACTAACCTGGGCACCACAATCATGTTAATATCACGTGTAAAAAGAATTCACAAGCTGTTTTCCTTTTAAAATATTTATTGGATCTGTTCCCTTGAAGTATTTAATAACTTAATGTTTTCACCCTTTTCCAATCAATTTTTAATTATAGCCTAATTTGTATGGAATCTTCTCACAAACAAAAACCATCCCATAAAGTTAAATAAAATGCAAATCAAAGCTGTTAGACTGCTCACAAATTTTCCTTGTGATGCACACTTCAAACCGTTGTTTATAAAACTAAATATGTTGACAGTCTATAATATTATCTATACAATTTTCATTTAGTTTTTTTTTTTTTAATTTAGATAATTTTACATACAAAATGAGAATTTATGAATAATTCACTAGAAACAAACATAAATGACATATTCCCTTTTGAAGACTGTTTAACACCCAATCTAGTCATGTAGTCCTAGGCTTAAGATTTTACAATAAGCTTGCTTCAGTCTTTGAACCTGTTTTCTTTAAATCGGCTTAAAAAACAAGCTATACAGCAGGTTCGCCTCTAATCCGTTTTATTCTATTGGTGAGTTTCTAAATTGTCGTAGCAAAAATATTTTTCTTTGACAACTATCACTTAGTTTAGTTCTGTAAAAAATATTTATAAAATGTATGATTCAATTGTAAGCTATATGACGCTGTTTATAAGTGTTGATAACAATGAAATATTCACTATTCGTTACTCACTGAACCTCCACTGCAGGAGTCACTCCTTCCAACCTCAGTCAAAATGTCACAAACAGTATCACAAATTTGACATTCGGAAATCCATTTTTAAGTATTACAATTATAATTAAGCAGAATCAAACTTACATTCTTGAGATGCTGTCCCTAATTTGAATGCTGTATATCAAATTGTGACCCTTGAATCCACAGGTATTTATATAAATGTGTTCACCACCATCATGAGTAAGTGATTTTCTCATCTTATGTTTAACACATCTTGTTATTGCTGAGAATGATACCTATACAAATGTCATTCTAAAAGTAAAGAACTTTTTTTCGGTAGAAATTTCCCTTCAATATAATGAGGACAAGTTAATTTATAATGTATTTCAGTGTGTCAGCTATTTCTGTACTGTTCACTTTGAGTCTAGTTTCCCACAAGCTTAACTATACTACTCAGCTCACTCAGTTGCTGCCAAGTTATCAAAATAGTAACAATCTCCATTTATACTTATATACTTTATACTTAAAGGAGTATTTTTATTTGTTCTTCATCATGAATTGTTTGTTCATCCGCCACTAAACAAGATGTACCATATTTGTTCTGGTTTCATTCATCACATATCTATAGATTCTACTAGTTTTTAAGTCTGATAGAATGAATCTCTTTTACATTCAGAAATTATATTACGTTAAAAATTCCTCTTTTGGCAGGGTTGTTAATTTTGTCTCACATTATAATATTTCACAGATAGTAAATGATCATAGCTGCTGATGTTAATATAAGACTTGCATGGTCGATTGGGAAGGTCTATGTCATGGCAGCAGAGTTGTAGGAAGTTAATCAGATCGAAATGTTCTTTACTTTTACTATGAGATTTTACTAACTGATGGTATAAAATTGGAATGGTGAAATAAATGCATAGACCACCAACCCTTACATCTTTTTATTCTTGGGTAGTAGAGTTTAGAATTCTTCACAGAAGATGTGATTAAAATGGTCACAAACAGTTACTCCTCAAGTTTGTCTTGTTATCCAATCAAGTTGGTGCTTGATCTGTCAATCACAATTATACTATTTATTTTAAGTTTGTATTTGAAAATGGAAGGATTGTGAATGAAATACTTGAACATTTGCCATTGTTCAGTGATACTAAAAATCACTACATTAAGTGTGATCTGCAATCTGATCTCTTCTTCAGATGGATGATGCAATCCAAGGTAAAATAAACAAACAATACCAGAAGGTTATGACACGCATAGATCAGGAATCACAACCATGCTGTGTGTCACCTCCATGGACATAATCGCTAGAACATGCACTTAATTGAAATCAAAACACTAAACTAAACTAAAGAATACAGCTCAAAATGGGTCTGCACTAAACAACCAGCCACTGAGAACTGACTAGAAGCAAATAAAAATTATCATCATAGTCCGGTCAAATTAGCCAAAAAATAGGGGTAACTTTGCATTAATTCCAGAAAGCTGAAAATTTGCATAGATGTTTAGGGATACCATTGTTATGAAATTGTGAAAAGTCCCCATCGATCCCATTGTCTGCAAAAATTTTTATTTAAGGTCAAATTTCACAAAAATAGGTTTTTTGAATTTTTCAGCGAAACTGTTAGTTTTATGAAAAAAATATTTCAAACGAAAATTGTAGATCATGCAATCATCTACAGAAATGCTCCTTATGTTTTTTATCATAACACTAACCATTTTTGAGAAAAAAACAATTACAAACTTTCTTACGCTGTATTGTCCATAATAAGCACGACTAAGCTGCCTATGATATCATTGGGCGTGTAATATAAGTAAAACTATAAGTCTGAGTGACTTAATACATTCATATTGACCGATAATTTCTTAGAATATGATATTAAAAAAAACAGAGTCCCTAATTTTAAGGGACCATGTGCCCTTTGAACAACATCTTCCTGTCATTCCAATGTACGAGTGACCGTTCCGTCCACCTGCTTTTCTTAAGTTCGCACCTAAATCGCCGTTAGCCTTGAAAATTCCTTAGTAGTGAAAACACATAGTTATTTCAAATATTCTCTGTTAAAGTTTGTACTGTATTCACTCAAATAATGTCGTAAGAGTGTTTTATTTGCACTAAACTTTAATCTTCAAGTGAATATGTTATTGTTGATCGCGGCATGAAGACGTTACTTAACATGAGTATTCAAGGGGGTAATCAATTTACTGATTACTTGAAGAATGTAAATTCAGCGACAAATCATGTGCAGTGTCGCAAACAATACAATAGAAAGAGTACAATTGCAGCAGCAAAAACGGCAACATGAAGAGGAATCAGCTAGTACCTCTCAAAAAGCCCTCCTCATACTAGAGCACATGTAAGTGAGCCATATTTTTCTTTTAAAAATTGTTGTTTATTTTTCGGTGACGGAGTTGAGTGAGAAATACAAAAAAGAAACAAGCACAGATCTTTCGTCGTAAAATTTGTAAAGTTAGAACTCTTTCATTTAAAGACTCAGTTAAGAAATCAGCTCAGTCTTGTTCTGTTGACACCGCAAAAACTATTGTTGCTCGCATCGAGTTTGAACACGATTTAGTTATTGCTGAAGCTAAAAAGTACCATAATGATTGCTTTGTATCATTTTTAAAGACGACCACTGGAGGATAAGTCGGCCGTCCTCAAGATGAAGCATTGTATCTCGCCATGGGGTAAAATATTTTCATATATTGAAAGTAGTGATGACTGCCAGTTTACGTTAGAAGAATTAGAAAAATATTTGTAAAAACGTATGTGTTAATAAAAGAAAAATTAAATTATGATTGAAGTTAAATTATAGTAATAGAGTCATTATTACTCACAAACTAGGACAATTAACATTGTATGTATTCTTGTTAATTATCATAATATTATCAATCAAGCTTAGATTGAAAAAACCTAAAGTCAAAGAAGATCAATGAAGGCCCTATCAACTGCGGCAGCAATTATTCGGGAAGATAATCAATCGGTTCAATCATATACAGTTTTTACATGCTATGACTGGCTGTGATAAAAACATCGGCAATGTTTTTCAAAGGGGTAAAACAACAATTTTTTTATTACTTGTGCACAAGCTTTCCAAGATATCAACACTTCACCAGAAATTCGCTTTCTTTCTGTCTGTATATGGAGCTCCAAAAAAATTACTTTGATAGACAAATTACATTACTTATCTTTTGCAAAACAAACACGTAATAAAAAAACATGTGCAAATAACTTGCCTTCCTCCAATTACAGCTACCGCTTTACCAACAGTTTTATCCTGTATATTACTAGGTTCAGTGTGTGGCTTGGTAATCAACTAGACCCAGAATAATGGGGTTGGAAGTATATCAATAATGCATTGGAACCAACCCACACACTTCTTTAACCTGCACCAGAAAACCTCCCTAATTCTGTTTTTTGCAACTGCAAAAAGGGGTGTAACTTAAGATGCGGCTGCAAAAAAGTAGAAATTATTTTGTTTACTAGCGTGTACCACTTTTTCAAGGCCAATCGTGTTCAAATATTGAATCTCCAACAGAAGAAGGTTTTTACATGAACGACGAAACAAACTGATGTATCGCTGTTAGTACAATTTACGTCTACTCAAGAAGATGAGGAAGAAGAAGAAAATAGAGAGAGAGAAGAAGAGGAAATAATTAGTGACAATAATGATGAATATAATATTTTTACAACCAAGTATAACGGGACTTGTCACTCGAGCTGTACCTGATCGACAACGACCACAGTAACAAGAGTGCAACGACTGAAAAGAAGAAGAATAACCAAAATTAATTAAATTTTACTGGAATAGACTGTGGAATATGCCTACTGGGGAAACCACATTAAAAAAATCGTTGCTAGGTACACTACCTCATAGGTGGCGTGGAAACGTTGTCCATATTATAGACAATACAGCTTAAGAAAATTTTGTAATGGTTTTTTCTCAAAAATGGTTAGTGTTATGAGAAAAAGCATAAGAAACATTTCTGTAGATAATTGCATGATCTACAATTTTTGTTTGAAATATTTTTTCATAAAAACTAACCGTTTAGCTGAAAAACTCAAAAAACCTATTTTTGTGAAATTTGACCTTGAATATAAAATTTTGCAGACATGGGATCGATGGGGACTTTTCACAATTTCATAACAATGGTGTCGTGTCCCTAACATCTATACAAATTTTCAGCTTTCTGGGAATTTTTGCAAGGGTCAATGTTTAAATTGACCGGACTATCATGGCAAAAACAAGATTGTAACATAAAAAGAAATGGAGCTTTTTTTATTATTATGAACTTCTGAAAACCATACTGTAACTCCGCATTGGTTTATTAGAAATCTCTAATCTGTTAGATTACCATAATTAAGCATGCCACAACACTGGTATGATTTGTCTATTTAACCTAGATTGTAGTTTGTATTAGGGTTTTTTATCAACCTAAGGAATCTTGGACTGACTATTACAAAAAACGTTAGTTGGACCGATAACGTTACTGAGACTTGTGGCAGAGTGTTTGCTGGTATTCATAGTCTTAAGCAATTTGCTATTTATTTACCCTTGAATTCGAAAGTAATGCCAGTGAACATGATTTTCTGCCATTTCAATTACTGTAGCATAGTTATAAATGACGTGGCGGTTGAGCTTTCGGACAGATTGCAACGTGCACAAAATTATTGTGTTCGCTTTATCTTCAACCTTAGACGATATGACCATATAACACCCTTCATCAATCAGTTACATCTACTAAAATTGAATCTACTCCGTCAGTTCCACATTCTTAGCATGTTACATTCTATTTTGTATAACAATTATTCCCCTTCTTATTTGTCTGAATCCTTTTCTTTTATTTCTGAAAGAAGCAATTGGAATACTCGACATGGAGCCTCTTTGTTTCTATTCCTGTTCACAGATCTTCTATTTACAGTAAATGAATCACAGTCTCTGCTTGTCGACTTTGGAATAATCACCCGGTCAGATCAGAGGTATTCGTAGTCAGGAGCGGTTTTGGGGGGTGCTTAAGGAGCATCTGTTTTAGGCCTCGTCGGGTTGAAAATATTTTGGCGTAGGGTATGGGGCAATGGCTATGTATGAATGGGGATGGGTGAATGTCTGTTAATTTTCTTATAATTTTTATTTATTTTTAATTCCATGATGAACCTTCTTTTCATTTTATTATTTTATATAAATATAGATTATAATTTTTTAATGTAACACAGTAATGTAGACTATACTGTGACTCTTGTTTTACACTAATAGTATCGTTTATAAATTTATGGTTAGGTGTAAGAGAGGACTTAATAGTCCTAACCTCGCCAATTGAATATGTTTTTCTTTGCGTTCAATAAAGACATTTTTCATTTCATTTCATCATATTGCACATCTCAAACCACTGAATGATGGCAAATATCCTGATTAAAACATTTTTTCCTCTTTATCTGTTGTCTCGCCTCATGGACAGTAGCAAGCCTCATAAAATGTAATTAAACATAAAACACTGCTATTAAATAATACTAAGTAATTTTGTATGTTGTAGGAGGACCGAAACAAACGCAACAACAAGAAGGAATGATGAATAACTGAAGACTGCCACGTCAGACATGACTGTTGTGGCCGATGTCATTTGTAAAATTCTATTTGTTAAGCTGTTCATTAAGTTTTATTTACTAAATTTTCATAATGTGTTATAAAAATGGAATCTTATTATTTTGGAGTGTTGAGTTTTTATTTAGTTTACTACATAAATTAATGTTTATAGGTTTAGAATATATAAAGGTGGTTTCACTATCTGCGGGTTGGTTTTGTTGACTTCCAAGATTGAATTTTCTGATGCAGTTTTTTTCAAGTTAAATATTGCTTTTCTTCTTATGTATCACAGAAAGTTACTGCTTTACTTATAATATAGCGAGTGTTCCGAAACTGCTGACTCTCGGATAGTGGAGCTACCCAGCTGGTGGTAGGTATTGTAACTTGTGTGTACTTCTTGTATATTGTATTGGTAAGTAAACATGTTTATAATTTGGACAAACTTGTGTCTCATTATTTCTTACCCTTTGTGTATGCACACCCAACTCTCATATTGTACTTAGCATGTTGTAGCGTTTTAAAGCTACATTGGTTTATATTTTTTATTAAAACTTAAATTAAATAAAAATTTTGGGATCGAAATATTGGGATTTAATTTTAGATTAGATTGTGAAATGTCAGGGTAAAAACGAGCATGTAATCCTTTGGCAAGTTAGTACTGGTAGTTTTAAATTGTTAGGAAGGCAGGTTGACTGCCTTAAATTGATTAGAACTTGTCTTGTTGCGAGTATTGTTCTCCTTGTTTGATACAGCTGGACCAATGAGAGAACACCGCGGATGTCCTGAAAAGTTGGTTGGAAAGGGAAGTATTTAAGTGTTTCTTAAATTTTTTTCCGCGAGTGATTTTGAGGTAAGCACCAAATTTATTGTACGTTTTATTGAAATAGTCATCCTGATTTGATATTAAATTAATTTTGTTGTCTTTTTTATAGGAAAAAATTAAATTCATAGAAACTACAGAGCAATCTGAATAACTTATTCTCGAGGAACAATAGAGCATAATAGAATCATACAAGTTATATTTGGTTCATGCTTGCAAGAAAAGTGAATTAAATTTGAACTTTGTTAATAACTTTAATTGAGATTTGGAAAAGTAGTAATTTATTAATATTTAACTGGAACTGTTTTATTGTGAATTATTAATTGGAAATTAATTGAACATTAATAATTGTTTGAGAGAGTTGTAATCTGAATTGTAGAGACTTGAAAGTTAAGATTCAACTAGTGTAAAGAGAAGTTTAAATTTTTATTTTTTGAATTTCGAGTGAACTTAGAAGTGAACATTTTTATTTTAGTTATTTCCAAGTGGTATTTGATTTTTATTTTAAAACCTTATTATTTTATTTTAGAAGAGAGCTCTGACTTTTAGTTTAATATATTTGATTAATATTTTTATTTCTTGCCAAAGGAATTTTTTAATTTACTAAAAGGTTTGTCAATTCATTGTGGAAAATAGAGTGATAATAATTCTGAAACGTTAAACTTATTAATTTGCCAGTTTAAAATAAATCCATTATTTTTATTTAGAACTGTGATTTTTATTTTAGACAAACCAGATAATATTTAATAGTTAACAAATTTAGTAATAAATTGTACTTAATATTCACTAGGAGCTTACTAATCAAAAAAATATTTTATATCGTCTTGGATATCTTATTGATAATATAAATATTAATACTCTGGAATATTAACATCTACAATCCAAGTCGTTACACATGTATACAAAACAAGGTAATTGTCGAACCAAACTTTATAATTTGGGGTGTTAACACCAATTAAAGACAAATACAAACCTCAAATGTCTGATTGCACATATCAGAGTTATCAAACCTTTTTCACATAATTGCATATGACGTTCCATGCAAGGGGGATTAAGCTACTGAAGGTATGTTGGTTGAAAAACAACACTCTCTGGTTTGGGGATATATATAAGGCATTTTCAGAAAGTAAGTGTACTGAGGCTGTCACGTCCAGAAAGGATTTCGTTACATGTTGACTACACTGCCATGTAGTCACTTCCATGTATTCCTCCCCTCCGCTAAGAGACCAAGGTCAGTACATTGAGAAATGTCAATGTGACAGTACATTTCATGAAAAATGTTAATCTAATCTCCTTCCAGGTGCGTAATATGCAGCGTAATCATCAGTTATTTTGTTTTGAAAGGAAGGACTCCGGTTGAGGTTTATAAGCAGGTAAAATCTGCATGTGATGATAAGGCTATGAATCACACGAGTGTGTGTTCAAATGGTGTCGCGAGTTTAAAAATAGTAATATGTCTGTGAATGATAATCATAGGATTGGAAGACCATCAATTGCGACTGAAATTTGGGAAAAAATTTAAAATTCACTCCGTAACAATTGCAGATTGACTGTGGATGAACTTTCTGCTATATTTCCACAAATCTCCGGTTCTCTCTACTACACGAAACCATCACAGAAACCTCGGATCGGAAAATGTCTGTGAAGTGGGTCCTAATAAAGTTGACAAACAAACACAAGTTAAATTGAGTGGAGGCTGGGCAGGAATTTTTGAGACTACTAACTCCATGGAGATAAATTTCCCCTTAATTTGGAATTATGCAGTTTTTTATCTCATTATAAACCTCAACGGAGTTTTTCCCTTCAAAACAAGATAACAGATGATGCTAAGTATTAGAGAGAGATTAAATTGACATTTTTTATGGAATTTGATAAATAGTAGGTAATAATGTAAGTTATAAAGTTAAATATAATGATAAATAAATATAAGATGTAATTTATATCCAAATAAAAATATTATAAATGACAAATCTATAAGTTAATTTACACTACATTTTAATTTAGTAATGATTACTTATTTATTACATAGAAAAGTGAGCAATTTAAGTTAATTAAATTTATTGTAATATATTAAATTAAATTCATATAAATTAAATATATTAACTTACAGGGATGCTACAGGTCGGGGAAGTCAGGGGAAAAAAACAGGACTGGAAATCAGGGAAAAGTCAGGGAATCCGGTCTCAAGTCAGGGAAAAGTCAGGGAATTTCGACGTTGGTCAGGGAAAAATATAAAATCCCTTTACACAAATAAACTCTGTAATTTCTATGTGCTACTAATTACTTATGGTGCAGTGTTCTAAAGTATTTTACTTCTGTGTTGTAAAAGATCATTTAAGTCAATCTTTTTGTACGTATTAAACTGGGTTCACTTTATTTTTTGCTTTTTTATATTTGCCACCCTGTTAGCCTCAACACCGCTTTTTCCCACCCATTAATTACCAAAAACCCTGGGGAAAAATTTGGTCTGGAAATCAGGGAATTTCATTATTGGACTCCTGTAGCAACCCTGACTTAACATAAATTACATTATTTCCTAATGTTTATCACAATTATTAATCCAACCTTTCTTTTTTTTTAAAATTTGATAAATAAATAAAATTATAATCACTACTTAGTATAGTTTTAAACGTAACTTGGCTCGTATTTTGTACGTAATAAATAATCAATACTAAATTAAAATTTAGTGTAAATTAATTTGTAGATTTGTTATTTATAATTTTATTTTATTTTATTTAGATATAAATTTAACTTAATCATTCATTAAGTTATATGCCAATTTAACTGTATAACTTACGTTATTACCTAATATCGTAATTACTAATTCAACCTTCTTTCAATCCATTAGATTGGTTAATTCTACAGGTCGTCTGAAACAGATTGTAGTCATTACTTCCTCACTATTGACTACACCGTCATAGTTACTTTTGTGGATTCTTGGCTCTCTCTTCGAGCCATGTGAGTACATTCGGCTCACTTATTATCTATTTATGCTCCACAAGATGCACTGCTCAAATCATCTCTTGATGATGTCCAGTGATGAGGCCGGAGATCCTGATGGTACCCTTGAATTAAGCTCTGTGAGCATAATACTGTTTATCTTTAACTGTCTAACAGTTTATGGAACAAATTTAAGGACAAACAGAAATGCAAGTCAGTCAAAAAAGACACTCCACCATACATTCCCGTTAAGAAAGTGTTCACACATTAACTTAACGATTGATTAGTACTAAGACGAAAACCGCTGCAGACTGGATTTACCCAAAATTAGGTAGGGGATGAGTATAACATGGTTGCTCCACTCCTTTCCTCAAACAAATAAAATATTTGGTGAAGATATGTTTGCAGCATTTTGCCACAGGGGCATATAATTATTTTTATATGCAACAAGGGGCAACTTGTTAAACATTTTTATTTTATTTTTTTAACTTGGCCCAAACCTAATCTTATTCATAATATAAAACCTCTCAAGTCGCAAAGTTAACCAATAATTTAAAAATAGAACACTTCCTTTTATCTGGATAATTTCACTCTTTTTCTTTATTCACTGGGGGTTGTATGGTGTGGTTTGCCTTTCAGCAGAAAATCTCAAAGTTAGACTTTGAAATGTTAACACCGCAAACCTACCTAAAACAACCTCATAATAATTAGCTTTAAGCTAAGACATTAATGAAAAGTGTCACCAAAAGGGTTAAGCATGTGCGAACATTAATACTGGTTTTAATGATGGGCAACAAAAAAGAAAGAGCTGGATTACTTTATCATTGATTATCAAGGGTCGTTTTTAAAATAGGAACCTATTGCGTATTGTGTACCTGCATCCTGCTACGTGACGTCCGCTCAAGGTCAGCCACTCTTGGCCATTCTCTGACTAGCCGCCATTAAATGTCTCTGTCGGTGTTGATTGTGTGGTTATACTGCTTCGTTGCCATGTCATTAATCAATCTCGCCGATTGTGAAGTGTGCTGAGTAATTAGGTTTTTAAATCAATGAAAGTTCGTGCTGCTAAAATTCCTTGTTGAGGTTTGTGGTGAGGATGTAATGAACGATGGAAATGTGCGAAAATTGTGTAAGCTTTTTAATTAAGGAGAGAAATGTTGATGAAAAATGGCCTGGACGCCTTGCTGTCATGAATGAAGACTTGACATAAAAAGTTGGTGAGGAAATTTACCGAAACATTCACTTAACTATTGACGAACTTCACAAGAAATTTGCACAAGTTTCAAGGTCTGTAGCTGCAAACTATAATATTGTTACTGATAGGCTTCGTTACAGAACGATGTGTGCCAAAAATGGTAATATAATAACATAAAGAAAAGTGAATGGTACATTCTTTATCCTTTTTGGAGCGCTATCACAATGGAGTTATTAAGTCACACTGTGACTGGTGATGATATGTGGGTTGCGTACTACATTCCAGAGACTAAACGTCAATCCAGTCAGTAGCTTCACACAACCCTCCGACGAAGCCACGTAAATTCATGCAAGAACCTGCAACAAGAAAATTGCCATAGTTTTTTTTTTTGGGAAAGAAAGGTATACTTTCGATAAACTTTCTGCCGCAAGGAATGAAATTAAATGCAGAAAAATTCTGTGAAACGTTATTGAAGCTTATATGAACTTTTCAATGCCGCCGGTGAGGCATATTCTCTAGCAGCGTCGTTCTGCTTCACGACAATTCTCGGCCTCACGTCGCGGTAAAAACACACGCAGCTGGACAAGTTTCACTTGGAATTACTGGATCATCCACATTACAGCCCTGAGTTAGCACCATCAGTATTTCATATTTTTCCAAAACTCAAGGAATTTCTTGGTGGGAATCACTTTGCAAATTATGATATGATAGGATTTTAGATCCCAGCTGATGCTACGACTTGAAAAATGTTTAAATATTTATGGTGACAATGTAGAGGAGTAAATTATGGTTTCCAGTATATGATGGTTTCTTTATTTTAACATGTGACCACATTAAGTTAAGATCTCTACAAAGTCGTCTGATGTTTTGGGTGAACCAGGTGGGAGCTCCCCTGGGCCACTCGGGGTGACGGTCAGCACAGATACCTGGCCAGGAGTGGAAAAGGCAGGACCGGTGCAAGGTGTAAATTGTATGTCGAGTTCAGATGGAGTGTCAGGTACAAATGTTGAGACGGGTACAATCGAAAAGCCAGGTCCAGAAGGGGTGTCGGGTATTGCAAAGCGGTGACAAGATAATGCATCGTAACAGGGTGCTTGTCGCTGTGTTTGATATTATAAACAGTCACTCTTGTAATGTTTTCTTAGTTTTAATTGATACACCACAACTTTTTCCAAGGCAGCATTAAGATACCTCTCCACTTTTCAAAGTCCCTTGCTATCTGTATTTGACATTGTTAAAAATATACAAGGTTTTCAGTTTTTTTTTTTTCAATTTTAAACATCTTATTATAGTCGATTAATAGAGAAAAATAAACAAGAGATGAGCATATGTGAGTTACTCGAGTTATTGATTATATTCATATGCTCACCCAAGTAGGTTGGCTTTCTTGGTTTTGTCCTTTGTACCATTCTTACAAAAGAGGCTGCCTTTTCTTTCACGTAAAGGTGAGGGAAGGACAAACTTCTAGAGGACTGTAAACAAGGCTTCAGGGGTGCATGGCTTCACTAATTCAGAAACAAGCCAGGTGCTGAATGCCATGGACTCAGCCATCACTATTTTTGATCCACTTTCGGCTGCTGTACAAGACTGCCATAGACAATCATCCACACGAAACACCGAGTTTCTCTTCTATATTCTTCCTAAGTTTTGAAGATTCCTTAAGTAACGTAAATTCTTAGTTATGTAAATGCCAACATAGTGTTATTTCACGCTTAACAATAAAACATATTATTCTGAAACATATATTTGTTATTTAAGTTTCCTATGACATTTTATTTTTATATTTTGTAAATAGTTCATAAATTACAAACGTTTTTAGATGTTTTAGAATGTCTTGCAGTGACTGTCGAAAATATTACATAGGTCAGACATCAAGACCCTTAAACAGTGTTTTAAGGAGTACTTACCAGAAAATCTAATCACCTGGTACTTCTTTAAAATCAGTATACTCTCACTCATTGACAGTAATCACAGTTATTCAAGTATCAGCAATAACTTAGAAATTCCATATGTTGGCAAGAAAGGTAAATTCTTTGAATACTCGTATATTGAAGAGTTTTATATCTACCAGCCAGTCAAAACAGAACCACAGAACGTTCCTTATGAACAGTCAAGTTTCCAGTCCAACATAATTTACGACGAAGCGATAACAATAAACAATAAGGATATGAGCCAACCTGACAATAAACAGGGAGATGAGACAATCTACACTAACTGGTGATGGGTAGATAAACACAGTGATGACAATAAAGAGGGAGAAACTTCATCTCTCAGGTCGTGACCCAAATCCCAACCTACTGCAAGATGATTCTTATTGTATATTTGACCAAACTTAAATATTACGTGTATGAATTATTTATTCAACATTTTTGTTATGGATTTCATGTAATATTTATTCCGAAATTGTATATCTTTCATATGTTAAGTGTTTTCGTTTTTTTCTTATGATGCGCTCAAATGAGTGAGACATAAATACTGCTCAGAATTGACTGAGTAAAATATCTATATATATAAAAATGAAACTGTTCGTGTGTAACAGCATCACTCACAAACGGCTGGACGGATTCGCCTAATTTTTTTTTTTAATTTGTTCGTCTTGATCTGTAGAAGGTTATAGGATACTTTTTATCCCTTTCCCGATTCAGGATTCCGCCCCACTGGTTACAGAAATACCCGTAAGAAATGCATTGCAGCAAACATATGTTATTAAGTGAAAGAGTCTTTTCAAATTTTTTAATCAGCTGTTCTTTGTAAACATATATAATGCGACAAAAAATATATTTATATATAAATTTCTTTACACTTATAGTTTTAAAGCATAGAGTAAGCTTAAGAGAAACGACAAATTTTGTTTAAACTGTTTCTGCAATCATAATATATAAAAATGAATGTTTGTGTGTTTGTCCTTTATAGACTCAGAAACTATTGGACCGATCACTATGAAAATTTGTATTTTTTCTATGTAGAAGGTTTATACGCAATGCCCATTGATGTAACTAACCACCAGGCTGTACTGCAAGATATAAAAGTTATCAAAGCGCCTGCACATTATAAACTGCAATTACAACACAGTAGTTACGTATATTAAAATATCCAAACACTATTTGAAGGCAAAGAAATATACGGGCAAAGCTTAAGAGACGCGTGCGAAGCCGCGGGAAACAGCTAGTGCTGTATATTATCCATTAGGGGACAGGCTCGTTAGCGAAATAAAATATCTTGTTTTGATAACGGTTGATTATATTTCAACGCACTAATACAATTGAGGTGGGAACGTGTGACTAAGCATGCTCGTTAATGGCTGCTTGGCTTGTTAATGACTTAATTATTCGTTCGGAATTGATAGTTGCTTGACCTTGTTTGTATATCGCTAGGTTCTGCACAGTATTGACAGAACAAGAGAAACTGTAATTACGCTTTAAGGGAGAAGGATCTTTAGTGGAATAAATATATCTGGTTTCCGTCGACAATGATTGTAGGACTGTAGGTCCACGCCTAGTTTGACGAGGGTGGCTGACGTCACTTTTCTGCAGGGTAGGACAGTTAGTCCACGCCGACACCTGTGGACTAACTGTCCTACTTTTCAAAACTGACCTGGCCGTGCATTAGTTTTTCTACCTGCACTTATTCTTTATTTTGGTCAGTGATGCTTCCACTACATTCGCACAGCGTACTGCTAAAGCAGCAAATATTAACAACAGTTTACTCAAGCTATCACATACGATGAAGTGGATTACTAATAGGGATTATATCTTAACGAATTCCATATAGCATTATATTACTATCTGATTAATTTGGTTGGCATTGTCCTAATGAATCATAAACATCTACAGTAAGTTTGTATTAGTTATATTCCTTATATTGGACCATCGTTTGTATAATACTGTATACCAGTAGACACTATAATCGTTACAGACATTCTTAAGTTAGAAATGGCGTAACTATCTTGACTTTATTTTATGTATATAATTTCGTTTCATTCTTTTTGCAGCTGTCTTATGTAGTGTACTGAAAATTATTTAGCAGATATAGAGTTTAGATCTCGAAACATCCATTCAAGTGCTACAGTGTGAGTACGACGATCCCTTATCAACCCCTCGTCAAAAGAAACCCGTGAGTCGGACAGTGGGTCCCAGGCCGGGACCGTGGACCTACTGTCCACCCCTTAAGAAGTAGGTAAGAAATGCTTCCGGCAGTTTTACGACGTGGACCTACAGTCCGTTTACCGTCGACAATAGGTTCCATTACCGGTTGCTCTGTCTCTGTTTATATCTCTTGTTAGTACACAGTATTGGCTGAATAAGCGATACGATTACCTTTTAGGGAAAAAGTATTGTTAATGGAATAAAAGTATTTTCAAATTTCATGGTCTATAGCCCCGAAACTATATAATGCACATGGTACTATGCATTGCCCACCAGTTCTTAAAGGCTGTAGATGCCCACTACATGTTTCGGAATTACCGTTCCATCGTCAGGTGGTTAAGAAGTTAAAAATGCTCCACATGGGTTTATCAAAGTTAAAAATAATAAAAAAACACACAACACAACAAAATAAATAGGGACAAGACACACACACACACAAACACACGAATAGAAGGCCTACCGCGCACACGGGATCACGACTAGGCGTACGATTAGTTGTTTTTAACGTTACGATTTTATTGCATATATATTAGATTTATTTAATTGTATGGAGTTATTATTTTGCATCACATGTTATTTATTACTCTTTACTGTACTTATTAGAAACTAATATTAATTATAAATCTTATAATTGTATTTTATGTATATATTGGCTCTGTAGTTAGCAATAACGAAATTATAAAACTGGACGCTGAGAGCTATTCCGACACCAACCAATGTAAGATAACACAACTGACCAAAAATTACTAAATTTTTCTTCACAAATTGTTAAATGAATTGTATTTAGATTTGAGAGATTTTAATTGTTTAAGACGTATTTTTATACATTTTTAACAAATTTATAATAAATAAATATATATTTCTTTCTTTATTTAATATTAATGGTTTTTAACTAATTTGTAATCAATTTAACACACAAAAATTTAAATTGCCATTAAAATTTAACATTAACATTTTTCCTTTTTCAGTCAAGTGGATTTTTCAAACTGTGAGGTTTTACATTGACTTTCTGTTGGCTCCTAAAGTTTTCTAGAAGCGTGTAAATCTAATTATATAGGGTGATTCCAAAAGAGCTCCGGTTTTGAAACTGCTAGCAACATATCGTTTATCGGCTGGCAACAATTTTTGACACATCGTTTCTATTTTCGGGAACATTCTGATTATTGAAATAGCTGGTATTTATCTCGTTCTTGCATTCTGTGTCCAATCATGGAGAATTTTATTTGTGCGCAGCGAATATTAATCGTCAAAATGTTTTATCAGAGTGGAGAGGGTTATGCGGCTAATGTAAGGGCGTAATGAAGCACCGAATGAATCAATAGTTTGCAGACTCACGAAAAAGTTCTTTGAGACGGGTTGAACATTCAACCTTAAAATTTCTGTACGTCGTCGCTCTGGCCGTACAGTTCGAGGACTTTAGCTGTGCGCGTGACCTTGAGTGTGTGGTGATAGGCGGGAGGGGTGGCGGGGTAGCATTATGCGCTGCGTCCCGAAAACATTTTCTGTGACACATAGATAAAACCCTCCTTTCAGGAATCGTATTGGCCCAAATAACTCATCACACACTCGCTAAAACCAGTCTGTTTTGTGACAGCGCTGATTGTGGTGGAATTAAAAAATAAGAGAATACCAAATAATAGTAATAATAGGACTTATCCTTGTTTTTCAGTTGTTATAGTGTTGTTTAATGTGTTTTTGAAAATAAACGTATTTGCCAATACTAATCTGCAAATCGAAATCGTGAGTTTTAAAGTCGTTAAAAGAGAATGTCGTGCCTTCATCTCAGCGGCTAGCACGTACACGCAACCCGCCACACAGATAACGTTTATTTGTTGAAAGGGTAGTATTAGGGCCCTACGAGCACAGCTAAATTCCTCCAACTGTACTAAGCAGAACATTGCATTGGTTAGTGCCATGTGGCTGTTAGTCCAGCGAAATAAGTACGTCGCCTTTCTCAACAACAACTGGGTTTGATGTGTTCTTCTGTATGGAGAATTCTTCAGTACGATCTCAAATATCATCCATATAAAATTCAGATGACGAATATTTGTGGCATATTACCAGTAGAGACGACAGTTTGTTGACTAGGTATTGATAAAACGGCAGGAGAATGACAACTTCGTTAACACAATCATCTTCAGTGATAAAGCGCACTTCCACTTAAATGAATTTTTTAATAACCATAACTGCAATTATTAACAATCTTGGGTTCAGATAAACCTCGCATGATTAAAGAAAGGGAAATGAATGTATACACAGAGAGTGACAGTTTGGTGCGGATTTTGGTCATTGGCTCTTGTTTTTTTTAAAGATCAAGAACAGGTCGTGACAGTAAATGGAGACCGATAAAGTACGATGATTAGAGATGTTTTGTGGCCTCATTAGGATGGAATAGACATTGATAAGTCATGGTTCAGCAGATGTCACTTTCCACGCCGCCCGCTAAACAGGTGTGTTGCTTTTTGCATGGTTCGAGTGTATTACAACTCAAGGATCGCGTCATTTTTCGGAATTCCAACCATCAATTGCCAACAAGGTCGTATGACTTAACACCTTGTGACTTTTATCTTAGGAGTTATCTGAAGTCATTTGGTGGATGCCATAGACACCCAAAGTGTGAGTCAAGAAGAGATTTCGCAAAGGGCGGCGTGAAATAAACAAAAATAAAGTTACATACTATCAAATAATATCCATGGGCTGCACCTGTGAGTCCGTGTGAGTTGCAGGAGGTAGACCCAGGTTTCAAGAAGTACAGTTGGAGGAATTTAGCTGTGCTCGTACAGCCATAATAACTACCCTTTCAAAAACGAACGCTATCTGTGAGGCGGGTTGCGTTTACGTGCTAGCCGCTGAGATGAAGGCGCAAGAATCTCTTAACGACTTTAACTCACGATTTCGATTTGCCGATTATTATTCACACATACGTTATTTTCAAAAACACGTTAAACAACAATATAACAACTGAAAAACAAGGATAAGTCCTATTATTGTTATTATTTGGTATTCTCTTATTATTCAATTTACAATCACTTCAATAATATTGAATGCTTAGAATATAATTTTTCTAATAACAAATTTTACTTACAATGATTGTTTTTTCATTGGAGTTCTTCAATTCCACTCAAGTTGTCCTCCTCTTCTGGGTCACTGTCACTGCTGTCTGTATCCGAACCAACTGATATAATAAGGGATTCTATAATATTGTCAATCTGGGGTTTTGCGGCTGCATAGTCCCTTTCGATTTTCTCTACGTGCTTGCACTTTACTGACCACTCTTCTGCGCCCTATACTTGATATCTTGTCTTCGCATAGAGCTTTATCTTGATACATAGTGAAAGATGTATATCTCATAACCACATGATGTTGACTTCGGCCCAAATCAATGGGATTGAGGTCTGGGTGGTAGGGCGGAAGTCGTAAGATGTCATGACCCTGTAGTTGAACAGTTTCGTCCAAGGCGTACCGGACATGCCTTGGTTTATATAGCTGCACAAGTTTGTAGAGTTCAGGATAAAAGGATATCGTCGCAGAATGGTATTCCGTTTTTTAAAAGCCACACCTTCATATCTTGCTTCCTACTTTTTGAAGTAGGAGCTTTATCAATTTGTAAGTTATGGTAGGGCGCGTTATCGAATACTAGTACTGAATTTGGTTTTGGTTTCTAAATTCGGTAACACCTTTTCCTTTATCCACTTCATAAAAATGTCCCCATTCACATTGTCGTGGTAGTCTCCACTATGGTTGCTTGCTTTCCAACATGTAAAAGCATTGGGCAAGAACCCTTTCTCTCCATCCGCATGGATAATTATTAGTCTCTCGCCCTTGGAAATCGGCACGTGTAACCCTTCATTTGAGCCATTTGACCAAGTTTGGTTAGATACGTGAGACAATAGTATATAATATTCGTCTAAATAAATTATGGGGCGTCCTTGCTCCCTGTAATTTTTCAACGCTCTCAAGTATGCTATCCTCTTCTCTCGGATTTCTGGCTTTTCAATTAATAATTTTCCTATTGTTTGCCGTCCTTCTCCAAGTAAATTCCAGGTCCTTTAATACCCCACCTAAAACTTTTCTCACAACCCTGGAAATATAATTTTGTCCCCTAGCGCCTCCCTCAAAAGTTTTGCAGTCAGTATTCGATGTTTTTCAACATGGAAATTGTCAACTATTCTACGTCGTTGACGGTTTTTGTTTGGTGTAGTAAAACTTGCCTCACCTATGTTACTAACCTTCAACTTGTTAAGTTAACTGTTTATTTTAGTCACAACTCGCTCTGACACTCCAGTTGCTGCAGCAGTTCTTTGGCGAGCCTTTGACAAAGGAATTTTAACAGTTTGATGGTCTGCCTCTTCCTTCATAAATGTATAAACATTACTCACAATTTCGCGAGCCTGACTATGAATAGGCTTTTGACTTTAACTCAACAGACATTATCGGTAAAAGCGAAGCACAAGCTACACTTAGCACTGTCACAAAACAGACTGATTGTGGCGAGTGCGATGTTATTTGGGCCAATACGATTCCTGAAAGGAGGGTTTTAACCATGAGTCAAAGGAAATGTTTTCGGGACACAGCGCATAATGCTACCCCGCCACCCCTCCCGCCCATCACCACACACTCCAGGTCACGCGCACAGCTTAAGTCCTCGAACTGTACAGTAGTTGCCAAGCAACAGTGAACGCCTTCTATATGCTAACCAATACACGTTTAATTTTTTGGTCTCTCTCTCTCTCTCTCTCTCTCTCTCTCTCTCTCTCTCCTCTCACCTCCCCCTCGCACTGTTCACTTAACAGGTCGTTTTCAAAGCGGCTCATCTATAATTTAGTTTTAGGTACTTGGCAAACCTATTAAAATGTATTACTGTATTTTCAGCTTATAGTTAAATACCTTTCAGTAATTTGGTTCACCATATATACATTTAAATTACATTTTCAAGCTGGATGTTGCATGATGCAGCACAATTACATTGATTTCATTAAACCTTGATTTTACAGCGTAATTAATGACAGGTAATTATCCTGTCTACATTCAAATAAACAAGTACAAAGGAATATCGAAAGACCCAACAAGATGTGAGGAAGTCTAATGTAACAAAGTAATCTCGCTACATTCAGTGGCGTAGCCAGAAATAAGTGAGTGGGTATTAAACATGCAGGAGGTTAAAAGAGCCTTAATCGCAAAATTTAGAAATTTTTTGTTTAAAAGCGTATTCTCAAGCCAATTGTACTTATTTTTAAATTTTCTTATGCAATCATATTTTTTTGTAATATTCATGCACGCAAACATTTAAGAGGAAATTACAAACTCTTCAAAATATTCGAGACTTGTGTTCTTAGCATAGTAGTTACTTGATACTTGGTAGCTCCGTCGATGACCGGTAAAACCGGATCGACTGCGTCATTTTACAAATAAAGTTAAATAATGATCTTTAGGTACTCCAAAGTAAAAAAAAAACAACCATTAAATGGAGTTTTAAAATTGAATTTCTTGTATTTTAAAACGTAAACCAATACAATTGTTCTGTAACATTATATTGGGTTTATTGAATTTTCCAACAGCCTAATAAAATAAATATAACTTGTAGGTTATAACCATAAGTTAGAATTTACTCGATAGTTACCATGTAATATAGAACATTTTTTTACACTATAACCTAACTGCTCATTAATTCGTAATAAATAATAGAAATCAGAATCGTTCTGAACCAAGGTCGCTTATTAGTAGCATGCCCGGGGTTAGTCGGAATTGCTCGACTCTGTCCACCTCGCCGCTTCGCTTTCTCACTGATCAGCCGTATGTTCGGGATTTGTCAGTACAGTACTGCTCGGTTCTGCCCGCACCCTTTCTCTCCGTGATTGCTGACCTGGGTGGCTCGTGAAATAGTCGTAGTTTAGCGGCAACGCGTTGCCTCTTTTTTTGTTCTCTTGTAATCCTCAGCTTCAGCTATGTAGGCTTCTATGTACACTGGTTTATTTTCAAAGTATACAACTGTTTCGTGTCCATACATTATTGGCCATCCCCGGGATTTGAATCCATGATCTCTCAGTTAGAGAGCCGAGACTATAACTATTAGTCTACGGAGGAGGACAGTTGCAGCGTTATTCTGCCAGCTGACCAAAGGTTGCGGCAACGTGTTATTTCCGCAACTGTTACCGAGTGTCCATTGCGAAACGGTCGTCCGTTAATCCTTGCGCAACAGTCTTTGAACAACGTTTTCAGTGGCTGTTGCGTAATATAGAACGTTACTGAAATTCAATAAATTACTAAAACGCAGGATTTGTTACTATCATAATGTATTCAAACTTAATCAGTAATTCTGCTCAACCTCATTACTATAATTTATTTAAAGATAATAACTTGACACAACTATAGAACACACATGAACATAGTTAAACTGAATAATTTATTTTATGTATTAAAACTAATTGAACAATTAATTTTGTCTACTAAATATAAATTACACTAGGGCTTTATAAAACTGACGTACAAGCTGATATTAACGAGCTTTAGATAATATCTCAGGCAATTAAATAATAATGGCCACAATACAACAGTTGTAGTTACATAGTTACTATGTTTTTCATTATATAGTATTATATTCATTATAACTCCGTTGCTCAGATAACTGCTGAAGAATTTCGGTCAAACTTACCGTTTACCGGCCAACGAAACGATTGCATTCATTGTTCGTTGACATAATGTTGTCAAAAACAGGGAGTTTTTCGCAACATGTTGCGGGGACAACTGTTGCTGCTGCGCGAAAACACTGTTTTTAGTACTGTTACGTTGAATAACGCTTATTTCTAATCGGCGTCGCGCAGACGAGCTCCTCACGCCTGAGATTTAATGGGGTGATCAACCGAGGCGGAGAGAAAGAGTGGGGATGGAGGGGCCCCTCCTGCCAACTACAGATAGCCCGTGTATTAGAATAGTGGAATGGGCAGCGTTCTCGCTCTGTACTCATCTGAATTTAATTTAGTTCAGTACCTGGCAAACCTATTAAAATGTATCACTGTATTTTCAAACCCCTTTCCGTAGTTTAGTACAGCATACATATATTTAAATTACATTTTCAAAGCTGGATGTTGCAGGATGCAGCACAATTTAATTGCAGGCAATCAATGTGACAAGCCTCTTAAAATGCACCACTGTGTTTTTAGCTTCTACTCTGAATTAAACACATTTCAGTAATTTGGTACAACAACATATATGTGTATATATATATATAGTATACTACATTTTATGTAACTATTATACCATAATAGTTGCGTTAAACACACAGCTGACTTTAAAAATATAATTGTGTACCTATTAACTCAATTGCCAAAAAACATAGAATACATGGAAAATCGTCAAGATACATTTATATACTATGTGATATATGAAAGTAATAAATCAAAACAGATTACCCATGTAACCTAAATTAAGGTAAACTAATTGTGGAAGTCTACATTGTTTACTCTTCTAGGTATTCTCGAACACTATTAGGTAAATGCAAATAGGTCAATTCATCAGTTGTGAAAACTTCACATAAAAGGCATTGTGTGAGGATAGCAGTGTATTCGCAGAAATAAATCGAATGAATCATCCAGATGAAAACAACAGTGTGAATTTGGAATCGACTGCGTGAATCATCTTTTGGTAAACCCCGTGTACGTTAAACACCACCCCTAGTGACACACAGTTCGTTGGTTTCCAGCATCCAACCTGGTTGGTTCTTGAAATTCTTCGTTTGAACAGAATCGTTTTACACTTTTGAGCAGCAAATTAAGCAGCCATAAATGATTTTGATTAAAAGGATTTTCAAGCTTGGGAAGGCACTGTTAAAAGGCGCATGTGTGTGACTGATCAAAATTTGTTATATTGTTACAACTATGAATTATATAACGAATACATTATATTAATACTTAAAATATAATTATTTACTTACATGTTCGTATCAAGGTAAAAATATACACTCACACACATTGATAACACGTAACTAGAAACCTAAGGTTGACTGAAAAAAACAGAGGAAAAGTTATTTGAGAGAAACATAACTGCTCACAAAAATGCAGCCCAATCTAGTTTGAAAACAATCATTTAAACTATTTTTTCTGTGATAGTAACAGGCTGATGGTATTTTTTTATTTGTTGAATTTCTGTGTTGAATTTCTAAAACTATGACTTTCCTGATACCTCATGACAGGAAGTTCTGGAAAATTTTGGCAAATCTGCTTCCCTTATATCTCTACCAAAAGCAATCCTTAGTTTAATATTTTATAAAAATGTGAACAATTGTCCTTATCTGTATATCTATCTATATGCGTACATAAAGATTGTCCATACATCAGTCAACCAAGAATTACTATATCATTTTTTAAACCAAAATATACAAGAATTTTAGTTTTCTGCTTGCCTGCTGGGTTCTTCTTATAACAGTATTATATATTTAATATAAATATAATTCAAGTTTGGTATACAGCTGTGACTCTTATTAATGTTTATGACTAGAAAAACATAGTGAAATACGTTTTTAAGCGTTATTATTGAACGACGCAAGATAGAAAAGCACTTAAAATACAAAAAAGTTGCTATTTTATATTTTTGACATTTTGTGTTTTTAATTTTTAATGTTTCATCATTTTTGTTTAGTTAGAAAAGGAAACGTTACGCCACTCTATATGTCATGATAGTTTATGTAATGGTGCTCCTAGATCTTAAGGGGTGTTAACAGCAGAATTTACCTTTAACATCTAAATAAAATAGCCTACATTCTTTTACGCCCTGTATATACGAATACACGTAATATTGAGTTTTTAATAAAGAGTGTACCTAGCTCTTTAAAATGAGGTATCACATAATTGAAGTTCCCATTTGAAAATTAAAAAAAAGACCCGTACCCACCAAAACGTGCCCTATTGGGCAATTTTTCTGGGTTAAAAAAGGTTTACTGACTAGTTTGGGGTCAAAAATGGGAGTTGAAACGAATTATGCAGCTCGAATTGTTTGGTTGCTATAGATACTGCATGGGTGGTCTGAAACATGGAATGGATATTTGAACGAAATAATATTATAAAAGTGAAAGAAACCAGTTTTCTCCCACTGAGTACCTATTTACAAATAATCCCGTACCTTGCATAAACGAAACAAGCGTGGTAGGGCCTACATTGGCATTGCTAATGACGCAACATACAATACATCTTATATATTCAATGTCAAAAGTTCACAAAGTTGTACCGTTTTTATAGCACATATTTTAAATTTATATGGAGCTAATACTTTATAAATTAAACAACTTTTCGGAAATACTTGGTTTATTCCGAAATTCAATTTTACCAAAAAAATTAACAAAGTTTACAAACTTTTGATTCGATTTTCTTCAAAACTTCACACAATCGAACAAATCTAATTAAGAGTCTGATTAAAAATGAATTAAAATTAAAATGAAACTAAAAATTTATACTTCTCAAAAAAAAGGTTTAAATTAACAAAATAAAATAAAAGTTCTCTTCTCAAAATACTCAAAATCAATATAACACAAAACTTGATATTAACTTTATGACCAAAATTTAATTCACAATACTTCAAAAAATGTAATTAATTCTCAGACTCTGAAAGATGGGAAACTTTAGAAATTTTAATTACAACAGTATAAAAAATCAAAGATATTAACTAAACGCTGGTACGGGACTTACTACTTTGAAGATTACGGAGGCTGATAGGGATTTAATACGCACTGAAGAAAAATTTAAAAAACTTGAATTTAATTTACACGCGATAAAAAATGGAATTACTCTAAATCCCACACTATAGGGTTAGAGGAAGAGCTGCGATTCTCAACAGGACCTTGTCGTCGTGGCTTCAAGACTCGAACTGAATCCTCCAGCGAGCCGGGAGGAACGCATCACCCGATACGTCACTGACCGATCAGCTGATTGCCGGTCCAACTGAACAAACAAAGTCCCCGCACCGCGTCAAGTTAATAAGAGCCTACTTCCTACCGCGATTCAGCATAAATGAATTTTAACTATGGTACAAAGTTGCGTAAAGGCTTAACTATTTGCCGAAGAGAAAGTTTAAGCCATTTTTGAGATTTCTCATATAATTAATTATTATACTAGTAATAGCAGATAAATTATTACTTAATGTTACAGTAATCATACAAGCTAGGAATATATAGGTCTAACTATATATGTACTGAAATTTGAGTCAATAAGTAATAGGACATACATTTCGTTTATTTTCAGAAAATCATTGATTAACATTGCAGAATAGGTATAACGATATCTAACTCTCCAGTATTCCTAATCGAGAGAGAAAATTTGATTAAAACAGTTTTTTTTATTATATTAAACATACTTTACATGCATATTGTTTTACATTGATACATCTACATTAACGTTAATTACATTAATTGAGCAATAAATAATTCTTATAATAATAAACAAGTTAAAATAGTGTATACATATTAAACATAGTTATTCTTACAATAAAAATACAGGAATCCTTTTCTTTTTAAAAATCAAGAATAAATTAGATACGTAGATTAAATATTATTAAAAAAGAACATGTATTAAGACTTAAAATGGCATAATAAATACCAGTTGGTACAAAAATATTATGAGCTTATAGAATCAAATAAAATAAGTCAAAATCAAAGCATGGCTTCAAAACTGATCTGAGCTTGTGTAAATATAAAATAATAAAATATGGTGTCATCTTAGCACCACCCTTAGAGAAAATTGTTAATTGTAGAAAAATTTCCGTTTCTAAAGTTATTTATTTTTCTATTGACACTACAACAAATGGCCACTCCTAAGTGATTTTGTAGCTATTATATTGCTATAAAATATCGTTATAAATTGCATTTCGATTTCACAATTTACTTCACTTGCATTAGCCCCTGAAGCATAATACAGTTCTCTCTTTGTGACAATTCAATAAACATATTATTCGATAAATCCCACTCTTATATTATACCGCAGTCTAGTGGCTGTACAGGGAGACGTTTAAATGCGTTACTAAACACAGATATTTACTGTTTTACACTATTGTTCAATTTTAAGTTCTTTCACATTAAACCGCTTTTGGATTAATAATATAAATTTTTATTTATAAGTATATATTCGTAACGGATATAAAAATGAATGTACACAAATTATTTAAATAGTGTAAAAGGTTTTAAATATGTATAGCTTATATATTCATTTTGTGTAGCTTAATAAATATGTTAATACAATTAGTTTAAACTAGCTGTTACCCGCGGCTTCGCACACAATCTTTAGAAAAGTCCTTATATTACTTAGTAAAAGCAATTATGCGCGATTAGCCGCGGGTAACAGCTAGTTCGTCAATACATTCGTAGTATTTTATAACGAAAACTCTTGATTTTCAATAAAATACCAATTACAACCAGATACCTAGTTACCCACGGCTTCGCACGCGATTTCCTGCAGAAAAATTGGGACATAGGAGGCATATTTCTTTTGAACGTCCTTATTACCCTTCTGAGATAAATGATAGTCACTGAAAGATACTCCAAGCTCATGATCTATTTAAGATTTAAATGTTAAAACAGTCTCAATATGCACCTGTGAAATAACTGGAATTTTTCTCCAATATTCTATGATTTTTGTATACAATTGAACTAGGCCTATATTAGACCATCGTGGACAGGAGTCAAAAAGTTGGAATTCATTAGCGCACATACAATGTAATAAATGATGGCGCTCAATGTAATTTTGAAACGAAAATAGGTATATATTATTACAGTCTAATGATTATGAGCTTCAGATGTTAAACGAAATTGCGTATGGTTTTTATTTTAGGCTTTGCGCGTGTATCACTTCTGGATTAAATTAGTTATATCTCCGATGCCATGATTGAGCTTGCTTTGTTGTCTCGATCGAGAGAATGTGTACACACGAGTTTCGAGAAACATACTTCTGTCAAAAAAAAAAAAAAAAAAAAAAAAAAAAAAAAAAAAAAAAAAAAAAAAAAACAACTAGGGTTGGTTTTAAAACATTCTTTATATTTGTAGCCAACGTAAGATAGTAATTTTGATATCTGCACTGCTCTTCTGATCAAGCATGAGCATGGTTTATATTAGATAAATATTGGAGTTAAAGGTGAATTTTTACGACAAATTTGAATTGTATTATCTGGATACAAAGTCTATGTTTAACAGTGATTGCAGAAACAGTTGAAACAAAATTTGCTGTTTTTCTTAACCTTACTATTATATGCTTTCAAACTATAAGTGTAAAGAAATTTAAAATAATAATTAAATTATAAAAACATATATTTCTTTTGCCGCATTATATATGTTTACAAAGAACAGCTGATTAAATTTGAAAAGGCTCTTTCACTTAATAACATATGTTTGCTGCAATGCATTTCTTACGGGTATTTCTGTAACTTTTAGAGACCAGTGGGGCGGAATCCTGAATCGGGAACGGGATAAAAAGTATCCTATGTCCTTCTCCCAGTTCTTAGCTACCTCCTTACCAATTTTCAGCCAAATCGGTTCAGCCGTTCTTGAGTTATAATTAGTGTAACTAACATGACTTTCTTTTATATATATAGATAAACAGTAATGTAAAAAATCTAAATCTCTGCAGTTTTGAGAATATATATATATATATATATATATATATATATATATATACACACTCTTCTAAGTACTTTAAAGTATAAACAAAAACAGAAACAATAATTCAGTGCTCATGTTTAATTTTTTAGTTCACAGAACCCTTCATCAGAACCACACCGAATTAAAACATATAAACAGAACTCAAACCAAGAACAAAAGACGTAACCAAATTAAAATTTTAACAAATAAATGCCATAAACAACAAGATTCCAATCAGCTGTATATATATATATATATATATATATATATATATATATATATATATATATATACAATGTACTTTCCTTGTAAAAATTGCAGACATCTTAATTTTTTATAAATGTATTACGATAAATACATTTATACATTTTATTACGATAAATACATTTATACATTTTATTACGATAAATACATTTTTATATTTTATTACGATAAATAATATAAATATTATCGTTACTTCAAACTTCTAACCAGGAAGCAAGAAATAGATAGCAAGTATATAAAGCAAATAAAATAATATTTTGTTTTTGCTCTTAAGACTCTCAAAACTCACAGTACGGAAAAATCTGAAAGGTTGAATGAAACAGTCATTGATCAATTAAAGAATTAACATATTATCAACATTTCATGCCTGCGAACTAACTAAATGCAATAACTTGACAAGGCAGCTCTGCACAAAGTATCATACAATTATGCAGGTGTACAAAATTATACGTGTACGTATAATACATTTAGCAAACCTGTGTTTGCTGATACAGCCTATGTTCCATAGTACGTATAAAATATGCATATAATTGTAACTCATATTTAAATGATACTGATGGTGATGATGCAAATCACTCCATGGGCTGGTGAACATTTTTATATTGGTCTTATGGATAACCATAATGTACACGGGAAATAGCCATTAATTTATACATTAAATTCTAAACACACTGCGTGCTTACCTGCAGATTTCTTTGGCATAAATATAAGAAAAGTGGAGGAACAGGCATTTTTATGAAGCAAGGAATAACATTTGGAGTAAACTCCTTAATACGAGTTAATAGGATCAGATTCCTAAATGCCTCTTTGTCTCATTCCCTACAAACTTTTAAGTGCCTAACAAAGATGGGCACCTCCTAATTATTACATTTGTCAGAAAAACTTAATATAAATCATTTTCATGGACCTAACATACATTTTTAACAAAAATAAAGTTTATTATTACTGAATATAATAAAATACATGTGTGTTAATCAGACAAACATTAATTAAAACCTAAATATCACATT
Organism: Homalodisca vitripennis; assembly: GCF_021130785.1. Taxonomy (NCBI): domain Eukaryota; kingdom Metazoa; phylum Arthropoda; class Insecta; order Hemiptera; family Cicadellidae; genus Homalodisca; species Homalodisca vitripennis. Next base: position 111,847,077 of record NC_060214.1, read on the forward strand.
AATAACCTTTTACTTTGCTAAATACTTATTAAATAATAAATATAAATGTACAAAAATAAATATGAAAGTAATAAGAGCTGTAAAACAAAATAAACTTTTTAACAAACTTAACATTCGATTTGGCGTTTGAGGTGCCAACACTACACACAACTTTAGTAGTGTTAAAAAAAATACAATTTCATTTGTTCTCGTAAAAACAGTACACTCGAACCTAGACCGAGTTTGTTGTGACAAATGCAGTAATAGAGATGTGCCGATAAGGAAGTTTCCGCTCTGCGCTGTCTGTTGGATTCGGCCTTTACTAATATGTCGATAATACAGGTCACTGACTAATTGTATGTTAGACAAGAAACCAAATTTTTACAAGCATCTTGTATTATTTAAACACCAATACGATAGAAAATGTAAGTTCTAACATAAAAATAACATTTGTAGATGATTTCATAACACAGTACAGTCAGCACAACAGTTACATTAGAGCGGTTCTCGCTGCGATGTTGTATTGTAACAGACGATACTTATAGTCGACTGCTAGCCGCATTTAGTACACTTCGACGGTTGATGGATCCTGGGTTGTCTGATGGGTGCGAGCTCAGAGGGGAATTCGGGTGAAGTTGACTTTTTGCTATCGTTAATTTAAATTTTTAATTGTTACAAAATAGAGTTGTAACATTTATTCATTCTCCCCTTTTTTGAAACAATATAATTACATTTTATTTCGTATACGGTATGTCGTCAATCGTTTATTTTAATTAATCGAAATAAAATATGTCATAAATCGCATAAAAACCATATATACTAACCGGTGTAGTAGTTGAATTATGGAATTATTAATAGTCTGTCTCATGAACCATATTCACTATTAATATCAATCTGAACACACAAATAAACAATTATTTAATAGATACATACTTAAAAAGACAATTTCGTTTTAATTATTGAATCATATAAAGTATCAAAAAAATAAATAAATAGCTGTGTTACTAAAACTTCATGGATTAATTATTACAAAAAAGAACCGTAATTGACTGTAATTACCCAAACCAACGATTAATGATTAAATTGATCAACTCCTTTCACCAGCATGTATAAATTTATGGAATTCCTGACATTAGGAAAGGTACAGTTTCAATGATCCCATGTCTTTACAAGTGATTGGTACCCTGGGCAAAATTGTCAACTTGTGCCCATCCATTTCCCACTCTGTTACTTGATAATTTTGTGTTTTTCATTTATCATGATAAGCTTTTATATTTTATTCCACTCTAGATTACGAGTACATACACCGCAGTCTGATCTAATCTAATGGCATAACCCAACCCAACCTAACCTGACTTAGTTATAGATATCAATCAAGGTTAAATTAGGTAGTGTCTATAGAATTAAAAATGGTATGCTATACGGATAACGGAAAAGATGCTTTTTACATGCACTATACAACTAATTTTGTACATTTGCTACAGGAAATAACAAGAAAGGCTGATAGATTTTTGTTACACAAATTCTACTACTTGTTTACACTTTACACAAGGCTAATGATTTCTAATATTAAATAATTTATTGAACAAATTTAATTCAAAGCTTTCTTTTTCTGGCTTTTAACTTTGCAAACGTGTTTATAATGTCAGAATAGTCTGCACTAAGAGTTTCTACTTGCAAAATATCTACTATTTATTTACACGTTAAGCCTAATGATCTCTTTATGAAAAGTCTGTACTGAGAGTTAAGTCTTAATCACAACACAACAACATTAGAGAATTTAGTTTGACTTGTGAAAGAGTTGACTCTTCGCATTCTTGATTCTTGACATGGGTCAAAACAGAAAACCCTCTTTCTTCGGTACAGTTGATAACAGGTGATGTAAGAAGAATCCCGATGTAGGCCTACACTTCAAGATTGGAAAATGTAGTTTTCAGATCATGTTTTTGTAATGTAATCATATAAGTCAAATATTCCTTTAAAATCCTCTCCCACATACATTTTAAAGTGATGGCACTCATTTCTAAGCCACTATTATCATTAGGGTACATTTCATAAAGTTTGTTTGAAGGCTGTGATATGTGCTTCTTCTGCGTTTCACTTTGTAAGAGAATGGAAAGTATTTCGAATTTGTTGGCTACATGTTCATAAGCTGATTTTCGCCTTGAAAACTTACATATTAATGCGTCAAAGATCGTTATAAACACTCGAGTTTTGCACTTGAGAGCTTCAGCACCATTAATACTCATCTGCAAAGGTTTTCAATGTTCTGACTTTTGAGTTAGGAGACAAACTTCATCCTTAGACCAAGAGTTAACTATACACCTTTAACAAACTTGACATTCGATTTGGCGTTTGAGGTGCCAATACTACACACAACTTTAGTAGTGTTAAAAAAATACAATTTCATTTTGTTTTCGTAAAAACAGTACACTCGAACCTAGACCGAGTTTGTTGTGACAAATGCAGTAATAGAGATGTGCCGATAAGGAAGTTTCCGCTCTGCGCTATCTGTTGGATTCGGCCTTTACTAATATGTCGATAATACAGGTCACTGACTAATTGTATGTTAGACAAGAAACCAAATTTTTACAAGCATCTTGTATTATTTAAACACCAATACGATAGCAAATGTAAGTTATAACATAAAAATAACATTTGTAGATGATTTCCTAACACAGTACAGTCAGCACAACAGTTACATTAGAGCGGTTCTCGCTGCGATGTTGTATTGTAACAAACGATACTTATAGTCGACTGCTAGCCGCATTTAGTACACTTCGACGGTTGATGGATCCTGGGTTGTCTGATGGGTGCGAGCTCAGAGGGGAATTCGGGTGAAGTTGACTTTTTGCTATCGTTAATTTAAATTTTTAATTGTTACAAAATAGAGTTGTAACATTTATTCATTCTCCCCTTTTTTGAAACAATATAATTACATTTTATTTCGTATAAGGTATGTCGTCAATCAATCGTTTATTTTTAATTAATCAAAATAAAATATGTCATAAATCGCATAAAAACCATATACTAACCGGTATAGTAGTTAAATTATGGAATTATTAATAGTCTGTCTCATGAACCATATTCACTATTAATATCAATCTGAACACACATAAACAATTATTTCATAGATACATACTTAAAAAGACAATTTCGTTTTAATTATTGAATCATATAAAGTATCAAAAAAATAAATAAATAGCTGTGTTACTAAAACCTCATGGATTAATTATTACAAAGAAGAACCGTAATTGATTGTAATTACCCAAACCAACGATTAATGATTAAATTGATCAACTCCTTTCACCAGCATGTATAAATTTATGGAATTCCTGATATTAGGAAAGGTACAGTTTCAATGATCCCATGTCTTTACAAGTGATTGGTACCCTGGGCAAAATTGTCAACTTGTGCCCCTCCATTTCCCACTCTGTTACTTGATAATTTTGTTTTTCATTTATCATGATAAGCTTTTATATTTTATTCCACTCTAGATTACGAGTAGGCCTACATACACCGCAGTCTGATCTAATCTAATGGCATAACCCAACCCAACCTAACCTGACTTAGTTATAGATATCAATCAAGGTTAAATTAGGTAGTGTCTATAGAATTAAAAAATTGTAGGCTATACGGATAACGGATAATATTCTTTTTACATGCACTATACAACTAATCTTGTACATGTGTTACAGGAAATAACTAGAAAGGCTGATAGAGTTTTGTTACACAAATTCTACTATTTGTTTACACATTACACAAGGCCAATGATTTCTAATATTAAATAATTTATTGAAAATATTTAATTAAAAGCTTTCTTTTTCTGGCTTTTAACTTTATAAACGTGTTTATAATGTCAGAATAGTCTGTACTGCCTGTTTCTTCTTGCAAAACATTTACTATTTATTTACACATTAAGCCTAATGATCTCTAATATTAAAAGTCTGTACAGAGAGTTAGGTCTTTTTCACAACACAATAACATTAGAGAATTTAGTTTGTCTTATGAAAGAGTTGATCTCTTCGCATTCTTGACATGGGTCAAGATAGAAAACCCTCTTTCTGCGTTATATTTGATAACGGGTAATGGAAGAAGACTCCTGGTGGACACTTCAAGATTGGGAAATGTAGTTTTCAGATCATGTTTTTGTAATGTAATCTTATAAGTCATATATTCCTTTGAAATCTTCCTCCACCACATGTATTTTAAAGTGATGGCACTCATTTCTAAGCCATTATCTATATCATTACGGTATCATAAAGTTTGTTTGAAGGCTGTTTGCTTCTTATGCGTTTCACTTTGTAAGAGAATCGAAAGTATTTCGAATTTGTTGGCTAAATGTGTACTCGTATAAACTGCTTTTCGCCTTGGCAACTTACATATTAATGAGTCAAAGATCGTTATATACACTCGAGTTTTGCACTTGAGCTTCAGCACCATAATAATCATCTGCAAAGGTTTTTAATGTTCTGACTTTTGAGTTAGGGGATGAACTTCCTTAGAGCAATCTAATATACTATACAGCCGCATGTGAAACTGACTAACTGACTGATATATGTATACAAATTCTAACCTATTTCTAGAAGTGCTAGAAACTTGAAATTTTGCACGCAGGTACCTTTTGCCGTATAACCAACAGGAAAAGTCTGAAAACCGGGAATTTTTAATATTAAACCCCTCAAAAAAATTCGCAAAAAAACGCGCATTTTTTACCCTTGCAGGCCTTTTTTGTAATCCCGATAGCGGGCGAACCGTTGGAGCTAGCTCGGATCTGATGAAAAATCGTTAGTCAGGAATGAAGTGATCTACAAAAAAGGTCCACTGACTTTTTGCTCTATCTTCCATGGTTAAGCGACAAAACGCTCAAATATTTGACATTCCAGAGATTTTTTCGCTAAAAATAATGTTTTGATCCCGATAGCGGCCGAATCGTTGATCGGTGCTCAAATCTGATTGACCCATCAAATTAGAAAATTGCGCGATCTACAGAAAAGGTCTAGTGACTTTTTGCCCTATCTCCATTGGTTTGGCCGAAAAACGTGATTATGTGCAATTTTTTTGTAATTTTTAACTGAAAATTTTGTTTTTGGGGTAGATAGCGGTGAAATAATTGGTCGGAGGTCAAAATCAAACAAAAGATGGATTTAGGAAATGAAGTGATCTAAAAAACAGTTCTATTAACTTTTTACTCTATCTCCATTGGTTTGGCCGCAAAACGTGATTAAGTGAAAATATTTGGAAATTTTAGCCTAAAACTTTACCTTCCATGCTTGATAGCGGCTAAACGGTTGGTCGTAGCCCAAAACACGAATTATAATAAGTTTTAGTAAATGACGTGTTCTACAAAAAAAATCGGTAACGTTTTGCCCTATCCTAAATGATCTGGCCGAAAAACCTGTTTAAATGGAAATATTTTATAATTTCTACGTGAGAATTTTGTTTCTGGAGGCGGTAGCAGCCGAACCATTGGTCATAACTTAAATGCTAAATTTTTTAATAACTAGACAATCTAAAGATCTAAAACAAAGGTTAGGTAGATTTTTGTCGTATATCCTTACGTAAGCCCTAAAATCTCTCATAACATAAACCCCCCCTCAAGGGAATTTCCTGGTAGATGAACTCCTAATTAAGTTAAACCCTCTGATAAACTTAATAATCTATTAATACAAAGTAATGCGATCTACAAAAAAGGTCTAGTGACTTTTTGCCTTATCTCCATCGGTTTGGCTAATAAATGTTAATATTTTGTATGGTTTATTTTTTTTAGTGGAGTCGATAGTGGTTGACCCGATTGTGCTAGCTTAAATCTCAAAACATTTATAAATTGATAGGATCTACAAAATATTTTCAGTAGCTTTTTGGTGTATATCTTTCCGTAAGCTTGTTATACGCTCTCAATGGCAAAATCTTTTTTGTGAATTGGCAATTTTAGGGATTTTTATTTTTTTTCGACTAAAAATTGTGCAATTCATAACAGTTCCAGATTTATTTTGTATTACCAAGTAAACGACTGACTAGTATAATACGTCTATTAGAGCACATTGCGAATTGACTGAGCGTTAGCTAAGATCAATAGTAATTAGGGACAGAGTGAATTTTATTTATGCTCACAAACACAACACCCTCCAAAAGAGGCCCACGTGTGTCTTAACACCCGGTAACATTACCCCCCTGGAATTTCCTGGTATGACCAGATAATATCCTGAGTAAATTTAACCCCCTGATGTCTTAACCCCCGGTAACATTAAACACCCCCCCCCCTTAATTTCCTAGCATGACTAAATAAACCGCTGAGCAGATTAAACTCCTACACAACTTGATAATACTGACTTAGGGTGGGTTTTTATAATATTTACATTAAATTAAATTGTGTTTCCAGTCAATGAAAGGTCCAGTCAATTTTTGTCATAACTCCTACGGTTAAGCCACAAAACGCCCTCAAACTGGAAACTCTGATTAAAATTAAACATTCAACTTACCACTTTCTGACGAACCTAATCTCGGACTTTTATTATCTCCCCAATTCTCTTGTCTCCTAAATTTGCTAACAAGTCACTTAATTTTTCGCCGAAATCCATTGTTTATTTTTATATACCACACGCAATTTGGCTGAGCGTTAGTGAAGCATTATCACCCGTACGATTCTCCAAATCGGATGCAGCAGGGAACATGAAACCTCATATGCGAATTTAACCTATCACCAAATCTATCTAATCCCCGAATTTTTAAACATTCACTTTGTGGGCCTGGGGGCGTAATATTCACGTAAAATTTTAGACTCCGGGCTCCATAGCGGCCAAACCGTTGATCGTAGCCCAAAATAGATGTGGTACTGGAATTAGCAAATCACGTGATCTACAAAAAGATTTCAGTGACTTTTTTCCCTATCGTCAATGGTTTGACCGCAAAACTCGTATATAGTCAAATATTTAGTAATTTTTACATGAGATTTCTGTTTCTGGAGGCGGTAGCGGTTGAACCATTGGTTGTAACTTAAAAAGTAACATTTTTATAACTGGACAATGATTAGATATACACAATAGGTCAAGCACTTTTTTCGTATATACTTGCATAAGCCCGACAAACGCTCTCAATGGTAAAATGTTTGTCATGAATTGGCTATTTTAGGCGGTTTTAAGATCTATGCGACCACAATTTGTAGAAATTGCTCCAGTTTGGGATTTATCTGGTCGTATTCTGATAACCCCCGATAACACTAACCCCCCTCCCGGGAATTACTCCTGAGTAAATGAAAGCCCCTGATCAACTTAATAATCCGATAAAGACCAAAAATGTGTGCAATTCATCCCGGTTCCAAATTGAGTTTTTACTACTATGTAAACGAATGACTAGTATACGTTTACTAGCCCACATCACGAATTGTCTGAGCGTAAGCGTAAGCACATTCTCGAGAACGGATACAACTGTGAACATGAAACTTGGAAACCTCACGTCCGAATTTAACCAATCACCAAATCGCTCTTATCCCCTAATTTGACCAACACCCAAAAGGGGGCCTGGGGGCGTAGCCCCCAGCGAACCGAAGGCGAGTTTTCTTTATAACTTTTCTTTATGACTTTCCAACCAAGTTATCACACTGATGATGGACAGATGGACGGAGCTACTGCTCTTCCTTGTAAAGTGCTTTCTTGTAGGGGCAGCAGATCAAACCCCCCCCCCCCCCCCCCGAGAGGTCACTAAGTAAGGTAAGTGTTTCTTGGAGGTCAGAAAAATAACGGTCCTCGGAAAAATTGTAAACTCTGATTTTCTGAAACTCCGTAATTATAGTTTTAAACAAGGGATAATACCACATAGAAGATTTGCACAAGAATTGGTATCTAAAAAAATATTTTTTTTTAAATCCAGTCATATTAAGAAATAATAAAGCAACTAAGAGCTAACTTATAAAACTTCTACACAACAAGATACAATATTCAGTCTTTGTAGTAACCATTTACCGATCTAAAATCTTTAAGGGTCTTAAGGTTATCTCATATTGTAAATACACTACTTGTAAGCAGGGCTGGATTTACATATGGGCTGAATGGGCGGCAGCATTCAGGGGGCGGCAAATTTTGGTTAAAAAGTAAAAAATAAATTATTCCAAAAGATAAACATAAACTATAAGAAGCGTAACTTTAATGATGACAATTCAACCTATTTTATTTGAGTTTTATTACAAGCTTAGCGTGGCCGCCTCGCTGCCGCCGACGTCGCGTCGACCCACCGGGGTACTAAGGTAAGCCTAAATGGGGGGGGGGGGAGGGCGGCAAATTATGGGTAGCCCAGGGGCGGAAAATCTTCAAATCCGCCTCTGCTTATAAGAATTTTAATCTATCTTGTGGGGCGTAAAGGTTTTAGTTTAGAGTTTTTGTCAGAGCAGCATTGTCATTCTCATTTGGTATGTAATGGCGCATTTCTTTTGGCCGAGTCTTTAAATGTTTTTGACAGTTCTTGAAGCCAAATTTAAATCTTAACATAATATTTTGTATTATTTTGGTTAGAATTTCCCCTGTTGTTGAATTTATTTTATATAAGCCGATAAAATCGTCAAAACCTTCAAAATTATTATTAGCATGTCTAAGATTCAAGGATACGTGTTCTTTTATCAAAACGTTTGTTGTCTCATCCGATATTAAGGAAAATAATGTTTTATATCACTTCTTAGTTTTTGTATCACCTCAAAAGCTAGGATCTGCAGTATTTTATAGTGGGTCTCCTGTGAAATTTACGATCTTTTTTAGAGGCCACTCACGCACACACCACAGTTCAGGGATATTTTTGTCATTTGAGCATTTGCTTGGATGAAGAACTGAGCCCAAATTGGAGTTTGACTAAAAGCCATCATAGGTGTAACAGATACTTTATGGAATTCACTGCTTCATGAGAAGAAAACTTCTCAGAAACATTTTCCAGTTTGACAATCCAGTAAAAATAAATGTTTCGTCTATTTTATATTTGGACAAAACATTTAGGTTTTAGACTTTAGGTAAACAGCATTTAACTGTTTCATATTCCACATACAAGGATAATGACAACCACAAATCGTACCGTACTTGTTTAAATTATCGATTTCCTCAACGTACAATCTTTATCAGGTATTTGAAATCCAAAGGCTGAAATGGTTCATAACTGTATATTCTTTCAATCGTTGATGTCTTTGCTGCAACGGGGTCTTTAGGCATAAATCATTACTACTTTGCACAATATCATTAAATCTTTCACAGAACACACATTAACTTACTTGCGTTTCAATCTTAGTTTTCTTAATAAAATAATTTTCAATATTTTGTCTCTTAATACTTTAAATAAAAGTGTGACACTTATCCCTTATCCGACTGAAGTAAAAAACAACTGACAATAGCGATTAGCAAATAGTAACAATGTAGGTTATGTTTGTAGGTTAGATATCACTTTGTATTACGCCAATGTCAATTAAACGAGCGGGCACATTCGCCCGCCATTCGCCATAGAATAATACATTTAGCTGAAACGAACTAACTCAAAGGATATACTTCACGAAAACAAGGAGGTGACAACAGTTTGTGACTTTTTGGTTGTAATTTAATTTTATATAATGTAATTTAAACATCATACTAAACGATTTAACTACCCAAACTGTATTTTATTTTCTTGACCACCAATTGCTATTTAGCTTTTATTCACAATCCTGTGACTGTGGAGGGAATCAAGTAATTTTAAATTAGTTTTATTTCATGCTTAACTGACTTAAATGTACCTCCCCCTTAAGACATATAAAAAAACTCGACGTTGAAGACTGTCAAAAGCATTGGAGTTACGTAGACTACAAAAAATGTAATCTGGATGAAGAGATGTTCTCATTTCTCATCAGGGGCACAACTGAGTGCACTGCAATGTTTTAGGCGCGATTCCAAATCACGGTGGAACTACTTACAAAAGTCCAACTTGTAAATGAAGACCGAGACAATCGTCACAATTTAATCACGTCAAAAATGTATCTTGTATTATATTTTGCATGCCTCCTTACCTTTAATTTTAAATATATCTAGGCTAATATATTAGTATTAAGAAGTTATGGATTTGTTTATTCTTGTTCCTTGATTCTTAATACGATTAAATAATTGAATGTATGTAGATCATCATATTTTAGATACTCATCTTCAACATTTTTTGTGATGGATAAAACAAACCAGATATGAATGGAATGACTCATAATTAATAAAAACATTACTATTCTCCATTTAATCTGGTTAATTTACCTTGATGAGATGGCTGTATTGTGGTAATATTGTTCTCTTGAGCGTATTATGTGATAACTTTTTGTGTTTCTCCTTTTTACTTATGTACTTTTCTAAAAAATGAATAAAAAATACATACACAGATATGCTTCTTTTATCAACTACACCCTTCTAAATGGCAAACAGAAATAGCTATCTCCTAATTATTTCATTCTCTTTAAACACTTATTGGCCATTCAAATAAATCGTTGTCTTCACATATATCTTTCGTAAGAAAATTAAATTGAATATTAATGTTCGTGAAGTAATACATAAATTGTGTTTGAAAATTATTTCATAAAAATACTGTGATGCTAAACCGTGTTTGTGGTGACTATTTCTGAATTTGTTACTCAACAGTACCGATAAGGAAGTTTAAGCGCTGCGCTATCTGTTGTGTTTGGCTTGAACTAATATGTCGATAAAGTAGGTAACTGCCCGTGTTACGCACGATAAGAAACCAAACTTTTACAAGTTTATTCTAATATTTAGCCTCTTCAACGATAGAAAATGTAGATTAAAATATGATATTAATATTTGCACACATTAATCTCACACAGTACAGGCGGTACAACAAGTCTAGTAGAGCAGTTCTCGCTGTCATGGTGTAAAGTAACAGACGATACTTATAGTGCGCCGCAGATGATGTCTAGTACACTTCGACGGTTGATGGATCCTGGGTTGCCTAACGGGTGCGAGCTCGGAGGGGGATCTGGGTGAAGTTGACTTTTGCTGACGTATACCTTTTATTTTTTAATGTCCAGAGAATAAATTTGGGCTTCAATAACCATTTTATTAATAATATCATTTGAATCTACTTATTTTAGGAATATTTCGATTCTACCTAATGCAGCGTGTTAATTAAAATATTCTAAACTATGTAGGGAAGTTCTAAATATGAAAAGTAAGGTCAAATTCGTTCATGGGGCCAATCGGATTTTTTACGCAAATACTTTACAGATCTTACTATTGAATCATTAGAATGGACATACTACATTATAACGTAGAATGAGGTTTTTACTTTTGACACGAGGGAGTGGAGCCCTAGGACTAAAACAATGTTTTCAACAACTGAGCTGGGCGTCTTACAGTTAGCTGGATTTTTTAAGCGGTAAAATGTTCAATACAACAAATAATAACCAATGATAGCTCATAACCGGCTCTAAAGCCAAGGGAGCGAATCCCCCAGACCAAAGTCGTGTTATACACAATTACTATAACGGTTAAATGGAGTCTGGACCAGAATTGACGAATATTATACGTGGTAAATAATATCTGAGAGTGGGTTTTCTGTAAAGTTTTAGAAAAGGGGGTTGAGACTATGATCAAATCCATTATATGTATCATTAATATGCACACATTGTAGTTGGATATATTTTGGCCAAATGGTTTTCAGCACCATTTGAGACAAGGGGAGCATTAGGCTCACGTACATTATATGTACAATTACTAGGACCACCTATTGATTGAAAGGATTTAAGCCAAAATTTAATTACACCGCCTTTTCAGGCAAGGTAACGGAACTCTAGATGAAAACCTTTGCGAGGTATACAATTTTAATGTAAATGCATTGTAATCGGAGGGATTTTATCTGGAATCCAAAAAAGAGTGGAAGATACGGAAGTTAACAGAGAGCAAGAGCTGCTATAGGTCGGGCCTGTCAGTGACTGGGGGTTCCCGAAAACCGGGAGCTGCAAGATGCCGGGAGGTCCTAGAGTTCGAGGGCTTCTAAACGACGGGAGCTACCACAGGCAAAGACATGCTAGATGTCAGCACGTCCTTGACGGTAGGTCCTAGAGGTTGAGCGCTCACAAACACTGGGAGCTGTCAGAGGCCAGTATATGCCAGAGATCAGGGGGCCCTTGACTGGAGGTCCTAGAGGTTGAGATGTCACAAACACTGGTAGCTGCCAGAGGCCAGGATATGCCAGAGGTCAGAAGGTCGGTTTTCGTAAGCTGTCCCCGTGTATGTGCACTTCTGGTTCAAGTGAATTATATTTCCAACGCCGATGTAGAGTTTGCTTTGTTGCCACGATCAAAAAAATCTGTGTATGTTTATAGCGATTGTGCACGTGCATGTACTTTATTATAAAGTGGTCTAACACTCAAGCTTTAAGTTCGACCAGAAATTGATCTTAAAGATAAATTTAAATTATAACTTAGCGCCTTCAAATATTGTTTGGTTCTTTTATATACGTAATTGTCTCGCAACTGCAGTTTATAGTGTGCAGGCGCTTTGAAACTTATATCTTTTCCAGCGCCATGCCACCTGGTTGTGAGGTACATCAATGGACATACCATATGAACTTTCTCCGTAGAAAAACATCTATATATATATAAGAAAGTCGTGTTAGTTACACTATTTATAACTCAAGAACGGCTGAACCGATTTGGCTGAAAATTGGTAGGGAGGTAGCTAAGGACTGGGAGAAGGACATAGGATACTTTTTATCCCGTTCCCGATTCAGGATTCCACCCCACTGGTCTCTAAAAGTTACGGAAATAACAGTAAGAAATGCATTGCAGCAAACATATGTTATTAAGTGAAAGAGCCTGTTCAAATTTAATCAGCTGTTCTTTGTAAACATATATAATGCGACATACAAATATGTTTATATAATGTAATTACGATTTTAAATTTCTTTACATTTATAGTTTGAAAGCATAAAATAAGCTTAAGAGAATCAGCAAATTTTGTTTCAAAAAAATAAAAACCATACGCAATTTCGTTTAACATCTGGAGCTCATAATCATTAGACTGTAATAACATATACCTAATATATGCCTATTTTCGTTTCAAAATTACATTGAGCGCCATCATTTATTACATCGTATGTGTGCAAATGAATTCGACTTTTGACTCCTGTCCACGCTGGGCTAATATAGTTCAATTGTATACAAAAATCATAGAATATTAGAGAAAAATTCCAATTATTTCACAAGTGCATATTGAGACTATTTTAAAATTTAAATCTTAAATAGTTCATGAGCTTGGAGTATCTTTCAGCGACTATTTATCTCAGAAGGGTAATAAGGACGTTCAAAAGAAATATGCCTCCTATGTCCCAATTTTTCTGCAGGAAATCGCGTGCGAAGCCGTGGGTAACTGGGTATCTGGTTGTAATTGGTATTTTATTGAAAATCAAGAGTTTTCGTTATAAAATACTACGAATGTATTGACGAACTAGCTGTTACCCGCGGCTAATCGCGCATAATTGCTTTTACTAAGTAATATAAGGACTTTTCTAAAGATTGTGTGCGAAGCCGCGGGTAACAACTAGTATTATATATATATATGTACAAATTTCCGTAATGATCGATCAATTAGTAAAACAATTCTATGGGCTGTGTGTGTGTGTGTGTGTGTGTGTGTGTGTTTCAACACATATGAAACAGATACGGGCTCTGTGGTCTAGTGGTAGCACATTCACCCGGCAAGTGAGAGATCCGGGTTCGAGTCCCGGCGGATCAAGTACTTTTTGTGATTCTATGTTTACTGAAATTACATTCGGTTATTGCCATTTATACAAATTTAATGAAATTAAATACAAGTCGTTTGACAGGTACGGTATTTGGCCTTCCGATCATATGTTTGTTTGGTTATTTAAACGTATATGAGACAGATACTGCCAAATACAAAATTATTGAATCGTAAAAATTAAGGGCTCTGTGGTGTAGTGGTACCACATTCACCCGGCAAGTGAGAGATCCGGGTTCGGGTCCCTGCAGAGCAAGTAGCCTACTTTTTGTGATTCAGTGTTTATTGACATTAAATTCTGCTATTGCTATTTATACAAATTTTATATATATCGTGATTTTTGGGACACTAGACATGATAACAGCAAATATTTTAAAATAATAATTTTATCATTATTAAATATAACTGGTTCTTGTGTACCCACGTTTGGTTTAAACGCGTCCAGTGTTAGTAAATCGTATATAGACCATTTCTCAAAATATCTCTTAAAACAATGTTACTCGTTTTTCAAAACCACGACGGTGCGCAGAAAATAAACGATGAACTGGCGAGCACTACCAACCTGACCTGGGTCAAAGTCTGTTCTGACGTCATAGCTATCGACGAGTATACCCCTCAACTACCCCCGTACAACCGCTTAAACCCTCCAGCCACCCCCTTTCCTGGCTTTTCACTCTCTCCAGCTTACTCAATGTGCAAAAATATTATAATTACATTCCAGACACACACACACATAAATTATATAAATAATTCTATTAAATTAAATTATATAAAATAATGTCAAGTTTTATTTCAGTGTTCTAATTAGGGTTTTGGCAAAGATGAAAAATATTTTATACTCAGCAGCATATAAAACACAGAAGTCTCAGTTATTCCACAACGCGATCCTACGGCCAGACCTAGGAACTCCCATTTACTGGATTACCGCGACACTAGCGGGTTCCGTTTATTAGTTATTAGTACTAATCCTAGTGAGGCATTATGGCTTCTTATACCCAGTATAACAACAATAATTGACTGAAATAGGTGAAATGTAAACACAACATACAACGGTAACTTTCTGTGTTTGTCTATAACAATCGATTCTATCATTAAACTATATAACGCATTTGTGAGAAGTAGGCTGGAATATTGTGCAATATTTTGCAGCCCTTGTTCATTAGACAGCACTGCTTCTCTGAAGTTAATTAAATACAAGTTGTTAAGGTTTTTATTTTTTTAAAGATTGAATGTTTCTTTTGAGCGAAACCTGCCAAGAAGTGCCTTAAGAGGTATTTTTATTTTAAAACTGTAATATCAAGAAAAGAAAAATCCATTATTTATTCATTCCTAACATTTTACACATTCTTTTTTGTTGAAAAGGGGTTTCTGCTTGTTCCAAGAAGTAATTTGAGACCCTCCTTGGTTTTTTACTCCACGTTATCACACAGTTCAGTTTTATGACTTTTCTTTTTTTAAGGTATTAAGTTGTTAAACGTATATAAAAATGAATTCAATGTATTTCATAATAAACTTATACATCCGTAAATAAGCTAAATGTGTGTATTTCATATACATAAGATAGTAACCGAATTCTGTTTTTATAATATTATTTTATGTATTGTACTATATTTGTATTTTTCGTGCTATAACAGAAACCGTTAATTTTAACTCAGCTTAATAGTGAGTGATTTTGTAATTACAGTAAGCCTATTCATTTACTCATATACTATATTGTTAATTTGTATTATAAATTGTATTGTAAAAATAACTGTTTTGGAATAATATTCCTGTAATATTCCTATTGTACAAAATAAATAAATAACCTAGAGACATGCTAAATGTGAAGGAAATGTTCCCCTTGTAAATAAATATTTTTTCATTATCCTACCATTTTGGATACTTTGAGGTAGAATATTCGGGTAAAACAATTTCCAGCAACTATTATGCTAGAAGCTTTGTATTTTAAGCGAACTAAACTAGACTGGATCTAGTTATTCAGATGGTTAGTTCCAATGTAAGAGCCAAATTTCAATTAAATAATACCGAAGGATGCAAAGCTCTAATATGAAACAGCTAATCAAATCCTGTACCTCACATTAATGGACGAAACTACCCAAAATTTGCATAGATATTTTACGAAGTGAACCTAGGATCGATGCTGTAAAAGTTTAGAGCCAAGAGTTGCAAAGCCATAGTGTAAACAATTCTCAATAACACTGTTCTAGAAGGATTTGTCCGGTATCTTTTAACGAAACTATGTTTTATGAGTGATTTTAGGGGTTAATTCCTAGAAAATTACCCGATAATAAACGAATCCTGTTATTCATGTTAGATTATACTATATGAAAGGATACTAAACTCTGCTATAGAGACAATAAACCAAGTGCCTGCCTTGGCCTCATATTGTGGAAATTTTAGGAGAAGCTCTGTTAATAAGCCTTGTCATATCCGTTCTTTTAGACCACTGGCCTGTGCGGGGAACTTATCACTCAGAACCAGAAGGAGAGTTGATCCAGTATAAGGTCAATTGTCTGATAAAAATTGCTACGGTCACTTTGAACATGCGCTATCTCTAACTCATATCCAAGTCCAACGTCTAAGACAATGTGCATGGGCTCTCCTAAGGTAAAAATATGTTGAGATTCAATAAATTTTAGTTTATATACAGCATGGAAATTTAACAAGACTAAAGGCACAAAGGCAATATTATTATCTGAATATAGAACTGATGAATTGTGTACCAGGATACAAAAAAACAGAACCAATATTTCTTCAATTCTTTGTTTAAAGTTTGTTATTTTGTTTGAAATCCTGTAATCCTTCCTTCACTGTTTCAATTTTAGTTGATACCTATTAAAGACGACTTTCACCGAATCACATACCATTCCGTACTACATATTATAGTAAGTTCCTAAAATTCAGACCTCAAAATTAAAGTACGATACTGCAATTAATAAAATTTATGCCTTTCATTTAAGCCCATTTTGTTTTCTATACAAAACGATAAATATTCGTATAACGTGTCTTAAGTCTTAACAAGTTACAATACAACCATACGTTATCTAAATACAAAACACCACTATGTTTAAAATTGAATCTTTCCATAAGATTCGCAAAGAAGTAATCTTTCTATTAAAGTTAGTCATACTTACAAATTTAGCCATATTTAAATCTAATAGCAGTTAAGACTAATCTCTGATTTTCAACATTCTGACGAGGCCTCGAAAATTGATATTAGATCTACAAAATTGAGTCATATCTTAAAGGTTATATTTAATAATAAGGTTCGACCGCTAATGTATTCTTAACCCATATATCATAACTTGTAATTTCCAATCAGTGAGATATATTTTCCAAATTATTTTATTTTTTTCGCAGCAGAAAAGGAATGATTGATGTGTCTTTAACGCACATCGTACATAGAAAAACGATAGTAAATACTTTCGAAATGCTATAGTATATTAAATTTTTACGTTAAAACGTTTTCTCTATAACGTTCGCTACCGTAAGGTACAATAGTACTTAGAAGTTTTGGTTGATATAAGGATATAATATGGGCATTATCATAGGTGGAGGATGTCAGAGGTTTAAGTCCTGCCCCGAAATTTTGAAACACAAACATTAAAATTACATACAATACTTTGTTCCAAGCTACAACACATTTATGAGGCCTCAATGCTCAACATATTCTCGGGAGAAGATTTCAGGGTTCCTATTGTTATAGGGTATTTTATATTTCCTAGACCATCCAGTATGTTAGCCTCTAAATGTTCTATATACGCCACGTAGTGGTGTGTTGGTAATTAGTTAGTTAATCCATTAATCAATATAATTAATCAATTAAGATAAATTAACTTATAAAGATGAAGAAACTTGAAGATTTACTCCACTCATGTAAATTTAACGGATTAAAAAGCAACTGAGAACTATTTCAGAAGATATGTTACCGTACTAAAGAAGACATTTCCGATTGAAAGTTACTTGTACCGACAAAGAAGTTTCAGCTCTGTTGCGCTATCTGTTGGGTTTTGCTTCAACTGAAGTGTCGATAATACAGTTCTGGACTCTCATACTGCAAAGGAAGAAACCAAATTTTTGCAAATATTTCTTACCAATAATCATTTACAATAATGAGAAATCCACTTCTAACACTGAAAATAACATTTGTACACACTAACCAAACACAGTACAGTCAGCACAACAGCTACAATAGAGCAGTTCTCGCTGCCATGTTGTATTGTAACAGACGATACTTATAGTCGACTGCTAGCCACATCCACTACACTTCGACGGTTGATGGATCCTGGGTTGCCTAACGGGTGCGAACTCGGAGGGGAGTTCGGGTGAAGTTGACTTTTGCTTATTTTTGCAAACTCAATTTTCAATTTTTAATGGTTAGAAATTAGTTCGAGTTTCTTTGCCCATAAAAAAATATATAATTTAGCTTTACTTATTTTTATTTACTCACATTATTTCAATCTTATTCTTTTAATAATATAAAAGCATTAATGACTAAGGTAAGGGGGGGGAGGTATACAGTACCTCATCAAACTGTAGCAAGAAGTAAACCTCGCTTACATTGTATTATAATTAGTAAAATCACTATTAATGTACTTGTATTCGGTCTGACTCTTTTGCGGCCTTTTGGATCTCTTCAAACGGACTTAAACTCCGTGATTTAAATTTGTGATACGTAATTTTCCAGACGCTGCACTAAGTGGAATGTTAAATGGAACTAAACTCAATATTTACATTAAAACAATCATTATTTTTCATTTTTACGATTTAGAATAAGCCTAACTTGAGAATTAAAATGTGCAATAAATTTTTCAGCGTAAGGATAGGAGAAATCTTGTAATGCAGATTTAGATTTACGCTTTAATAGTTGATTGAGCCTGATAAACGTCATGAACTTTTCTATGTAAACATTGTATGAAGACGGCGCAACTATACATTTATTAATTTAATCACTATTGTCAATTCGTTTACATTATATTGTGAAAACATACATTAAGTTTGATAGTAACAATAAATTCTTATTTCAACATTTTCGCCAACCATTGTTGAGCACAGAATAATATAATATTAAAAGTTTTAGTAAAAAATATACTTTTATCTGTAGATTTTAGCAAACATTAAGTAGCCTATGCAGTGCTTGCAGTCAGTACTGTAATGCAAATATAAAAGACAAAGTTACTATCTGACTGTACTATACATTTAACGACTGTTATAAAACCCATCTTGGTTGTCTTGTTCGAGAATATAAAAAAATGAACTACGGAACAAAAAAAAAAAAAACTAAGACCGGACTAAATAACAATGGCCATAAATATACAAATTTTCTTAATCGTGGCGAAAAGGCAAACTCGACATTGCCATCGGAAATTATAACTCAGTCGAACCAGAAGTGCTCATATCTGTGCAAAGCCTTCGATATTGCGTGCGAAACCGCGGGCAACTGCTAGTAACAAATAACTAGTTAAGGGTGTGCAATATCAACAGTTGTTAGTGTGCATCTGAATCTATCTATACACATTA
Organism: Homalodisca vitripennis; assembly: GCF_021130785.1. Classification (NCBI taxonomy): domain Eukaryota; kingdom Metazoa; phylum Arthropoda; class Insecta; order Hemiptera; family Cicadellidae; genus Homalodisca; species Homalodisca vitripennis. The sequence continues at coordinate 111,866,315 of NC_060214.1, forward strand.
AAGTAGTTCAAAAGAACAAGTTAGATCTAATTTTTGCACGTAAGTAATTTAAACATGTAGCAAGACTGTAGCCTTAGTTCTTAGTGCAACAAATAGTTCTCCGCAGTCAAGATGTTAAGATTGTCAGAAAAGATGTATGTGAAGATATTATTAAACAGTTTTCATTTCATTTAATACTCACTCAATTTGTCCTACTTTCGTCCCCATGCTATTGGAGAAATATTCGAATGAATTGTTACAAATATTTATTGTGTTACCAAATGTTCATAAGGTTCTTTTATAACAGATGAGCGCTCAACCAAACGCTAATGATATCACACTCTTAGGTTATAAATAACTACTTAACTCATTTAAATCTATTCGCTAATTTCAAAGATTTAAATCAGTCCTCTTCGTTACGTGAGAGGACAATAAGTAGTCTACTTATAGTGCAGTCATTGAAGCATTAGACTATTGCTCCGAATTTTTTTACTGTGAACCGAATTGCATACAATTTTGGAATTAGGTTCATCTTACCCTTAACTTCAAAAGTGAAAATGATTTGAACTCCGCAACCACCCTGGGGTTTTATGCTAATTTTAAGCATAAAATCATCTACAAAGTTTTTCGAAAATCCAATACTTTTCAAGTTATTGGCAATTGAAAATTCGCAATTTTTTCACGTTTTTCATCGGTTTTTTGCAAATACTGTATCTCCAAAAATAAACGTTTTATCGAAAATTAAAAAAAAAATATTTTAGCAGGTTAACAAATGAACAATTTGGTTTTTTATAAAGTATTATAAAAATAAGTGCAATATTAAGCTAGATATTAAAGATCAAAGGCGATTTTTATTTTGTCTGAAATTTAATCGATGTGGTCAATGCCATCTAGTGGCGAGCAGATGCATTTTAGGCATTCTAATAAAAAAGGGTTTTGTAGTGCTTGAAATAAGCTTTTAAATGAGCACTATTAAAAGTCTTTTGTACGTAAAATAAGTGAGCTGTATTGCAAATAAGAGGAGCATCTAATGTTTTTTCTTTTAAATCAATGAGTTTCATAAGTGCCATTTCCACCAAAATTAAAAGTAATCGTATTCCGCCTAGAATTAACTTTATTATGAAGAGTTTGATAGATTTCATCAGTTTGGCTGCTTCAGGACACATATTTAAAAAAAAAGTCTCGATTAAAAAAAATCCAATTTTTAAAAAACCACCTTTTTTCATTATATCTAAAAAATGACGACAGATACGTATAAAAGTGTAGGGATGACAAATTTAGGTATTTTTCTGACAAACAATTTGGTCTTTTTGTTTTTTATGACGGAGATATGGTTGTTTAAAGAGCGCGTGGCAGCGCAATCACAGCCTCTCTTAAGCCTTTTAACCTTCCACCGTTTTAGCAAAAGGTTTTTTACTATATATTGCAATAAAGGATGTTTTAGCTCTCTTAATTACCTTTACAATGTTTTTTTTTATAAATTGTGATAGCATGAAAATTGAAGGAGTTATGGTCCAAAAACTTATTTTTTTTCTGCTTAGTAACTGAACATTTCGGAGTGTGAATATTTGGAGCAATGTGAAAGTACGCAGTATAATAGAGACCCAAAACTATTGTAATGTGTATCTATATACATAATATGGCTCATATATTTTGGAAACCTAGGCATGAATACATACCAACGTTATATGTAGGCTAATATAACACATTTGAGTGAATTTTATATAATTTGTAAATATTTTATTCAACAAATGGCAATCTTTTACTCTAAATTAATTATTTTTAAATATGTAATCATATATATTTACTGTTTTAATTTAGGGGTAGTTTTAAGGGTAGAAAAACTTAAAAATATGATAATCATTTTCGAGAGTGTGGGATAATATTTAAATCCTTTTCAAATTCCTATCAAAATTTTTTTTAAATTTCTCATGAAGGGGTAGTTTTCAAGGGTTGAAAGGGGGCTAAAAATTTGATAATTATTATAGTGAATATAAAATATTATTTACTCTATACTTACATCTTTTTATGTCATACCAAAGTATGTTTTTGTGATTTATTCAATTTAGGGGTTGTTTGCAAGGGTTGTAAGATTTTAAAGGGGTTGAAAATGATTTTAATATGAGGTAATTGTGTTAGAAAACACTTTACAATTTCATCACTTACTATTAGACATGTTTTCTAGCGATAAAATGGCTCAATGTCAATTTTTCCATTAAGGGGTTGTTTACACCCCTTAAAAATAATAGGCGGAGTTCAGATCATTTTCACTTTTGAAGTTAAGGGTAAGATGAGCCTAATTCCAAAATTGCATGCAAATCGGTTCACAGTAAAAAATTCGGCGGTAAGACCGTATTTTTCGCTTCAATGACTGCACTAATATGCATGTACTTAAAAGCCACAAATTACGACAATGAATTATTCCTAAAAAAAAGAAAGAAATAAGAATTAAACATATGGCTTTAGATTTTCATCCCTACATTTATTTCAAAATACCATATGGTTGGAGTGCTTAGTTGACTTGAGGTGTAAGTTTTGTTACTGATTCATTTACTTGTTCGAAAATCAATTTTTGTTTAAAGTTTGGTATTGACAATGGAAGGTTCGATAGGATACTAGGATTTCGGACATTTGATATTTGTTTCTAAGTGTCATACATTTTGTAACGCTTAACGATGGAAAACCCTATCGTCCTTTCAGAACTTCCATCGCCAATAACAAACTTTGAACGAAGTATTCGCTAGTATACTTCTTTAGATACACAAACTTTCGTTACCATCCTCTGATAATTATTAATTTCAATTAATTATTCCGTAAATTTCAATGAGGTTTTCAATTTTCTTGGATTAATTAATAATGTATTATCACTATTATTATTAATGGTGACACTATTGTTTATTTCTGCTTACAGTGTATTAGCATAAAGTGTATTAGTATAAGTTTATTAATATAACTAAAATTAATGTTGGTTTACAGTTTGTTATTGATGATGGAAGGTTTGATGGGATAATAGGATTTCGAACATTTGTCATTTTTTATGTTTCAAAGTGTCATACATTTTGCAACGTTTGTATGATATGATGGCAACATATCATCCTTTCAGATTGACTTCCATCGTTAATAACAAAGTATTATCTAGTATGCTTCTTTAGATACACAAACTTTCGTTACCATCCACTGATCATTATTAATCGCAATATTAATCAATCCGTACATTTATATGAGATTTTAAATAGGATAAATTAATAATGTATTATTGTTACTGATGGTGGCACTATTGTTTATTTCTGCCTACAGTTTATTTAACATGATAATAATTCACTGACCCTATATTAAGATGAGAATGTTAGTTCTTGGAGAAGTGCGATTGGAATCGCTCCAAGGGTACGATCCCACGCCTTCCGATGACTGGTCACGCCCTCATGACTGGATCTATTAGACGAATGTGGGCAAGGTCTCTGATGGTGATGGACCGAAGGTGGAATTTGAGAAAACTAACGTGCAACATCTACTCCGAATGTACACTGAATTCTGCTGCAACATTAAAATCTTTGGCTTGGAATGCTGTTATGAGGACTGGTTAGGTAACCAGTCCTCATAAAATCCATAGGTACTGTATGTGTGGATTCTAAAATGTTTTGATAAATTCTTTGCTTGTTTTTTTATTATATTCTTATAGCTATTCGTCAAAGTGGAGGTTTCAGACAATCTGGTAAGCACTGAGCACGCTGCCTCAGAGTACTTAAATCGTCAGTGCAGTGCATTAATCCCTGAGTCAGTCCAGAACAATACTTAATTATCCAGCTCATAAACATTTGATTTGGTAAATCAAATACAGGACTATACTAGGATACATAAAAAACTTTATTTTGAATATACTTCAGAAGTTATTCCCACACAGGGAATGATTTTCTTTTACACCTTTGTCGTTGTAATAATTTTGAAAGTTGTGGAGGATTCTTTTCAGAAGCTATGTTCAATCCTTTTTTTAATCGTTGTTCGTTTTTGTATTTTAAATTGTTGAAGTAAGACGCGTCTTACATTTTTTTAATGTATGTCAACTAATGATTCTATTACGTCAGAAGGCGTCTCTGTAAACCTAGCATAAATGTTATATTAACTAGCTAGTACAATAACTGGTTAGCCCTTTCTATACCATATATTAATTTAGACTATTAAAGATACTGTGAACAAAGTTGCTAATTATATTTTCTGCAGCACTTTTGATCTACAGTCTGCCTATGTCACGTGTCCATCAAAGTAGAAAATTGAATTACACTGCTTTTGAAGCTGGAATTCAGTTGTTCCGATTAAAAAGGATCTCATTTATCGTAACTGATGGCGTTGCTGCATTTTCAGAGAGTTATCAAAATGCAATAATTCAATCGGAAAATGTAAAAGACACTTGTGCTTATTCGGGTGATGTCACTGAAGGAAGAACCAAAATAAGCGTGAGGAAAGTTTAGAGAGATTTAAGAAAGTAGCATGGAAGTACAATCTTATTATAGATACTGAGAAATCTTATTTTTGTCTAAGTTTTATCAATTTATCACTTAATTGGTAATTGGTCAAACATGATACTAATCGGATAGAAAACCCAGGATGGAGCCCCTGGAGGGTTCTCGTCTGGCTGGTTTATACCTTCCAGTTGAACTCACACTGGGCACAGCAAAAACTGATGTGTCACTTAAATTAGGGCAACCTTATGGACCTCCAAGAGAGGCAAATCACAAACCGCAAATGTCGAGAATCTGGGGCTCAAGGGTAATTCGATAGATCTAGTCCACTGCGGGAGATGACTATTAGAGTTGGTGGGGTTTGCTCCCACCAGAGGTTCTTGCCAGCCTAGACACAAGGGTGTGGCACCCCCTGCCTGCTTTGATTGAAGAGGTTGGTTAAGAGCTGGCTTCTCCTTCTTCCGAGGGGACATAACTTGAGAATACTGCTCTAAACTTTTCCTCGTGAATCTCGACAGGAGGCGGTCCCTACTCCCAACCTTACCCATCCAAAATATCCTGTCACTCCGGAAGCAGCGCAAAGGTATAGGACTAGGTGCAATTTTCTAAGCTTCTCATCCTAAGAGAACAAAAGAATCGGTGGAGCCACGGAGAAAACTGACTCCTCCCAAGGACGCTGCTTCACTGAGAAGTACATCAGGTATGCTCTCTCAATTTGCATTATCTCATTCCTTGATTTTCAGATAAAATAGTTTCTCTAGCCAGTTGTACTTGTACTTTTATCACAGGAAGCATTTCAGCCATTTGAAAATCTGAAGAGTTTAAATTTCATTTAAACGTTTTTAAATGTCTCTCCTTTGTGTTGTAACATGTTCTTTTGTGTTTGTTAACATTACAGTATCTGGAACAGTGACAATGGTAATCACTTAATATACTCAGATTTACCGTGTAAGTAGGAGCAACCTGGAACACTCGAGGGTTCCAAGAATCACGGGAAATTCCAGTTATACCATTCAGTCAGGTCCGGAGAACTGCACTTTCTAATCCACTCTTTGAGGCTCCTAAATATATTAACTTAAATTTGTGCCACGCGCCTTGGATGAAAATAAAAACAAGAAATTGAAATATATAACTTTTTATAATTGTACATACGAATTGATTTTCTTAGCCTGCACAATATACAAACTAATATGTGTTAGGGCTAATCTTTTTCTTTATCCAATAGATTTAGAGCATTTGGTATGGTTTTGCGTTCCTTTGAGCAATTAGGAAAATAAGGAACGTTAAAAACTACAATTAAGTACTGCAATTGCTGAATACCAATAATTTACAGTAATTAAGAAGCAATATTGGAGCCGTTAAGAAGTGAAAATCCCTTCGTCTATATTTTTCACGACGTATATATTCACAAACCAGGGTAAATACTTTCTACAAAGTTGGTAACGAAGGACTGCTACAAAATGTGTGACAACTATAAAACCTACATTTTTCGGCAATCAGTATATTTATAATATGCGAACAAATAGCTACCGGGACTTTTCCTGGGGCATTTAAATATTTCAACAAAGGCAAGGCAAATGCATGCGCAAGTGTAATTTAAGTCTGTAAATAACAGGAAATGGTTTAGCGGTTCTTTTACTTCGTTACCCACGTTCCTGAATCATATTTTTCGATCATAGATTAAGCCAGTGTTTGTAAGTTTGACAAAATATATAGACATATTTTTCCACTATCTGAAAATTGTCCGTAAACTTCAAATCCGGGACTATCTGCAGAAAGTAAACCACGAACGAGTGAGAAACTCCGACCAGACCTAGGTCAACAAAACGACTGCTCTGACGTCATGGATATCGACGAGCGCACCCCTCACCATCCTCCCACCATAAAACCACTTCGTTTCTCTCAACTACCTCATTTTATGTTCTCTCCAGTTTAATCAATGCACAATTAATTATAAAAGTAATTACATAATGAGACACGTTAGTAAATACGACACATTCATTATTTAGAATGATGTCATACCTTTTTTGTATTAAAATTAGGTATATGAGCAACTCATTTCAACCCAGATAATAAAGTGATAATCGAACTCTTCGTGCAAGGATTTATCATACCCCTGTGTCTATATGGTTAAACGAGATTGTTACGGATTAAGTAAATTACAATTATACGGAAATCAAATGATCTAACCACCTAACACAACCGTTTCCCTGTCGTGTGAAAGTTCAGTTCAGTTCCAGTTCACCTTTCTATTAGTGCAGCGTCTGGAATCTGACGCCGTCATAGACTTGATTCCTGAATTCTGGAGTCCTGTTCGTTTTAAGAGGTCCAAAAAAGATCGGCGACGTAGAAGCTCAAAATTAACTATAGACATCGTTTCCACATCAGAAGCACCTGGACTAAGAAATATAGTGTAATCTAGGTGAAAAAGTATTCTCATTGTCTCATCAGGTGCACAATTGAATGTGCTTCGATGTTTTAGACACATATTTATACTGTTTATGTACAGATGTATGAGAACTTGTATGAGGTACTTGTTGAATTAACAAATCCGGAAACATTAGTATATCAACAAACTGAAACATTTTGTATGAGAGCTGCAACATTTCCTCATACATTTTCAGTGGACAAAATTTCATTTAAACATTGACTTGTTGGAGGTGATAATTGAGGATGTTTTCTGATATGGACAATACATTTTCTAGGTTATTTTCATTGTGGTAATAATTTTTATATTTTTAACCTTTAAATTCTTTAGTTGCCATGTTTTTAAACTGGAGTCGAGTTATAATACTGCAACAAATTGAGACAATAAATTAGGACTTCGTATGGTATGTTAAGTCCACAAAGTACAAGGATAGTAACAAAAGGAGAGGCATTTACAATGCCGTAGGACAAGGATTAAATTTCTATGATAGAGATTAAGACCAAATGGCGTACTGCTAAACGCTTTGTTTTTTCTCTGTTGCTCTTTTCTTCAAAATATCATCCATGATTAATAATTGTAGAATCAAGATTTGTGAAAGTGTAAACGCTCAGATGGTAGTCAACATGTATTGGGATTTGAGTAATCAAACTTTAAACTTGTATCCAGACAAGAATATCTCACAAGTTCTAGTACATGTGTACCAGTGTAAACGTATCTTTAGCACTGTGGAGCAATCGAGTTTTCTACAATAACCTGTAGGAATTTCAGATGTGATCTAGAGCTAAACTCAACATTTACATTGAATGTTGAATCCCACCAAAATTCAATAAGCCACCAAATTTGATGGAGTAACTTTAGAGACCTCTAGTTTCTGCCATTATTCTTCTTTTTGTAATACAGTACCTTTAAAATGAGGTGTCACTTATTAGGGGTTCCTATTCAAAAATTTGACTTACCCTAAAATACCCCGTTTGTGGGGAAGGAGTCAACAATTTTCATCCATAAAAAACTCCTCATTTGGTCACATAAACATCCCCCAAAGTAAATTACTCCATCTTTATTCATAAGAAAGTTAGGTGGGGGGGGGGAGACTTTTAAGACACCAGCTATAGGCAATATTGTTCATTTCAATATCAAAAGCCATGTTAAAGTATGTGGAGTTGTAATTCTGTGTAGTCACTTACTAATTTTGGATATTACCTAATTGGTCAAACGTCCATTATTGTTTCTTCCTAGGAATCTTTTAATTTTCCAATGTGAAACACTATAGCCTGCCGTCTGAGATGTGAGCGGGAGTAGGTCACATACCTGAAATGAACCGGTGACAAGTCTCCCTGACTTCAGATTCCAAATTATTTTATTTTTTTCGCAGCAGAGAAGGAATGATTGATGTGTCTTTAACGCACATCGTACATAGAAAAACGATAGTAAATATTTTTGTAATTCTATAGTATATTAATGTGTACGTTAAAACGTTTTCTCTAAAACGTTCGCTACCGTAAGGTAAAATAGTACTTAGAAGTTTTGGTTGATATGAGGATATAATATGCGCATTATCATAGGCGGAGAAGGTCTGAGGTTTAAGTCCTGCCCCGAAATTTTGAAACACAAACATTAAAATTACATACAGTACTTTGTTCCAAGCTACAACACATTTATGAGGCCTCAATGCTCAACATATTCTCGGGAGAAGATTTCAGGGTTCCTATTGTTATAGGGTATTTTATATTTCCTAAACCATCCAGTATGTTAGCCTCTAAATGTTCTAAATATGGCACGTAGTGGTGTGTTGGTAGTTGGTTAGTTAATCCATTAATCAATATAATTAATCAATTAAGATAAATTAACTTATAAAGGTGAAAAAAACATTCTGATTGAAAGTTACTTGTACCGAAAAAGCAGTTTCAGCTCTGCTGCGCTATCTGTTGGGTTTTGCTTCAACTGAAGTGTAGATAATACAGTTCTGGACTCGCATACTGCAAGTGAAGAAACCAAATTTTTGCAAATATTTCTTAACATTAATCATTTACAATAGTGAGAAATCCACTTCTAACAATGAAAATAACATTTGTACACACTAACCAAACACAGTACAGTCAGCACAACAGCTACAATAGAGCAGTTCCCGCTGTCATGTTGTATTGTAACAGACGATACTTATAGTCGACTGCTATCAACATCCAGTACACTTCGACGGTTGATGGATCCTGGGTTGCCTAACGGGTGCGAACTCGGAGGGGAATTCGGCTGAAGTTGACTTTTGCTTATTTTTTCAAACTCAATTTTCAATTTTTAATGGTTAGAAATTGGTTGGAGTTGCTTTGCCAGTAAAACATTATATAATTTGGCTTTATTTATTTTTATCTCACATTATTTCAATCTTATTTTTTTAACTATACAAAAGCATTATTAACTAAGGTATTGGGGGGGGGGGGGGTAGAAAGTACCTCCTCAAACTGTAGCAAGAAGTAAACCTCGCTTACATTGTATTATTAATGGTAAAATCACTATTATGTACTTATTCGCTCCGACTCTTTGGCGGTCTTTTGGATCTCTTCAGACGGACTTAAACTCCGTGATTTAAATTTGTGATAAGTAATTTTCCAGACGCTGCACTAGGTGGAGTATGAATTGGAACTAATCTCAATATATACATTAAAACAATCATTATTTATCATTATTACGATTTAAAATAAGCCTAACTTGAGAATTAAAATTTGCAATAAATTTTTCAGCGTAAGGATAGGAGAAATCTTGTAATGCAGATTTAGATTTACGCTTTAATAGTTGATTGAGCCTGTCATGAACTTTTATGTAAACATTGTATTAAGACAGCGCAACTATACATTTATTAATGTAATCACTATTGTCAATTTGTTTACATTATATTGTGAAAATATACATTAAGTTTGATAGTAACAATAAATTCAACATTTTTGCCAACCATTGTTGAGCACAGAATAAATTTTCTTAATCGTGGCAAAAATGTAAACCCGACATTGCCATCGGAAATTATAACTAGAAGTGCTCATACCTGTGCAAAGCCTTCGATATTGCGTGCGAAACCGCGGGCAACTGCTAGTAACAAATAACTAGTTAAGGGTGTGCAATATCAACATTTGTTGTGCATCTGAATCTATCTATACACATTAAAGTAGTTCAAAAGAACAAGTTAGATCTAATTTTTGCACGAAAGTAATTTAAACATGTAGCAAGACTGTAGCCTTAGTTCTTAGTGCAACAAATAGTTCTCCGCAGTCAAGATGTTAAGATTGTCAGAAAAGATGTATGTGAAGATAAGATTAAACAGCATTAATTTCATTTAATACTCACTTACTCAATTTGTCCTACTGTCGTTCCCATGCTATTGGAGAAATATTTGAATGAGTTGTTATAAATATTTATTGTGTTACTAAATAATGTTCGTAAGGTTCTTTTATAACATATGAGCGCTGAACCAAGCGATAATGTTATCATATCCTTACGTTACAAATAACTACTTAACTTGTTTAAATCTATTCGCTAGTTTCAAGGATTTAAATCTGTAGTCTTCGCCAGGTGAGAAGACAATAAGTACATGTACATGTAATTAAAACCTACAAATTGCGACAGTGGACTGTTCCTAAAAAATGAAAGATAATCAGGAAGGAAAAGAAATTGAACATATTGCTTTAGATTTTCGTCCCTACATTTATTTCAAAATACCATATGGTTGGAGGGCTTAGTTGACTTGAGGTGTAAGTTTTCAAGTTACTGATTTATATACTTGTTCGAAAATCAATTTTTGTTTAAAGTTTGGTATTGACAATGGAAGGTTTGATATTCTTTATGACTTTCCAACCAAGTTATCACACTGATGACGGACAGATAGACGCTAAGTCCGCTAGGTAAGTTTTTCTTCGAGGTCAGAAAATACTGGGCCTCGGAAAAATTGTAAACTCTGATTTTCTGAAACTCCGTCATTATAGGTTGAATCAAGGGATAATACCAAATAGAAGATTTGCACAAGAATTGGTATCTAAAAAAATATTATTTTTAAATCCAGTCATATTAAGAAATAATAAAGCAACTAAGAGCTAACTTTTAAAACTTCCACACAAGAAGATACAATATTCAGTCTTTGTAGTAACCATTTACCGATCTAAGATCTTTAAGGGTCTTAAGGTTATCTCATATTGTAAATACACTACTTGTAAGCAGGGCTGGATTTACATATGGGCTGAATGGGCTATAACCCAGGGCGGCAGAATTCAGGTAGCGGTAAATTTTGGTTAAAAAGTAAAAAATAAATAATTCCAAAAGATAAATATAAACTGTAAGAAGCGTAACTTTAATGTTGACAATTCAACCTATTTTATTTGAGTTTTATTACAAGCTTAGCGTGGCCGCCTCGCTGCGCCGACGTCGCGTCGACCCACCGCGGTACCAAGGTAAGCCTAAATGGTTGGGTGGGGGGGAGGGCGGCAAATTATGGGTAGCCCAGGGGCGGAAAATCTTCAAATCCGCCTCTGCTTGTAAGAATTTTAATCCATCTTGTGGGGCGTAAAGGTTTTAGTTTAGAGTTTTTGTCAGAGCAGCATTGTCATTCTCATTTGGTATATGATGACGCATAAAGTTATTTCTTTTGGCCGAGTTTTTTTAATGTTTTTGACAGTTCTTGAAGCCAAATTTAAAACTTGACAGAACATTTTGTGTTATTTTGATGAGAGTTGTTCCAGTTAAATTTGTTTCATATAGGCCGATAAAATCGTCATAACCATCAAATCATCATTGACAGGTACAAGGCTTAAGGACATCTGTTTTTTTTTTTTTTTTTTTTTTTTTTTTTTTTTTTTTTTTTTTTTTTTTTTTTAAATGTTTTTGTCTCATCCTTCATTAAGGAAAATAATGTTGTATATCACTTCTTGGTTTTCGTATCACCCCAAAAGCTAGGATCTCCAGTATTTCACTGTGGTTCTCCTGAGAAAGCTACGATCTTTTTATAGGACATTCCTTCAGTTTAGGGATATTTTTACCATTTAAGCATTTGCTTGGATGAAGAACTGAGCCAAAATAGGAGTTTGGCTAAAAGCTATCATAGGTGTAACACAAGCTTTATGGAATTTACTGCTTTTATGAGAAGAAAACTTCTCAGAAACTTTTTCCAGTTTGACAATCCATTAAAAATAAATGTTTCGCCTATCTGACATTTGGACAAAACATTGAGGTAAACAGCATTTAACTGTTTTATATTCCATATTCCAGGATAATGACAACCACTACTTGTACTGGACTTGTTTAAATGATCGATTTCCTCAACGTACAACCTATATCGGGTATTTGAAGTCTAAAGACTGAAATGGTTCATAACTGTATATTCTTTCAATCGTTGATGTCTTTGCTGGAACGGGGTCTTTAGGCCTAAAGTCATTACTACTTTACACAATATCATTAGACTTTTCACAGCACGCACTTTGACTTACTGGCGTGTCACTGTTATTTTTGTTAATACAATAATGTTTAGTATTTTGCCTCTTCATAATTTGTAAAATCGTGTAACACATCACTTATCCGACTGAAGTAAAGAATAATTGACAATAACGATTAGCGAATAATAACAATCAAGGTTATGTTTGTAGGTTAGATGTCACTTTATATCGCGGCAATGCCAAATACAAATGCGGGTAGCGGATTCGTCTGCCATTCGCCATACAGTAATAAATCTGAAAGTAATAAAGTCAAAGAATATACATCACGAAAACAAGGCGGTAACAAAATTAAATTTGATATAATGAAATATAAACATTATACAATACAATTTAACTATCCAAATCATATTTTGTTTTCTTGACCACCAACAGCTATTTAGCTTTTATTCACAATCATGTGAAAAAGTAAGGAATCAAGTAATTTTATTTCACGCTTAACTGACTTAAATGTACCTCCCCCCCGGCCATTTTCCAGTAAACTCAGAGGTGACCCCTCGGACTCACCCCCCCCCTTCCACACCAAAACCCAGATACCGCGCCACTGCTTTCTTGGAATTAGAGGAAACTATATACCAAGGTTCATACCTCTAGGAACTTTCTATCCAGGTTTATGGCACAAGAGTAAGGACGGAAATTTCAACGGATGAACTGCCCTTTGGCGTTTTGATCCTAAATTCAACAATGGAGGCGGACTCAGCATTCACATTGAATCAACCCTTTTCACCATAGCTACTTTATGTGCAGAAAACTCGGTTGCTCCACCGTTTTGGGATCGTGTCTGAGACATCGTAGTGCACTCAATTGTGCATTTGATGAGACAATGAGACTACCACTTCATCTATACTACAATTAATCATTGATTGATTACATATGTGTCTCCGATGTCTGAGAGTTCGTTTTGAGATCTGACAACACATCTTCATTAAACTAAGCAGATGTGAAATGAAATTACTGATTTTAAACAAATAATTTAAGTTACTCATTTTTTTCAATTCATTAACATAAAGAATTTAATTCTAACCAGAAAGCAACTGAAATCTGACTTCCAATTACTTTTTTGAAATTAACTAAAGAAATTACACAATAGCTAAATACGAATGTTGAATTCAGCTCAATATCACCTTACGTTTAATCTAGCGTCTGAAATATGTCGCTGTCACAGACGACTCTCGGAATTTGGAGGCAACGTCCGTCTTAAGACGTATAAAACACTCGACATTGAAGACTCTCAAAAGCATTGGAGTTACGTAGAATACAAAAAATGTAATCTGAATGAAGAGATGTTCTCATTTCTCATCAGGGGCACAACCGAGTGTACTGCAATGTTTTAGGCACGATTCCAAATCACGGTGGAACTACTTACAAAAGTCCAACTTGTAAATGATGACGGAGACAATCGTCACAATTTAATCACGTCATAAATTTATCTTGTATTATATTTTGCATGCCTCCTTACCTTTAATATTAAATATATCTAGGCTAATATATTAGTATTAAGAAGTTATGGATTTGTTTATTCCTGTTCCTTGATTCTTAATATGATTAAATAATTGTATGTATGTAGATCATCATATTTTAGATACTTATCTTTAACATTTTTTGTGATGGACAAAACAAACCAGATATGAATGGAATGACTCATAATTCAAAAACATTACTATTCTCCATTTAATCTGGTTAATTTACCTTGATGAGATGGCTGTATTGTGGTAATATTGTTCTCTTGAACGTATTATGTGATAACTTTTTGTGATCCTCTTTTTTACTTATGTACTTTTCTAAAAAAAAAAAAAAAAAAAAAAATACATACACAGATATGCTTATTTTATCAACTACACCCTTCTAAATGGCAAACAGAAATGGCTATCTCCTAATTATTTCATTGTCTTTAACACTTATTGGCCGTTCAAATAAATCGTTGTCTTCACTGAGATATATATCTTTCGTAAAAAAATCAAATTGAATATTAATGTACGTGAAGTAATACATAAATTGTGTTTGATAATTATTTCATAAAAATACTGTGATGCTAAACCGTGTTTGTGGTGACTATTTCCGAATTGGTTACTCAACAGTACCGATAAAGCAGATTAGGCGCTGCGCTATCTGTTGTGTTTGGCTTGAACTAATATGTCGATAAAGTAGGTAACTGCCCGTGTTACGCACGATAAGAAACCAAACTTTTACAAGTTTATTCTAATATTTAGCCTCTTCAACAATAGAAAATGTAGATTAAAATATGATATTAATATTTGCACATAGTAATCTCACACAGTACAGTCGGTACAACAAGTCTAGTAGAGCAGTTCTCGCTGACATGATGTAAAGTAACAGACGATACTTATAGTTCGCCGCAGAGGATGTCTAGTACACTTCGACGGTTGATGGATCCTGGGTTGCCTAACGGGTGCGAGCTCGGAGGAGGATCTGGGTGAAGTTGACTTTTGCTGACGTATACCTTTTATTTTATAATGTCCAGAGAGTAAATTTGGGCTTCAATTACCATTTTATTAATAATATCATTTGAATCTACTTATTTTAGGAATATTTCGATTCTACCTAATGCAGCGTGTTATTTAAAATATTCTAAACTATGTAGGGAAGTTCTAAATATGAAAGGTAAGGTCAAATTCGTTCATGGGGCCAATCGGATTCTTTACGCAAATACTATAGAGATCTTACTGTTGAATCAAAATTAGAATGGACATACTACATTATAACGTAGAATGAGGTTTTTACTTTTGACATGAGGGAGTGGAGCCCTAGGACTAAAACAATGTTTTCAACAACTAAGCTGGGCGTCTTACAGTTAGATGGAGTTTTTTAATGGGTTAAATGTTTCATATTCTTCGCATTACTTGTATAATAATGGAAATTTTACACTTTTCATCGTTTTTATCGTGGACACACTTCTCCACGATAAAAATTATTAATACAATATTATTAATACAATAAATAATAACCAATGATAGCTCATAAGCGGCTCTGAAGCCAAGGGAGCGAATCCCCCAGACCAAAGTCGGGTTATACACAATTATTATAACGGTTAAATGGAGTCTGGACCAAAATTGACGAATATTATGATAGCTCACAACCGGCTCTGAAGCCAAGGGGGCGAATCCCCCAGACCAAAGTTGTGATATACACAATAATTACTATAACGGTTAAATAGAATCTGGACCAAAATTGAGGAATATTATGATAGCTCATAACCGGCTCTAAAGCCAAGAGAGCGAATCCCCCAGACCAAAGTTGTGTTATACACAATAATTACTATAACGGTTAAATGGAGTCTGGACCAAAATTGACGAATATTATACGTGATCAATAGTATCTGAGGGTGGGTTTTCTGCACAGTTTTAGAAAAGCGGGTTGAGACTATGGTCAAATCCATTATATGTATCATTAATATGCACACATCGTAGTTGGATATATTTTGGCCAAATGATTTTCAGCACCATTTGAGACAAGGGGAGCATTAGGCTCACGTACATTATATGTACAATTACTAGGACCACCTATTGATTGAAAGGATTAAAGCCAAAATTTAATTACACCGCCATTTCAGACAAGGTAACGGAACTCTAGATGAAAACCTTTGCGAGGTATACAATTTTAATGTAAATGCATTGTAATCGGAGGGATTTTATCTGGAATTAAAAAACGAGTGGAGCATAGCTCTCAAGATACGGAAGTTAGCAGAGAGCAAGAGCTGTTATAGGTCGGGCCTGTCAGTGCCTGGGGGTTCCCGAAAACCGGGAGCTGCAAGATGCCGGGAGGTCCTAGAGTTCGAGGGCTTCTATACGACGGGAGCTACCACAGGCCAAGACATGCTAGAGGTCAGAACGTCCTTGACGGGAGGTCCTAGAGGTTGAGCGCTCACAAACACTGGGAGCTGTCAGAGGCCAGGATATGCCAGAGATCAGGGGGCCCTTGACTGGAGGTCTTAGAGGTTGAGAGGTCATAAACACTGGTAGCTGTCAGAGGCCAGTATATGCCAGAGATCAGGGGGCCCTTGACGGGAGGTCCTAGAGTTCGAGGGCTTCTAAAAGCCGGGAGCTGCCACAGGCCAAGACATGCTAGAGGTCAGCACGTCCTTGACGGGAGGTCCTAGAGGTTGAGCGCTCACAAACACTGGGAGCTGTCACAGGTCAAGACATTCTAGAGGTCAGCAAGTCCTTGAGGTTGGGAGGTCCTAGTGGTTGAGAGCTCACAAACACTGGGAGCTGTCAGAGGCCAAAATATGCCAGAGGTCAGAAGGTCCTTGAGGACGGGAGGTCCTAGAAGTTGAGAGCTCACAAACACTGGTAGCTGCCAGAGGCCAGGATATGCCAGAGGTCAGGAGGTCCTTAAGGACGGTAGGCCCAACTTCACATTCTAATAATAAGTATAAAATATAAGTGCAGACCTAAAACAAAATAACCAAGACTAGACAGCTCAGCAAGTGTGAGTAATAAGCAAGACTATTAAAAAAAGCTATCGTATTACATGAAATAAATAACATTGAATTGATCAAAATTATTGTCTTAACAAAAATACGGGTACATATTACATAATAGGCTGTACAGACAATAAACAGTGTAATTTGTGGGAAGAGGAAGAAAGAGAAGTATGGAAAAGAAAGAGGTCAGATGAGAAGTGTGTCACGTAACATCCTCACAATGGCGCTTTTGAAAGATGGATCACAACAAGGAAGTCTGCATGAGCAGCGAGCAGCAATATTCTACTGCACAACTCTTCTGCAGAACTGCAGTGTGTGCATTGTTGTTCCTCCCCACAGAATCACATCAAGACACAGTGTTATAAGATGTACACGATGATCTCTTCAATCAAAAATGAAGCAAATTTTGAAATTAAAAAATAATGTTTAATGGTCACTGAAAAGTAGGTGAACCTCCCCGTTTGAACACTCCGGTAAACTTATTAGTTTTGGATATAGCAATGGTGGTACGGTACATTTAAGATGCACACCATATCTAAAAAACTTTAATATGTAAAAAGGAATTGGTGAAAGCACTTATTATATCAAGATATTATACTCTTAGAAACTGCTGTCACTACTTTAAAACAATCCGTATCGGGATAACGTGATGATTGGCTGGACTGACGTCATCACCTACTCGTTAACACGTTATTCCTGTATTTATATGTGCACTAGCTGTTTCCCGCGGCTTCGCTCGCTTTTCGTAAGCTGTGTCCGTGTATGTGCACTTCTGGTTCAAGTGAATTATATTTCCAACGCCGATGTAGAGTTTGCCTTGTTGCCACGATCAAGAAAATCTGTGTATGTTTATAGCGATTGTACACGTACATGTACATGATTGTAAATGATCCAGTTGAGAAGTAACTCAACCAAGCTATTTCAACCAGAAGTTGATCTTAAAGATAAATTTACATTATAACTTAGCGCCTTCAAATATTGTTTGGCTCTTTTTTATACGTAATTGTCTTGCAACTGCAGTTTATAGTGTGCAGGCGCTTTGAAACTTTTATTTTTTCCAGCGCCATGCCATCTGGTTGCGAGGTACATCAATGGACATAACATATGAACTTTCTCCGTAGAAAAACATCTATATATATATATAAGAAAGTCGTGTTAGTTACACTATTTATAACTCAAGAACGGCTGAACCGATTTGGCTGAAAATTGGTAGGGAGGTAGCTAAGGACTGGGAGAAGGACATAGGATACTTTTTATCCCGTTCCCGATTCGTGATACGTAATTTTCCAGACGCTGCACTAAGTGGAATGTTAAATGGAACTAATCTCAATATTTACATTAAAACAATCATTATTTATCATTTTTACGATTTAAAATAAGCCTAATTTGAGAATTAAAATCTGAAATAAATTTTTCAGCGTAAGGATAGCAAAAATCTTGTAATGCAGATTTTGATTTACGCTTTAATAGTTGAAAGAGCCTGTTAAACGTCATGAACTTTTCTATGTAAACATTGTATTAGGACAGCGCAACTATACATTTATTAATTTAACACCTATTTGTTTACATTATAGTGTAAAAACATACATTAAGTTTGATAGTAACAATAAATTCTTATTTCAACATTCTCCAACCGTGGTTGAACACAGAATAATATAATATTAAAAGTTTTAGTAAAAAATATACTTTTATCTGTAAATTTTAGCAAACATTAAGTAGCCTATGCAGTGATTGCAGTCAGTACTGTAATGCAAATATAAAAGACAAAGTTACTATCTGACTGTACTATAGGCTACATTTAACGACTGTTATAAAACCCATCTTGGTTGTCTTGATCGAGAATATAAAAAATGAACTACGGAACAAAAAAAAATTCTAAGACCGGATTAAAGAACAATGGCCATAAATATACAAATTTTCTTAATCGTGGCAAAAAGGCAAACTCGACATTGCCATCGGAAATTATAACTCAGTCGAACCAGAAGTGCTCATACCTGTGCAAAGCCTTCGATATTGCGTGCGAAACCTCGGGCAACTGCTAGTAACAAATAACTAGTTAAGGGTGTGCAATATCAACAGTTGTTAGTGTGCATCTGAATCTTTCTATACACATTAAAGTAGTTCAAAAGAATAGGTTAGATCTACTTTTTGCACGTAAGGTATTTAAACATGTAGCAAGACTGCAGCCTTAGTTCTTAGTGCAACAAATGGTTCTCCACAATTAAGATTTTAAGATTGTCAAAAAAGATTTATGTGCAGATATGATTAAACAGTTTTCATTTCATTTAATACTCACTTACTCAATTTGTCCTACTGTCGTTCCCATGCTATTTGATAAATATTCGGATGAAGTGTTACAAATATGTATTGTGTTACCAAATGTTCATAAGGTTCTTTTATAACAGATGAGCGCTGAACCAAGCGATAATATTATCATATCCTTACGTTATAAATAACTACTTAACTTATTTAAATCTATTCGCTAGTTTCAAGGATTTAAATCCGTAGTCTTCGCCAGGAGAGAAGACAATAAGTACATATACATGTAATTAAAACCTACAAATTGCGACAGTGGACTGTTCCTGAAAAATGAAAGATAATCAGGAAGGAAAAGAAATTAAACATATGGCTTTAGATTTTCATCCCTACATTTATTTCAAAATACCATATGGTTGGAGGGCTTATTTGATTTGAGGTGTAAGTTTTCAAGTTACTGATTTATATACTTGTTCTAAAATCAATTTTTGTTTAAAGTTAGGTATTGACAATGGAAGGTTTGATAGGATAAAAGGATTTTGGACATTTTTTATTTGTTATATGTTACAAAGTGTCATACATTTTGTAACGTATAACGATGGATGAAACCTATTATCCTCTCAGAACTTCCATCGTCAAAAACAAACTTTGAACAAAGTATTCGCTAGTATACTTCTTTAGATATACAAACCATCTTTTACCATCCTCTGATAATTATTAATTTCAATTGATTAATCCGTAAATTTCAATGAGGTTTTCAATTTTCTTGGGTTAATTAATAATGTATTACTGTTATTATTATTAATGGTGACACTATTGTTTATTTCTGCTTACAGTGTATTAGCATAACGTGTTGGTTTGATATTCTTTATGACTTTCCAACCAAGTTATCACACTTGGTTGGAAAGTGTGACGGACAGATAGACGCTCTTCCTTGTTCTTTCTTGTAGGGGCAGCAGATCTAACCCCGCCCCCCTGAGGTCAGTAACTAAGGTAAGTTTTTCTTCGAGGTCAGAAAAATACCGGGCCTCGAAAAAATTGTAAACTCTGATTTTCTGAAACTTTGTAATTATAGTTTGAAACAAGGGATAATACCAAATAGAAGATTTGCACAAGAATTGGTATCTAAAAACATATTTTTTTTTTAAAATCCAGTCATATTAAGAAATAATAAAGCAACTCAGAGCTAACTTTTAAAACTTCCACACAAGAAGATACAATATTCAGTCTTTGTAGTAACCATTTACCGATCTAAGATCTTTAAGGGACTTAAGGTTATCTCATATTGTAAATACACTACTTGTAAGCAGGGCTGGATTTACATATGGGCTGAATGGGCGGCAGCATTCAGGGGGCGGCAAATTTTGGTTAAAAAGTAAAAAATAAATTATTCCAAAAGATAAACATAAACTATAAGAATGGTAACTTTATTGTTGACAATTCAACCTATTTTATTTGAGTTTTATTACAAGCTTAGCGTGGCCGCCTCGCTGCGCCGACGTCGCGTCGACCCACCGCGGTACCAAGGTAAGCCTAAATGGTTGGGTTGGGAGGGCGGCAAATTATGGGTAGCCCAGGGGCGGAAATCTTTAAATCCACCTCTGCTTGTAAGAATTTTAATCCATCTTGTGGGGCGTAAAGGTTTTAGTTTAGAGTTTTTTTTTCAGAGCAGCATTGTCATTCTCATTTGGTATATAATGACGCATAAAGTTATTTCTTTTGGCCGAGTTTTTTCAATGTTTTTGACAGTTCTTGAAGCCAAATTTAAATCTTGACAGAACATTTTGTGTTATTTTGGTGAGAGTTGTTCCTGTTAAATTTGTTTCATATAGGCCGATAAAATCGTCATAACCATCAAAATCATCATTGACAAGGCTTATCCGTTTTTTTGTTAAAACGTTTTTGTCTCATCCGATAGGGGAGTCGGAACGCAAAAAAATAAAATTTATACAATTTTTTTTTATTTTTTATTTTGATTTGTTAGTTTATTCCCTTTAAAAAAATATAACTCTCACAGTTGTATCTTATTCCTAAGTTTCAAAATTAAATAAAAACTAGAGGTATGTCAGCTGTTTTTGGTCGGAAAACGCGTTGAGAAAGCTGACCACTTCTTTCAGCACATTGTATAGTGCACACTTCTCTATACACAGAGAAGTTTTAACCTCTATGACTTGATTCTTACTCTGTGTTACCTCTAATGTTACTTGATATCTGATTTTCCTATTAGCCTATGTTTGTTGTGAAATAAATAAATAAAAATAAAAATAGGTGACGGTAAGGTGCTTGGGGGAAAGAAAAGACTAACAGACGCCCAAATAGACAAATTACAAACATATTATGGCCTTGCAATAAGAAGAGGTGTAAAGAATGTAGAAGAAATGAAGAAAAATATTCGGGCCACCTACTTTCATAAACTCTCCACTAATGAAAATCCTCAACACGGTTTGTGTCCGAAAGGCGTAGACTCGTGGTGTGGTTATGAGAAGGCTAAGGCTCAAGGTACAGTTTATGACCACAAAGATAGCCTACCTGAAGAGATAATGTTAGAAATAAAATACATCTACAGGGCACTAACAAAGTCTGAGTTGTTAAAATAATGTTTACACGGACATACGCAGAATCCAAAGAGAGCTTCAACAATGTGGTATGGGCCAAAATTCCAAAACGGGTAAGGCTGGATACGTTGAAACTTGGTGTATATGATGCTGTCACTTCGTTCAATGATAGAAATAGTGGCAAACTTGAAGTTTTCCAGAAGCTTGGACTAAGTTTATGTGATAGGTCAGTGAGTGCTTTGCGCGGAATTGATGAATTGCGACAGAGGAAAAGTGAGAAAGCTGCGGAAGGAATAACGAAAGAAGCCAGACAAGAAAGAAGAAAAAGAAGAATGGTTCAAAATGAAAAGTATGATGAAGCAGATGGACCCCAGTATGACCCAGGACTTTTATAAGGTAGACCTAGAGCCTCATTTAGTCTTGTTTTCACAATAAATGCGATTTCCGGAAAGTTAGCATTTTTCTCATAAAGGTACATTTTTCTCAGGAAGTATTCAAGATACAGTACTGATATTTTTTGCACGTAATCTATAGGCTATTGCCAACAATCAGACCCAATTTCATGCAATTTGCAATCTTAGTTTTGCTGCTATAAAACTTTTACCAAACGATTACGTGATTTTTTAAATTTATTTGGAAAAAAAAATTTTTCACTAGGAAAAACTTTTTGAAAATTATCCAAGTTGGGTCTGATTACACAAAATAAGGTAATAAACAAATGTTGAAAAAATTATGACTGTAGCCTAAGTACTTTCTGATAAAAATGTACCTTTTTTAACATGGGGAAGATGGGCGTTCCGATTCCCCGAAAATAATGTTGTATATCACTTCTTGGTTTTCGTATCACCCCAAAAGCTAGGATCTCCAGTATTTCAGAGTGGTTCTCTTGAGAAAGCTACGATCTTTTTAGAGGACATTCCTTCAGTTTAGGGATATTTTTACCATTTGAGCATTTGCTTGGATGAAGAACTGAGCCCAAATAGGAGTTTGACTAAAAGCCATCATAGGTGTAACAGATACTTTATGGAATTCACTGCTTCATGAGAAGAAAACTTCTCAGAAACATTTTCCAGTTTGACAATCCAGTAAAAATAAATGTTTCGTCTATTTTATATTTGGACAAAACATTTAGGTTTTAGACTTTAGGTAAACAGCATTTAACTGTTTCATATTCCACATACAAGGATAATGACAATCACTAATCGTACCGTACTTGTTTAAATTATCGATTTCCTCAACGTACAATCTTTATCAGGTATTTGAAATCCAAAGGCTGAAATGGTTTATAACTGTATATTCTTTCAATCGTTGATGTTTTTGCTGCAACGGGGTCTTTAGGCATAAATCATTACTACTTTGCACAATATTATTAAATCTTTCACAGCACACACATTAACTTACTTGCGTGTCAATCTTAGTTTTCCTAATAAAATAATTTTCAATATTTTGTCTCTTAATACTTTAAATAAAAGTGTGACACTTATCCCTTATCCGACTGAAGTAAAAAACAACTACTGACAATAGCGATTAGCAAATAGTAACAATGTAGGTTATGTTTGTAGGTTAGATATCACTTTGTATTACGCCAATGTCAATTAAACGAGCGGGCACATTCGCCCGCCATTCGCCATAGAATAATACATTTAGCTGAAACGAACTAACTCAAAGGATATACTTCACGAAAACAAGGAGGTGACAACAGTTTGTGACTTTTTGGTTGTATTTTAATTTTATATAATGTAATTTAAACATTATACTAAACTATTTAACTACCCAAACTATATTTTATTTTCTTGACCACCAATTGCTATTTAGCTCTTATTCACAATCCTGTGACTGTGGAGGGAATCAAGTAATTTTAAATTAATTTTATTTCATGCTTAACTGACTTAAATGTACCTCCCCTTAAGACATATAAAAAAACTCGACGTTGAAGACTGTCAAAAGCATTGGAGTTACGTAGACTACAAAAAATGTAATCTGGATGAAGAGATGTTCTCATTTCTCATCAGGGGCACAACTGAGTGCACTGCAATGTTTTAGGCGCGATTCCAAATCACGGTGGAACTACTTACAAAAGTCCAACTTGTAAATGAAGACCGAGACAATCGTCACAATTTAATCACGTCAAAAATGTATCTTGTATTATATTTTGCATGCCTCCTTACCTTTAATTTTAAATATATCTAGGCTAATATATTAGTATTAAGAAGTTATGGATTTGTTTATTCTTGTTCCTTGATTCTTAATACGATTAAATAATTGAATGTATGTAGATCATCATATTTTAGATACTCATCTTCAACATTTTTTGTGATGGATAAAACAAACCAGATATGAATGGAATGACTCATAATTAAAAAAAAAACGTTACTATTCTCCCTTTAATCTGGTTAATTTACCTTGATGAGATGGCTGTATTGTGGTAATATTGTTCTCTTGAGCGTATTATGTGATAACTTTTTGTGTTTCTCCTTTTTACTTATGTACTTTTCTAAAAAATGAATAAAAAATACATACACAGATATGCTTCTTTTATCAACTACACCCTTCTAAATGGCAAACAGAAATAGCTATCTCCTAATTATTTCATTCTCTTTAAACACTTATTGGCCATTCAAATAAATCGTTGTCTTCACATATATCTTTCGTAAGAAAATTAAATTGAATATTAATGTACGTGAAGTAATACATAAATTGTGTTTGAAAATTATTTCATAAAAATACTGTGATGCTAAACCGTGTTTGTGGTGACTATTTCTGAATTTGTTACTCAACAGTACCGATAAGGCAGTTTAAGCGCTGCGCTATCTGTTGTGTTTGGCTTGAACTAATATGTCGATAAAGTAGGTAACTGCCCGTGTTACGCACGATAAGAAACCAAACTTTTACAAGTTTATTCTAATATTTAGCCTCTTCAACAATAGAAAATGTAGATTAAAATATGATATTAATATTTGCACACAGTAATCTCACACAGTACAGTCGGTACAACAAGTCTAGTAGAGCAGTTCTCGCTGACATGGTGTAAAGTAACAGACGATATTTATAGTCCGCCGCAGAGGATGTCTAGTACACTTCGACGGTTGATGGATCCTGGGTTGCCTAACGGGTGCGAGCTCGGAGGGGGATCTGGGTGAAGTTGACTTTTGCTGACGTATACCTTTTATTTTATAATGTCCAGAGAGTAAATTTGGGCTTCAATTACCATTTTATTAATAATATCATTTGAATCTACTTATTTTAGGAATATTTCGATTCTACCTAATGCAGCGTGTTATTTAAAATATTCTAAACTATGTAGGGAAGTTCTAAATATGAAAGGTAAGGTCAAATTCGTTCATGGGGCCAATCGGATTCTTTACGCAAATACTATAGAGATCTTACTGTTGAATCAAAATTAGAATGGACATACTACATTATAACGTAGAATGAGGTTTTTACTTTTGACACGAGGGAGTGGAGCCCTAGGACTAATTTTTTCAACAACTAAGCTGGGCGTCTTACAGTTAGATGGATTTTTTAAGGGAGCGAATCCCCCACACAGGGCAAGACATGCTAGAGGTCAGCACGTCCTTGACGGGAGGTCCTAGAGGTCACAAACAATGGTAGCTGTCAGAGGCCAGTATATGCCAGAGATCAGGGGGCCCTTGAGGACGGTAGGCTCAACTTCACATTCTAATAATAAATATAAAATATAAGTGTAGACCTACAGCAAAGTAACAACGATAATACAAAAACCAAGACTAGACAGCTCAGCAAGTGAGAATAAAAAACAAGAATATTTAAAAAAGAAAAGAATCACGTATTACATGAAAAAAATTGAAATAAAAACACTGAATTGATCAAAATTAATGTCTTAATAAAAATACGGAAACATACAGTACATAATAGGCTGTACAGAAAGTAAACAGTGTAATTTGTGGGAAGAGGAAGAAAGTGATGTGTGGAAGAGAAAGATGTCGGATGAGAAATGTGTCACGTGACATCCTAACAATGGCGCTTTTGAAAGATGGATCACACCACTGAAGTCTGCATGAGCAGCAATATTCTACTGCGCGACTCTTCTGCAGAACTGCAGTGTTTGCATTGTTTTTCCTCCCCGCAGAATCACATCAAGACACAGTATTATAAGATGTAACCACGATCTCTTCAATCAAAAAAGAAGCAAATTTTGAAATTAAAAATTAATGTTTAATGGTCACTGAAAAGTAGGTGAACCTCCCCGTTTGAACACTCCGGTAAACTTATTAGTTTTGGATATAGCAATGGTGGTACGGTACATTTAAGATGCACACCATATCTAAAAAAAAACTTTATTATATACTACATGTACTTTATTATAAAGTGGTCTAACACTCAAGCTTTAAGTTCGACCAGAAATTGATCTTAAAGTCAATATACATTATAACTTAGCGCCTTAAAATAGTGTTTAGCTATTTGATTTCGTAACTGTCTTGCAATTGCAGTTTATAAAGTGCAGGCGCTTTGAAACTTGTATCGCATATAAACCTTCTCCGTGGAAAAATACATACAAATTTTCACAATGATCGTATACATGCATATATATATATATATATATATATATATATATATATATATATATATATATATACTAGCTGTTTCCCGCGGCTTCGCACGCGTCTCTTAAGCTTTGCCCGTATATTTCTTTGCCTTCAAATAGTGTTTGGATATTTTAATATACGTAACTACTGTGTTGTAATTGCAGTTTATAATGTGCAGGCGCTTTGATAACTTTTATATCTTGTAGTACAGCCTGGTGGTTAGTTACATCAATGGGCATTGCGTATAAACCTTCTACATAGAAAAATACAAATTTTCATAGTGATCGGTCCAATAGTTTCTGAGTCTATAAAGGACAAACACACAAACATTCATTTTTATATATTATGATTGCAGAAACAGTTTAAACAAAATTTGTCGTTTCTCTTAAGCTTACTCTATGCTTTAAAACTATAAGTGTAAAGCAATTTATATATAAATATATTTTTTGTCGCATTATATATGTTTACAAAGAACAGCTGATTAAAAATTTGAAAAGACTCTTTCACTTAATAACATATGTTTGCTGCAATGCATTTCTTACGGGTATTTCTGTAACCAGTGGGGCGGAATCCTGAATCGGGAAAGGGATAAAAAGTATCCTATAACCTTCTACAGATCAAGACGAACAAATTTAAAAAAAAATTAGGCGAATCCGTCCAGCCGTTTGTGAGTGATGCTGTTACACACGAACAGTTTCATTTTTATATATATAGATAATAACGTGGGTTTTTTTGGACACTAGACATTATAACAGCAAATATTTCATAACAATTTTATTATTATTATTAATATATTTTGTTTCTTGTATACCCGTGTGTGGTTTAAATGCTTCCAGTGTTAGCAAATCGTATATAGACCATTTCTCAAAATATCCCTATAACAATGTAACTAATTTTTCAAAACCACGATGGTGCGCAGAAAATAAACGATGAACTGGCGAGCACTACTAACCTGACCTGGGTCAAAGTCTGTTCTGACGTCATAGGTATCGACGAGTATACCCCTCAACTACCCCCGTACAACCGCTTAAACCTTCCAACCACCCCCTTTCATGACTTTTCACTCTCTCCAGCTTACTCAATGTGCAAAAATATTATAATTACATTCCAGACACACACACACACACACACACACACACACACACACACATGTATATATATATATATAAATTATATAAAATAATATCAAATTTTATTTTAGTGTTATAATTAGGGTTTTGGCAAAGATTAAAAATATTTTATACTCAGCAGCATATAAAACACAAAAGTCTCAGTTAATCCACAACGCGATCCTGCGGCCAGACCTAGGAACTACCATTTACCGGATATACTACGACACTAGCGAATTCCTCTTATTAGTCATAGAACTAAGCTTAGTGATTATAATAAATGTTAATATACAAAATTTTTTGTTCTTATTATGATGACCCTAAATAGTCTCGAACTCATAAGATATAAGTAGATACTGGTGGAAATTGAAACTGCACCTTTTTAGAAATATTCAGGTTTATTAAATTAATTCAAATGTCAATTATTAACCTTGTATTCCATCAAGCAATGTTTTGCACAATAGTTTAAAATTACTACTTCCTTAGGCAAGGCACTTTCGATTTAACATGGGCTCACTGTCCTCTAAATACGTATGTATAAAATATAAAAATAAAATAATAATCTTGAATAAATTTGTATGAAATAAAATAAATAGGCTTCTTCTCAAACTAATAAAATAAAATTATAAACTTCTTTAAAATAAAATTCTCAAACAAAACTAAACAGTTCTCAACAGGAATTTTTCACAAGTTCCTACAGGATATGGTGCAGCACCTGCAGCTCTTAATTTTAACTAGAATCCCTATAATTTCAATTAATTTTTTACGTTTGACTGTAAATAAATAACTCCTTTACAATTTAGATATATATTAGTCCACACTCAACAGAATTTGATCGTTAATTTCAAATTTCAATTCCAATTTCAAATTAATTCACTTCTTAAATTTTCAAATTTCAAATTTAGAAAAATTTAATAATTCAGTCAAAAGTACTTAGCTCTTTGGTCGTGAAGGTCTTGGAGTTTGGTATTAAAATAATCTATACCAACGGATCCTACGCCCGACACTACTTTTAAACTCGCACTAAAGACTTTACTCTATCGCTTCTCAACTCGGAATGGAAGCAGAGCGTGTTTTCTTGGCCTGCACCGACTACGCTCCTGTTCCTGCAGGCCTGTTTGAATCACTCTCAACGCAGGTTCGCCGCCTAACAAAAGATTGAGTCCACTGTAGACTATTGTTTAGCATTCACTACCATCAAGTCAGGTCTAGACCAGATTCCATGCGCGTCGTGCCTGCCGCTGGATTACAATATAAATTTACTATTTTTTATTCCCTATCCATTTACAATTCTAAAATAAAATTTTATTTATTAATTTTTTTTATTTTTATCTAAAGTATACCATGTAATTGGTATACACACCCCCCCTTAAAGCGCTTGGTATCTGCCAAGTTTAATACTTAAGTCTAAAAAATTTATCTCACATCCTTTAGAAATTGTATTTCCACCTAGCCTTAACATGCATCATAAAATCTACAAAAACCCTTTTTTTATATACTATTTGTTTTAATTTATTTTTGATAATAGTTGTAAGAAGTGGCAGCATACAAGTTGTCAAGTTATTTTAACCAAGCGTTAATTATTATAAATTCTTTTTAAAAGAGTCCATACATTATTAGATTGTTTTTGAAAACTTAAACAATTAAGTTCCCCAATAGAAACCTTGACCTAAACTACGGCAAGTATTAAGAGTCCAATTGCCACCTACCTTTTTACAATTCTAAGTCCTACCATAGAGATAGTCCATCCAGATAATCCTTCACAATGGGTAGAACGAGGTAGTCGGTGGTTGTTGTTGTGGGATGTTTATTGCAGGTCCGGTCCGTAATTAGTTGGGTCGTCCTTGGAACCTTTGCCCTGCACGGCTGTGTGTGTTGGCTCGCCCATTCACTGGTTGTCGCAGCTTCATATAGAATTAAAACATATCCCCAGACGGGGGTGTCAGTTCTTATTTTATTATTTTTACCTATACCGTTGTTTATCATAGAAATAACAGTCTTTTTTCTTCTGTTCCCCTCTTCCTTGGCATAAATTTTATCAAACTAACAAGTTTAAATTAATATTCCAACATTCGTGTTAGTTATTAATTTACATACAAACATAAATAACACATGTTAATAACATTAATTACGGACCATGAGTTTCGGATTTGTGCATTATTCAGAAAATAAATACTGAATTGTTTTAATACACTCCTCCTCTCCCAAACCATGTAGTTATCGCAACTGTTTACTTCACCTGTGCCCTTTTATCTAAATCATAAACTTTTTTATTCCTCTTGAGGTTTCTTCAAGTTTAAAATACATTTTTACAACATTACAATTCAAGTTAATATTTACAATTTAACAGGGCTGTAGAATTTCCTCAATTGTTCAATATATTTTAATTTAATCTTCCTTGTCACTGAAATTTCTCAAATCAAACATACATACATACAGCGTACATCCAATATAGTTTTTCTTCATTCTTACAACTAATTTAATTCGTCATAATTTTTAATCAGTTCTTTTTTTTGATTTTGTAATTCAAATTATTTACCCCTCGGTAATTATATTGTTTTTGTTATATTTAAATATGCATTCTTCTTTCCCCAGTGGGTTTCACATCCTGCAAGTGTATTCTACGGAATTCATTCAATTCTTTTAAATTTTGAATCACATATGAGTTGGAGCTAATAATTGAAATTATTCTGAATGGTCCTTCATATTTCAGATCTAGCTTATATCGCTGATTTGTAATTCTACAATAGACTACATCATACATTTTTAATTGCCTGTGATTTCGGTTGTATCGGTTTCTTCTCGAATTCAGCTCATTTTGTCTTTTTAAATTTTGAATAGCTTCAACCATCTTTGCATTCTTATCTTTGCTCCATTTTTCATCACAAATATCTTTAATTTGCCATTTTAGTGACAAACCATCATTTGCTTTGAAACTGAACATCAATTCAAATGCAGACGACTTTATGCTTTCATTGTGACAAGTATTTAGGGCCATTTGCACATGGTACAAATCCTTGTCCCAATTCTTTTTACAGTCATGATAATAAGCTGTCAGAATTTGATTTAAATTTCGAATTTGCCTTTCACTTTTATTTCCTTGAGGAGTATAAGGTATAATGGTCCTTTGTTTTATGCCCAAATTAAACAAATAATTTTTGAATTCCTCGCTGACAAAATATGTTCCATTATCCGTCACGAATTCTTCAGGCAAAGAAAAATTTTTGAAAATATTATTTTCTAATGCATTAATTACATTACCTGAGGTGCATTTCCTGAGTGGCATTATCCAATTATATTTGGTGAAGTCATCTACTGCTATCAGGATGTATTGCATTCGATTGGAAGACGCAGGTAATGGCCCATAAATATCCATGTATAACTTCTGCATTGGACGACTGCTCAGATTGCTGTTCAAAGGTCCTTGGTCCCTCCAGTTGCTACTTTTGCTTTCAAACACACTTCACAACATTTTACATTATTTTTCACATAATCA
This sequence comes from Homalodisca vitripennis, assembly GCF_021130785.1. NCBI lineage: Eukaryota > Metazoa > Arthropoda > Insecta > Hemiptera > Cicadellidae > Homalodisca > Homalodisca vitripennis. Next base: position 111,897,069 of record NC_060214.1, read on the forward strand.
TTTAGTTTAGGGTGATAAAACCTTTCATTTATTTTCTGTTGTGTTTTTAAAATGCCGAAGTGACAGCCAGACAATGAGTTGTGATAATACTCGTATACAACCTTGAATAAGTGCTTAGGTAAATAGATCCTTTTAGAATTGTTTTTATTGTTCACATAAAATAACACCCCTTTTTCCACACTGTAAACATCACTATTGGTATAGTTCAATACACCCTCCATAATTTTAGTTATATTTACATCCTGCTTCTGATGCGTTTTTAAGTCCATAAGGCTAAAAGGCATCGTACTTATACTATTTATAGACACTGTTTCCTCTCTTATTACTAAGTCCTTATTATTTACAGTTTCATTGTTCATTTTTATAGAGTTATCATTCATCTTGTCCTTATTCACTAATTTTTCTAGTTCATGTAACACATTGTTGTCAACTTCACTATCTTGAAATAATCTAGATAAATAGTCCGCTACTGGGTTCTGATTACCTTTAACATGCGTAATTTTAAATGGTAGAGACAATATAACCTCCACCCAGCGCCCTAATTTTCCTAACTTACGAAAGTGGGACAATACCCAAGCCAATGCTGAGTTGTCGGTCACTAAGTTGAATGGTCTCATTTCTAGGAAATTACGGAATTTATTTATTGAACAGACAACTGCCAAAGCTTCCTCTTGATAGGTAGTAAGTTTCACCTCACTTTCGTTAAATTTTCTCGAATAATAGGCCACCGGTTTTAAATGTCCATTACCCGCTTCCTGTAATAAACAGGAACCGAGGGCCTTATCACTTGCGTCGCATTGGACTGTGAACTCCTTGTTGAAGTCAGGGATGGCTAACACGGGGGGACGGGTAACCGCTCGTTTCAGTTTATCGAACGATTCCTGACATTTTTGGTCCCACACAAATTTGGACGACTTCTTCCTCATTTCATTGAGTGGATGAGCTATTTCCGCATAATTTGGAATAAATTTAGAGAAATAACTAGTCATCCCTATGAATCTCGCAATACCTTTCTTGTCCCGGGGCCTCGGAGATTCTAATAACGTCCGTGTACGGTCAGGGTCCATTCTTATAGTGTCTTTTTAAAAGTTTAATATTAAACACTTTATAAATTTCCAGTATCCAAGCCACTTATTAATGAACAACCACTAAGTTCAATTTTATTAAGGTTCACCAGAATATAGCAGAGTGGCGCACTTATTTGTATACTAAATGTTAATATACAAAATTTTTTGTTCTTATTATGATGACCCTAAATAGTCTCGAACTCATAAGATATAAGTAGATACTGGTGGAAATTGAAACTGCACCTTTTTAGAAATATTCAGGTTTATTAAATTAATTCAAATGTCAATTATTAACCTTGTATTCCATCAAGCAATGTTTTGCACAATAGTTTAAAATTACTACTTCCTTAGGCAAGGCACTTTCGATTTAACATGGGCTCACTGTCCTCTAAATACGTATGTATAAAATATAAAAATAAAATAATAATCTTGAATAAATTTGTATGAAATAAAATAAATAGGCTTCTTCTCAAACTAATAAAATAAAATTATAAACTTCTTTAAAATAAAATTCTCAAACAAAACTAAACAGTTCTCAACAGGAATTTTTCACAAGTTCCTACAGGATATGGTGCAGCACCTGCAGCTCTTAATTTTAACTAGAATCCCTATAATTTCAATTAAATTTTTACGTTTGACTGTAAATAAATAACTCCTTTACAATTTAGATATATATTAGTCCACACTCAACAGAATTTGATCGTTAATTTCAAATTTCAATTCCAATTTCAAATTAATTCACTTCTTAAATTTTCAAATTTCAAATTTAGAAAAATTTAATAATTCAGTCAAAAGTACTTAGCTCTTTGGTCGTGAAGGTCTTGGAGTTTGGTATTAAAATAATCTATACCAACGGATCCTACGCCCGACACTACTTTTAAACTCGCACTAAAGACTTTACTCTATCGCTTCTCAACTCGGAATGGAAGCAGAGCGTGTTTTCTTGGCCTGCACCGACTACGCTCCTGTTCCTGCAGGCCTGTTTGAATCACTCTCAACGCAGGTTCGCCGCCTAACAAAAGATTGAGTCCACTGTAGACTATTGTTTAGCATTCACTGCCATCAAGTCAGGTCTAGACCAGATTCCAAGCGCGTCGTGCCTGCCGCTGGATTACAATATAAATTTACTATTTTTTATTCCCTATCCATTTACAATATTCTAAAATAAAATTTTATTTATTAATTTTTTTTTATTTTTATCTAAAGTATACCATGTAATTGGTATAGTGATGCATTATGGTTTCGATTGTTTTTGCTTCAACAACTGTGAAGCATTTCATTAACCAAGTTACATTTAATTTAAGTTGAAATCTTAAAATCTATGTTATAAGGACGCAATTAACTTAAATAAATAAAAATTTTGTATTTAGAGTGCGCACAAAGTAGGAGGAAAGCCTGTGCACAAGCGCATGCGATCAACCATAATGACGGAGTTGAAATGAAAATTTTTAATCATTGAAAACATCGTATACAATTTATATTTTCTTAATATTTAACATTGGATACATGACTTACATTTATCTGAGATTGCATCCACACACCACTTACTGTGTATAGAACTAAACGTAATTAATGATAAAGTAACAATATGTGGATAGATTTACTAAATGTTGACAAAATAAATGTTTTATGCTCTTACAACCTGTTGTAATAATGATAATGTTTCGCAGTCACTGCTTAACATGCAATATGTACACACAAATACACCATTCACAATATATACCCATAACACACTCTAGTTAAACATATTCATAATTAATTTGTATATATACTTAATCAACACACACACAAATGTGTAGAGATACATCGGAAATATATACGTATATATTCACATGGCCAAATATACAATAAAATAGAGGTATAAAAAATATTACACATATACCGAAGTAACACTTACAGCAGTAGTAAGCAAACATACGCTAATTATATTTTATTAAAACTTGTTTAATTTATTTGCACTTTAATTAACAATTATACTTATTACAAAAATTGTATTGTATGCATTGGAACTTGCTAAATGGCAGCTCAAAAAAAATGTATAATTTCTGTTGTGATTCAATTCAATTCAAACCTACAGATATAAAAAATTTTACTCCTTATTTATAACACTAAAAACATTATTTATGATATTGAGATATTTTGAAATAGTACAATTTCAAATTTGAAAGTTGTGATCCAAAGCATAGGCATTCAAGCACGACCTACTCCCCCCCATTAGCAATCATTAAGGTTATCATCGTATTGACTCTATTAAATAGTATAGTGCAATTGAATGTACAGGTCAGAACACGTCATGTAAAGTAATAAAATTATAAAAGACTTAGTCAAAATCTTTCAACGACCTACTTTTAGTGTGGAAACAATGCAACCTGCAAGATATGATTTGGGTGGGAGCCTAGATTCAGAATTACTGGGTAAATTCTTGGGTTGTTTTTATAATGATTTATTGACTATTGGGATACCAAGAGAAGTCTGCAGACAATTTTGGCAAAAGCATGTTGATTCAGCGTAATTTCATTCTCAATTCGAAAAAAATTAAATACTAGCCAAATGTCGGAAATAAGCCTGCGATTGTTCGTTTAATCGTTATTAATCTAGCAACATGATTGTTTTTACCAGATGTATTTCAGAACTGCAACCTTAAATGCACCTTGTTTCTTTACTTGTAAATAAAACACACTCTCGTCGAAGTAATGTATTACCCTCTAACTAATTGTTTTAAATTCATTAAAACTTAGCTTCTTATCCCCAGTATAACTACAATACTTGACTGAAATAGGTGAACTCTAAACACAACGTACAAAGACAACTTTCAGTGTTTGTCTATAACAATCGATTCTATCATTAAAATAAATAATGCATTCGTGAGAAGTAGGCTGGAATATTGTGCAATAATTTGGAGAGCTTAGGAATTTTTATTTTTAAACTTTATAAACAAGAAGAGATACATCCATTATTTATCCATTACTAACATTTTACACAAACTCTTTTTTGTTGAAAAGGGGTTTCTGCTTGTTCCAAGAAGTAATTTGAGACCCTCCTTGGTTTTTTACTGCTGAGATATTGTCACAGGTGATGATATCTATATGACATTATGATTTTTCAATTCACAAGGAGAGTCGCGGTTGTGGTTTTGAACCAATGCCTTCTGCAACAATAGTGAACAAACAGAAAGATCCATTGATCCAGTGATCCATACATTGTTCCACTAAGAATTAAGTAAAGTACGTTATACTATCCAAGAGCACCGGAATTACTATAAGGTTGAAGGTGAGAGAACATCACAGTAAGTCGGAATGGCCAACAATGTTTGGCATATTTTGTAGAGTACGACGTGTGGGGAGGGGATTTTGAGAAATTTTGGCATCACAGCGATAAAAGATCTGCCTGATTAATACTGTTGTGGTTCTCCTCCGTAGACTAGTGGATGTAATCACGAACGGTTCTCTAATTAAGAGATCACGGGTTCAAATCCTGGAGAGGTCCAATCTGACAGGAATAAGAGCCAAAGTGACCCAGACAAGCCAGCATAGCCAAGGGCTGAGGCTTAAAATATACAACATATATTTTAAAACATACAGGCTTGTGTGACTTCTGTTTATTTTCCAACTCTGACAATGCGCGAGAAATTTGCTTTACATCGAAAACTGACATTGACGAAAATATTACTGAATATTTCGAGCTTAACGAAAACAATTAAAATTAAAAAACACTATACAAGCTATTTTAAACACATGCAAAAGTGTATGGTCATAGGATCAGATTACTTTGAACACTCATAAAGTCTGGCCTAAAAAGAACTCTCACATCTCAAAATCTTTGGGAATGACATTTTTTGAATAACAAAAAACGACTGAAAAGACACTAATTATATTTTAATTCTTGTACTGAGCGATATTTGTAAGCAGAACATTCTTAATCAACGTATACGCATAGTCATTGAAAGATTTTAAACTAAAAGCAACTGAACTATACTTTCTTGAGTTTTTCTCTGAGATAGTGTATTGATATTATTAACAAAACCCACAATAGTAGACCAGACAGAGTAGTAAAGAAAGGATCCTTCGTAAAAACTCGTGCTGCTGATCCTTCTGTCAATATCCAGGCTAGTCTTTATGGTCCGTTTTTTTTGTATGAAACCTATTTCATAAAACTAAACCCAGAAAAAGAACCTTCTTGAAGCAAATTCTATCTTAGGGAAAAATTAAAGAGAAAGTAAGTTGGCGATTAGGTAGTTTGTGGACAAACAATTTTATCATTGTATTGATAGCCATATCATTTGTGTCTTCATCTAAACTTCTATGGAAAAACGTAAAATTCTATACTTAAGGTCAAGGCTAACAAGGTCTGTGCCAGCGAAGACAGCAATACAAGTTACTATCTGTCAATTTGTAATTCCACTGCCGAAAGTGAGGTTATGTTGCTTATTGTACCTGAGCACAAACATAAACAAGCGCTCAACGCTGCATAATAATCATGTTACCCACGGCTTCGACAGCAAATTTTTGAAATAGAAGTCCATAGCTACTTAGTTAAACTACCTATGATGGTGCCACCATATGATATTTTTTTAAAGTATGTTAGCATACATCAGATACCTATTATTTAAGTGTTAATGGTTAAGATGATCAGAGATTGGTACTAACTCTCGTATCAGGTTACGCGTACAGGGACATTTCTGATTTGAATGAATAATATTTCTGACAGCACATCTGAATTTGTCGTGTTTCCCAGATCAATAAAATATACATAGGTCTCAGAAACATAGTTCGGTTAAAACAGTGTATCTCCAACCCTTGTAAACTCTTTTGATATAAAATATTTCCATTGCCATAGCTGACTTTGCCTAGTTTTCCCGATGAAGAAAATATATATTTAGATACTTAGACCGAGAAGCCTATCTTGATCAAACCGTTTAAACTCACTTCTAGTGTAATGTATTTATGGTACAATAGTTGAGTTTGCCCGATTGACTCGATTAAGAATTTATATATATATCCGGAAGTATGTATATATATATATATATATATATATATATATATATATATATACTTCCGGATGTTTAAATTCACTTGCGGTCTTAAATAACTTCCGTATTTAATATTATGAATTTAAGTTTCGTAACTGTCCCGACAAGAAAATATTAAGGAATATATAAAGGCAATACTTAGGTACCAGATACCTACTTATGTTAAAAAGGACCTACTTCCGACTCTTGAATTTTCTTTTGGTATCAGATATGTCCAGTACCATACTTGAGTTTGCCTTGCTGTCCTGAGGAAAAAAATATACCTAAATACTTAGGACTGAGAAGCGACCTTCTACGGTCAAAATATGTCTACTCCTATAAGGGGGACATCCTTACTAAGTTCTTTTAACATTTCACAATAATCTTTTTTAATTATAGAAGTATTGTCGTTTTTCTAACTGCATCCTGAGAAAAAATGCTTATTGAGGCTTATAGGTGTCCATTCCTTTGTGTTTTCTTAAGCCACATTAAAAATGCAACATCAAAATGTCAAGGAAGCCAACCAGTTTTGAGTACCTTATGTGTACCTTATTCACAGCTTTGTTCATAAAATTGGGTTAGTAACACTGTTTAAATAATATATTAACAGCTGTTTAGTGTCAGTTAAATTTGGATCATGTAATATAAATAACATTATCATTAATGTTAAAAATTCTAAAGTGTTAAGGGAAACTTTTCCAATGTCTGTCTTCATATAAATTTCCCTTGGACTTCAACGTATATTTAAAAAAATAAGTTAGCCAAATCGGTCCAGTGGTCCTCGAGATTAGCGCTTAGCAACACATTCTGCGATTCATTTTTATTTACAAGAAATATAAGACATACACTATATTACAATCATTAACAAATGTATCATGAAGTCGTCAACAGAATAAAACGCAATGGACAACAACAAGCTTTCCAAGCTTTCCAGCTAAGTTTTACCTTTATTTTGTTATCAGTCTTTTTTATAATTTCTAATAACTAAGTTCTAATAAAATCAAGTAACGGCCCTGTACTTGATTTTTAAAACATTAGGGTGCAAAGTTTAATCACCTAAACTAGTAATGGAGTGGGATTCGAAGGTTGAAAAAAATTCGTTTTTATGTTTTTACTTGGAATGTTTGCATAAATATTTGACTACAAAACTACTGCACGAGTAAATAAATAAATATATCAATAATATGGGTGAATAATTCTTAACTCGTGTCTGTAACAAAGGGGAACAAGTTAAAATGTTATATCGCTCCACTATAACCTTTCTTAATAAACTACTACGAAACATATCCCATCCAGTTTAATAATTTTAATCCATTAAATTTGATAGTCCCCTAGTGGATATCCCCTAATAAAGGAGAAATTCGTTATAACTTCAATATTATTTTATAAATATACATACTACATTTTATGTAACTATTATACCATAATAGTTGCGTTTAACACACAGCTGACTTTAAAAATATAATTGTGTACCTATTAACTCAATTGCCAAAAAACATAGAATACATGGAAAATCGTCAAGATACATTTATATACTATGTGATATATGAAAGTAATAAATCAAAACAGATTACCCATGTAACCTAAATTAAGGTAAACTAATTGTGGAAGTCTACATTGTTTACTCTTCTAGGTATTCTCGAACACTATTAGGTAAATGCAAATAGGTCAATTCATCAGTTGTGAAAACTTCACATAAAAGGCATTGTGTGAGGATAGCAGTGTATTCGCAGAAATAAATCGAATGAATCATCCAGATGAAAACAACAGTGTGAATTTGGAATCGACTGCGTGAATCATCTTTTGGTAAACCCCGTGTACGTTAAACACCACCCCTAGTGACACACAGTTCGTTGGTTTCCAGCATCCAACCTGGTTGGTTCTTGAAATTCTTTGTTTGAACAGAATCGTTTTACGATTTTGAGCAGCAAATTAAGCTGCCATAAATGATTTTGATTAAAAGGATTTTCAAGCTTGGGAAGGCACTGTTAAAAGGCGCATGTGTGTGACTGATCAAAATTTGTTATATTGTTACAACTATGAATTATATAACGAATACATTATATTAATACTTAAAATATAATTATTTACTTACATGTTCGTATCAAGGTAAAAATATACACTCACACACATTGATAACACGTAACTAGAAACCTAAGGTTGACTGAAAAAAAAAAAAACAGAGGAAAAGTTATTTGAGAGAAACATAACTGCTCACAAAAATGCAGCCCAATCTAGTTTGAAAACAATCATTTAAACTATTTTTTCTGTGATAGTAACAGGCTGATGGTATTTTTTTATTTGTTGAATTTCTGTGTTGAATTTCTAAAACTATGACTTTCCTGATACCTCATGACAGGAAGTTCTGGAAAATGTTGGCAAATCTGCTTCCCTTATATCTCTACCAAAAGCAATCCTTAGTTTAATATTTTATAAAAATGTGAACAATTGTCCTTATCTGTATATCTATCTATATGCGTACATAAAGATTGTCCATACATCAGTCAACCAAGAATTACTATATCATTTTTTAAACCAAAATATACAAGAATTTTAGTTTTCTGCTTGCCTGCTGGGTTCTTCTTATAACAGTATTATATATTTAATATAAATATAATTCAAGTTTGGTATACAGCTGTGACTCTTATTAATGTTTATGACTAGAAAAACATAGTGAAATACGTTTTTAAGCGTTATTATTGAACGACGCAAGATAGAAAAGCACTTAAAATACAAAAAAGTTGCTATTTTATATTTTTGACATTTTGTGTTTTTAATTTTTAATGTTTCATTATTTTTGTTTAGTTAGAAAAGGAAACGTTACGCCACTCTATATGTCATGATAGTTTATGTAATGGTGCTCCTAGATCTTAAGGGGTGTTAACAGCAGAATTTACCTTTAACATCTAAATAAAATAGCCTACATTCTTTTACGCCCTGTATATACGAATACACGTAATATTGAGTTTTTAATAAAGAGTGTACCTAGCTCTTTAAAATGAGGTATCACATAATTGAAGTTCCCATTTGAAAATTAAAAAAAAAGACCCGTACCCACCAAAACGTGCCCTATTGGGCAATTTTTCTGGGTTAAAAAAGGTTTACTGACTAGTTTGGGGTCAAAAATGGGAGTTGAAACGAATTATGCAGCTCGAATTGTTTGGTTGCTATAGATACTGCATGGGTGGTCTGAAACATGGAATGGATATTTGAACGAAATAATATTATAAAAGTGAAAGAAACCAGTTTTCTCCCACTGAGTACCTATTTACAAATAATCCCGTACCTTGCTTGCATAAACGAAACAAGCGTGGTAGGGCCAACATTGGCATTGCTAATGACGCAACATACAATACATCTTATATTCAATGTCAAAAGTTCACAAAGTTGCGTAAAGGCTTAACTATTTGCCGAAGAGAAAGTTTAAGCCATTTTTGAGATTTCTCATATAATTAATTATTATACTAGTAATAGCAGATAAATTATTACTTAATGTTACAGTAATCATACAAGCTAGGAATATATAGGCCTAACTATATATGTACTGAAATTTGAGTCAATAAGTAATAGGACATACATTTCGTTTATTTTCAGAAAATCATTGATTAACATTGCAGAATAGGTATAACCATATCTAACTCTCCAGTATTCCTAATCGAGAGAGAAAATTTGATTAAAAAAGTTTTTTTTATTATATTAAACATACTTTACATGCATATTGTTTTACATTGATACATCTACATTAACGTTAATTACATTAATTGAGCAATAAATAATTCTTATAATAATAAACAAGTTAAAATAGTGTATACATATTAAACATAGTTATTCTTACAATAAAAATACAGGAATCCTTTTCTTTTTAAAAATCAAGAATAAATTAGATACGTAGATTAAATATTATTAAAAAAGAACATGTATTAAGACTTAAAATGGCATAATAAATACCAGTTGGTACAAAAATATTATGAGCTTATAGAATCAAATAAAATAAGTCAAAATCAAAGCATGGCTTCAAAACTGATCTGAGCTTGTGTAAATATAAAATAATAAAATATGGTGTCATCTTAGCACCACCCTTAGAGAAAATTGTTAATTGTAGCAAAATTTCCGTTTCTAAAGTTATTTATTTTTCTATTGACACTACAACAAAGGACCACTCCTAAGTGATTTTGTAGCTATTATATTGCTATAAAATATCATTATAAATTGCATTTCGATTTCACAATATACTTCACTTGCATTAGCCCCTGAAGCATAATACAGTTCTCTCTTTGTGACAATTCAATAAACATATTATTCGATAAATCCCACTCTTATGTTATACCGCAGTCTAGTGGCTGTACAGGGAGACGTTTAAATGCGTTACTAAACACAGATATTTACTGTTTTACACTATTGTTCAATTTTAAGTTCTTTCACATTAAACCGCTTTTGAATTAATAATATAAGTTTTTATTTATAAGTATATATTCGTAACGGATATAAAAATGAATGTACACAAATTATTTAAAAAGTGTAAAAGGTTTTTAATATGTATAGCTTATATATTTATTTTGTGTAGCTTAATAAATATGTTAATACAATTAGTTTAAACTAGCTGTTACCCGCGGCTTCGCACACAATCTTTAGAAAAGTCCTTATATTACTTAGTAAAAGCAATTATGCGCGATTAGCCGCGGGTAACAGCTAGTTCGTCAATACATTCGTAGTATTTTATAACGAAAACTCTTGATTTTCAATAAAATACCAATTACAACCAGATACCCAGTTACCCACGGCTTCGCACGCGATTTCCTGCAGAAAAATTGGGACATAGGAGGCATATTTCTTTTGAACGTCCTTATTACCCTTCTGAGATAAATGATAGTCACTGAAAGATACTCCAAGCTCATGATCTATTTAAGATTTAAATGTTAAAACAGTCTCAATATGCACCTGTGAAATAACTGGAATTTTTCTCCAATATTCTATGATTTTTGTATACAATTGAACTAGGCCTATATTAGACCATCGTGGACAGGAGTCAAAAAGTTGGAATTCATTAGCGCACATACAATGTAATAAATGATGGCGCTCAATGTAATTTTGAAACGAAAATAGGTATATATTATTACAGTCTAATGATTATGAGCTTCAGATGTTAAACGAAATTGCGTATGGTTTTTATTTTAGGCTTTGCGCGTGTATCACTTCTGGATTAAATTAGTTATATCTCCGATGCCATGATTGAGCTTGCTTTGTTGTCTCGATCGAGAGAATGTGTACACACGAGTTTCGAGAAACATACTTCTGTCAAAAAAAAAAAAAAAAAAAAAAAAAAAAAAAAAAAAAAAAAAAAACAACTAGGGTTGGTTTTAAAACATTCTTTATATTTGTAGCCAACGTAAGATAGTAATTTTGATATCTGCACTGCTCTTCTGATCAAGCATGAGCATGGTTTATATTAGATAAATATTGGAGTTAAAGGTGAATTTTTACGACAAATTTGAATTGTATTATCTGGATACAAAGTCTATGTTTAACAGTGATTGCAGAAACAGTTGAAACAAAATTTGCTGTTTCTCTTAAGCTTACTATTATATGCTTTCAAACTATAAGTGTAAAGAAATTTAAAATAATAATTAAATTATAAAAACATATATTTCTTTTGCCGCATTATATATGTTTACAAAGAACAGCTGATTAAATTTGAAAAGGCTCTTTCACTTAATAACATATGTTTGCTGCAATGCATTTCTTACGGGTATTTCTGTAACTTTTAGAGACCAGTGGGGCGGAATCCTGAATCGGGAACGGGATAAAAAGTATCCTATGTCCTTCTCCCAGTTCTTAGCTACCTCCTTACCAATTTTCAGCCAAATCGGTTCAGCCGTTCTTGAGTTATAATTAGTGTAACTAACATGACTTTCTTTTATATATATAGATAAACAGTAATGTAAAAAATCTAAATCTCTGCAATTTTGAGAATATATATATATATATATACTCTTCTAAGTACTTTAAAGTATAAACAAAAACAGAAACAAAAATTCAGTGCTCATGTTTAATTTTCGAGTTCACAGAACCCTTCATCAGAACCACACTGAATTAAAACATATAAACAGAACTCAAACCAAGACCAAAAGACGTAACCAAATTAAAGTTTTAACAAATAAATACCATAAACAACAAGATTCCAATCAGCTGTGTGTGTATATATAAATGTACTTTCCTTGTAAAAATTGTAGACATCTTAATTTTTTATAATTTTTTTACGATAAATACATTTATAAATTTTATTACGATAAATAATATAAATATTATCGTTACTTCAAACTTCTAACCAGGAAGCAAGAAATAGATAGCAAGTATATAAAGCAAATAAAATAATATTTTGTTTTTGCTGTTAAGACTCTCAAAACTCACAGTAGGGAAAAATGTTAAAGGTTAAATGAAACAGTCATAGATCAATTAAAGAATTAACATATTATCAACATTTCATGTCTGCGAACTAACTAAATGCAATAACTTGACAAGGCAGCTCTGCACAAAGTATCGTACAATTATGCAGGTGTACAAAATTATACGTGTACGTATAATACATTTAGCAAACCTGTGTTTGCTGTTACAGCCTATGTTCCATAGTACGTATAAAATATGCCTATAATTGTAACTTATATTTAAATGATACTGATGGTGATGATGCAAATCACTCCATGGGCTGGTGAACATTTTTATATTGGTCTTATGGATAACCATAATGTACACGGGAAATAGCCATTAATTTATACATTAAATTCTAAACACACTGAGTGCTCACCTGCAAGTTTCTTTGGCATAAATATAAGAAAAATGGAGAAACAGGCATTTTTATGAAGCAAGGAATAACATTTGGAGTAAACTCCTTAGTACGAGTTAATAGGATCAGATTCCTAAATGCCTCTTTGTCTCATTGCCTACAAACTTTTAAGTGCCTAACAAAGATGGGCACCTCCTAATTATTACATTTGTCAGAAAAACTTAATATAAATCATTTTCATGGACCTAACATACATTTTTAACAAAAATAAAGTTTATTATTACTGTATATAATAAAATACATGTGTGTTAATCAGAGAAACATAAATTAAAACCTAAATATTACATTAATAACCTTTTACTTTGCTAAATACTTATTAAATAATAAATATAAATGTACAAAACTAAATATGAAAGTAATAAAAGCTGTAAAACAAAATAAACTTTTTAACAAACTTGACATTCGATTTGGCGTTTGAGGTGCCAATACTACACACAACTTTAGTAGTGTTAAAAAAATACAATTTCATTTTGTTTTCGTAAAAACAGTACACTCGAACCTAGACCGAGTTTGTTGTGACAAATGCAGTAATAGAGATGTGCCGATAAAGAAGTTTCCGCTCTGCGCTATCCAGTCGCGTAGTGAGGATTTTTGCGCCATGGAGCGACTCAGTCGCTGGCGCCCCTTCCCCAACTTTTACCTACATGATCAATCAGTGCCGACAGTTCACCTCACTACCGTAACTAAACGTTTCTTGGCCATCATTTCATCAGCAATGTAAGGCGTCTTTGACCAAACATCATTTTTTTATAATAACTTACAGTCTATTCTTTATAAAGTTTTGTACCTTGTAAGAGACCTAGTTTATGTGTATAGCAATATGTATTTAAATCTCAATTCAATTCCATAGGGTTTGGAATGAGGTACAAATTTCAATATATTTAATAAATATGTACTGAAAACCTTAGTTTAAATTTGAGTACATTATCTAAAACGTGAACATAGTAGTTAAGTAGTTACAAAACCAACTCGCATTTACTATCTTAACTAATCTTCTTTCGTGACTTCATGCTAGCAAACTGTGTTATTGTGTCGTCCAAGTTGATGTGCCTGGCTCTGCTGCGCTCTATAGATATGGTTGCTAAGGCACTCAGACGTTTCTTGGGACATGGTGCTGCGAAGATAGTTCTTTATCAGTTTTAAGTTTTGAAAATGATCTCTCTGCACTTGCAGTTGTAACAGGTAGTGTCAAAAAAAAATCAAACAAGCATTCACAACATCTGGAAAGCTGGAACCAACTTGAGCACGCACTATTAAAGTATCTGCAAGATCCCTTATACTTTTGAGTTTTTTCCACGCGACTTAAAGTAAAACAAGTTGTTTTAGCCTTACAAGCTGTGGACCTAAGTTAAGGGAGACGTCATCTTGGTAGCTTAATATCAAAAATTTTGCTTGATTCTAAGATTTCTTCATCACTTGCTCCAACTAAAAAAGAAGGCTTCAGACATTGGAAACTACTAGTAATGTGAGTAAACAGCCTCAAAAAAACGCTCTGTCAGCTGTGTTGTGATTATGTCAAGGCTACGGTTGAACACCTCAACCCGGAAACGTTTCTCATTGTCTTTAATAGGGTCATCAACTTGCACTTCATCAAACATTCTTGTCTTCTTTTTTGTTCTTGAGTCACTGAAATGTGGTACAACTTTCCATTGCAAACAAAGCTTAGTTGCATCTGCTTTAACTGTTTGCCACTAATTCCTAAGTTTGTTAATTTTTGTTTTGAGATTTACGAGCATTTTTGTTGCGTGTTCCAAGTCTTCTTCGGTACTTTGAAGTTTTTTAGAAATTATGACCATAGTTTCAAGCAACACACTTTTAATAACTATCAATATTACTGTAGGAAACTGCTCAAAATATTTCAAAAGTGATTTAGCTTGGTTTACTTCTTCTTGGTCTTTACCTTCTAACGTTAGGAAAGTCAGTACTTTCTTTATGTCAAAATAACCACATCGAAGAGCGTCGACGGCTTGATTTCTTGAAGTCCACCTTGTTGGACACACTTTCTTTAAGGTTTTTTTGTAACATAGCCGACTTAGTCAACAGTGCCCATCTGATATAGTTTAAAAAAAAAATACATAAAGACTTTGAACCTTATCAAAAAAGGTTCTGATTTCAGGAATGTTTGATACTGAATCGTTGATTACCAAGTTAAGGGTATGAGCACAACAGTGAATATACTTAGCTGCAGGATGTTTTTTGTTTTATTCTTGCTTGAAGGCCTGAATATATACCACTCATATTAGCGGCTCCATCGTAGCCTTGCCCTTGAACTTTAGATACATCTGAATACTTTTCTATGATATTGGAAAACAACATTTGATAAGTATTCTGATTTCTGGCCTTTCCACTTTCAAAAAGCCCCCGAACGCTTCTTCTATGACTAGTTGTACTGGCCTGTCGCCTTCGTCAGTTTTTATCTTTATATAACGAAACACTGTACTCAGCTGGTCGGTTTTCGCTATATCCTGAGTTTGTATCAAAGATAATAGAGACATAGGGACTTTTTTCATTTCTTCCTTGATTTCTTTTTTTATCTCTTTGGAAAATCAGCGTTGATCAGCTAATTTTGAATCTGAGGACTAAGGTAGTTTAACACTACGTTTTGGTAACTTAATTAAATCTGCAAAGACCTGGTCACATCTTGCTAGCATATGTATTATCTCAAGGAAATTTCCTTTCGATTTAGTTGCATCTTCATCGTCATTACACAATCTGTGCTCTCTCAGTGGTAAGTCGTTTGTAGCTAACGTAATAATGACGTCCACCCACTCGCCTTAAAAACTGGTCTCCAGTAATCAGTGGCTTTTTTAATCTCCTCCAGATTCTCACTATCAACTGTTAGGCCTAACTGCCAGCGATAGTATATTTCACACGTAATTGCATGACTTTGCGAATCTTCTTCATGGTCTTTTATGTTTCGACCTAAATGTGCCCAATCAGGACGTACCTTTCGAAAATCCCACATCAGTATAGGCCATATTGAAAAGCCAGCATGGCTGAAAATAGCACACATTGAGGATGTTTGAATAGCATAACCAATTACGTTTTATTCTCAATTAGTTTTCTTTATTCTTTTGAAAATACCATTTCTCGTCAAATCCCCTATTTTTATTTCTCCCTTCTGATTCTTTTGGAAATGGCCCTTTAGGCTGATGAGGGCCTAATTTTTATTATATGCCGTTTTTGTTCGGCTGTAAGAGTGTTTTAAAAATTACCCTTATCAGAAGAACTTATAACAGCTGTTACATTTTCTTTAAAGGTTCAACTCGCAATCGGTACCTTCAGCTTTAACTAGGCCTACCTTAGAAAAAGGTTCCTGAAGAAGGACATGGTCTTCTGCATCTTCAGGTAAGCCTACAGGTGTTTGCTCCAAGTCCTCATCGCTTGTAGGTACTTGTGAGCTACAAGTGGGTTCTTGAGAAACTGCAAACTACTGAAGTGTCCCTCGAAAAGTAGGTAGATAACTTCTTTACTTTCTTAAGTTCAAGATTTTTTTTTCTGCGTGACCTTTCTCTAACCTTCGTTTCCGATACTCAGCACCACTTAGTTTTTTTTGACATTATATACCAAAGGTAATAAATCAACACCACACAAATCACATCACAACAAAATAAATAATATAATCAATACTTTGCACTAACGCTAAATCTGCAATCACTACGCAAAGGTAAATTGAAGTAAGTCAATCACTCGGTGGGTCTGTACGGACGCCTTTTGTCTCAGCCAAGGTCAATGACATACTGACTGACACAAAGACACTTCGCGGCCGTGATGCGCGTGGAAGGGGCTGCTTCCCGCAATTTTATCGTCCGCCCGCCCCCGCCGCCCCCCTGTCGCCCCCGCCCTGGAGCGGTCGCTCCACTCGCTCCTCTGTCGCTACGCCACTGGCGCTATCTGTTGGATTCGGCCTTTACTAATATGTCGATAATACAGGTACTTAACTCATTGTATGATAGACAAGAAACCAAATTTTTACAAGCATCTTGTATTATTTAAACACCAATACGATAGCAAATGTAAGTTCTAACATAAAAATAACATTTGTAGATAATTTCCTATCACAGTACAGTCAGCACAACAGCTACATTAGAGTAGTTCTCGCTGCGATGTTGTATTGTAACAGACGATACTTATAGTCGACTGCTAGCTGTATTCAGTACACTTCGACGGTTGATGGATCCTGGGTTGCCTAACGGGTGCGAGCTCAGAGGGGAATTCGGGTGAAGTTGACTTTTTGCTATCGTTAATTTAAATTTTTAATTGTTACAAAATAGAGTTGTAACATTTATTCATTCTCCCCTTTTTTGAAACAATATAATTACATTTTATTTCGTATAAGGTATGTCGTCAATCAATCGTTTATTTTTAATTAATCAAAATAAAATATGTCATAAATCGCATAAAAACCATATACTAACCGGTATAGTAGTTAAATTATGGAATTATTAATAGTCTGTCTCATGAACCATATTCACTATTAATATCAATCTGAACACACATAAACAATTATTTCATAGATACATACTTAAAAAGACAATTTCGTTTTAATTATTGAATCATATAAAGTATAAAAAAAAAAAAATAGCTGTGTTACTAAAACCTCATGGATTAATTATTACAAAGAAGAACCGTAATTGATTGTAATTACCCAAACCAACTATTAATGATTAAATTGATCAACTCCTTTCACCAGCATTTATAAATTTATGGAATTCCTGACATTAGGAAAGGTACAGTTTCAATGATCCCATGTCTTTACAAGTGATTGGTACCCTGGGCAAAATTGTCATCTTGTGCCCCTCCATTTCCCACTCTGTTACTTGATAATTTTGTTTTTCATTTATCATGATAAGCTTTTTATATTTTATTCCACTCTAGATTACGAGTACATACACCGCAGTCTGATCTAATCTAATGGCATAACCCAACCCAACATAACCTGACTTAGTTATAGATATCAATCAAGGTTAAATTAGGTAGTGTCTATAGAATTAAAAATGGTAGGCTATACGGATAACGGAAAGATGCTTTTTTACATGCACTATACAACTAATTTTTGTACATTTGCTACAGGAAATAACAAGAAAGGCTGATAGATTTTTGTTACACAAATTCTACTATTTGTTTACACTTTACACAAGGCTAATGATTTCTAATATTAAATAATTTATTGAAACAAATTTAATTCAAAGCTTTCTTTTTCTGGCTTTTAACTTTGCAAACGTGTTTATAATGTCAGAATAGTCTGCACTAAGAGTTTCTACTTGCAAAATATCTACTATTTATTTACACGTTAAGCCTAATGATCTCTTATATGAAAAGTCTGTGTACTGAGAGTTTAAGTCTTAATCACAACACAACAACATTAGAGAATTTAGTTTGACTTGTGAAAGAGTTGACTCTTCGCATTCTTGATTCTTGACATGGGTCAAAACAGAAAACCCTCTTTCTTCGGTACAGTTGATAACAGGTGATGTAAGAAGAATCCCGATGTAGGCCTACACTTCAAGATTGGAAAATGTTAGTTTTCAGATCATGTTTTTGTAATGTAATCATATAAGTCAAATATTCCTTTAAAATCCTCTCCCACATACATTTTAAAGTGATGGGCACTCATTTCTAAGCCACTATTATCATTAGGGTACATTTCATAAAGTTTGTTTGAAGGCTGTGATATGTGCTTCTTCTGCGTTTTCACTTTGTAAGAGAATGGAAAGTATTTCGAATTTGTTGGCTACATGTTCATAAGCTGATTTTCGCCTTGAAAACTTACATATTAATGCGTCAAAGATCGTTATAAACACTCGAGTTTTGCATTTGAGAGCTTCAGCACCATTAATACTCATCTGCAAAGGTTTTCAATGTTCTGACTTTTGAGTTAGGAGACAAACTTCATCCTTAGACCAAGAGTTAACTATACACCTTTAACAAACTTGACATTCGATTTGGCGTTTGAGGTGCCAATACTACACACAACTTTAGTAGTGTTAAAAAAATACAATTTCATTTTGTTTTCGTAAAAAACAGTACACTCGAACCTAGACCGAGTTTGTTGTGACAAAATGCAGTAATAGAGATGTGCCGATAAGGAAGTTTCCGCTCTGCGCTATCTGTTGGATTCGGCCTTTACTAATATGTCGATAATACAGGTCACTGACTAATTGTATGTTAGACAAGAAACCAAAATTTTTACAAGCATCTTGTATTATTTAACACCAATACGATAGCAAATGTAAGTTATAACATAAAAATAACATTTGTAGATGATTTCCTAACACAGTAACAGTCAGCACAACAACTACATTAGAGTAGTTCTCGCTGCGATGTTGTATTGTAACAGACGATACTTATAGTCGACTGCTAGCTGTATTCAGTACACGCACTTCGACGGTTGATGGATCCTGGGTTGCCTAACGGGTGCGAGCTCAGAGGGGGAATTCGGGTGAAGTTGACTTTTTGCTATAGTTAATTTAAATTTTTAATTGTTACAAAATAGAGTTGTAACATTTATTCATTCTCCCCTTTTTTGAAACCATATAATTACATTTTATTTCGTATAAGGTATGTCGTCAATCAATCGTTTATTTTTAATTAATCAAAATAAAATATGTCATAAATCGCATAAAAAACCATATACTAACCGGTATAGTAGTT
This sequence comes from Homalodisca vitripennis, assembly GCF_021130785.1. NCBI lineage: Eukaryota > Metazoa > Arthropoda > Insecta > Hemiptera > Cicadellidae > Homalodisca > Homalodisca vitripennis. Next base: position 111,916,639 of record NC_060214.1, read on the forward strand.
AAATTATGGAATTATTAATAGTCTGTCTCATGAACCATATTCACTATTTAATATCAATCTGAACACACATAAACAATTATTTCATAGATACATACTTAAAAAGACAATTTCGTTTTAATTATTGAATCATATAAAGTATCAAAAAAATAAATAAATAGCTGTGTTACTAAAACCTCATGGATTAATTATTACAAAGAAGAACCGTAATTGATTGTAATTACCCAAACCAACGATTAATGATTAAATTGATCAACTCCTTTCACCAGCATGTATAAATTTATGGAATTCCTGATATTAGGAAAGGTACAGTTTCAATGATCCCATGTCTTTACAAGTGATTGGTACCCTGGGCAAAATTGTCAACTTGTGCCCCTCCATTTCCCACTCTGTTACTTGATAATTTTGTTTTTCATTTATCATGATAAGCTTTTATATTTTATTCCACTCTAGATTACGAGTACATACACCGCAGTCTGATCTAATCTAATGGCATAACCCAACCCAACCTAACCTGACTTAGTTATAGATATCAATCAAGGTTAAATTAGGTAGTGTCTATAGAATTAAAAAATTGTAGGCTATACGGATAACGGATAATATTCTTTTTACATGCACTATACAACTAATCTTGTACATGTGTTACAGGAAATAACTAGAAAGGCTGATAGAGTTTTGTTACACAAATTCTACTATTTGTTTACACATTACACAAGGCCAATGATTTCTAATATTAAATAATTTATTGAAAATATTTAATTAAAAGCTTTCTTTTTCTGGCTTTTAACTTTATAAACGTGTTTATAATGTCAGAATAGTCTGTACTGCCTGTTTCTTCTTGCAAAACATTTACTAGTTATTTACACATTAAGCCTAATGATCTCTAATATTAAAAGTCTGTACAGAGAGTTAGGTCTTTTTCACAACACAATAACATTAGAGAATTTAGTTTGTCTTATGAAAGAGTTGATCTCTTCGCATTCTTGACATGGGTCAAGCAAGATAGAAAACCCTCTTTCTGCGTTATATTTGATAACGGGTAATGGAAGAAGACTCCTGGTGGACACTTCAAGATTGGGAAATGTAGTTTTCAGATCATGTTTTTGTAATGTAATCTTATAAGTCATATATTCCTTTGAAATCTTCCTCCACCACATGTATTTTAAAGTGATGGCACTCATTTCTAAGCCATTATCTATATCATTACGGTATCATAAAGTTTGTTTGAAGGCTGTTTGCTTCTTATGCGTTTCACTTTGTAAGAGAATCTAAAGTATTTCGAATTTGTTGGTTACATGTGTAATCGTATAAACTGCTTTTCGCCTTGGCAACTTACATATTAATGAGTCAAAGATCGTTATATACACTCGAGTTTTGCACTTGAGCTTCAGCACCATAATAATCATCTGCAAAGGTTTTTAATGTTCTGACTTTTGAGTTAGGGGATGAACTTCCTTAGAGCAATCTAATATACTATACAGCCGCATGTGAAACTGACTAACTGACTGATATATGTATACAAATTCTAACCTATTTCTAGAAGTGCTAGAAACTTGAAATTTTGCACGCAGGTACCTTTTGCCGTATAACCAACAGGAAAAGTCTGAAAACCGGGAATTTTTAATATTAAACCCCTCAAAAAAAATTCGCAAAAAAAACGCGCATTTTTACCCTTGCAGGCCTTTTTTGTAATCCCGATAGCGGGCGAGCCGTTGGAGCTAGCTCGGATCTGATGAAAAATCGTTAGTCAGGAATGAAGTGATCTACAAAAAAGGTCCACTGACTTTTTGCTCTATCTTCCATGGTTAATGGCGACAAAAACGCTCAAATATTTGACATTCCAGAGATTTTTTCGCTAAAAATAATGTTTTGATCCCGATAGCGGCCGAATCGTTTGATCGGTGCTCAAATCTGATTGACCCATAAAATTAGAAAATTGCGCGATCTACAGAAAAGGTCTAGTGACTTTTTGCCCTATCTCCATTGGTTTGGCCGAAAAAACGTGATTATGTTGCAATTTTTTTTGTAATTTTTTAACTGAAAATTTTGTTTTTGGGGTAGATAGCGGTGAAATAATTGGTCGGAGGTCCAAAATCAAACAAAAGATGGATTTAGGAAATGAAGTGATCTAAAAAACAGTTCTATTAACTTTTTTACTCTATCTCCATTGGTTTGGCCGCAAAACGTGATTAAGTGAAAATATTTGGAAATTTTAGCCTAAAACTTTACCTTCCATGCTTGATAGCGGCTAAAACGGTTGGTCGTAGCCCAAAAAACACGAATTATAATAAGTTTTTAGTAAATGACGTGTTCTACAAAAAAAATCGGTAGCGTTTTTGCCCTATCCTAAATGATCTGGCCGAAAAACCTGTTTAAATGGAAATATTTTATAATTTCTACGTGAGAATTTTGTTTCTGGAGGCGGTAGCAGCCGAACCATTGGTCATAACTTAAATGCTACATTTTTTAATAACTAGACAATCTAAAGATCTAAAACAAAGGTTAGGTAGATTTTTGTCGTAATCCTTACGTAAGCCCTAAAATCTCTCATAACATAAACCCCCCCTCAAGGGAATTTCCTGGTAGATGAAACTCCTAATTAAGTTAAACCCTCTGATAAACTTAATAATCTATTAATACAAAAAAGTAATGCGATCTACAAAAAAGGTCTAGTGACTTTTTTGCCTTATCTCCATCGGTTTGGCTAATAAATGTTAATATTTTGTATGGTTTATTTTTTTTAGTGGAGTCGATAGTGGTTGACCCGATTGTGGCTAGCTTAAATCTCAAAAACATTTATAAATTGATAGGATCTACAAAATATTTTCAGTAGCTTTTTGGTGTATATCTTTCCGTAAGCTTGTTATACGCTCTCAATGGCAAAATCTTTTTTGTGAATTGGCAATTTTAAGGATTTTTATTTTTTTTTTCGACTAAAAATTGTGCAATTCATAACAGTTCCAGATTTATTTTGTATTACCAAGTAAACGACTGACTAGTATATAATACGTCTATTTAGAGCACATTGAGAATTGACTGAGCGTTAGCTAAGATCAATAGTAAATTAGGGACAGAGTGAATTTTATTTATGCTCACAAACACAACAACACCTCCAAAAGAGGCCCACGTGTGTCTTAACACCCGGTAACATTACCCCCCTGGAATTTCCTGGTATGACCAGATAATATCCTGAGTAAATTTAACCCCCTGATGTCTTAACCCCCGGTAACATTAAACACCCCCCCCCTTAATTTCCTAGCATGACTAAAATAAACCGCTGAGCAGATTAAACTCCTACACAACTTGATAATACTACTGACTTAGGGTGGGTTTTTATAATATTTACATTAAATTAAATTGTGTTTCCAGTCAATGAAAGGTCCAGTCAATTTTTGTCATAACTCCTACGGTTAAGCCACAAAACGCCCTCAAACTGGAAACTCTGATTAAAATTAAACATTCAACTTACCACTTTTCTGACGAACCTAATCTCGGACTTTTATTATCTCCCCAATTCTCTTGTCTTCTAAATTTGCTAACAAAGTCACTTAATTTTTCGCCGAAATCCATTGTTTATTTTTATATAACCACACGCAATTTGGCTGAGCGTTAGTGAAGCATTATCAACCCGTACGATTCTCCAAATCGGATGCAGCAGGGAACATGAAACCTCATATGCGAATTTTAAACCTATCACCAAATCTATCTAATCCCCGAATTTTTAAACATTCACTTTGTGGGCCTGGGGGCGTAATATTCACGTAAAATTTTAGACTCCGGGCTCCATAGCGGCCAAACCGTTGATCGTTAGCCCAAAATAGATGTGGTACTGGAATTAGCAAATCACGTGATCTACAAAAAGATTTCAGTGACTTTTTTCCCTATCGTCAATGGTTTGACCGCAAAACTCGTTTATAGTCAAATATTTAGTAATTTTTACATGAGATTTCTGTTTCTGGAGGCGGTAGCGGTTGAACCATTGGTTGTAACTTAAAAAGTAACATTTTTATAACTGGACAATGATTAGATATACACAATTAGGTCAAGCACTTTTTCGTATATACTTTGCATAAGCCCGACAAACGCTCTCAATGGTAAAATGTTTGTCATGAATTGGCTATTTTAGGCGGTTTTAAGATCTATGCGACCACAATTTGTAGAAATTGCTCCAGTTTGGGATTTATCTGGTCGTATTCTGATAACCCCCGATAACACTAACCCCCCCTCCCGGGAATTACTCCTGAGTAAATGAAAAGCCCCTGATCAACTTAATAATCCGATAAAGACCAAAAATGTGTGCAATTCATCCCGGTTCCAAATTGAGTTTTTAACTACTATGTAAACGAATGACTAGTATACGTTTACTAGCCCACATCACGAATTGTCTGAGCGTAAGCGTAAGCACATTCTCGAGAACGGATACAACTGTGAACATGAAACTTGGAAACCTCACGTCCGAATTTAACCAATCACCAAATCGCTCTTATCCCCTAATTTGACCAACACGCAAAAGGGGGCCTGGGGGCGTAGCCCCCAGCGAACCGAAGGCGAGTTTTCTTTATAACTTTTCTTTATGACTTTCCAACCAAGTTATCACACTGATGATGGACAGATGGACGGAGCTACTGCTCTTCCTTGTAAAGTGCTTTCTTGTAGGGGCAGCAGATCAACCCCCCCCCCCCCCCGAGAGGTCACTAAGTAAGGTAAGTTTTTCTTGGAGGTCAGAAAAATAACGGTCCTCGGAAAAATTGTAAACTCTGATTTTTCTGAAACTCCGTAATTATAGTTTTAAACAAGGGATAATACCACATAGAAGATTTGCACAAGAATTGGTATCTAAAAAAATATTTTTTTTTAAATCCAGTCATATTAAGAAATAATAAAGCAACTAAGAGCTAACTTATAAAACTTCTACACAACAAGATACAATATTCAGTCTTTGTTGTAACCATTTACCGATCTAAAATCTTTAAGGGTCTTAAGGTTATCTCATATTGTAAATACACTACTTGTAAGCAGGGCTGGATTTACATATGGGCTGAATGGGCTATAGTCCAGGGCGGCAGAATTCAGGGGGCGGCAAATTTTGGTTGAAAAGTAAAAAATAAATTATTCCAAAAGATAAATATAAACTATAAGAAGCGTAACTTTAATGATGACAATTCAACCTATTTTATTTGAGTTTTATTACAAGCTTAGCGTGGCCGCCTCGCTGCCGCCGACGTCGCGTCGACCCACCGGGGTTCTAAGGTAAGCCTAAATGGGGGGGGGGGGGGGGGGTGGAGGGCGGCAAATTATGGGTAGCCCAGGGGCGGAAAATCTTCAAATCCGCCTCTGCTTGTAAGAATTTCAATCCATCTTGTGGGGCGTAAAGGTTTTAGTTTAGAGTTTTTTTTCAGAGCAGCATTGTCATTCTCATTTGGTATATAATGACGCATAAAGTTATTTCTTTTGGCCGAGTTTGTTCAATGTTTTTGACAGTTCTTGAAGCCAAATTTAAATCTTGACAGAACATTTTGTGTTATTTTGGTGAGAGTTGTTCCTGTTAAATTTGTTTCATATAGGCCGATAAAATCGTCATAACCATCAAAATCATCATTGACAGGTACAAGGCTTATCCGTTTTTTTGTTAAAACGTTTGTTGTCTCATCCGATATTAAGGAAAATAATGTTGTATATCACTTCTTGGTTTTCGTATCACCCCAAAAGCGAGGATCTCCAGTATTTCACAGTGGTTCTCTTGAGAAAGCTACGATCTTTTTAGAGGACATTCCTTCAGTTTAGGGATATTTTTACCATTTGAGCATTTGCTTGGATGAAGAACTGAGCCAAAATAGGAGTTTGGCTAAAAGCCATCATAGCTGTAACAGAAGCTTTATGGAATTTACTGCTTTTATGAGAAGAAAACTTCTCAGAAACTTTTTCCAGTTTGACAATCCAGTAAAAATAAATGTTTCGTCTATTTGACATTTGGACAAAACATTTAGGTAAACAGCATTTAACTGTTTCATATTCCACATACAAGGATAATGACAACCACTAATCGTACCGTACTTGTTTAAATTATCGATTTCCTCAACGTACAATCTTTATCAGGTATTTGAAATCCAAAGGCTGAAATGGTTTATAACTGTATATTCTTTCAATCGTTGATGTTTTTGCTGCAACGGGGTCTTTAGGCATAAAGTCATTACTACTTTGCACAATATTATTAAATCTTTCACAGCACACACATTAACTTACTTGCGTGTCAATCTTAGTTTTCCTAATAAAATAATTTTCAATATTTTGTCTCTTAATACTTTAAATAAAAGTGTGACACTTATCCCTTATCCGACTGAAGTAAAAAACAACTGACAATAGCGATTAGCAAATAGTAACAATGTAGGTTATGTTTGTAGGTTAGATATCACTTTGTATTACGCCAATGTCAATTAAACGAGCGGGCACATTCGCCCGCCATTCGCCATAGAATAATACATTTAGCTGAAACGAACTAACTCAAAGGATATACTTCACGAAAACAAGGAGGTGACAACAGTTTGTGACTTTTTAGTTGTATTTTAATTTTATATAATGTAACTCGCCTTCGGCTCGCTGGGGGCTTCGCCCCCAGGCCCCCTTTTGGGTGTTTGCCAAATTCGGGTATAAGAGTGATTTGGTGATAGGTAAAATTCGGACATGATGTCATGCCAGAACATTTCCAGGGGGGGGGGGTTAACGTTACCGGGGGATAAGACATCTGGGGGTTATCTGGTTATACCAGGAACTTCCCAAGGGGGGTTAAGAAATTTTGAGATTGGTAGAATTCGTACATGAGGTTAAGCCAGTATATTCCCTGGGGGGTTTTAACGTTACCGGGGGATTAATATATCAGGGGGTTTAATTTACTCAGGAGATTATCTGGTCATACCAGAAAATTCCAGAGAGGGGGTAATGTTACCGGGGGTTAATGACACACGTGGGCCTCTTTTAGAGTGTGTTGTGTCTGTGATTATCATTAAAATTCACTCTGTCCCTATCTACTTTTGACGCTTCGCTTACGCTCAGCCAATTCCCGATGTGGGCTAGTTGGCGTATACTAGTCATTCGTTTACCTAGTAATAAAAACGCAATCTGGAACTGGAATGAATTGCACACATTTTTGGTCTATCAGATTATTAAGTTGATCAGGGGGTTTCATTTACTCAGGAGTAATTCCCGAGAGGGGTTTTAGTGTTATCGGGGGTTATCAGATTACGTGGGTTTTCCTAGAGGAAATTTATCGACCAGATACTCCTAAACTGGATAATTGTGGTCGCATGTATCTTAAAAACCCCTAAACATTCACGACAAACATTTTACCATTGAGATCGCTTATCGGGCTTATGCAAGGGTACACGAAAAAGGGGTTTGACTTTTTTTATATATAATCATTGTATAGTTATAAAAAATCTAATCTTCAAGTTACAACCAATGGTTCGACCGCTACCGCCTCCAGAAACAGAAATCTCATGTAAAAATTACTAAATATTTGAATATAACCGAGTTAGGCAGCCAAACCATTGACGATGGGGCAAAAAGTAACTGAAGTCTTTTTGTAGATCACGTAATTTCCTAATTTAATTTTCCACCAGTTTTGGGCTACGATCAACGGTTTGGCCACTATGGAGCCTGGAGTCTAAACTTTCACGTGAAAATTACAAAAATGTTGCACATAATCACATTTTGCGACTGAACTAATAGAGATAGGGCCAAAAATGACTGGAACTTTTATGTAGACCACACAATTTTCTAAATATCACTTTCGTTTTGTTTTGAGCTATGGCTAAGCGTTAGGCCGTCATCGGGCCCGAAATCTAATTTTGCACGTGAAAATTACAAATGTTTTGCATATAATCGCGTTTTCCGGCCATATCAATAGAGATAGGGCAATAAGTCACTAGACCTTTTCTATAGATCACGTCATTTACTATATCCCACCTTTGTTTAGTTTTGAGCTAAAGCGAAGGGTTTGGCCGCTATCGAGCGCGGAAGCTAAATTTTCACGACAAAATTCAAAGATTTTCCCATTCAAACGCGTTTTGTGGCTAAACCGATGGAGATAGGGCAAAAGGTTACTGGACCTGTTTTGTAGATCGCTTCACTCCACACTAGCGTTTTTTCGTCAGATCCGAGCTACGACCTACGGTTTAGACACTACAGTGCCTCAAACAAAAGTCTACAAGCGAAAATTGCCAAAATTCGACAAAATGTTCGATTTTGGAAGCATTTTACGGGTTGATCGGTAGAGATGTGGGAAAATCTAATGTGCCTATTTTGTAGATCAGACAATTCGCTAAATCCCTTCAAAAATTAGATTTGAGCTACGACCAACGGTTTATTCGCTAGACGGCTCTAAATAAAAAAACTACACCAGTTTTTAACCAGTTTCAACCGGTTTTTAATTTATTTGATGGGTTAAAAAGTAAAAATATCCGGTTTTCAGACTTTTCCTGTGGGTCATATTGCAAAAGGTACCTGCATGCCAAATTTCAAGTTTCCAGCACTTCTAGAAGTATGTTAGAATATGTATATATAATATGTCAGTCAGTGAGTGAGTCAGTATCACATGCGGCTCACATGTGTAAATTTTACACATAATCGCGTTTTGCGGCCTAACCAATAAAGATACAGAGAAAAGTCGTGAGACGTTTTTTGTAGTTCACTTCATTCCTGACTAACGATTTTCCCTCAGATTTGAGCTGGCTCTAACGGTTCGCCCGCCATCGGGCTTCAAAGAAAAGCCTGCAAGGGTGAAAAGTGTAAGATTACATCAGAGAAATAGCTTGGGAGAAAAGTCTGCACTGCGCAGCTAGTGAGAAATTTTAAGTGTAAATATAGTAAAAAACATACACTAAGTTAGAATTTTTAACTTGTTTAGGGAGTTTAATTTTCTCAGGAGTTTATCTGGTCTTGTCAGGAAATTCCCTTGGGGGGGAGGTTAATGTTACCGGGGGTTAAGATATCAGGGGGTTTAATTTACCCAAGAGATTATCTGGTCATACCAGAAAATGCCGGGGGGGGGGGTTAATGTTACCGGGGGTTAATGACACACGTGGGCCTCTTGTAGAGGGTGTTGTGTCTGTGAATATAATTAAAATGCACTCTGTCCCTATCTACTTTTGACGCTTCGCTTACGCTCAGCCAATTCGTGATGTGGGCTTGTAAACGTATACTAGTCATTCGTTTACATAGTAGTAAAAACTCAATCTGGAACCGGGATGAATTGCACACATTTTTTGTCTTTATCGGATTATTAAGTTGATCATTGGCTTTCATTTACTCAGGAGTAATTCTCGGGAGGGGGGTTAGTGTTATCGGGGGTTATCAGAATACGTGGTTTTTTCTAGGGGAAATTTATCGACCAGATAAATCCCAAACTGGAGCAATTTCTACAAATTGTGGTCGCATAGATCTTAAAACCGCCTAAAATAGCCAATTCATGACAAACATTTTACCACTGAGACCGTTTGTCGGGCTTATGCAAGTGTATACGAAAAAATTGCTTGACCTATTTTGTAGATCTAATCATTGTCTACTTATAAAAAGGTTACTTTTTAAGTTACAACCAATGGTTCAACCGCTACCGCATCCAGAAACAGAAATCTCATGTAAAAATCACTAAATATTTGAATATAAACGAGTTTTGCAGCCAAACCATTGACGATAGGGCAAAAAGTAACTGAAATCTTTTTGTAGTTGACGTGATTTGCTAATTCCAGTACCACATCTATTTTGGGCTACGATCAACGGTTTGGCCGCTATGGAGCCTGGAGTCTAAAATTTCACGTGAAAATTACGCCCCCAGGCCCTCAAAATGAATGCTTAAAAATTCGGGGATTAGATAGATTGGGTGATTGGTTAAATTCGCATATGAGGTTTCATGTTCCCTGCTGCATCCGATTTGGAGAATCGTAAGAAATTCCCTTGAGGGGGGTGTTATAAGTACGCGAAGTACTTTTCTGGGAAATGTGTGTCTGTGCTAAGAGAATATGTGTACAGTAATTTTTATTAAAATAAAACGTTGATCTGGGGGTTTGTATTACTTAGGAAAATATCATTCAATATCAGAATGTTGACAATGAATCACTATTTCATTAAATTAATTACAAAGTACTCTGTCCCTATCTATTATTGCCGCTTCGCTAACGCTCAGCAATTGACGATGTGGGGTTGTAGTCACTCGTTAACGTAGTGACAAAAGTTAAATCCAGAACTAGAACGGATTGCACAAATTATAGTCGCATCATATTTACAACTGATATTGCTAATTACGACCATAGTTGGACCAAGATTTTCCATTATGAGAGATTTTAGGACTTACGTAAGGATATACTACAAAAATCTACCTAACCTTTGTTTTAGATCTCTAGATTGTCTAGTTATTAAAAATTTAGGATTTAAGTTATGACCAATGGTTTGGCTGCTACCGCCTCCAGAAACAAAATTCTCACGTAAAAATTATAAAATAATTCCAGTTAAACAGGGTTTTCGGCCAGACCATTTAGGATAGGGCAAAAAGTTACTGAACTTTTTTTATAGAACACGTCATTTACTAAAACTTATTATAATTCGTGTTTTGGGCTACGACCAACCGTTTAGCCGCTATCATGGAAGATAAAGTTTTAGGCTAAAATTTCCAAATATTTTCAATTAATCGCGGTTTGCGGCCAAACTAATGGAGATAGAGTAAAAAGTCACTAGTACTTTTATGTAGATCACTTAATTTCCTAAATCCAATCTTTGTTTTATGTTGACTTCCGACCAATAGTTTCCCCGCTATTAACCCCAAAATCTAAATTTCCAGGTAAAATTTACAAAAAATTGCACATAATCACGTTTTTTGGCAAAACCACTGGAGGTAGAGCAAAAAGTTACTGGACCTTTTCTGTAGATCGCGCAATTTGCTAATTTGATGGGTCAATCAGATTTGAACTACGACCAACTGTTCGGCCGCTATCGGGCTCGAAACATTATTTTAGCGAAAAAATCTCTGGAATGTCAATTATTCGAGCGTTTTGTTGCTTAACCATAGAAGATAGAGCAAAAAGTCACTAGACCTTTTTTGTAATTATTTCATTCTCTTTAAATACTTATTGGCCATTCAAATAAATCATTGTCTTCACATATATCTTTCGTAAGAAAATCAAATTGAATATTAATGTACGTGAAGTGATACATAAATTGTGTTTGATAATTATTTCATAAAAATACTCTGATGCTAAACCGTGTTTGTAGTAACTATTTCTGAATTGGTTACTCAACAGTACCGATAAGGCAGTTTAGGCGCTGCGCTATCTGTTGTGTTTGGCTTGAACTAATATGTCGATAAAGTAGGTAACTGCCCGTGTTACGCACGATAAGAAACCAAACTTTTACAAGTTTATTCTAATATTTAGCCTCTTTAACGATAGAAAATGTAGATTAAAATATGATATTAATATTTGCACACAGTAATCTCACACAGTACAGTCTGTGCAACAAGTCTAGTAGAGCAGTTCTCGCTGTCATGGTGTAAAGTAACAGACGATACTTATAGTCCGCTGTAGGACGTTCTTAGCACACTTCGACGGTTGATGGATCCTGGGTTGCCTAACGGGTGCGAGCTCGGAGGGGGATCTGGGTGAAGTTGACTTTTGCTGACGTATACCTTTTATTTTATAATGTCCAGAGAATAAATTTGGGCTTCAATGACCATTTTATTAATAATATCATTTGAATCTACTTATTTTAGGCATATTTCGATTCTACCTAATGCAGCGTGTTAATTAAAATATTCTAAACTATGTAGGGAAGTTCTAAATATGAAAAGTAAGGTCAAATTCGTTCATGGGGCCAATCGGATTTTTTACGCAAATACTTTACAGATCTTACTGTTGAATCATTAGAATGGACATACTACATTATAACGTAGAATGAGGTTTTTACTTTTGACACGAGGGAGTGGAGCCCTAGGACTAAAACAATGTTTTCAACAACTGAGCTGGGCGTCTTACAGTTAGCTGGATTTTTTAAGCGGTAAAATGTTCAATACAACAAATAATAACCAATGATAGCTCATAACCTGCTCTGAAGCCAAGGGAGCGAATCCCCCAGACCAAAGTCGTGTTAAACACAATTACTATAACGGTTAAATGGAGTCTGGACCAGAATTGACGAATATTATACGTGGTAAATAATATCTGAGAGTGGGTTTTCTGTAAAGTTTTAGAAAAGGGGGTTGAGACTATGATCAACTCCATTATGTGTATCATTAATATGCACACATTGTAGTTAGATATATTTTGGCCAAATGATTTTCAGCACCATTTGAGACAAGGGGAGCATTAGGCTCACGTACATTATATGTACAATTACTAGGACCACCTATTGATTGAAAGGATTTAAGCCAAAATTTAATTACACCGCCTTTTCAGGCAAGGTAACGGAACTCTAGATGAAAACCTTTGCGAGGTATACAATTTTAATGTAAATGCATTGTAATCGGAGGGATTTTATCTGGAATCCAAAAAAGAGTGGAAGATACGGAAGTTAACAGAGAGCAAGAGCTGCTATAGGTCGGGCCTGTCAGTGACTGGGGGTTCCCGAAAACCGGGAGCTGCAAGATGCCGGGAGGTCCTAGAGTTCGAGGGCTTCTAAACGACGGGAGCTACCACAGGCAAAGACATGCTAGATGTCAGCACGTCCTTGACGGTAGGTCCTAGAGGTTGAGCGCTCACAAACACTGGGAGCTGTCAGAGGCCAGTATATGCCAGAGATCAGGGGGCCCTTGACTGGAGGTCCTAGAGGTTGAGATGTCACAAACACTGGTAGCTGCCAGAGGCCAGGATATGCCAGAGGTCAGAAGGTCGGTTTTCGTAAGCTGTGCCCGTGTATGTGCACTTCTGGTTCAAGTGAATTATATTTCCAACGCCGATGTAGAGTTTGCTTTGTTGCCACGATCAAAAAAATCTGTGTATGTTTATAGCGATTGTGCACGTGCATGTACTTTATTATAAAGTGGTCTAACACTCAAGCTTTAAGTTCGACCAGAAATTGATCTTAAAGATAAATTTAAATTATAACTTAGCGCCTTCAAATATTGTTTGGTTCTTTTATATACGTAATTGTCTCGCAACTGCAGTTTATAGTGTGCAGGCGCTTTGAAACTTATATCTTTTCCAGCGCCATGCCACCTGGTTGTGAGGTACATCAATGGACATAACATATGAACTTTCTCCGTAGAAAAACATCTATATATATATATATATATATATATATATATATATATATATATATATATATATAAGAAAGTCGTGTTAGTTACACTATTTATAACTCAAGAACGGCTGAACCGATTTGGCTGAAAATTGGTAGGGAGGTAGCTAAGGACTGGGAGAAGGACATAGGATACTTTTTATCCCGTTCCCGATTCAGGATTCCACCCCACTGGTCTCTAAAAGTTACGGAAATAACAGTAAGAAATGCATTGCAGCAAACATATGTTATTAAGTGAAAGAGCCTGTTCAAATTTAATCAGCTGTTCTTTGTAAACATATATAATGCGACATACAAATATGTTTATATAATGTAATTACGATTTTAAATTTCTTTACATTTATAGTTTGAAAGCATAAAATAAGCTTAAGAGAATCAGCAAATTTTGTTTCAAAAAAATAAAAACCATACGCAATTTCGTTTAACATCTGGAGCTCATAATCATTAGACTGTAATAACATATGCCTAATATATGCCTATTTTCGTTTCAAAATTACATTGAGCGCCATCATTTATTACATCGTATGTGTGCAAATGAATTCGACTTTTGACTCCTGTCCACGCTGGGCTAATATAGTTCAATTGTATACAAAAATCATAGAATATTAGAGAAAAATTCCAATTATTTCACAAGTGCATATTGAGACTATTTTAAAATTTAAATCTTAAATAGTTCATGAGCTTGGAGTATCTTTCAGCGACTATTTATCTCAGAAGGGTAATAAGGACGTTCAAAAGAAATATGCCTCCTATGTCCCAATTTTTCTGCAGGAAATCGCGTGCGAAGCCGTGGGTAACTGGGTATCTGGTTGTAATTGGTATTTTATTGAAAATCAAGAGTTTTCGTTATAAAATACTACGAATGTATTGACGAACTAGCTGTTACCCGCGGCTAATCGCGCATAATTGCTTTTACTAAGTAATATAAGGACTTTTCTAAAGATTGTGTGCGAAGCCGCGGGTAACAACTAGTATTATATATATATATATATATGTGTACAAATTTCCGTAATGATCGATCAATTAGTAAAACAATTCTATGGGCTGTGTGTGTGTGTGTGTGTGTGTGTGTGTGTGTGTGTGTGTGTGTGTGTGTGTGTGTGTGTGTGTGTGTTTCAACACATATGAAACAGATACGGGCTCTGTGGTCTAGTGGTAGCACATTCACCCGGCAAGTGAGAGATCCGGGTTCGAGTCCCGGCGGATCAAGTACTTTTTGTGATTCTATGTTTACTGAAATTACATTCGGTTATTGCCATTTATACAAATTTAATGAAATTAAATACAAGTCGTTTGACAGGTACGGTATTTGGCCTTCCGATCATATGTTTGTTTGGTTATTTAAACGTATATGAGACAGATACTGCCAAATACAAAATTATTGAATCGTAAAAAGTAAGGGCTCTGTGGTGTAGTGGTACCACATTCACCCGGCAAGTGAGAGATCCGGGTTCGGGTCCCTGCAGAGCAAGTAGCCTACTTTTTGTGATTCAGTGTTTATTGACATTAAATTCTGCTATTGCTATTTATACAAATTTTATATATATCGTGATTTTTGGGACACTAGACATGATAACAGCAAATATTTTAAAATAATAATTTTATCATTATTAAATATAACTGGTTCTTGTATACCCACGTTTGGTTTAAACGCGTCCAGTGTTAGTAAATCGTATATAGACCATTTCTCAAAATATCTCTTAAAACAATGTTACTCGTTTTTCAAAACCACGACGGTGCGCAGAAAATAAACGATGAACTGGCGAGCACTACCAACCTGACCTGGGTCAAAGTCTGTTCTGACGTCATAGCTATCGACGAGTATAATACCCCTCAACTACCCCCGTACAACCGCTTAAACCCTCCAGCCACCCCCTTTCCTGGCTTTTCACTCTCTCCAACTTACTAAATGTGCAAATATATTATAATTACATTCCAGACACATATTTGTATATAATACACAATAATTCTATTAAATTAAATTATATAAAATAATAATATTACATTTTATTTCAGTGTTCTAATTAGGGTTTTGGCAAAGATGAAAATATTTTATACTCAGCAGCATATAAAACACAGAAGTCTCAGTTATTCCACAACGCGATCCTACGGCCAGACCTAGGAACTCCCATTTACTGGATTACCGCGACACTAGCGGGTTCCGTTTATTAGTTATTAGTACTAATCCTAGTGAGGCATTATGGCTTCTTATACCCAGTATAACAACAATAATTGACTGAAATAGGTGAAATGTAAACACAACATACAACGGTAACTTTCTGTGTTTGTCTATAACAATCG
The DNA here is from genome assembly GCF_021130785.1 of Homalodisca vitripennis. Classification (NCBI taxonomy): domain Eukaryota; kingdom Metazoa; phylum Arthropoda; class Insecta; order Hemiptera; family Cicadellidae; genus Homalodisca; species Homalodisca vitripennis. The sequence continues at coordinate 111,932,215 of NC_060214.1, forward strand.
ATTCTATCATTAAACTATATAACGCATTTGTGAGAAGTAGGCTGGAATATTGTGCAATATTTTGCAGCCCTTGTTCATTAGACAGCACTGCTTCTCTGAAGTTAATTAAATACAAGTTGTTAAGGTTTTTATTTTTTTAAAGATTGAATGTTTCTTTTGAGCGAAACCTGCCAAGAAGTGCCTTAAGAGGTATTTTTATTTTAAAACTGTAATATCAAGAAAAGAAAAATCCATTATTTATTCATTCCTAACATTTTACACATTCTTTTTTGTTGAAAAGGGGTTTCTGCTTGTTCCAAGAAGTAATTTGAGACCCTCCTTGGTTTTTTACTCCGCGTTATCACACAGTTCAGTTTTATGACTTTTCTTTTTTTAAGGTATTAAGTTGTTAAACGTATATAAAAATGAATTCAATGTATTTCATAATAAACTTATACATCCGTAAATAAGCTAAATGTGTGTATTTCATATACATAAGATAGTAACCGACTTCTGTTTTTATAATATTATTTTATGTATTGTACTATATTTGTATTTTTCGTGCTATAACAGAAACCGTTAATTTTAACTCAGCTTAATAGTGAGTGATTTTGTAATTACAGTAAGCCTATTCATTTACTCATATACTATATTGTTAATTTGTATTATAAATTGTATTGTAAAAATAACTGTTTTGGAATAATATTCCTGTAGCTATTGTACAAAATAAATAAATAACCTAGAGACATGCTAAATGTGAAGGAAATGTTCCCCTTGTAAATAAATATTTTTTCATTATCCTACCATTTTGGATACTTTGAGGTACAATATTCGGATAAAACAATTTCCAGCAACTATTATGCTAGAAGCTTTGTATTTTAAGCGAACTAAACTAGACTGGATCTAGTTATTCAGATGGTTAGTTCCAATATAAGAGCCAAATTTCAATTAAATAATACCGAAGGATGCAAAGCTCTAATATGAAACAGCTAATCAAATCCTGTACCTCACATTAATGGACGAAACTACCCAAAATTTGCATAGATATTTTACGAAGTGAACCTAGGATCGATGCTGTAAAAGTTTAGAGCCAAGAGTTGCAAAGCCATAGTGTAAACAAATCTCAACAACACTGTTCTAGAAGGATTTGTCCGGCATCTTTTAACGAAACTATGTTTTATGAGTGATTTTAGGGGTTAATTCCTAGAAAAATACCCGATAATAAACGAATCCTGTTATTCATGTTAGATTATACTATATGAAAGGATACTAAACTCTACTATAGAGACAATAAACCAAGTGCCTGCCTTAGCCTCATATTGTGGAAATTTTAGGAGAAGCTCTGTTAATAAGCCTTGTCATATCCGTTCTTTTAGACCACTGACCTGTGCGGGGAACTTATCACTCAGAACCAGAAGGAGAGTTGATCCAGTATAAGGTCAATTGTCTGATAAAAATTGCTACGGTCACTTTGAACATGCGCTATCTCTAACTCATATCTAAGTCCAACATCTAAGACAATGTGCATGGGCTCTCCTAAGGTAAAAATATGTTGAGATTCAATAAATTTTAGTTTATATACAGCATGGAAATTTAACAAGACTGAAGGCACAAAGACAATATTATTATCTGAATATAAAACTGATGAATCGTGTACCAGGAAAAACAAAACAGAACCAATATTCCTTCAATTCTTTGTTTAAAGTTTGTTATTGACGATTGAAGGTTTGATGTTTGAAATCCTGTAATCCTTCCTTCACTGTTTCAATTTTAGTTGATACCTATTAAAGACGACTTTCACCGAATCACATACCATTCCGTACTACATATTATAGTAAGTTCCTAAAATTCAGACCTCAAAATTAAAGTACGATACTGCAATTAATAAAATTTATGCTATTCATTTAAGCCCATTTTGTTTCCTGTACAAAACGATAAATATTCGTATAACGTGTCTTAAGTCTTAACCAGTTACAATACACCCATACGTTATCGAAATACAAAACACCACTATGTTTAAAATTCAATCTATCCATAAGATTCGCAAAGAAGTAATCTTTCTATTAAAGTTAGTCATATTTACAAATTTAGCCATATTTAAAACTAATAGCAGTTACGACTAATCTCTGATTTTCAACATTCTGACGAGGCCTCGAAAATTGATATTAGATTTACAAAATTGAGTTATTTCTTAAAATTTATATTTAATACTAAGGTTCCTTTATAGCTACAGCTCGTCGACCGCTAATGTATCCTTAACCCATATATTATCATACCTTATAATTTCCAATCAGTGAGATATATTTTCCAAATTATTTTATTTCTTTCGCAGCAGAGAAGGAATGATTGATGTGTCTTTAACGCACATCGAACATAGAAAAACGATAGTAAATATTTTTGTAATGCTATAGTATATTAAATTTGTACGTTAAAACGTTTTCTCTATAACGTTCGCTACCGTAAGGTACAATAGTACTTAGAAGTTTTGGTTGATATGAGGATATAATATGGGCATTATCATAGGCGGAGAAGGTCAGAGGTTTAAGTCCTGCCCCGAAATTTTGAAACACAAACATTAAAATTACATACAGTACTTTGTTCCAAGCTACAACACATTTATGAGGCCTCAATGCTCAACATATTCTCGGGAAAAGATTTCAGGGTTCCTATTGTCATATTGTATTTTATATTTCCTAAACCATCCAGGATGTTAGCCTCTAAATGTTCTATATACGCCACGTAGTGGTGTGTTGGTAGTTGGTTAGTTAATCCATTAATCATTATATATATATATATATATATATATATATATAATGATTAATGGATTAACTAACCAACTACCAACACACCACTACGTGGCGTATATAGAACATTTAGAGGCTAACATCCTGGATGGTTTAGGAAATATAAAATACAATATGACAATAGGAACCCTGAAATCTTTTCCCGAGAATATGTTGAGCATTGAGGCCTCATAAATGTGTTGTAGCTTGGAACAAAGTACTGTATGTAATTTTAATGTTTGTGTTTCAAAATTTCGGGGCAGGACTTAAACCTCTGACCTTCTCCGCCTATGATAATGCCCATATTATATCCTCATATCAACCAAAACTTCTAAGTACTATTGTACCTTACGGTAGCGAACGTTATAGAGAAAACGTTTTAACGTACAAATTTAATATACTATAGCATTACAAAAATATTTACTATCGTTTTTCTATGTTCGATGTGCGTTAAAGACACATCAATCATTCCTTCTCTGCTGCGAAAGAAATATATAAATAAATATATATATATATATATATATATATATATATATATATATTACATTTTTAAAGCTGGATGCTGCAGGACTCAGCGCAATTAAATTTATTTCATTAAACCTTGATTTTACAACGTAATTAATGGCAGGCAATTACTCTTGTCTACATACAAATAAACCAATACAACGGAGTATCGAAAGACCCAAAAAGACGTAAGCAAGTCTAATGTAACAAAGTAACCTCGTTACATTCAGTGGCGTAGCTATAAAACAGACAGAGAAATATATTGCTATTGCTATAAGTTAAAATTTGATCGTAATAATTTGAGGTTATTAAAATATGAATACTTAACAAAGTGTTTCAAATACTAAAGTTCTCAAAAGAAAATACGATAAGATATCAAAGGACATGCCACAGAAAGGAGATATGAGTCAACCAACACTGCAACCCTGCACCTGGCATAGAAACGCTGGCTTGACTTATCAACTATCTTGACTTCAATAAATTATATAAATTTGTGTAATTGTAATTGTATCATAAATCTTTATATTCGTAGCATTAGAGATCAGTAGGACTAAATTATTTTCATCATCCGTATTACATAAAATTTCTGTAATATAAGTGTAATATTTCTTACATAAATATAAGTGTTTAAAATTGTAAACCAAAAATATACTCATATATGATCTTAAACTGAATTTGTCAGTTACAGTAATATAATATAATTAGCAAAATTTTGTATTTATTAATGATGTCACGTGCTATGTTAGGTATTTAAGTCAGGTAGTTGTCATTGATTTTGTCATATTTCTATAATTATGTTTTAGTTGAATATTTACTCGCAAGTTTCTTTTTTAATCTTTTTTAATACCCTTAGTTTATTACAGCTATTACATAACTCTTATTACAGATTTTGTAGTGTAATTATTAATTTATTTACTACCAATTAAGGACTCCACATTATAATATGTTGCTTTTGCCCTATTAATTTGAATATATTCCAATAGCACAAAAAGATTATGACATTTTATTCGTTGTGCACCATCTCACATTTTGTAAAGTGTCTTTGGAGTTATAAAGAAAGTTCAATATTAATATAATTAATTCGATATAATTTCTATGTTTTGCAGATATGTTCGGATATAAAACGACTCATTAATTCGTAAGATAATAGAAATCAGAACCGTTCCGAACTGAGGTCGCTATCAGCCGCATGTACAGAGTTTGTCAGGAATTTTCGGGATTTATCGGTACTGCTCGGCTCTGTCCCCACTCTTTCTCTCCGCCTCGGTTGATCACCACATTAAATCTCAGGCGTGAGGAGACCACCGTGAAGTTAGCGTCACTTTATCGTCCAGACCGACACGTGCATCAATGTTGCAGTCATCAATCTGAAGGCGTTAACAAAAATTCAAAAACTGAGATAAATTGTATAATACTAATTATAAAAACGATCTTTCACAAAATCAACACAGTTTTTTGTATTTATTACTTTCCACAAAGGTTTCCCATTAAATGTGTCATGAAAAAAATCCCAAATATAATACCTAAGTAAACCGTAGGAATGTATCGTAAAATGGACGTCCTCTAATAAAAGCCACTCCTGAGATTAAAACAAACAAATGCCCGCAATTAAACTTCGTACACAGATGCTCTGTAAGCTGAACTTTAATATACCAACGTCAAAAATGTGGTGTCGACCGTCAGAGGTCCTATCGTCTAAATTAAATGCACCGTTGGACGGGCATTCTCGTATAAAAGTCACTCCTGAGACTTAACCAAACAAGTGCCCGCAATGAAACTTTGTACACAGATGCTCTGTAAGCTGAACTTTAATATACTAACGTCAAAAATGTGGTGTCGGCCGTCAGAGGTCCTATCGTCTAAATTAAATGCACCGTTGGACGGGCGTTCTCGTATAAAAGTCACTCCTGAGACTAAACCAAACAAGTGCCCGCAATGAAACTTTGTACACAGATGCTCTGTAAGCTGAACTTTAATATACTAACGTCAAAAATGTGGTGTCGGCCGTCAGAGGTCCTATCGTCTAAATTAAATGCACCGTTGGACGGGCGTTCTCGTATAAAAGTCACTCCTGAGACTAAACCAAACAAGTGCCCGCAATGAAACTTTGTACACAGATGCTCTGTAAGCTGATCTTTAATATACCAATTTCAAAAATGTGGTGTCGGCCGTCAGAGGTCCTATCGTCTAAATTAAATGCACCGTTAGACGGGCGTTCTCGTATAAAAGTAACTCCTGAGACTTAACCAAACAAGTGCCCGCAATGAAACTTTGTACACAGATGCTCAATAACCTGAATGTTAATATACCAACGTCAAAAATGTGATGTCGGCCGTCAGAAGTCCTATCGCCTAAATTAAATGCTCCGTTAGACGGGCGTTCTCGTATAAAAGTCACTCCTGAGACTAAACCAAACAAGTGCCCGCAATGAAACTTTGTACACAGATGCTCTGTAAGCTGAACTTTAATATACTAACGTCAAAAATGTGGTGTCGGCCGTCAGAGGTCCTATCGTCGAAATTAAATGCACGGTTAGACGGGCGTTCTCGTATAAAAGTCACTCCTGAGACTTAACCAAACAAGTGCCCGCAATGAAACTTTGTACACAGATGCTCTGTAAGCTGAACTTTAATATACTAACGTCAAAAAGGTGGTGTCGGCCGTCAGAGGTCCTATCGTACCTAAATTAAATGCACCGTTGGACGGGCGTTCTCGTATAAAAGTAACTCCTGAGACTTAACCAAACAAGTGCCCGCAATGAAACTTTGTACACAGATGCACTGTAAGCTGAACTTTAATATACCAACGTCAAAAATGTGGTGTCGGCCGTCAGAGGTCCTATCGTCTAAATTAAATGCACCGTTGGATGGGCGTTCTCGAATAAAAGTCACTCCTGAGACTAAACCAAACAAGTGCCCGCAATGAAACTTTGTATACAGATGCTCTGTAAGCTGAACTTTAATACCAACGTCAAAAAGGTGGTGTCGGCCGTCAGAGGTCCTATCGTCTAAATTAAATGCACCGTTAGACGGGGCGTTCTCGTATAAAAGTCACTCCTGAGACTTAACCAAACAAGTGCCCGCAATGAAACTTTGTACACAGATGCTCTGTAAGCTGAATGATAATATACCAACGTCAAAAATGTGGTGTCGGCCGTCAGAGGTCCGCGTTTTGGTAGAGGGTAAAATCCTCGGTTCGCGTCACCGACATGCTAATGATACTAACCTGCATGAAAAAGTCAGTCTCGCTGTGTTAAAACTGTCCCGGCGAAGTATGAAAACAGACTGCGAAAACCAGTGACCTTTACGGCTTCCTCTCGCGATTTAAAAGTGAAGCCAATGTCGTACAATTCTGTAAGATGCGTCAAATTAAAGCTCTTAATATTGGTAATCTATTGGTTACATTTTTAAATATTAAAAAAATTTCGAAATAATTTTGATTATTGTTTACATTTTACATAGCGTTTACAATGACAAGAAAAAAGTCGTAAGCGAGGATTTTTTTTTTGGTCAGACAAAATTTGTCAGCGAGAAAGTTGTGTGAAAATAGATGAATATTTTTTTGTGATTTATCATTTTTTTATTGGAAGTTTAGTTTAGCCTGTAGTAGCGTATGAAGTGATGAGTGAACGTTTCTGCCGGAACTGTAGTTGGCGCATTGGCTCACTGATACCGTATTAACTCAATAAATTAGTTTATTGTGCAATAAAAATACCTTTACGAAAGAACCAAGTTAATTTAACTAATTTATAAGTTTTAAAAATATTGTGGGTTTAATTGTTATTGCAATTATATACTTTATCCGTAGCAATAACTGTATTATTTACAACGGTGTTCAACTCACTGTTGTTCACTCGGTGTTTACTCACTTGTATTCTATGTTTATTAATATTTACCCTCTTCATCATGAAATGAGTATTATTACGGTATAAGATTTATCTTACTAGCGTGGTAAAATAGATTTCTAGTTATTTAATAATATTTTTTCGTGGATTTTAAAATTGGAAAATTAAAAAAATGTTATAATAATTTTAGATTTTATGAAATATGTTCATTTATTGTTTTTATTAAGATATTGTTAAGATAATTGTATATTAATTATTTTTTCAACCACTTTGTATTTATATTTTGTTCATGATTTGTTTAACCCATCATATGTAACTAATAAATAAAACATAAAAAATTTCATATAATTTTTGCATATAGTTTTAATTACTCTCAACTTAATAGTTCCGTTTTCACTTCTATCGGAAGTCCCACGACTGCTACTGTTTTTTTTCTAATTTTTCAGAGTCAGAAGTGGTTGAGGCTTGAGAAATTTATGTTATTGCTGACACCTGGTAGGTATGAGCAGATGTTATAATATGGAAGAAAAGCTATTGTGATAAGTATCTCTTTACCCAATACCCCTCACGGAATTTCTGAGAATAGTTTTATAACCCTTACACGTAATTTCATTAGACACATTCAGAAGGGACACGCAAACTCGAGACCGGTTGCCATAAACCTATTGTCTGGTAATGACACCATTTCGAGGAAGGAACCACCTCACCCGAGCCTTTACCTGAGACTACCTCACTGTTAATTCTGTTGTAGTTAAAATATTTGTTCCATTCCATTATTTGAACGTTCATTAATTTGAACTGTAAAAATCATGCAATGCTAACAAACATCTTTGTACAACTTATACATGAAATTAACAAATCGATTACATGGAATAGTAGGCTAATCACGCCAAATATTCTACGTAACAATATACCAAGAAAATGTATTATAAGTTTTTAATATTAAAGCTCGTATGCTTTAAACAGAGGTAAACATCAATTTAATACTAACAAATGACCATTATAATTTTCAAAATAGACAAATAGAATGAATAACATGATAATGATGCATTGACTTAAGAGAAAAAAATCCTTCTAGAAGTTCTATATTTTTAGAATTAATAATATAATTAAATGGCGGTACCATTACATAAACTCATAGAAATAGTAATACCATTGAAGCATTTATTTCATATTGACTATGTTTAATAAGTCATAAATTGCAAACCTAAAACATGTGGTTTTAACGCACAAACCTCGGAAATTGTTTGCTGCTTAAAATACAAAGTATGACCTCAATATTGGTTTTATATTATAATATGCGTCAGATACGTTTGATAACATACTGTATCGTTGAACTTAATATTTTAGTGTGGAAATATCAAAATACACGTTATTGGCATAAGAATGTATATTTAGAATCTCCTTAAAAATCGAATGGAAAACTACAAATCTGTTTATGTATACAAAACGTAACACGCGTACGTTCTTACTGTAATTTACTGGAGATTATATAACAACTCCAGATATATTAACTACACTGAGGGCAGTTTCCCACTGGGGCATCAAAGAGTAGAGGAAAGGTTTATTTTTTACTCATAAATTTAATGTTAATGCCAATTTAAACGTGTTTTAGTTTCTATACGATTCTAAACGATTAGTAGTGTAAAAGACCCAACACTGATATTGCAAATATAAAAATAGGGTCGTTGAGATAACGATTCGTAGAGTAAAAGAGCTGCCCCCCAAATAAAAGATCCTTCTGAGACTAAACCAAACAAGTGCCCGCAATGAAACTTTGTACATAGATCTTGAATTTTAATGTACAAAATGTATTTGTTAATTATTTGAATAGCGCTCTTTTTATAAAATCACAGTATAGATCTTTTTTAAACTTGTAGTTTAAGTAACGTCCTGGAAGACATTGAGAGGAAAATGCCTAGCTCTGATTTTGCATTCCTTGCTTTTGTATGGTAGGTAGCGATGTCCTTGCTTCTACTAGGCAAAGTGAATATTGGGATTTGCCAATAGAATCATAAATTCTATTCAAAATTGCTGGCACAAGGGCGGCACACGGGCGGCGCCCTTTGAACCCCGGAGAAAGTTGGACCTCACACTTTGCTGAAAACCCTACAGTAGTCTAGGACCATCTTCCTTCTGTTCCCCGTTGTAAATCTCCAATATGTCAAATAAATATAAAAACGATGCCTGAGGGATGTTTGGCACCATTCTTGGATTGGCTGTGATCTGTGAACGTTGTTTGCATTAGTGCAAAGTTCAACACTCGGAGTGCTACTTGATCTTCTGTATCCTGTTATCTGAGGTAATTAATTTTAAAACGTATTATAAACTTTACCTGGTATGGATAAATTGGTATTAATATTTTATACTTATCACTCGCGATTAAATTTTTAATGATACATAATTATGACGTAATAGATAAAGTCTATCATTTCGTACTAATAGTGAAATCGAAATTATGTATATCATCCATCTGAAAACAACAGATGTAGGCTTCAATTGATTATTTTATTTATCAAATAGCAACAAGTTTGAATTTTAACATAAACATTCCGTACTTTACAAATAACGGAAAATATAATAAGAGATTTATACTTAACAGTTAATTTCAAAACTCAGTGGTTACACGTAATCTAACACAACTTTTTTTAGTTTAAACCTTTCTACAGAAAGATTATTTTGTTCATACCAGTTACAAAACATGGTTTAATTTTGTAATACGATTTTCTAGACAAAACATTACCTGTAATGAACATAAATTAAATTATTACACGACGATATTGGTTCTTACCATGCCTATCTGTACACAGCAAGGAAGATATTAAATTAATATATTCTGGACCCGATCCAATTTCTTTCATTGTACAGACATTCATATCGCCTATTATTAAAGTAGGATTTATTGATGCATTTAAAATATTTTCAAAGTCATATTTAAACTGAGCATTACGGTATTATATTATTTTTTTGTGCACGTGTTTTTATAAATATGACAATTAAAACATAAATACATGCGCGGATTTAAGAACAGTGAATACAGAGGCCAGTCTTTTACAAACAAATTTATTTATTTGCTGTGCATTAATATCTGACCTTATAGTGCTAACCACCATCTATCATATCCAAAATAGTAGTTTATTATAAGTTACGGCGACTTAACTGTGATTCAATTTGAAATTTATTTCAGTATTATTATGGAATTAAAATAATTTAGTAAAATGGAACTATTGAATTTAAAACATTTATTAAGTAATCGTTTAAAAATAATCAATGCACATGTATTTACGCTTACAACTTAAACACATTATCCTCCTTACTGGCCGAAGATACATGTTTCGATATTTTTTCAGGATTTGTCAGTTATACTAAATCCTGTTGGTTGATAAATCTGCTACTTTGTCATGGCTTTGTTGCGTGGTGTCGCTACTACCATTATGGAATATAATAGCAGAGACAAGGTAGGCCTGTATTAACTTTAACAAAGGTTTCATAGTTGTGTAAATTTTGTATAATGTGTAGTATTTAAAAATGACTTTTAAATGATGCTATTGAGATAAAGAGAGGTTTGAAGACTGGCCTGAATAGTCCTGGACAATAGATAAATCATTAAGACCAAATGAAGGAGGCGATATAAGTAAAATATATACTTTTTCATATTTCTGTTATAAACTTATCCTAATCTTCTAAATGAGCAGTTTTTGCTTATTTTCAAAACAAGTTATATGTTGCGACCATTGTAATATGTAATCAATAATGCGTATTATGTTATAATAATGATAAAATAAATAATATTTATTTTAGGAGGTGTTTGAAAGAGTTAAGGTTATAGGGGACAGTCATTGTTTATTTCGGGCAATGAGTATGGCGTTGTGGGGTACACAACATCGGCACGCGGAAGTTAGGACGAGCATAGTGAACCACGTAGTAACAAACTGGCAGCATTACTATGAGAGAATACAATATACGCTCGGAGAAGAATTTAACTCTCCTCTAAAATATGCAAACCTAATGGGAAATGTACAGAAGCGAATATATGGATCGGAATTTGAAATTACAGTTTTTTGCGAGGTTTACAAGAGAAATGCAACTGTATACAGAGAAAGAGATGTTAAACAAAGGATTTGTGGGAAAGATACTATCTTTAAGGTTGCTAATTTTAATATCAATCAAGTGTATACAACATATGATTTTGTATTTCAAGGAATAGAAAAAGGTCACGAGTCAGAAGGCCATTATGATCTACTAATAAAAAAAAATTTACTTGAGTTGGAAGTCTCCGATGAACCCCACAAATCTAACACCAGACATGATACTACCATTCATAAAAGTGGCATCGCAGAAAACAGTTACAGTTCGTCTGATCAACCTAAAAATGTAGAAAAAACCCCATTACAGAATCTGCAATTGAAAGAGAAATCGATGAATGTAGTTCAACATATCCTGATGTGTTAGAGAAATTGATTGCGTTTTTAAACAAGAAAGGATGCTGTAACCAAAAATTAAAAAAACGTAGCAAGGAAAGACACGCATTATTCAAAGAGGCTGCTTTGTTGATATTTGGGGACTGCAGTAACAAACACATGTTATTGCTTAATAAATTGTATGAAAAAAACTTTTCAAAATTCATAACAAAAGTTACAGCAGAAAAAGACATCCAACAATCTCCTTGGAACAAAGTAAACGAGAAGTATGCGGAATTACTAAACAGTGTTTTGAACACGCTCGGTGATGAAATAACAAAAGAAGAACTAATGGAAAAGGAAAAGATCGTTTATCATAAAGTGTACAATCACTATTGTCAGAAGGTAGGATGGAAAGGGAGTAATAAAAATAATGCAAGAAAATTCAAGCATGTTTGGAATAAGTTTCTAACACAATTACCTGAGTCAGATATTGGAATAAGGCAAATAACAGGCTAAGGAGAAACATTCGCTGATAGATTAAAAGACAGCAGAGGCTGTGTGAAGTCATTGACTTATTGCAAATCACCAAGCCACCAGGACTTACAAACATCAACGAAAACAGAAATCTTTATTAACAATACAATTCATAGCACTGTTATTTTGTGGGAAAATGAGTGTAAAAAAGATCAGAGATTTGAACATTTAGTCAAAGAGTTTATTAGCTGTCATCGTAGGGTCGGTGGAGTGTGTACGTGGACAGATTTTGATGACATGTATAAATATAAAGAAAATCTAAAACAAATCAGATCTATCAAAAAACCCGTAATTCTAGTTTTTAAAAAGTGCTTGTATAAGTTTTGCGACAATGAAATGATCATACACTTAAGTACAGTTGGGGACGAATTAAAAATTGAAATAAGAGAATCAGAAAGAGGTAGTGACAACTACGACATCTGTGGACATTACCAGTATTATGACGATAAAAAATACCCTTTTGATAGAATGGACGAAATTTTATATCGAGATAGAATATGGATGTCAGTATTCGATAGTTCAAAAGATGTTTACAGTGAATATGTCACCAATGAGACTGACAATATGAATATGGAAATATTACATCAAAAAGGAAAAATTAATGTATCGGCTAATTGTTCAAATAATGAGGAATACCTAAAAAAAAGTATTAAAAATATTGCAGAAAAATCAGGAAAATCGTACATAGCAGTACCTAAAAGGAAACATTCCTTGTCGTGCTCTAATAAATTTGCAGTTGAAGAAAAAAGAGTTACTGGTCACAGCGACGACGTAATGGTTAACGGTGTATTTGATACAGCCACATTTAGAATTTGGCTCCGAAATGCTGTAATAAAACAAGCAAATATCAGTTGCAGGTTAATATTTACAAATAGTAAACTAAGACATAATGAAAATTTAAAATATGTAACATATGCAAGGTGTGGCTCAAGCGCAGCTGGAAAATGTAAAGAGTTTAAATTTGAAGTTGAAATAACTGATATTGTTGATGTAAGAATAACGAGCAGCGGTACGGTACGTCTGTCCCGATTCATACTGGAAAGAAAAGGTCTTACCAACTTAGGGGAGGAGAACGTAAAATATACAAAAAGAAGTTGTTACTAGATCAAGCAAAAACGGTACAGAATGAAGATATGAAACATATAAATATAGATGCTGCTATTGATCTTAATATGCAGTCTGTCAGAACATTAATGACGCTGAGAAAATGTCGATCAGAAGCGTTCAAAGAAGATGACTTGCACTCAAACGACTTGTTAGACCTAATTTTACTGGCAAAAACCGAATCAGTTTCATCCACTGAGGAGGAAAAATATATAAGAAAGGTAGTAGCCTCACCCTTCCAGGTATATATGTTTACAGGTCTGCAAAGAAAAGTAATCGCAAGTAAAAACGTGCCAGCTGGTTATTTTGATGCAACAGGCTCGGTTGCAAGACAAGTGGTCTTATCTAATAACAAACCTATTTTGTATTATGCATTGGTTGTTAATGTTAATGGTGAAAATTTACCTGTCATAGAAATGTTGTCTGAGGTACATGACATAAGCGCCCTAGCTGATTTATTTACAACTTATAAGTATTTCTGCTTGAAATCAAGTAAACAACATTGGCCACTTATTAAACGTATTGTTTGTGATTGGAGTTGGGCTATGATGATAGGAATTGTTATATCTTGGAACTCGATGGATTTGTTGCAATATCTCCGTATGTGCTACAACATCGTAACGGACAGGAGTGACCCGCAGCAGTATAGAGCTAAAATAACAATACACGCATGCTGTGCACATTTCATGAAAATGGTTAGTGACAGGCTCTCAAAAGAAAATATTTTAAATAAGAGAGTGAAGAAAATGATACTGAAAGTGATGAGTCTCCTGGTAATATGCAATTCAGTGAGTGAGACTGATGAGATCTACACAATGCTTGCAACTATATCACTCAGTGAAAAGAATTACTCTATTACAAAACATGAGATTGATAAAGTGAACCAGATACTTGAAAATAAAGACCTAGTTATATCAAAATCAGACATTCCTCAAAATTCAAACCTTAACGACATAGATAATGAATATGTGAGTGGAAAAACAAAGCTAGATAGTCCCTTTTTTACCAGATATTGTTCAATTCTACAAATTGTTACGGACAAGCTACACACCATCAGGAAAAATGAACCAGCAACCGAAGAATTAAACATTTATTACTGTCCAGGATTCTTCGATTATGTTCATAACCACTTAATGCGACTGTTACCTTTTTGGAGTGGCTTAATGTTGTTTATGCATGGAAGTGAAGAATTTAATAGATTATCAAACGCGAACGTTGAGAACTACTTCCAACAGGTTAAACACAGACTTTTAAAGAGTAAAACGAATTTAAAAATAGGGCGTTTGATAAAACTTCTAAAAAGCAATGTACAGTCTTCATTGAAAAATATAAGTATAGATATTTCAGATTATAACAAAGAAAGAAAACAACGAGTTAGACAGAAAAATAAATTTTGTGATATTGAAACTAAGGTCATATTGAATCCAATGGAGCCAAAGACTGTCCAAACCACTTTTGAACAGCCATGCCAGATAACTAATGAATTTCATTCTGAGGATATTGAAGATGTTGATGATCCAAGTATCACAGAAACATGGCAAAAGAAGCGCAGATCGACTTCTACATATCACTTGACTACAAACAAACCCTTAAGAAATTCGAAATTATTTACAAAACAAACTTGTAGTGCAGGATTTGAGAACGCCGATAAACCTACAGTAGACGAGCCGCCAGAAAATGAAGAGAAGTACATAACTATTGATAGAGGACTACCTTCAGAAAACGAACACAGTACAAGAAAAGAAATAGGAAGTGTAGGTGAAGATAATAACAGGAAATTTAGGGTGAGTATGAGCAAACAGTATCCTCACGTCTGTGCGATTCCAAATGGCCTATTTATGAATCCAGATTTTTATTTGTACGAGGAAAATGAATTAGAAACAGATACGTATGTAGTAGCCTTTTTTAAAAATTTAGTGCCTACAAAAAAACTGTATCTGTTCGGAGACGCATATTTCACATTGAATGGATCGAGAGAATTACACCAGAATGTGATCGACTGCGCTATTGTTGCTCTAATTAAAAAACTGTGCAAAACAGACAACGTTAAATTCGTCAATACAGAAACTTGCGGAACACTTTTTAAACATAATTCCGTTACTGCAGCATCGCCTGTTTGGTATTATTTCCGAAACTTAAATGAGTATGACAAAATTCTAATGCCGTATATTGTATCAAACAAAAATCACTATTGCGTGCTGGTTGGAGACATACAGAACCACACATGCTTTTTCTACAACCCACTGCCAAGATATCCGGACAACTGTGAAGTTGGATTTAAAAAATTTAGGACATTTCTCAGTGGTCTTCAAAAAACTCAGTACAAGAATGATGGCATGAAAGTAGACAGATGGACATATGTAAAAGGCGAGGGGGCAGTCCAAAGTGATAGCTTTAATTGTGGAATATATGTTATAAATTATATAGAATGTTTTCTGAAAGACCAAAAAATGCCGACGAAAATAAATCCTACTGATTATAGAGAATACTTAAAAAGAGAAATTCTGCAATGGTCAGATAATATGGCAGACATATGCTTACAATGTGGAAAGGGAGAGCTCGATGCAAAATATGGATAATGTGCGACAGCTGCAAACGATGGGCTCACTTCAAACCATGTCTTAAGTATTTAAGTAAAACCCAACATGAGGTTGAGGTAAATGATTTCATATTTATTTGCAAACTTTGCCAACAATTTAAATCGAAATACAACAGGAACCCATGGGAATGAAACAATTAACAACAACACTTGTTTTTAAGGAAAAATATTAGGTCCCGCCCAACGCAAAGAAAAGTGCTTAACGGTTTGGTAGTGAATTGAGTAGCTGCCAATATCGTTATGCACAGTATATTGATAGACAGAAGCCAATGAATTGAAGAGATCCAAATAGAACTTGCAACAACCACTGTTTGAAAAAGTTATTAGGTCCCATAAAAATAATGAGATGTTTCCTGAAGTTGTTGGTAGTGAAACTAGTAGCTACCATTAGTTTTATATTAATTGTAATTATTATCAAGAACCCTAACCCTACAACTAACTACCTCATACGCCATACTTAACCCCGAAATATACTATACTCTACTTCCACCACCTCATCTCTTTCGAAAAGAATCCTTCTACAACCAGAACCTGCTTAGACGATGGTAATGACCACACGAAGGACGTGTCGCTGTCGTGAGCAACATGTTCTCCTCTTCCTGACAACATGATTTACTGAAGTGGTAAAGGGATACAATTGTCCCTCAGATTGATATTTAGATTAAACGTATATTTAGATTGTTTATAAGAATACTCTTTACAGGTGAAGTAAAACATTAATAACAAAAAGTAATTTTTAGAAATTGTAAATGTTTTACAGCCGTATTTTTCTTCATTATTATTGTATGGGAATTGTGTCATAACTGACAGAGCGCAGTGAATACATACATACGGTCCTTCTTATCCCATACATGTGTTAGCGTAAACATTTCCATCCACGAATAATTTAATTGTTTTGCTTAAATCATGGCCTGTAAATTCATTCCCATAATATATCATACATGTATATAGACATTTCAGTAACAGTTTCTGCTATTGATGTCCGTAAAATAGGTCCATAGTTGCATGGCAGAATAAATTTTGTTGGTGTTGGGTATTTGTAATATAAATTTAAAATACTCGTACATAACATATGCTTAAAGAAATTGTAATAACATATTTGTTGGTATTATCTTTTAAGTTTGTACCCGTTGAGTTCCAGAGTCTAGAGAAGGAAGAAGAAAAAAGAAGAAAGTGGTGTTTTTTTAGTGGGTATGCCATCAGAATACTATCTGGTGGAGAGCCCCACACTTGTTCGCTTGGTTACGGTAAGACCAAGCGTTCGTGCAGCAATGCATTTTTTCACCACTTAAAAAAAAAAACAACATGATTTGTGTCATATTAATTTTACTTTTTGTTACAGCTCTCATTTTTTTAAAATTTCCTGACTACATGGAAAAGAAGTACGAGTATTGTCTAATAAAAAGGTATTGTATTACTTATATAACTAATAAGTACAAAACACAAACAACTTCAATTTCGTTGGTATATTAAAGTTCAGCTTACAGAGCATCTGTGTACAAAGTTTCATTGCGGGCACTTGTTTAGTTTAGTCTCAGGAGTGACTTTTATATGAGAACGCCCGTCCAACGGTGCATTTAATTTAGACGATAGGACCTCTGACGGCCGACACCACCTTTTTGACGTTGGTATATTAAAGTTCGGCTTACAGAGCATCTGTGTACAAAGTTTCATTGCGGGCACTTGTTTAGTTTAGTCTCAGGAGTGACTTTTATATGAGAACGCCCGTCCAACGGTGCATTTAAATTAGACGATAGGACCTCTGACGGCCGACACCACATTTTTGACGTTGGTATATTAAAGTTCGGCTTACAGAGCATCTGTGTACAAAGTTTCATTGCGGGCACTTGTTTAGTTTAGTCTCAGGAGTGACTTTTATACGAGAACGCCCGTCCAACGGTGCATTTAAATTAGACGATAGGACCTCTGACGGCCGACACCACATTTTTGACGTTGGTATATTAAAGTTCGGCTTACAGAGCATCTGTGTACAAAGTTTCATTGCGGGCACTTGTTTAGTTTAGTCTCAGGAGTGACTTTTATATGAGAACGCCCGTCCAACGGTGCATTTAATTTAGACGATAGGACCTCTGACGGCCGACACCACCTTTTTGACGTTGGTATATTAAAGTTCAGCTTACAGAGCATCTGTGTACAAAGTTTCATTGCGGGCACTTGTTTAGTTTAGTCTCAGGAGTGACTTTTAAACGAGAACGCCCGTCCAACGGTGCATTTAAATTAGACGATAGGACCTCTGACGGCCGACACCACATTTTTGACGTTAGTATATTAAAGTTCAGCTTACAGAGCATCTGTGTACAAAGTTTCATTGCGGGCACTTGTTTAGTTTAGTCTCAGGAGTGACTTTTATATGAGAACGCCCGTCCAACGGTGCATTTAATTTAGACGATAGGACCTCTGACGGCCGACACCACCTTTTTGACGTTGGTATATTAAAGTTCAGCTTACAGAGCATCTGTGTACAAAGTTTCATTGCGGGCACTTGTTTAGTTTAGTCTCAGGAGTGACTTTTATACGAGAACGCCCGTCCAACGGTGCATTTAAATTAGACGATAGGACCTCTGACGGCCGACACCACATTTTTGACGTTGGTATATTAAAGTTCGGCTTACAGAGCATCTGTGTACAAAGTTTCATTGCGGGCACTTGTTTAGTTTAGTCTCAGGAGTGACTTTTATATGAGAACGCCCGTCCAACGGTGCATTTAATTTAGACGATAGGACCTCTGACGGCCGACACCACCTTTTTGACGTTGGTATATTAAAGTTCAGCTTACAGAGCATCTGTGTACAAAGTTTCATTGCGGGCACTTGTTTAGTTTAGTCTCAGGAGTGACTTTTATACGAGAACGCCCGTCCAACGGTGCATTTAAATTAGACGATAGGACCTCTGACGGCCGACACCACATTTTTGACGTTAGTATATTAAAGTTCAGCTTACAGAGCATCTGTGTACAAAGTTTCATTGCGGGCACTTGTTTAGTTTAGTCTCAGGAGTGACTTTTATATGAGAACGCCCGTCCAACGGTGCATTTAAATTAGACGATAGGACCTCTGACGGCCGACACCACATTTTTGACGTTGGTATATTAACATTCAGGTTATTGAGCACTTGTGTACAAATTTTCATTGCGGGCACTTGTTTGGTTAAGTCTCAGGAGTGACTTTTATACGAGAACGCCCGTCCAACGGTGCATTTAATTTAGACGATAGGACCTCTGACGGCCGACACCACCTTTTTGACGTTGGTATATTAAAGTTAAGCTTACAGAGCATCTGTGTACAAAGTTTCATTGCGGGCACTTGTTTAGTTTAGTCTCAGGAGTGACTTTTATATGAGAACGCCCGTCCAACGGTGCATTTAATTTAGACGATAGGACCTCTGACGGCCGACACCACCTTTTGACGTTGGCATATTAACATTCAGCTTACAGAGCATCTGTGTACAAAGTTTCATTGCGGGCACTTGTTTAGTTTAGTCTCAGGAGTGACTTTTATATGAGAACGCCCGTCCAACGGTGCATTTAAATTAGACGATAGGACCTCTGACGGCCGACACCACATTTTTGACGTTAGTATATTAAAGTTCAGCTTACAGAGCATCTGTGTACAAAGTTTCATTGCGGGCACTTGTTTAGTTTAGTCTCAGGAGTGACTTTTATATGAGAACGCCCGTCCAACGGTGCATTTAAATTAGACGATAGGACCTCTGACGGCCGACACCACATTTTTGACGTTGGTATATTAACATTCAGGTTATTGAGCACTTGTGTACAAATTTTCATTGCGGGCACTTGTTTGGTTAAGTCTCAGGAGTGACTTTTATACGAGAACGCCCGTCCAACGGTGCATTTAATTTAGACGATAGGACCTCTGACGGCCGACACCACCTTTTTGACGTTGGTATATTAAAGTTAAGCTTACAGAGCATCTGTGTACAAAGTTTCATTGCGGGCACTTGTTTAGTTTAGTCTCAGGAGTGACTTTTATTTGAGAACGCCCGTCCAACGGTGCATTTAATTTAGACGATAGGACCTCTGACGGCCGACACCACCTTTTGACGTTGGCATATTAACATTCAGGTTATTGAGCACCTGTGTACAAATTTACATTGCGGGCACTTGTTTAGTTTAGTCTCAGGAGTGACTTTTATACGAGAACGCCCGTCCAACGGTGCATTTAAATTAGACGATAGGACCTCTGACGGCCGACACCATATTTTTGACGTTGGTATATTAAAGTTCAGCTTACAGAGCATCTGTGTACAAAGTTTCATTGCGGGCACTTGTTTAGTTTAGACTCAGGAGTGACTTTTATACGAGAACGCCCGTCCAACGGTGCATTTAAATTAGACGATAGGACCTCTGACGGCCGACACCACATTTTTGACGTTGGTATATTAACATCCAGGTTATTGAGCGCCTGTGTACAAATTTTCATTGCGGGCACTTGTTTAGTTTAGTCTCGGGAGTGACTTTTATACGAGAACGCCCGTCCAACGGTGCATTTAATTTAGACGATAGGACCTCTGACGGCCGACACCACCTTTTGACGTTGGCATATTAAAGTTCAGCTTACAGAGCATCTGTGTACAAAGTTTCATTGCGGGCACTTGTTTAGTTTAGTCTCAGGAGTGACTTTTATATGAGAACGCCCGTCCAACGGTGCATTTAAATTAGACGATAGGACCTCTGACGGCCGACACCACATTTTTGACGTTGGTATATTAACATTCAGGTTATTGAGCACCTGTGTACAAATTTTCATTGTGGGCACTTGTTTGGTTAAGTCTCAGGAGTGATTTTTATTTGAGAACGCCTGTCTAAGGGTGCATTTAAATTAGACGATAGGACCTCTGATGGCTGACACCACATTTTTGACGTTGGTATATTAAAGTTCAGCTTACACAGCATCTGTGTACAAAGTTTCATTGCGGGCACTTGTTTGGTTTAGTCTCAGGAATGACTTTTATACGAGAACGCCCGTCTAACGGTGCATTTAATTTAGACGATAGGACCTCTGACGGCCGACACCACCTTTTTGACGTTGGTATATTAAAGTTCAGCTTACAGAGCATCTGTGTACAAAGTTTAGTTGCGGGCACTTGTTTGGTTTAGTCTCAGGAGTGGTTTTTAGTAGAGAACGCCCTTTTAAGGATACATTTTTACATTTTAGTTGTTATATTTGGGTTTTTATTTATTATAAATTTAACGGGAATTATTTGTGGTAAATAATTAATACGAAAAACTGTGTAAATTTTGTAAAAGATAGTTTTTTACTAATTAGTTTTATACTATTATTTCAGATTTTGAATGTTTGTTAGCGCCTTCAGATTGTTGACTGCAACATTGTTGCACGGGATACAGACGGACGATAAAGTGACGCTAACTTCACGGTGGTGTGAGGAGCTCGTGTCACGCAGTTCTCTTCACTATCAGTTCTGAGTCTGACTTCTGAGTGAGGTTAAGACATCTAGGATAAGATTTGGGTTTTGATATTAATGTAAGGTAAAATTATATTTTTGTCGTATCTATCGATCAACACTAACGAATTAAAATTTTGGAAGTACAGTTCAGTAAGAATCAACAATTTTGTTGTTGTGTACAAGTTGTTGTATTCAGATGTGTACAACCGGTTTGTCAGTTTGTTTAGAGTAGGTCTGTTACAACTTATTGCTCATATTATTTTTGAATCAGCTCATAGTAACTTCATGGCTCTCCAGGTAGGCTATGATCATTATTATAATCACTACTCTTTCTGTCATATATGTAGGCTAAAAATTCTGTTCTTGTTCACAGAAATCATGGTTTAAGTTTGTAAGATCTATATATGCATTTTTTGTTTAGATGAAAAGTGCTTAAAAATGAGATAGTGGGTATATATTTACTTTGGCCACTTCACACTTCTTGTCGAAATATAAACTTAATACAAGAAAGAATATTATTACAATAGATATAAATGGGAGGAAAGCCTAAATGATAACAGAAATCACGGAAATGCCCCTGGCCATCAGTGCGGGCTTTGGTGATGCCTCCACACTTTTGGCAATCCGAAATGTGCTCCTTTAAAATCAGTGTCCTTTGTAGTTAGGAGATGAAAACTAGAATTAAAGGTGGAAATCAAATAGTGTTTCACTGCAAAAAAGTTAGAACCAACACGATGTTGCAAAAATCGCAATTGAGAAGTCTTTTTTAGAACATTCTAAATTTGGTGTTATGAATATATTGAAATATGTATTATTTTAGTTGGAGTCAAACAAACTATGACTTAATGCTTAATGAATTAATGAAAGTAGTTTTGTGACATCAGTAATTGCAGAAATACTATTCAGACTGGCTAAGGTACTACACTGTTTGGGGAGACTTTAATAAGCGGCCTGCACTCGTTATTCAATTGCTGTTATCGAACAATTCGATATATCATCCAGCTTTGATGTATTTAAAAATCGTACACAATAAGAGTTATAATAAATTATCGTAATAATAAGAAATATATACATTACACTTTTAAATACATAACTTTTACAATAACATTACAAAACAACAAAACCAACTGTGGCCTAGATTTAGATATCAAAGAAACCTTATAATATTTATAATTTGCCCAGCTTGATATCAATAAGTAATAGCTTTTGAGTAATGGAGGAAAGGATTCTCCCCATGGGTTACCAGGAGCCAAACCCACATGTTGAAGCCACTAAAACAAATCTCGCCACTTGTGAGAAATATCTCACATACTTTCCTCATATTCATCACCATTTCAGTCTCAAAATATGAGTTACTTCTTGTTGTTTATTGTTTACATTAAAATTATTATAACTAATAATTTGAAATCGTCCTCCGTAGACTAATGGTTATAGTCTCGGCTCTCAAACCGAGAGATCACTGGTTCAAATCCCGGGGAGGTCCAATCATGTACTTTGTACTTTAATAGTAAACCAGTGCACTTCGAAGCCGGCATTGCTGATGCTGAGGCTTAAATGAAATCATATGTTAAGTTTAATAAATTGTAATATCGAATTATCCTTCGGATAAAAACAATCGAACCATTCGATAATAGCAATCGAATAACGAGTGTAGGCCACTTATTAAAGTCTACCCCACTGTTCAAACATAGTTTAAATAAAGTTAAGTTATTTTATATAATATGAAACAAATAAATTATTTGTACAACTACAAAGCAAAAGTACAATTTAAAAGCCTAAAAAGGAATTTAGTTTGATATTATTGCTTCAAATTAATTCAAAGCAAAATAATGTAATTTGGTATTTGACTAATGGCGACAATTACAATGAAGATGTACGTGTGTTTATTGTGTTACAAGGAGTCGGACATGTTTATCCTTGAAAATAGTAAAAAGTAATTAGTTTTAACATTGTTTTATTTGTAATATTTAAAAATATTGATAGCATTGGTAGTTTTTTATTTATAGTTAATGTATTAATATAAAAATTTAAAACCAGCAGAACTGTATCGTTATTTGAAATACCTATTATGTAATTTGGTTCTACATGTTGTTTTTAGTATTTTTAGATAGTCATGAATATCGAGGATTCGATGCTCATGAATTTTGATAATTTAATTGTTGTGGTGGCCGCTTATTATACTTCAGCCAAATATTTAATGTATCCTCTAAGCAACAACAGTGTATCACCAGCTAGAGGACAATGGCCAACACACTTTAACTTGCACACAAGGAAACCCGTCGGACTAAAGAAGGACACAATTTCCGAATCAGAAAACCCACTGCACATATTAATCACAGGTACCTATTCACTACTCCTTGAAGGTAACTCCATTGTTCAACTTAAAATATTCCGAGAACTATTTCATAACTAAGTGCCAAATAAGATGAGTGCATTGGTAGAAAATGTTGTAAAAATATCGAGAGAGGAACTAGACCAAGAACACAGAGAAAAAAAAAGTCAACATAGAGGTAGTACCTGATGAATAAACATCAATCAATCTTCCCTATAAAGGTAGAACCTGTTGCAAAAATGCTCGGACCTCTAACATTCCTTGTACTTTGTTGGCCTGAGTGTTGGCATCCTGATTATCCTCTCCACCAATGCCTACCCCCTCCTTAGCTTGTATATCCCACCCAGATTTGATTGACTATTTGAGATATAACCTAAAATTTCAAGCATATCAGTTATTGTACAATTATGGATCATGACCGCCAAAAAATTCTTTTTGGGAATGTAAACATACTATTTTAAAAAATTGATAAAAGTGGTTTGAGATAATTATTATAGCTGACCTGGCTAAAATTAAGTAAAATGAGATAATCAAATAGATAATCATAATTAAGTAAACACGAGGAAAGATCGGAAACACTTTGTACTTGGAAACACACATTCTATTTTCTTATTCAGTTTAACCCCATGCTTAATTAAATGTTATATGATTTATAGAGAAAAAAATTTAATGTTTTGTTACCACAACGGCTGTAATTAATGTTTTGGAAAATTTTTATGAAAGACTCCTGATGTGCATTAATAAAGAAGTTTGCCATCTTCCACAAGTTATTACCCACAATTGAATGAACATTGTTTCAACCAGTTTTCTGTGATTGGATGAAATGTAAAAATATAAATAAATATTCAAATTATGTTGAATACTATAGACACTATAGAACACATACTTATTTCAGAAGTCTCCATTTTTTTTGCTACCTGTTATAATAAAATTTAACAGTAACTTTTAACATACTACCAAACATTCCTTGTTCAAATTAGAGTCTTAACAATTAATTTGGTGTGCTAAGCTGATTCATTATTCAATTTTCTAATACATTTAAATGTAGAATAATTACATTTCTGGTAATAAAATAAAAAAGCAGAAGCGAGCTTGGCTTATATTGTGTATTTTTGTACAAAATAATTATTGTTTTGAAAAAGTAACAACATTTAGTATAAGTATATCCACAACAAAATCAAATTAAGTATGATTTTAAATGAGTTGAGGCGTGTGTATTGCTTACACTGGAAAAAACTCCCTTCACAAATATAAAAGAGGAAATGTATTGCAAGTCATGGTAATACAAACTGGTAGTATGAAAGAAAAAGGGTCTGATTAATTCACTTACATATTTTAATCTAGCATTACTGAATAATGAATCCAAATAACAATTCTTTAAAACAATTCTTCTCGGACATTAGTTGAGAAATTGGATCAGCAAAATATGCAGAGTCGTTCTCAAATTTAAAAACAACTGTGAGTTATTGAAAAAACTGTAACATTCTTTATTTTTAGAATGATTATAAATTATTATTAATGTACACCCCCCCCCCTTGTGCTGTGGTACGCATCCTTATCTTCTGAACAGTGTAACACAAGATTTGGTACAGGTGGAACAACTTGTGGCCAAGTACCGCGCAGTGAGCCAGTTCCCAGCACTAACTGCGGCTCGGATACTTCGCAGAGAGGGAGATCAACTCACAGTTACGTCGACATGGAGTCAACGTTGTCTGGAGAAGGGCAAAAACACCAAGTTCTGTCAGACACACCTAGTCCAAGGAAAGTCAGTCATCCACACATCCCCCATTGATACATCCACCGAGTGAGTCAGTTGTTTTAGCTCGAAACATCCACAAACACTAATTTATCAATAAAATTAGTGTGTTATCAATAAAATATTTTATCACTTGATAAAAATATCCATCCAGTAATATGGTGTTTTTCTTGTATTTACTTCGAAAAAAATAGTTATGAATTTCAGTTTGCTAACATTATCGTAAAAATTATATTTTCAAATGATATTTACAATTCGAAAATTGTAAAAACGTACATGAAATAAAATAATTGTTTGTGTTTTAATTTCGTGCCAGTTTTAAAAATAAGATGGATGTTCTTACTTAAAATTGTTTTAGATGATCAGTATTAACGCAGAAACGTTAACACATTGCTTCAAGCTATGCTTATATGATTGTTTTTTAGCCTTAACGGGGATTGGAACCCGGATCCTTGTAAAGTGAGAAGCCGTCTTGGTTACAACAAATGGCTTTTCTAGTATTGGGCGTTTCCTAAATGTATGAGGGCTATCCAGAAAGTAGATTAAGTTTCGCTCTGTAGCTGCTAGGGGCCATCACAGCCATTTTGATGTCAAGGCATTTATCCTTTCAGTGGCTATGAGATGCAAGTGAGAAGTTACTGTTGCTCCTTGTCGTTTTACAATAGTGGTTTAAAATGTGTGGCGCAATTTAAAATCCCGTGAGTTGCGAAATGTGTTTGGTAATACGGTTTTTGTTAACTAAACATAATAAACTAGTTGAGATTTATCGCCAATTTTGAGAAGTTTATGGGAAAAATGGGATTACTGAAGGTAGAGCGTGTCAGTGGTGCATTAAGTTTAAAAATACCAAATTAATGTGCATGATGATGAGTGGACGGCCAAACATTATGACCGATGATATTGTCTCTTAAGTCGATGAGTAGAGTAAAGAAGACCGCCAATTCACAATAACAGAATTCTCACTTAGTTTTCCTCAAATTTCAAGGAGTTTTTTACACAAAATTGTTACACAGAAGTTAGGGTACCATAAATTTTGTACAAAGTGGGTACCAAAAATCTTAAAAGAAACCCATAAAAATTAGCGTATGGCTGCTTCATTAACATTTTTGGACAATTACGAAAAAGATGCTCGATCGAATCATTACAGGAGATGAGACTGGGGTAAAACATGTGAATTACAAAACCAAATTCCAGCAATGAAGATATGGCTATATGCATATGCATATGGATATGCATCACAATGCAGCGCTTCGATGACGACGTGGAAGTGCAGGAGGGTGTGACAACCTGGTTGAAGTCGCAGGTGGCAGAATTTTGTAATGCTGGAATTTCAAAGCTAGTTCACCCTATGATAGGTGCCGAAATTTGTATGGTGACTGTGTTGAAACATAGTATTTTAGTGTCCCTTTCAAATATATATAATACAACTTTTTCTTGTACTTTGTGTTTTGTTTATATCAAGACGTAATCTACTTTCTGAAAAACTCTCGTATATGTAGAGTATTATAAACAGTTTAACTAAAAAAATCTTAACCCTTCGTATGCTGTAAGCGGAATATTCTGCCGAGTAAATGTAACTCGAAACGTTCTAAGCGGAATAGATTGCGGAATCCCCTGACAACGCAATATATTTACGTTAGTTCTACAAATTGCTGGCAGAATGCTTGAGAGTGAATATTTGGTGTTCTAATATGACGCAATGTGAAGCGTGACTCATCAAAACAGCTAGGAACAATCACAACGGAAAATTTTGTTTGCTTTGTCAGTCAGCGCCATCGCCAGTGAGCAAGCTGTACGCTCTAAGCGGAAATACGCGTGCGTGACAGTCAGCTGCCGGCGGCCGCTGTGTATTGTTGTTTATTGTTTATAACCTGTTATACTGCTTTAGCTGTCTGTTGTGCGAGGTTATCCATATCGATAATGTGATAAACTATATATCTATGTAAAACATGTGAGGCCAAGTCTGCCCTCCACCCAGATGAGTGTTTTGAGATTTACCAAACACAAGTCCAATATTAGTGTGCCTTTTTTATTTTTGTACCATTTTGTGTTCTTTATATATTCCATATTTGTCATGGATTTGTTGCCTTCATTATCTACTAACTTTGTATAATTAATATAAATTACTGTTGTGCTAACTTTTGCTACTTTCAGAAAAGTTTACTTACTTACTTACTGCCGGGGCGTAACAAATCTCAGTCGATTCTTTGCCTCGTCTATGAGCCTCTTCCACGCCACCCTGTCTTCCGCCAGATCCACAGACCCTCCACACCGGGTCACATCTTCGACCACTTGATCGCACCATCTTATCTTTGGCCTACCCAAAGGGCGCCTTCCTGCCGGTACCGCCTGGTAAACCTCTTTTAACCTTGTGCCCTCCTGTCTCCGATGTACATGTCCTAGCCAGCTAATTCTCTTTGCCTTCACCAAAGCCACAATATCAGGATCTTGGTATACACTGCGTAATTCTCTATTTTTTCTTATTCGCCACACCCCTTCATCACATATTGGTCCAAATATTTTTCGGAGAACTTTATTCTCAAAAACAATCAACCGCCCCTCATTTTTCTTCGTTAATGTCCATGTTTCACTTCCATACATTAGGACTGGTTGAATGATTGTTTTATAAATTCTTATTTTGGAGCATTGCTCAGAAAAGTGTATTGGACTTTATATACTGCCATGTATATTTACATGTATAAGTACTCATATGTAAATAAAATAAAAGCAATATAAAAACTATCACGTGTTTTCATCAGTTGCAACACCAATAAACCTAAAAAAATATATAACTTTGAAAAAACTAAAAATTATTTTTTTTTATTGAGCATTGCTATACAACTTGCTTTCAGCGTACGAAGGGTTAATGTTAGTTTCAACTGTGTATAAAATAAAATAAAAGTATGGGCTTTCTCACTTAAATAAAATTTTTACAAAACTTTACTTATTTTTGTTACATACGAAAAGGTACTTACTTTTTAAAAAAACCACGTCTTGTACTTTAACAATATTGTTATTACAAACAAGTACATTTGTAATAACAAATAAATTTATTTGTTGTAACTGTATTCTGTGAAAATATTCATACTTGAGAATCTCTTGCATTGTCAGGTTGTTGTCTGCGTTCTCACCATCTGGCACAAGCTGTGCGGTGCTGCGCGAGTTCACTCAACCTGATGGTGGCAGCAAGAAGCAGCACCTGGAGATCTGGGCAGACAATCGGCTCTCACAGTTGGTTGACCTGACACTGGCTGACCAGCATGGCGAGGTCTACACAAGTGGTCAGTAACTGAATTTTGTTGTTTTTGCTATTGGAACTCTAGAAACTAGTAAAAACTTGATTGGCTATTATTCACTTCTATTCTTTGATAATGTAGAGAATTAGATATTTTTATTTAAATAGAGATAGATGTACGTGCTTTTTGAGTGTTTTGTAATTAAATTGAATAGTTAGTCCCTTTAAAACCAAGAAAGTTATGTCTACTTGCCACGAACATTAAAAATATATAATGTAAGCTTCTAATAGTGGTTGAAATTAGTTTTAAGTGAAGATGTAGTGTACAAGACGTATTGTGTATATTCAATTATTTGAAAATTTAGTCGTGTAACAGAGTGTAATTTTATTTTTTGGCTTGATATTTTCCATCCTCTAGGGATAATGTAATGTTGAGAAAGAATCATTGTTTTTATAAATATTTTCAAATTTATTCATATTTTCTATTTTTTTTTAAATTTCCGTGAGACATGAACCAATTTGTATCTTATTTAGGTTTAATATAGTTTTTCGTGAAGTGGATAGAGGAATTTCCTCTATGAAAGGAACTGCATTTATTTTATGGGAGTCGGAAATGAAGAAAAGCAAAAGGCTTTGGTTAAAGCTTTCTAAAAGAAAATCCGTAAAAGATAGAGCAATGCCATTTTTACTACTGTCTCTACAGTAAAATGTTCATTTAATACACCAAATATTATATTTGTAATAATATTATTTTATGTTGTAAATATTTTTATATAAATTTTTAAAATGTTTGAAAACAAATATTTTTATTATTTTTTAGTTACTTTCTAACTAACTTTAAAATATTTGACCTAAAATATGAGAATTTGTAAGTTTTGATATAAGTAAAAAATGTTCATTCAAATATATAAAATAATAAGCTCAAAAATCAAATAAAATACTATCAGCAATGTTTCTTTTATGATTTTGCTGGACATTTACTCAAACGTCTTGTTTCCTCGGAAATTAAATTTTGTTTACTCACTCTACATAAAATAACTACAAATAAAAAACATAATTCAATTGTAAAACTATTCAAGTAAATTTCATCTTGACGTTCAAAACCCATAAATCAGCAAACGTTTTTAAGCATGGGAAATTACATCTTCCACACTTCCATCACTATCATTGATATCAGAATTGCACTCGTAATCACTGTCTAGTAACAAAGCAACAATAGAATACCGCAGTTTTTTTACAACAATTACGATCTATTTCACAACTAAACAAAGACAAATAACACCTAACCTCGCATTTAGCAGATGACCAACAAAAGCAATAACAAAACGTTTCAACAAATAGATGGACAGTTCAGTGCTACTAGTAACAAAACGAAATGAAATATATTATTTTCTTAGTAAAAAAAATAGTTAAGACCATGGCAACGATACCTGTCAGATATATACAGAACTAGAAGGCCCATAACAGTAAAGAATGGCTAAACATAGACTACATAAGAGGCTATGTTGCAGATAGGCTCGGTACGTAACAGCGCATGTGTTTTCCCCAACGGGTTAAAAATACCAGATATGTAAATAATTGTTTTGTCAGTGCCAACTACAAAATGAAGACTTAGTAATTTCTTAATACTAAAATAAATTCATTTTTAATGCTCATTATACATTTATAAATAATTAAGTATAAACGGGTATTAATACGATTATTAATTAATTAATAAACTAACTATATTAATTAATTAATATGTTTATGAAAGTATTAATGGTAACTTATATTTTCTTTACCTTATTGACTGACTCTGATATAACTATTATTTATGTATCAGATGTTTGATGTTAAGTTTGCATAAAAAAAATAACCTGTAAAAATTTTAAAATATGTTAATTTTAACCTGTAAGCTCTCATTTAACATTTCTAAAATTAGAATAGCTGACAATCAATAACTCATTACTTAGCAGGAATTTTTTATGATTTCAAGAAAAATTAAGTTAGGTCGTATACAATGCAAACTGGTCCCCTTGTCATCGAATTACTCGTATTTTGCAAGGTTCAATATTTTTTTGTTGGAATACAGAACTTTAATTAGGAACACTAATAATTATACACAATTTAAAATACTTTTTTTATCTGTAAACCAATAAGAAGTTTAATGGCATCATAAAATAGTTTTAAAAATTAATAGTAATTTTGAAACAAAGCACTATACTTTTAGAAAATGATGTCTTAACGTTGTTGCACGGGTGACAAGGCTGTTGCGTTTTCTCAATCATTAATGTGAGGTGGCATTCATTGTGTGTAAATCATTGGATTCTCATGATTTATTCAACAAATTCCTTTGGTTAACAAAAAAGATTAATTCCGTAAAGCAATTGTAATTTAACTTTGTAACATATTCAATGTTTTTTAGAAATATTTTAATAAATCAATTAATCAATACCTTTATTTATTAAAAGTACAATGTACAGTATGAATGGCGTCAGTTACAAAGTTAAAAATATACATGTACAAATTATAATTATAAGAAATTTGCATGTGTAAGTTTTATATAAGTTATGAGATTCATAAAAGAATACAGTACACGGTATAAAATAAAATAACAGTATGCTACAAAAAAAAAAAATAACTGTCAGTTATTTTTTCATATATTGAAGTGCTGTGCTCTAAAATTATATACATAAATATAAGCCATAAAAGTAAACAAAACTTTTATCATATGTTAGATGCAACTCTGATTCATATATTTTTTTTTTAAATATGCCATGTAGGCTTACCTTTAATGGCATATCTATTAATGGGCACCCATTAGGACACATCATATTTTTGCGTAATATGTGAAAATGCAGACCGGCGTCATCTTGATTTTGGACACTGAGTAAAAACCTTTCGCATTGCTAAAATAGTTTATTAGTTGAAACAAATTGTGAATCTTACTGATAAAAACATTGAAGGTGAAATAATACTATATAGACGTGTGTGATCATAGTACGCCAAATTCACTGTCCTATAACTTTGATGTTTTCAATTATTATAATTTAACTATATCAATACTTTGTTTCTAAATCAAAAGCGTACCAGTGTATGAGGTGTGATAAAAAATACGGTAAATAATTTTTTATTTAAAGTAATAAACTTATATAGAATTTGATTTAATCTCCTTCAAAATACTGTCCTTGGCTGGCAATGCATTTATTCCAACATTTAATCCTTAACTGGAAACGTTTCTGGAAGGCTTCTTTCGGAAGGGATTTTAGCTGCTAGGCCATGGCCCTTTGAATGCCTGAAATGGTGTCAAAACGTAATCCTTTAAGCAGAGTTTTAATTTTTGGGAAGAGCAAGAAGTTGCATAATGCTAAATCGGGTGACTATGGCAGATGTCGATAGACAGGAACACTTTTTTTGGCCAAAAACTCGTGAGTGAATGAGAAGCAAGATGTGACACGGCATATTGTTGTGCCTATTTTTCTGGTCCCTTTCTTCGTATGTCGTTTCTTTAATGTTGCAGAACACCCTTATAAAATTCAGAGTTTACAGTTGTTCCTCTTGGAACAAATTCTGATCATACTATGCCCTCTCTATCAAAACAATGAACATGACTTTGATGTTTGATTTTTGATTGATGTGCCTTTTTAGGACAAGAAGATGCACTGGTTTTCCATTAGGAACTCTACATTTTGGTCTCGGGTCCATATCCATATACCCAACTTTCATCTTCAGTTACAATTTTGGCCATAAAGTCCGGATCTGCTTGAAGATAATACTTCAACTCTATGCAGACTGAAGCGAAGTGAAACGATTGTTTCTACTTTTTGCACGTTGTTGTCTGTTTTTGAGGTTAATGAATGTCCCAAACACTGCTCGTCTTCAATTGACTCAATTCCGCTTTTAAATTAGTCATGCCACTTGTATACAGTCTTCGGAGTTACCACATTACCGCCATACACAGATTGTAACATTTCGTGAGCTTCTTTGGTATTCTTTTGCAACTTAAAACAAAACTTAATGTTAAAATGCTTTGTTCTAAATCCATGATGCGTGACAGACACGATAAACATGACTCACTTAGAGGCTCTGGCAGTCGTCTGACAAGCGCCAGCGTGTTGAAACTTGTCACTGCCTGTCCCAACAGATTACACTACTAGCCAAATTACATAATATGTATGTAATATCAGCAGTTGTAGGTATAAAAACTTATTCACTGTATTATTTGATCACACCTCGTATTTAATACAATTATCATTTATCACATTCTCAAAGTTTTCTCTTTCTTCAGTACACATTTTCTCAAAAACATAAAACAACGTGGTCAGTGTGAAAAACAGCTTTCGGCTGGAAAAAAAACTAAATTAAGATTTTTTTCCTTATTTTTATTCCTTATTCTTTCACTGTTTTGAAAGTGTAAGACAATGGTTAAGCTCATTTAAGTCACCATTATCTCATATTGCCTTTTCATATGGAGGCTTTTGGAATTACTGGTTAGGAAATACTTTTTTAGGTACATGTTGGACGTATTATCTCCAGAAATGAAAATATGGGAATTATTTAATACTCACAAATAAATGTAGTTAAATAATAACTGCGAAATGAAACAGGCTTTTTCATTGCATTTGTTTATTACAGGAGAGTTCTGCTGTCTAGAGTGGTCGCCTTGTGAGAAGAAGCTTTTGTATGTGGCTGAGAAAAAGCAACCAAAGGCAGAACCATTCTATCCAAGCAAGCCCATAGATAAGGATTCTGTCATACCAGAGGAAAAACTTCCTAAAAAGGTAATTATTATAGTTTGTTTTACAGTTAAATCCCAATTATTTGGGAGCGAACGTACGATTTGCATTTTAACCTTGGTAGCCAAAAATAATTAAATAATAATTCTTCTGGGTCAGTCGGTAAGTAGATTTTGTAACAATTTACATATATGTATATATATTAATAATTCTTTTTGTTTTTTTCTGGGATTTATATATAATCAATATCTCAAAAAACTGTTTGAGATATATAAATTGTTAAATACAAGAAGTTTAGGAAACGTTATTAGCATTCCTGAATTTTTTCTCTAGGTACATAAATAACAACACACGAAACAGCTATATAATACATATTGAACAAAACAAAAACTATTATTTTTGTTTCTTTAAATGGAGTTGTAATTTTTTTACCCTTTTATCCCCAAGCATATTGGGCAGGCACATAATGCCAGAGTTACTGGTATAGTGTTCAGTTGGGCGCAGCGGCTTATCCTCTGCGTACGTTACAGTAGTGCCGGAGCAGTTGCATGATTGCATATTGGGCAGGCACATAATGCCAGAGTTACTGGTATAGTGTTCAGTTGGGCGCAGCGGCTTATCCTCTGCGTACGTTACAGTAGTGCCGGAGCAGTTGCATGATTGCATATTGGGCAGGCACATAATGCCAGAGTTACTGGTATAGTGTTCAGTTGGGCGCAGCGGCTTATCCTCTGCGTACGTTACAGTAGTGCCGGAGCAGTTGCATGATTGCATATTGGGCAGGCACATAATGCCAGAGTTACTGGTATAGTGTTCGGTTGGGCGCAGCGGCTTATCCTCTGCGTACGTTACAGTAGTGCCGGAGCAGTTGCATGATTTAATACACATAGACTTAAATCGTTAATATTTCGCTAACTTTTATAATAAATTAATCATTTTTGTCTCATTTTTTCATTATTTAGGAAAACAATGAAATGTAATGGAATTAATTAAATGTTGATCTTAAAAAGTTGTACCTTTAAAAGTAGATTTTAAAAAAATTTATTTTTTAAATTTAGAGCTCATTAAATACCAGAAAACAATTTTACTCATTAACCTCTGTGTCACATTGTAATATATTTAATTGAGAAAGACCAGTGTAAAATTGCTAAAATAATACTAAAAATTTACAGATTTATGTATTTATTAGTAAACAAAATACAAAACTGACTTTTACCATGAAAACACAAATGTCGTTAGATAAAACATTTTAGTGTATATTATTATTTTGTTTGAATATTATATGAATGTCAATATTCATATAATATAATTAATTACTATAAGAAGTTTAATATAAAATCAGAAAATAAACTTAACTTTTTTTCTTTGATAAAGATTGATGTAAATGAATCTTTTATGTTATAAATGTTGAACTTAGGTAGGAAAAAACAACACCTAAGTATTTTCTCTAGAATACTAGAAAGTCGACAGCAAATGACAAATTTTTTAGAAGATTTAAAAGTATAAGTAAGTAAGATAAGATAAGATTACAACAATACTAATTGCTTCAGGTGTTTATCATCTAACCTCAAAGGCCACTGCCTTAAGAATAATGCAACTTTATTAAACATTAAAACTATTATACACATTGCATTAACATAACAAATTATGTTATATTCTTGAAGGAAATATAGTTCTGCATAAATCAGTATTAATTTTATTAAAATTAACCAATAAATGTATGTGTACTGTATGAAAATATTGAGAGCCTAAATAAAGGCTCTTGGCACTTGACATCTGACTTCGTCCAAGAGCCTATACAGGCTCTTGGAGTTTCACAACCAATCTAGCTTGAGTCTATGTAGGCTCTTAGCCCTAAAAGGGTTAACAATTGTTATATTGAAATGAATGGTATACCAAACTTGCCAGTGAACTTACCCTAGATATTTATAAAATAAAGTTTTGTACCATGTTTTGGCTGCAGTATAATAAGGGGCCACCAACACAATCGGATGATGATTATTGAATGATATCGAATCATCAATATTCATGACCATTTAAAAGACAGAAAGCAAAATGTCGAACCAAATAATGTAATAGATATTTCAAAGAACAATATGGTTTAGCTAGTTTTTAATCTTGGAAATTAATGTATAAATATTAATATCATTTACAAATTAAAATATAATATTTAATAATTAATATAAGTACAAAAAAACAATAACATTTACTTGCCTTATTTATTTTCAAGGATAAACATGACTGCTTGTGAAAAAAAAGAAGACATGTACGTCATTGTTCTTTCCACCATTAGTCAATAACGAAACACATTTTTTTAATTTTTAATTTATTTCCAAACACGTTTTTACATTAAATAAATAAAGAATGTTGATGTCGAATTGAATTAAGTTTTAGGCTTTAAAAATGTTAATATAGAGGAGCTATATTTTTATATGTAAAAGAAATTAATCTCTTTTTAAAAATAACTAACTAAATTATGTTTAAAGTACTCTTGAGCTGTGTAGTACTAACTAATACTTCACAGGGTAGATATGTTTGATAGCATTTAAAAAATGCTCGAATGGATCACCACTAATAATCATAATTTCTCATCGATACATATATTTTGCAAGATGATTGGTAATGCAATCACTTCTGAGACCAGTTTTTAAAGATTTCTTTGTTTAGAAATATTTTGCATATTGCATATTGATCGCCATTGTTCCTGTCGTTGTCACTAACCTTCTCCTATGGAGAAGAAATAACAGCAGCTTGCAATGACGTTACTAGTCTAAATAAAGAAAGCTGGTAATGATTAATTATGAATATCTTTAGGTCAAACGTCAAATTCAATAGTATAGATATTTAAAATCGATAATCTTCATCCGATTGTGTTGGTGGGCGCTTACTTTACTGTAGTCCAAGTTTCAACAGAGTTGTTTGGACAGTTGTCATTTAACAGTTATCATTTCCACAAGCTGTTTTATATAACGTACGTATAAACTTTTGGAAAGGAAAGTGTTTTTAAGCCCCAGGGGTCATGTTTGGTTCTGTAATAGTTTCCCGTAAGTGCTACCAAGAAAACAATTGCAATAGGCAGATCTTGTATAAAAGTAGAAAAATCCAGTGTACCAAGTAAATTAAGAGAGGAAATGAAGCTTTTCTGAAGTTTTCAACCCGTCATGTTAATTAGGTAGGGATGGTTTTATTTGGTTCCCTTTCTCTCTTAAAAATAAACAGAAACAAAAAAAATTAGAGGATAACCCAAAGATCTCATCCAAACTAATTATGTACTCAATTGATAAGCCTTATCTTTATAATTGGTTATAAGTAGGTCGTTGAGTCAGTGACCAATTAAAGAAAGTTGAAGTTCTGAATTTATAAGAAACAATGAACTAAACTAACTATGTTTTTGTATGGCAAAAATAGTTAGTTATCTTTGAAAATTTAAATTATGGCAGTACAAAAGTATTCATAAAGAACAATTAATGGCAGAAATAAGATTTCCCATATTATTTATCTTGTGTTTATAATACACTTGGCTTGAATAGTGGTAAACGTAAAAACTAGTTATGTCTGTATTAATTATATACAGTACAGAATTTTTAAGGTTTGGTAGTATAGTATTACTTAGTTACTATTATTTAATAACATTGTGCATACTGAATAAATATTACAAAAGAATAAAATAGAAACATGTTAAACACTTTGGAGATTGTGTACATTCTGCAACACAATTAATTTGTGTGTTAAGAGTAAAAATATAGGAACCAAGCAGTACCAATAATACCTCCACCTCCTTTTGACCTCGCCTCCCCCCTCTTAATGCCCCTTCAACAGCATCAATGCCTCTACATGAACTCTTTCTATTTTATACATTTATTTTTTATTTTACAACATTTCGTCAAGAAATCTGCTAGTAATATGTTAGGTTGTTCTGTGTGTTGACTTTTTGATCCTCAAAATACATCATTCCTCAAATCAAATTATGATTCAATTCAATATTAAAATAATTTGTTTGGTTTTAGAGGATAATTGTCTCAAGACTGTCAAGTAACTGTGTTGAACAGTTATGATAATATAATTGAACATTAGATGCACAAAGTGACTTTTGTCAGCACAATAAATGAAAGGAACTTCAGAAAGTATTTTGTACCAGTTTATATTGACAATAATAGATGTTTGCTTGGGAAAGAAGCTCCTCTGTCGTAGACAATAATTAGAATCAGTTCTCACAAAGTTTGCATTGGCAACTCGGTGTAGATGCTGTAAATTAGGTAGCAGGCTACTATATCCCTCTAGAGAGTATTTGTATTGAATAAAAATCCCTGCAGCATTTTGATTCTCTGTTTCACTCTATTCTAAAATAAATAATAGGTAGGCAAGAATAATCTTATTTTCTGTACCGTTTTCAACCTTTTTATTTATGAACCGAAATCAGTTATTGAGTAGGATTGTTATTGTACTAATTAAGCGTTGGTGTAGAAATGAAAAAAATCATTTCTCAACATGTGGACTGTTAAATAGTTGTTTAATTTTACACAGCATTTGTTTTAAAAGTGACTTCATTAAAGTGAGAATTGGGCAATTAACAAGTACACAACGCTTGAGAGACTACAAACAATTGCTTTATTGCAGTAGATAAGATTGTGTTTTTACTACAAGTCTGTCACATAGTACAAATACAATCTCTCTACTGTTTATCACAATAAAAGTAGAAAATTTATTAGTAAGCGCCAAGAAGGAAATAAAAATAATTACTATTTGTTACTGCCGAGTTTAAGTAGCTAGTTTGCGTTGAGCAGCATTCGCATAAACATGACCGCCCATATTGATTCTCCTGCCAAATGTGAATTGAGGAGTTTTATTCGTTTCCTGCAAGCATAAGGGAATAGTGCTGCAGAAATCCATCAGAGAATATGGCGTGTTTACGGAGAAAACATTATGAATGATGGTGTTGTAGTACGTGAGTGGTGTAGAAAGCCAAAGGTGTTGACTGACACCCATAAAAATCACCGAAAGACTTCAACTTTGACATTTCTCGGATTGATCCATGAATGTAACATTCGGCCATCTTTAAACTTTTGACGCGATTCACGCACAACACCATCACTCGTAATGTTTTCTCCGTAAACAGTGACAGTAACGGATGTTGTTGCGGGGAAGATGCACAATCGACACACACTGTGAACCTTCCACGTGTTTGGGCGTCATGGCTTAAGACTGGAGGTTGATAAAAAAATTACCCTCGTACTTTGAATTTCATCATATCTTACATTAAAGATGTAATAATATCAATAAAGACCATAGGTTATCAAAGTGCATAAGTAGTATGTTGTATCAGTTTGTAATTTATAGTAATGATCCTTATGGTTGTATTGGCTGAGCATTAGCGAAGCCTATAACTGAAGGAGATGGAAAAAGAAGCTTATAAATTGCACCTAGTCCTATAAGGACCTTAGCGCTGTTTCGGAGTGACAGGATATTCAGGATGGGTATGGTTTGGGAGTAGGAACCGCCTTCTATCGAGATCCATGAGGAAGAATTTAGGGCACTAATCTTAAGTCGTGTCTCCCCGGAAGAAGAGGAGGCCAGCTCTGGACCAGCCTCTCCAGTCAAAGCATGCAGGGGGTGGCACACTCTTGTTGAGGCTAGCAAGAACCTCTGAGGTAAGGGAACAAATCCCACCAACTCCAACAGTCATCTCCCCTAGTAGACTAGACCTATTGAATTAACCTTGTACCCCAGAATCTCGATATTTGTAGTTAGTGATGTGCCGCTCCTGGACATCCATAAGGTTACCCAGATTTAAGTGACACATCGGTTTTTGCTGTGCCCAGTGGTAGGTTCAACTGGAAGGTATAAACCAGCCAGAAGTGATCCCTGCTGGATGAAACAGAAAGGTTATATTTAGAACAAGATGAAAAATTTCAGACATTGTTTGATTCTAGCATGTACCAGATAGATCAATAAAGCTCAACATTTTGGCACCTATGACTGCCCAGGTCACGGTTTTTACGAGCAGTGTGTGACTACCTGGTCAGCCAGCCACAACAAATGTGTTAAACTATAAATTTTGGCTGTGGTGTGAAAACATAAATACAGGTAAAGTAAAAAATGGTTAGTACAATAAGAATGAAGAGCTTCTCGGTTGAGATTCCACAAGACTAATTCAGAGGAAATGATGTGTGCAGGGAGAGGAGTATGTATACAGACAAGACTGGGGTGAGACCTTGGCAGGCAGACACCATCCGGTGTTGTGTGTGTGTGACCTAGTGACTGGCACAGTCACCACGCCAGACGGTATACCGGATGACCTCTCTGTTGGTCAGGCATTGTTTGTACCAGACGGTATAGTGGGCGTGGGTTGGTGTCACGAACCGCGCCGGCTCGGCATCGTCTTCTGCACAAACAGACTCAGTTACGTGTTCCACCTCACTGAAGACGGCACTTTCGGTAAGTTATGTTGTCTTTCGGAGAATACAGTTTAAAACTGGCTATAAAGGGGAACAAACTTTTACTTACTTGACCTATCCAAAATCAAATGTATCTATAAATAAATTAAAAATACATCTATATTTCAAAATTAGCGGCCAGTTAAAATGCAAAAAAATTTAACATCTGAAACAGTCATTTTGTTAAAAATTTTGTAATGAATAAGAATATTTATCCTTTTATAGCAAAAATAAAATGAATGTTCAAAAAAAGTTATACGACAAAGTGTTTTTAATTTATTTTGGAGAAATTAGGGATAACCAACTTATCGATTTATCTACACTATAGCCTTGCTATAAGGTATGACCTTATGTATTATTATTCAGTCAAATGTTAGCCACAAGAAGATAATCTGTCATACGTTTTTTCATACTAAGATGTTCGGTACGGAAAAAGAAGAGGTTGCTCTTCTTGCCTATCGTGTAGGAATCATTAAAAATATAGTACTGTTTGTCCTAAATAAGTTAGACTTATTTTAAAACGCATTTGATATCACTACTATCCATTTTCAATTGCAAAATACAAACAAATTGAAACCAAAACAAAAGAAACAATCAGACTCAGTAACAGCTGTAGTAGCAAACAGCTGTTGGGGCAATGTTATTGATTAAAAAATGTAGTATATCTCCTCAAAGCAGAATATCTGGAACCTTTGCTATAGAGGTAGCTTAAAATCTTGTAAAGTTGATATATGACGCAATTAATTTTAGAAGCAGTTCTACCGGCTATGCCTCTTTAACGTAATGCCTGATAAGGGACCAGATTCTAGTCCCAAGCAGTTTGGGAAGTGTACAAAGGGACCGGTACGCGGTCTGATGTAGCGGGAGGTTTAAGCTTTCCGGTTTAATTTTCTGTAATTACAGATATCCATACACACTGCCTAAAAGTGTATAAACAAAGCAAAGTGCAATTTTGTGTTATACATTTTTGAAAATACAAACACAATACGAACTGTTATTAATTTTATTTAACTTTATACTAGTAGATACATATATTAATGTTCCAGAACATAATTTGTTAATTCGCTGGAAAATGGTAGTGACATCCAGAACTTCAAACGTTTTATATTTCTTTATACAAAAAGGTTTTTCAAATCCCAGTATGAGATTTTATAGCAATACTTTGATTCTTGCATGATTTTGTTGTGAAATAAAAGAATTACATGATTATGGTCATTTGCCATCGTTATGTTTCGCAATAACAGAAACAAATATTTTGAGAATTAGTTTTCACCTATGATATTTATATAATTTAATGAGATGTAATGTATCTTTTAACGTGTATTATATAACAAACTTGTATTCCTCTCTCAGTGAAGCTATCAGGAGAAGGTCTGGGTGCACATTCACCGCGTTTGTCTCCAAACCGAGACTATCTGGTGTGGCTACAGCGGCCGGCCCAAGGACCCCAC
This sequence comes from Homalodisca vitripennis, assembly GCF_021130785.1. NCBI lineage: Eukaryota > Metazoa > Arthropoda > Insecta > Hemiptera > Cicadellidae > Homalodisca > Homalodisca vitripennis. The sequence goes on from NC_060214.1 coordinate 111,973,333, forward strand.
CACGGTTGTCACCAGCTCGTAAAGGCGGTGTGGGGGGCTCTGCCCCACCCGTTAGTACCTATGGTGGCCTTCCGTGTTCAGTGTGCTAGCGGCCACGAGTTCTACGGCCTGTACTGCCAGTCACTGCCATCCAGATGTTTTGTGGACAACTCCACTCTTCTGCTCAGCACGGTGCAGCAGACTGTGGCACACTCATACGTTGTAAACACAGGTGAGCCCTTTCATTTGCCTTGAAGAAGCTTCAGGGTTTTGGATTTTCTCCTAATCTAATACACCTGATCAGTTTACCTTTTGGGAAAAAAACATCTACTGCTTCTTTTCTTAGCACGTATTTTGAGTTTCATTTCCAATCAGGGATGACTCAAGGATCCTTTTGGGTCCTCTTGTTTTCCTTTTTGGAAATTAATGTTATTTTTTATGCTGAGCATATTAAGGTATATCTACATATTTTAGAATTGACAAGATTTAGTTGTGCCATCAGCCACTCATTCTACCAAAGATTGGGTTAAAATTAACCGCATATATCTAAATCTAATAAGATAAATTCTTAATTTTTATGAGATAAAGAGTAATAAGAAGAAAACAGATTCTGTAGAGTCTTTGTGCACTCGTAGAATCCAAATTCATCTTCTCTGACACGTAAGCAGGTCGTTTCGAAAGCTGAGTGGAACTTGGTTCTAGTGAGTAGATAGTTCAATTTTTCAACAAGAGATTCATGTGTGATCTCGATCCTAAGCCGACTACAGTATGCCACCTATATCGGGATTAGAGGCAGAGATCACATTATTGAGTATTCAAGGATGTGCCCAAGAAATTCCTTTTGTGGATGGATTTGATATTGCCATGTGATTTTTTTCCCACTCTTTTTGTCTTTGTATGGCATAATCTTTCGTGTTTTTATTATTCTACTGGTCGAGAGCCGTTGAGCCGTGGGAGGATTTATTAGTTATTAAGGTGTGTAAGATCCTTATTCACTTGTGTTACATTATTGTCTAATACTAGAATTGTGTCAGAGACTGGAGACCTGTACCAAGTAGAGAACGAGCGAGGCAGCCTGGTCGTGGTAGACGTGTACGAGAACACAGTTCTGTGCAGTTCTACCCAGGTGGATACTCCAACTGGTCTGTTACTGGGAGAGGTGAGTTGCTCTGTCAATGGAGATACTATATTTTTTGTTATGTACCGATTTTTGTGTGCTATACAGTAATGTCCATTAACCCTTTCAGGGCCAGGACCAAATATGAGATGTTGCAAAATTTTTTCACATCTCATATCCCCTTGTGACTAGTAAAAAGTGCCATTTGGCGATTTGGCAGTCTCTTAGATTAAAATTTATAATTTTTCATAAAAATTAGAGAATGACCTAAAAGTTGCAGCAAATTACTCTTATAGATATAAACTATCAACAAAAAATATATAGATGTAGTTTTAAGTCATTTAAAATTAAAAAAATAATGTTTTAATAGATTACATAAAAATATATTTTTTTTTTTACAAATAACTAAAAAAGGATAATAATTTTAATGTGGGAAGCTATTTTATTATATTGTACATTTAGAAAGGAACAACCATACAAAATGTTGTGTTATTTCTCTCATAAATAAATTTTTTATGACACATTTTGTATAAATACGCATAATTGTACTTCGCAACATTTTTTAAGTGTTAAAGCAACTGACTCTTACATTGCAAGAAACTTAAAATAAATATTCACATTATGGATGTACCGGTAAACAGATGATTGTAGGCTCCATAAACAGTTTCAATACAGTTAAAAAACACTATATACTAAGAAATATTTACACAATTTTATTTGAAATTTATTTACACTTTTTCTATGCTACTTGAAATTTATATTTACAAATATGCTACTTACAATTTCACTCCCGTGAGATCGCAAATTGTCAGTCATTGTAACTACTACACACAATAGCTAAGCACATAACAACTAACACTACTAATATTTACAACCACAAAATAAAATAATGAAGAAGAATCCATAATACAATAGTACGATTACACTAAAGCATAAAGAATTAACAACAAAAGATCGAGTCAGCTGATAATGTCAAGTGACAATTACAAAATAAAAATGCATAGACCTCCAAAATAAAAATGATATTCATATTAATTATCCACAAATATACCAGGGAATAAAAAAACAAAACTTTAAACATTTGACATCGTATTTATTTAACAAAACAACGAATATCAAGGAGACTATATATTGCCGCCTGGCACTTTTCAGACGCGATCTATGGCGGCAATATATTGCCACCTGGCCCGGAAAGGGTTAAAGTAAAAAGTTAACATTTTATCATGGTAAGTATAGTGCCATAGTAATAATGAATTGTCAATTTTTGTAATTTCTACTAAAAAAATTCTTTTCAGCGTAAAAAAGTTGATACTGTAACCAATTCTTCAGATCTCGGGTAAAGAGCTGCTTGTTGCTATTCTTCAGTATATCCGGCTATGAAAAGAAGAGGTCTCAGGTCACCAACCCTTTTGCGACTTATCGTGAGATTTGTTTAAAGTTTACTTTTTCTGTTTTTTTTTATTGTTAATTCAAGCAGTTGGCTAAGTAGCTGGAGAACCGTGGCTTTGAAATGCCACATATTGCAAGGATGGTCAATTTTTGTATTAAGTAGTCGTGGTCTTGGCAAAAAGGTTTTGCTGTAGTCTAAGGGTACAGTGGTCGATGTATTCCTTCTTCCTGTATTGCTGTGAGAGATGTTTGAATATTCTGATTAATATTACTTTTAAAATTATTTTATAAAATTTGGTATTAATGATATGGGTCAATAGTTAGCTGGTTAGCTAAAAAATACATGTATTTTTTTTCTTGTATAAGGTACATCAATTCCATAAACCACTACTAAAGCTAACCCATATTATTTCCACCAGCTATAAAACAGTGACGATTTTCATTAAAATTTTCTAGAATAAGACAAATCTATGCATTAGAGCCTGTGCTTTAAATCATGCCAGGTTACCGTCTCCCTTGATTGGGTAACAAGTCAAAAGCTCCCTGTGGGGTTGTTGATTTATTAAAAATTGTTAATCTCAGATCATCACAACATGATTTCCATTTCCGATCATCTTTGGTGGGCTAAAACATCTATTACCATTCCTATGTAATACTTAGTAATAGACTTACACGTTACTTGTTTGGATCAGTGAAAATGGTTCCAGTGAATTCCAAGTAGCGGTGAAATTGAACAGTGACAAGTGAAATCACTTTTGACTAGTATTTTTTAATATCTTGTGCATGCTGGTGAACAGAGAAATCAAGTGCTAGCAGTGAATTTAACTTTCTTTCAAGGGTATTAAAAACGTAAAAACTAAATTATTAATAGAATATATTTATTTACAAAGATAACAGTAAAATAATTATCAATGATTTTAGGTATCATTTGCGCTAGTTCTGTAATATTACTCGAAACATTATTCCAAAGTAATCAAATGGTAAAATTTCACCTTATTAGCTATATTATAACATTTGAAAAGTAATCACTATATTATAATATTGGTGGTCATTTTGAAATGTGACCGACATTTTGTTTGTCTTTTCTTTTTTTCCCTTGGGGTGGCCTACTGCCATGCACTTAAGCCTCAAGGGCTTTTTGTGCACCCTGGAAACACACCATGAGGCCTACTAAACTGGTAGGTAGTTCCACAAACTGCCGAAAACAACCTATCAGGTCCTCCTGGGGAAATTCACCACCCTTGTCCAAACTACCAAAGATGGCATACCGCTCCCTTGCTATTGAAGGGCAGTCAAAGAGCAGGTGTTCAGCAGTTTTATCCTGCTCATCACACATTCTACAGAGCGGATCCTCCTGAAGGATGCCGACTCTGTAAAGATGCTTCCTCAGGTGACCATGCCCTGTGATAAGACCAATAACCCAAGAAGACATTGATCTATTTAATGAGAGAAGTTCCGACGTCACCCTGGAGGAAGGCGACTGTTATACCATTCGCTCATTCTCAAGCCCGGATGCAACCTCCACCTTCTCTCATGCTCCGTGCGAACCCATTTCGAGACAGCCCTAGAGGATTCACACCTTGGAACACTGCAGAACGGTTGAGGGCCCGTCATAATTGTCGCTGAGCCCCGGTTGGCCAGAGCATCAGCTCTTTTGTTCCCAGGGATCCCCCTCATGACCAGGAACCCAACAAACAGTCATATTGTTGATTCTGGCAAGGGAGGAAACGGCTTGATAGCAATCCCAAACTAGTTTGGATTTGATCACACAAGAGTCCAGCACCATCAGCGCTGCCTGACTGTCCGTGAAAATATGAATCGTCTTGCTCCTATATCGCAAAGATTCTCACGAGCACATTCCATAATAGCTGTGACCTCTGCTTGAAAAGCTGTCGGATACGGACCCTTAGGGACCACCAGCTCCCTACATGGTCTCACTCCCAGAATTCCAGCGCCTGTGCCGCTTTTTGTTTTAGAGCCGTCTGTGAACCATTCAATCTCCGCTGGCGGAAGAGGTTTCCTTCCCTCTGACCAATCATCCCTAGAGGGTATAACAATCCTAAAGGGTTTGTCAAAGGAAAACTTTTGTGGCATCTGATTAGAGATCATATGCAGAGCATCCTTCTGAATCAGGGTGCTAATTCTGCAGTGCCCACTGCTGCAGCCCGACCAGAGTCCCATCTGCTGAAGACAGTAGACACTCCTCCTGGCCATAGCCCGAATGACAATGTTCAGGGGGGAAAGGTTGAGACAACAGTCCAGAGCTGCACCTGGCGCACTAGGAAAAGCCCCAGTGATAGCAAGGCAGGCCATCCTTTGGATACCAGCCACATGAGCTACCACCATCTTGGCCTCTGTTTTTGGCCACCAGACGACAGCTCCATACATTAGTGCAGGTCTGACTACGGAAACATAAAGCCAGTACAAGAGCCTCGGCTTCAGTCCCCAGGACCCACCTATCACGCGTCTGCATTACATTAGAGACCATTTCCCCCTGGCGATGACCCTTTCTAGATGAGGTCCCCAGTTTAGAACCCTTTCTAGGATCACGCCTAGGTACTTGATCTTGGACTTCAGCTCAATGGAAGAGCCTCTGAATAGAAAAGGACCAATGCCCTCGATCTGTTGCCTCCTGGTAAAGGCAACCACAGCAGCATTTGTGGGGTTGACAGTAAGGCCCACCTCATCGCACCAATATCCCACCCCCCTCATAGTCCACTCACTAACACTTGCTCCCATGAGGGTTGTAACAACCAACCTCTCCGTGAGCAAGGCCCTTATCCAGTCACATATTTGACCATCAATACCACGTCTTGAGACCGCATTAATAATCGCCTGAGTGGCTGTGACCGGCGTTTATTGCAGTGGAACCAAAATCCAATGGTGAATAACCAGAAAAAATCTGGTGATCAACAAGATCATCGATAGTGATATTTCACTACTTGCATTTCACCATTTGTATTTTACTATTTAATTTGGTGATGAGGTCACTGATTTAGCACCAATAGTAATACTTGTGTATTATTACACTATTGTTTTGATGACAGGTCTCGGGCCACTCTGTACTGTTACGGTCTCTTCTACAGCGAGAGCCCATCCCTCTGCCAGATTCCAAGCCTGGACTGCGGGTGTTCCAATTGAAGGCAGAGGGCCAGGACTCTGTCAGTAAGTATGATGTTCCAGAATTTCACCGCTCATTTTGTATCAAATGTTTTAGTACTGTCAAATGAATGGGGAGCAAAATCTGAATTCAGCGCTTTTTATTGTTTTGATGATAATTAAACGTATAAAAGTAGATAGAATTTAACATTTTTTAAGTGCATAAAACACATGTGGTTGTATGTGAACATTCATGTCATAAACAGTTATTGTTTCAACCAACAAAAATTCAAACGCAGGTGCTTCACCGAGGATTGAGAACTAAAGCATTTCAAGAGTTTGCTAGTATTTCGCTATGTACTGCTGATGGTAGTTCCTAGATCTAGTTGTTGGATTGTGCTGTGAACAGTGTTCTATTAAGAGTTTTGTGTTTTATATTCTCCTGGTTCTTAATTACTTATTTCCATGGCCACTGATACCCAAAGCGTTATTTGGGCTCAATAATGATCTCGTTCAATTTTCTGATCTTCTTCACCGACCCTCATATTGATCATTTCGATAAGCTCTCTGTCTTTTCATCTTTTTCCTTATTTTGATGTTTGGCTTAGCCCAAACAATCTAAGTAGCAATCTAGTAAATTGATTTACAATAATAGCAGCTGCAGTGACTCATGAAACTTCTTCAGCTACGTAAATTACACATACTTTCTATTCTACATTTAAACATCAAAACCAAATATCCTGTTTATCTGTCCAATCATTTTAAGTTAATCTCTGATATAGTGAACGACCTACAAGAAGGGGAACCACATTACTATCAATTCCAATCCATCGATCATAAATTTTTAATAGGTCCTGTACTGTTAAAGCTTGTCGTCTTTGGAATGCTCTCCCCGATGATATTAGATGTATTGAGGACCGTGCACGCTTCGGGGCAGGGGTTAGGGGCCTGCTGCTGGGGGGCCTGTATAATATATATACACTTTTTCTTTTGTATTTTAAGTTTTGAATTCATTTTAACATGTAAATTTTACTTTAAGCTCATTAAATTTTGTATAGGTTAAGAATTTTTGTTATTTTATATTTAAATTATAATTTAATAATTTACCGTAATTGTATCAAAATATAGTAAATTTACTGTACACAATATGAGGTTGAGTAGTAGAGACTCTTTAAGGGGAGTCTGATGCTGCCAATGTTAATTTGATCAAGTTTGTGTACCTTTTTCTCAAAAACTATATAAGATATCAACATGATTTTTTCGTAGTTACTTTTATTAGACTTTTATTAAGATTTTGACCCGGGGTTTTTAAGTTATTCAAAAAATTAGTATGGTATTTTTTGTAAAAAAGCTGTAATAAAAATTTTTTTATGAGAATTTTGCTAAAAGCCTGGGTCAAAGTGTGCTCCTTAATTTTCCCATCAAGTGAAAAAAAATTGTAAAGATATCTTTAGTGGTTCCTGAGAAAAAGGTACACAAGTGGAAAAAATCTAAACTTTCGGGAAATCGCATTTAAAGTTAAAGCCTAGTCTAATGCAAAACATAAACCTACCTCAGTACATTCCAGCCCCATATGCTGGATTGTCTGGATCTTCCTCTGCCTCATACTCATCTTCCAAACGCCTTTTTGCTAATGTAGAGCTTTGTCTACACTTTCTATAGCTTTCTGAGCCTTTGCGATTCTTGCTTCGTCCAGTTTTTTAAGGGCACTAACATAGTTCACTCCCGGAACAATGCCTAGATTTGCTAAGACTTTACATCTGGCTATGTTTCCCAAATTAAAACAAGCCAAGGCTTCATACACACCAAACTCGAGTGTATTCCTCATCACAAATGTCCTTTTGGGAATGCGAGACCAGATCATATTATTGAGCGACTCGCTCGGATTTTGAGTGCCTCCATGCAAACATTTCTTCAGAAGTTCTGGAGACGCTAAATCTTTGAAAATAGGTTTTATTTCAGACATTACAGTGTCAGGTAAATGAAAATGTGAATCATGATCATAAATGTCCATAAATGTCATAAATGCATGACAATGACAGCTTGTTGTGCGACAAAACCACCGAAAAACTCTCCATGTATTGCTTTATAAAAAGTGATGTAAATTGAGTTTGACTCAACGGATTTGCATGAAATTTGTTTTAAAATAAATAGGAATATATTTAAAACTAAATTTAGCAAAAAAATAAAAATTGAAAATTTTGACCCCTTAATAAAGGCATTTTTCATTTCATTTCATTTCCTTTTCATTTCATTTTAATTTAATTTAATTGAGTTTTGGAGCAGTTTTAAGCATTGACCTGGCAGTGACATGGACAATGTGGACTGTACTGTAAGGTTTGTTGCAAGTATGTCCAGCAATTGAATATCAGTAGATGAACTAAACGATGTTATATATTCTTAGATTATGTAATATGCTCAGTGCTAACGTCTGTCGCCTGTTATGTTCCAGGTAACTACAATGCTATCTACTACGGGCCTATGGACGGGGAAGCTAAAAGTGTTCCCCTGATTGTTTGGCCACATGGCGGTCCCCATAGCAGCTTCTTCGAATGCTACAGTGTCTTCAACCAGTTCTTCATCAGTGCTGGTGAGTGTGTCGAGGTAATGGGTTAATGTTATATAGGGTAGGAGATTCTCAATGAAAGAATGATGGCGGAATATGTAATTTGTAACTTTTTGTCTGAAGGCTATCCGTGGTAAAATTGTAACTTCAGGGTCTTGCTTTATCATCCTCAATGTTTTTAGCGGGAACCTGAAGAATATATGTTTAGAACTAGTTCAAATCCTTACTATCCAAAAATGGATTTATCTTGATACAAGTTATGGAACTGACTTTTGAATTAACAAATAATGAAGAAACTGAGAACTGTGTGTAGAAAGTAAGATTAGGACTTAATCACGGTGTGGTGTGTATTTTTGTACCTCGGACTTTGTCTTATCATATCCGTAATATAAAATAATTATTATATACAGTTTTATCCAGAAATGTTCAAGGAACATTTTCCTTATAAGTAGTATGTATATATGTATTTTAACCCTGGAACTGGTCATCCAAAAAAAAGTTAATTCAAAGTTTTCGATTTGTTCAAATGTTATGATTGGTGATGTGAAAAAAGCAAAAGATAAGGCATTTTGTTTTGAGTAAACCAAAAAGAGTAAAAGGTTCAATTGTTTTACATATGATAAAACCAGATAGTAAAAATCGCAGCTTGTCAAAATCGTGAAACTTTATTCAGTTTTCACTTTTGATTATTCAGTCACGTAACTAATTTTCTAAAGTAATTTCACTTTTAGCTTATAATAATTCAAAATAAATGTTACTAAAAAAAGGTTTTTGTTGTTAGAGCGATTTTGAAAGCTGTCGTAATTATAATAGGTCTCCGGACCAAACGTTCACAATACCAAAACATACAATTAAGTTACTCTTATTACTAGTAAATAAGAAACGACAACATCTGATCGGTAGAATAAAAACAGCTGTTTAAACTGGCTGATTTGTAGCAGCATGCACAGCTGGTGCTGTACGTAAGAACATATGGAATAGTTCCGAGATTACAAAACGTATAGATATCTAAAGCCACACCAAAATGATCAGAAAATGTTAGTAAATTGGATATTTCTCTTTCTATAGTTACAATACCAATACGTTTTCAGCATATTTTAGAGATGTAACATCACAAAACATAGGCTGTGTTACAAGATTTAATATTAGGTGCTGCCATCTGGAACGCCCAATAATGGGTTTTTGCAAGTTACAGGTGTAAGAATTAAGTACTAAATGTAGTACCAAGATCAGCTCTAATTACAACAAGGAGCTCAACTATCCCTATTAGTTAGATGTAGTTAGAGCCTGTTTGTGCTACAATAAGCCTGTGTTGTTACTAGGTTTTGCAACACTGCAGGTGAACTACCGTGGCTCTACAGGTCAGGGTCAGGAATCTGTGGACTTTCTGCCTGGCCGGGTTGGCAACACTGATGTGAAGGACTGCCACCAGGCCACATTGACCACACTGCACGCACTACCCTGCCTGGACCCTGACAGAGTGGTACTGTACGGCGGCTCTCACGGTGGCTTCCTGGTCACCCACCTAAGTGGCCAGTATCCGGTGAGTTTTGGATACGCACAGAGAAATTAAAGTAGCTAAAAATATAATAACGGTTCACATTACGAATTAATACGTAGTAGTAGTAATTCAGACATTTGCCATCATTTATGTTACAAAAAGTATAATACCACATTTTGAAGATTGAAATCCCCTCTTCTTTAGGTAAAAAATCCTAATACATAAAAATGCACAAAAACTTAAACTAAAAAGTAAGGCAATGAACTGGTACTAAAAATATTTACATGATACCTAACTGGTACACCAAACCCAGCAGAGATCACTTCTGGCTGGTTTATACCTTCCAGTTGAACCTACCACAGAGCACAGCAAAAACTGATGTGTCACTTAGATCTAGGCAACTAAACCGTGGCACTAACTGCAAATGTTGCGATTCTGTGGTGCAAGGGTAATTCGATAGGTCTAGTCTACTGCAGCAGATGATTGTTGGAGTTGGTGGGGTTCGTTCCCTAAATATCAGAGGTTCTTGCTAGCCTCAACAAGGGTGTGACACTCCCTGCCTACTTTGACTGGAGAGGCTGGTTCAGAGGTGGCCTCCCCTTCTTAAGGGGGACATGACTTTGAGACTAGTGCCCTAATTCTTCCTCATAGATCTCGATAGGAGGCGGCCCCTACCCCTAACCTTACCCATCCTGAATATCCTGTAACTCCGGAAGCAGTGCTAAGGTTCTTACAGGACTAAGTGCAACTTATAAGCTTCTTTTCCTAAGAGAATAAAAAAAAAATACTGGTACACCAACAACATGAAGTTGAGACAGTAGAGAATGATCCCAAGCGATGTTCACTGCAAAGAAGTCAGAAGCACAAACAACACAACACACACGCACTAGTGAAGGTGTGACATTGACAAGAAATCAATATCGGCATTTCCTGTGGTATCGCGGCGTGTCTTCTGAAACAAAGAGAACAGGAAGGAGATGGTCAGGAGGAGGAGGGGTAAAATGCAGCCACCTCCGGTCTTATGTTTTCGTCCTGTACCTCAATGTCATAGTGTATGTGTACGAATTGAACTGTTTGAGGTAGTTTGATTGTTATAAAAGAACAAATACACTATATTTTATGTGAAACGAATGTATGCCATGCAGAAATAACAACAAATCATTCTGTCTAAGAGTTAAAATAGTTAGAACAAATTCATTAGATTTCAGTCAAATCATTGTAGGGAATAACAACAGAGTTCGATATGTATTATGAACTAATATTGACAGTTCAGGTTGGAAGTGGTTTTGAAGGGATTTGTCACATTGAGCAAGTATTTCAATGTAGAACCCTGCTACCTTTGAGTTATGCTTTGAAACTATTCCTAAAAACACCTGAACATAATTATTGTTTGAATTTGGAGTTTTATTTGGCTATCTATATAGTTTATTGTGTAAAATGGTGTCTATCGTGAAATAAGAATAAATAAAATTGTACGGAGAGGTATTGCAAATATTCATCAAACAAAGTTATGTCAATTTTTTTTGCTTAGAACAAGAAGCTGAGAAGTCGCACTTGGTCCTAAAAGGACGTTTGTGCTGCTTTTGCAGTGACAGGATATTTTGGATGGGTAAGGTTGAGACTAGAGGCTGCCTTCTGTCAAGATACACAAGGAAGTAATTTAGACATTAATCTCAATCATGTCTTCTTGGAAGAAGGGGAGGTCAGCTCTGTACCAGCCTCTCCAGCCAAAGCAGGCAGGGGGTGGCATGCCCTTTTGTCTAGGGTAGCAACAGCCCTTAACAATTAGGAGAAGCTTCACCAACTCAAACAGTAATTTCCCACAGTAGACTAAATCTAGCGATCCCAATATCTCTGCATTTTGCGGTTAGTGATGTACCGCTCCAGGGCATCCATAAGGTTGCCTTACACATTAGTTTTTGCTGTACCCAGTGTAGGTTCAACTGGTAGGTGAGTGAAACCTCGTGGAGGTTATGTAGCTCGGTTACAAACCAGAATTTAAAGTTTGAATTTTATACAAATACGTTTTTTTGATCGTGGGTGTCAAGATTCAAGATTCAAGGTTTTTATTGTCGTTAGGCAATCCATAGAAATGCAATTGACAAAGTCATAGCTAATTATTTACAATGATCATAGCATATAAACCTTAAAAAATACATATTAGGCACATATTTTTCATGTAAGTCAATTGAATAAATATGACAGTCAATAAATAAACTAAACTATGTACATAAATTATTTACTAAAGTTAATGTAAGGTTTAAAAGTTGAATCTACACACAGTTAAAAATATCATAAATAAATGAATAGATAATTTAAAATCTTAGGCTACTAATATCACAGTTCAAAAAATCATTCACTGAATAAAAAACATTTTGTTTAAACCACCTTTCTGTTATTTTTTTAAAACTTTGCAGGGGTACAGTCCATGCCTTTTCAGGTAATTTGTTAAAAAATTTAAGTTTCATTTTAATGTAACTTCTATTGGTTTTCTCTAATTTTATTTGAGGCAATTCTAAAAAATAATTTGATCTAGTTGGATATCTATGTACTTCCTGCCGTACTTTAAACAACTCAAGACTCTCTTTAACACTAATTAAACAGCAATATATATATATATATATAAATTATAAAGGGTCATTACTTCTAGTTCTTTAAAAATTTCTACACACGACACCCTAGGTTCAACATTTTTTATTATCCTAAGGGCTTTTTTTTGCCATACAAAAACTTTTTTGGAATTGCAAGAGTTACCCCATAGGGTTATGCCATAACGCAAAAGAGATTGAAAAAATGCATAGTAGGCCATAATTAGCATATTTCTTGATACACAGTTTTTTAACCTTCTCAAAAGATAGGTTACCCTTGCCAGTTTTTTACACAGTTCTTCAATGTGATAATCCCAGCTTAACCTACTATCTAGATACATTCCCAAAAGCTTTACAGGCTTAATGTCTTTATATATTGTGTGATTCAAAGAGAAAATTATTTTTTCAGTTTTGCTGTTGTTTACCATAAGTTTATTAGCCTCAAACCAATCTAATGCCCTTTTAACTGCCTGGTTTTCTAACTTAACAAGTTCATCAAGACTTTGATCAAAATTTAAGAGAGTGGTATCGTCAGCTACAATATTGTTGTACACGGTGTATTAAAATCTAAGTCAATGATGGCAATAACGAAGAGTAAAGGTCCTAACACTGAACCTTGCGGGACACCCACTTTTATTTCTCTAAAATTAGATTTGTCAAAATTGTATTATGTAACGAATATGTATCACTGTAGAACCCTGAATAAATTATATTGTCTTATTATTATTTACAGTGTAATTTATCAGTCATTACTCTTTTCTAAAGCTTACCTCTGGTCCATGATTGAATTTCTGTTCTCAAATATCGTCTCACACGAAAAGCACAATTGTGTACAGGTAAAAACCAATTTGGTACAAGTGATGAAAATACAATTGGCTGAACATTAGTGAAGCGTATCACTCGAGGCACTGGAGAAATTTCATTTCCGTCTGTCTGTCTGTCCGCATAATATCTCAAAAACAAATTGACCTAAAGACTTGAAATTTTGAATGAAGCTCCATTTCTATATAAGCAACACTGAGTTCGATGATGGTGTTTGTCACTCCATGGTATTTGGGTGAGCATTAATCCATTGTGGATCACTGACAAGCTGGGCTCGTCACGCAGTGGCCGGGCCTAACGGCATGATGACGAGCTCAGGTCGCAAAAGCGGTCTGCTTTTACGTTTCCCTCCAAATAGTTCTATTAATGTCTGATAGATCTGGCGATCGTCTTCACTTGTCAACTAAGAGTGTTTAACAACGGTCTACGTTTAGAGTTTTCAAAAGTTTTATAAATATCCTACAGATCGCAGTTGTATATCGAAGTTGAAAAATCATTCATATGAGTTTACTCTCTGCTTTTTAGCGCTTCTGATTGGGTGTTTTCCTCATTTGTTATTATAATACTTTTGAGGTTAGTGACACAGAACTAAACGACGCAGACGTACATGTTGGCGGGTTTAGTCTAGACAATGGCCCGGATGTTGTAATCGCTTCGCCCGAGCCGCTTTATTTAGACTATGATTCAGACATCATCCCTGCTACCCCAGAACCTTGCTCGAGTGTTATCGTTCCTACATCACGGATACCCCAGCAGGCTCATGTTCCATCTGAACGAATACCTTCATAGCTGAATTTTCTAGTATACAATAGCGAGCGATACCGTGGCGCACCATTGCTGTTCGTGCGGCCGCTGACCGTAAATTAATTCGTGCCCGCTGGTGCCCGCGCGCCAAAACAATACGATCCGCAATGGGTTAACAAATATTGTTACATTGTTTTTGTTGGTGACCATGATGGCAACTATAAAATAGTAGACTAAATAAATTTGTAAAGATTTATTTAAATTTATTCAATCATATAAGATTTTAGCATGTATTAAATTAACACATGTAGCTTATTCATACAGTAAAATAAAAAAAATAGTAGTGGGAAAGTCAATGTTAAAAGTCTGTGACTAGATTTCATTGCAGCACAATCTTGCATTGTAGTACTCTCCCTACCTCACTGGAACAACCGAATCAGTTCTATTTGGTTGGCCGGTGAGTGCAGACCTATTGAAATCTGTATTCTGTCGTTCAGTTTTAACAATGAGTGTTTTTATTAACTGCATGTGTTTTTATTAGAGTTAGTGTGCATGGAATAGGCACACAACACGGCTGTTGTGGTTCCTAACTTGTGCGTGTCACGACACTCTGGTATGTTTTGTTTACTTTTTAACCAAGATTGTAGTATGTATTAGGTTAGTCATCCACCTGAGGAAGAGATAAGATTGTAGATCTCGAAATGTAGTGTTACTGATTGTATTGTATCACTGAACGATGGCAAATATCTGGAAAAAAATCCTGTTTCCTTCACTGTTTTTTTATATTAAGTGTTTATTGATAACTGTAGATGCAAGAATTTTAGGTATTGTCTTACAGATTACAGGATTATTTAGTTGTGAAGTAGTTTGCACAAATTACAAGAATGTTGTCTAAAGTTAAATTTATAAAATAGGAAATTTGTTCAGCAACTTAATTAGCAAGTAAAAGTCCTATAATTCGTTACGTGATTGAACATGAAAAGTAAATAAAATCAATTAGCATTAATATGACAAATTCACTGTCAGACATATCTGTTCAATAAGCATATTGTCAACTTGCCATTTTGATTTAGCAGTGTTTGCATGTTTTTTCAGGGTGCCATGTTGACTGTCTTTTTATGTTACTACAGTAGAGTGCATATTATCCAAAAGCTGGTCATCTAAAATGTCAGTTCAACAAAAGCACTTCAGATAGTCGTGTAAAATCAAAATTTCCACTTATGCGGTCAGGTGATGATTGAAAACACGGGCGGCCAGAAGTGCAAGTGGCGCGATTTTCCAATTGTTTCAAGGTTCCACGTCCGTCAGTACACCTTCACCTCTCTTCATATCGCTGATATCAGTGTTGCTATAACTGTCCGTGCTGCGTAACGTCTAGCATTAATGGCGAAACATATATTTGTTCATTTATTTTCTTTCAACGGCAACACCACTAATTACAATATAATAATGAACTGATAATAAGATATATATATTAGAACCAGTAACGATATCAAAAATATATAACAGAAAGGGCAAGTTCAAGTTTACTTTATTTAGAAAAATACAATACATTTTCATCCCCAAGGCGCAGAAATGCACGTGCAGGGGCGCAGTTGGTGCCTAGATTCTCATTGAAATTAACTAATGCTTACTACACACTATAACAATGATAACAAAAAATGCATATTGCATGTTATGCATAATTACCCAAATTCATAATTTTTACAAATAAATAAATATATTAACAATTCACATCATCAAATACATTAATAACTTTGATAAATAAATACAATAACAATTCATATAAGCAAAAAATATATTAACAACTTAGATAAAGAAATATAATAACAATTAATGTAATCAAAAACATATTAACAATTTAAATGAATAAAATATATATTAACAATCTAGATAAATAAATAAATTCATACATTTACAGAGCAAACAAACAGTGCATGACATAATAATATCATAAATTCTTAAAAAAACTATAAGACCGATACAGAGCATCCATCAACCAGGATAATATGAGTGCAATAAATAGATTTATAACAAATAATTAGCTCGTCAAAACTTATTAATTTTATTAAAAAAAACAAAAAAAGGAGAAACTAATTTTTATGATGACAGAAGTGAATATTGATGTATTGAATACAATACAGGCTCAATCACTGACTGCACTAGAAAAGAGAGGTTATTTGGATTTGGATTGTATGCTCTGCTTAGTTTTTACGGCAAACTTAGAAACATAGAACAATTAAAATACTGTGCATGTGGACGAAGCTTGTGTGTTGTCTTTGAAATGACTATAAGACTTAGCAGTAAATAATAAATTAGTTACAAGTAAAATTTAAGAAAATCATCAATGGATTTTAACCCTTAGCGAGCCACAAATAAATAACAAAAACTACTCCTAAGAGCCATACACCTTAAAAATAAAAAGATTCCCACATACCACAACCAATTTTTTTTTATAATTCTTATAACATAAGAGGTAAAAAAAACGACAAAATATTTTTTTTTCACTCTTTATTGTTAATTTACAGCCAAAAAATGGTAAAATCATAATTTCACTGAAAAAATTTAATTTTGACATTCTATGTGTTCATATATAAAATTAACAATAGTTGAACACAATTATTGTTATATTTTACAAAAAACAAGCATATAGTAATTTGTATTTAGAGAAAATATAAAGAATATACTAAAAATTTATATATATACAAATTAAATAAAAGCATTGACCGAAAAAAAACCGTACAATAAAGTCCTACATCACGATAATAATACATAAACTACACTGCAAATTGATAAAAAATATTGATTAACATCAAAATTGAAAAGATAAATACGCGGATCGAAAATGGAAGGGCAAATAAACATCTAACCTCACGGAAGGCTACAGGCGGACTGAGCGCGCATCAGTAGACGTCGTTGGCTCTGCGGGAGACTATGAACATCCGGCCACTCGCATTTTGTCGATCGAACAAGAGCAGTGACCTTCAAAATAGACACGAACGGTTGTCTCTTGTTTAGATAAACCTTGTTTAACAGTTTTTACTAAGTCTGTTACCCAGAAATGCTTTTAAATAATATTAAAATAAAAAATTGATTTTGCGTCAGTGGACGTCGTTGGCTTTTAGCACTAGTTTAGGTATGACGTCTAGTAACGTCATTGGCTCGGTAAGGGTTAAACGTGTGTAAACGCATGTACAGAGGTTAGGAGATTATGTCTACTATCCGTTGCCCTATTGGTCAGGTCTGATACTCCTGGACTGACCTATTTGTTGTAGGACTTCTACAAGGCTGTGGTAGCCCTCAACCCCGTGACAGACATCTCGTCCATGATAGCCTCCACGGACATTCCCGACTGGTAAGTTTCTAGGCTTCCTCCCTTGCAGGGGTACCAACATTGACACCGACACTGACGGAGCACCTGGAGCAGTGTTGCCACCCCGAGCGGTGAGTGAATGGCCACATTTTGTTACAGGACTTTTACAAAGCCGTAGCGGCACGTAATCCTGTCGTAGACCTGATCTCGGCATTTCACCTCTCCGACATACCGGACTGGTAAGTATGTCATTCCACATGACATACATACATAATTACATTATACTGAGAATTGTTTACAAGGAGTATTCAAAAATAAGGTTTGTCAATTTAATTTATGTATATAAGTGTAAGTTCAAGTTCAAAAATTCTTTATTAGTAGTAAATTACAGTACAATACATACATTTCATGTGCTATGTATAGCACGTGCGAAATGAAAAACATGGTTTAATTTAATTTTATATTGTCTTTCGTATCGTTGGCAATTAGTTACTTACTTGCTGGTGCAGCTACCATTCCATAACTCAATCCCACAATTACAACCTTACAAACTAAATAACAGTGAATATTATTAATACTAACAGATTTCTATAACCTGTAATTCCATTACAATAACAACAAATACTTTCTTTAACAAAACCAGAAAAAATCTATAATGACACAAACAACATAATCAACATTATAAATAACACATGTCTAAATAAATAAATAAGCAGGAAAAACACATACATAAGTGACAGAATATGTTAAGGAAGAGATGATTGATTCAGCGATTTTTCCGTAATTTGTCATTATGAAAACAGTCTCAGACTTCCAGAAACATTTCTCACTGTCGATGTATCATTTTAATAAATACCACAATTTCAGCTACTAGATGTTGAAAGAGATTCAGTTCTCCATCTTATACATAGGTATAGTTCTGACATACTGCAAAACTAATGATAAAATTTCTATGGTACGTTTATTTTCCATAACTGTGACACGGTTTTCAATTGTGTCTCAAGTGGGGCATTTTACTAGTCTAACATGAAATAAAATATACAAAAGAATCAAACTGCCTCCGGACATTTCCATTCCCAAAAAGAAGCCTAGTGTCTGTTATTACAGTCACTATTAAAACTGTTATTCACTGTTGATTACATGATCTTATGTTCATATAGTCAAACTAATATTTTGTAAATTTGTACATCCACCGTTTGAGAAAATATAAGAAAATCAAATGTACAGAGGTGAAAGTAATATAAATAACATGTTTATAAGAAAGAATAAGTATTAAAAGAACAAATCATCAAGTCATATGTTAAACAAACTTAAACACAAAAACATTTAATATCACACATAGAGTTCTACAGGTCTCAGAAGACACATTTATTGGTTGAAGAAGTCTTCTGGTCAAAGAATGTTACTTTACAAATTGTTTATATAAACAGAATATGAGTTTAACCCAACTTGTATGTTAACTTTCCGCTTTTTTTTTACCTGAGGAAACCAGTACAGTTTTCTGTCACTTTATGTCATTTTACCAAAACCCAGTTTGTGTGAGTCTTGTTGTTTCCCTAAAGCTCTTTTTATGACCTATGTTGTCAATATCCTGAATGCAATACTCACTGTAAATTTGTGATTTTAACCCTCTCCCGGTCGAATTACCGCGACTGCGCTTTTGGCGCTACTGGGCTGAATTAAATCGGCCGCTCTGCCGCGAGGGGACTGTCACTATCTTCTTGGTTAGAATGGTGAATTTCCTCATCACTAAATACATCGCTATTCATGGAACTTTCATCGTCACTGAAACCATCACAATCATCCACTTCATTGTCAAAAACGCGATCAATTTCGCTATCACGCAAACACCTTGAACCTGCCATCTATGAAGTACAGAACCAAGTGTAAAGACTGCGAAAACAACTAACGAAATGATTTCAGTAAATAAGTGGTTATAATAAAAAGTCCCAAATAGTTCATCAAATTACGTAAGATAGCAGCACAAGTCAGAAAGAATTGTACTACTAAACAACTAGATCACCGTCAATGAAGTGATCAATGAACCGTTTCAAATTATTAATCCTAGATAGCGTCCCTAGTCATAAAACTATGAATAAACAAGGCAACAATGACACTGCCAATAGATATTTCCAGTATTAGTTCCCCAAACAATCGTATGATAGCAGCACAAAGCAGAGGGCGTTGATAAAGCAGTTGGAGGCGATTGGACTTTAGCGCCAGGCGCCCTGCCGAGGCGTTTGCCCGGGAGAGGGTTAAATGTATTTTATATATTTTTGTAAATATTTGAATAAACGAACATATTGGTAGTTTAAGAATATTTTGCAATGTCTGTATATTCAAAATTGAACACAAATGATGGTAGAATTTCAGGCATCGTCCATCATTATACATTTTGTAACACTATAACGGTGGCAAATGTCCGAATCCTATTATCCTTTCAAACAATCCATTGTCAATAATGAACTTTAAACAAAGAACTGAACAGAAGTACTGTTTGTTCTGTTGGGTTGCACCACTTGTGTTGGAATTTGCTTCTCCACTATCTGGAACGTGTTTCATCAACTCGCGATGTCAGTTGGAACTCTGAGTACCAACTTACGTACATTATGACTACAGATAGTTTCGATGTTACAGGGCTGCTGTCGAGGGAGGGTTCCTGTACACAGGCAAGGAGCAGGTAGAGATGACGGCTGAGTTCTACCAGAAACTGCGAAGTGTCTCTCCCATACAGTACGCTGACAAGGTGAGTTATAAAAATTTGTGTTTGGAATATTGTATGCAAAATTAAAAATGACATTTCACTTGAGGAGAAAGCTTTGAAGAATCGTAATTGAAAATCAAGTCCTAAGAACTAATTAGCCATTACTCTCCAGCTGCAAGAGTTATCGCATTTATCGTCACCGACATAGTAAGTTAGCTACACCATCATTGTTATTTGCCATTTTTGAGGTTACTTTGTAAAATATACTAAAAATAATTTGTAAAACCTTTAGGAACAGTTATTACGTTACTGTTGTTTTATAGCGGTTTACATTGTATAAAATAAAAACAAATTTTTCATAATTACGTTAGGCTTACAAAGCCCAACACACACACATCTATCTACAACACATGTGGCACACTATTTTCCACGCGTTATACGTTATATTATTTTGACGTGTACTATTATCTAAACGTACTAAAACGATAAATACTGTGCAATGAATAATAACATAAACTAGTACCATTAACATTGGTGAATGCAATGTACACCAGTGAGTTGCACATTGCGTTCTATAATGTTGAAATGATCAATTGATATAAATCATGTGTTTTAAAAAAAAAAAACCAATTGATTAACCCATTGCGGATCGTATTGTTTTTGCGCGCGGGCACGAATTAATTTACGGCAGCGGCCGCACGAACAGCAATGGTGCGCCACATCGTATCGCTCGCTATTGTATACTAGAAAATTCAGCTGTGAAGGTATTCGTTCAGATGGAACATGGGCCTGCTGGGGTATCCGTGATGCAGGAATGATAACACGCGAGCAAGGTTCCAGGGTGGCAGGGATGTTGTCTAAATATAGTCTGTTGTCTAAATCATAGTCTAAATAAAGCGGCTCGGACGAAGCGATTACAACATCCGGGCCATTGTCTAGACTAAACCCGCCAACATGTACGTCTGCGTCGTTAGTTCTGTGTCACTAACCTCAAAAGTATTATAATAACAACTGAGGAAAACACCCAATCAGAAGCGCTAAAAAGCAGAGAGTAAACTGATATGAATGATTTTTCAACTTCGATATACAACTGCGATCTGTAGGATATTTATAAAAGTTTTGAAAACTCTAAACATAGACCGTTGTTAAACACTCTTAGTTGACAAGTGAAGACGATCGCCTGATCTGTCAGACACTAATAGAACTATTTGGAGGGAAACTTAAAAGCAGATCGCTTTTGCGACCTGAGCTCGTCATCGTGCTGTTAGGCCCGGCCGCTGCTTGACGAGCCCAGCTCGTCAGTGATTCGCAATGGGT
Source organism: Homalodisca vitripennis (assembly GCF_021130785.1). Taxonomy (NCBI): domain Eukaryota; kingdom Metazoa; phylum Arthropoda; class Insecta; order Hemiptera; family Cicadellidae; genus Homalodisca; species Homalodisca vitripennis. The sequence continues at coordinate 111,994,472 of NC_060214.1, forward strand.
TAAAACAAGCAAAGCGTTGCACGGTGACATAAAGATAAAAGGATTTGTCCTCAATCATATACCCATTCAAGCATAGAATATCTAATTAATGAAAAAACAAAATTGGTTTCTGCATCAGTCTTGTAGTAAATGTGAATTTATTTCTGTTGTAAGGTGAAAGCACCCACCCTTCTGTCCATCGGGAAGAAAGATCTGAGAGTGCCACCATCACAAGGGATTCTGTATTACCACACCTTGAAAACCTACAACATACCCTGCAAGTGAGTCGTAAACTAGTCATTGCGTACTCACCTCAAACAAAACAGGAAAGAAGTACGGACTTGTCTAGAAGTAGGAAATCTTCGCACGGGTGCCATTGCAGATCCCTCAGTAGAGTCACAAAGCTCCAGGAGGTGTTACTTCACAGTCCCCCGTCTCCTTTACAGGAAATTTCTCTCCTGCGGTTGGCAACACTGCTGGTGAAAGTGCAATGCTGCTACTGCTAGTAATTGTGAACTCGCAGCTACAGCAGGCGTCAATAACATCATCATATGTGTCATAAAAAATAAGTTTTTAAATCATTACTTTCAATTATTATGGTTTTGCACAAAAATTTGCAGGATTTTTGTCGTTAGTGTATGAGCACTTCTGGTTCGAGTGAATTATATTTCCAACGCCAATGTTGAGTCAAAAAGTGTATATTTTTGGTGATTGTAATTTACTTTGGTTTTAATATTTGTTTGAGCCGTAGTTGATTTCCTCTTATTTCCCGATCAAGGTAATATATAAACAAAATTCTTATATATATATATATTTCCACAACATTATGGAACATTCCGATACACAGGTCCAAGAGGCCTACTTCTTTCAAAAGACAACTGAGATTGGTTTTATTATGGTCTTTAAATTTATAGTAAATTTGAGATAGTAACTTTTATCTTTGATATCTGCATTACAGTATTGACCACAAGCACTTGTACAGTTAAAAGTATATTTTTACTAAAACTTTCAGTTGTATTATCGGAATATTGTCTTACTCTGTGTTCACCAGTGGTTGCAGGAAAGGTTGAACGTGTAGTTATTATCAAGCTTACTCTATGCTTTAAAGACTATAAATATAACAAATTGAAATTAGTGGTTAAATTAATTAAACATATGGTTGTACTATTATAAAACAATGTCTACATAGAACAGTTGATTACATAAAACAGGATATTTCAATCTTTACTATTATATTAAAACCTTTTTATTTTCTATTTACCTGATTTTTCCTTGAACTTTTATAATATAATAGTTATTAATTATATTAATAGTTATTCTGCTATTCAGGACAGAGATGAATCTAACAAATCATATAATTGGTTTTTTAATTGATACAGCTCATTTTGAGCTGTAAAAGGTGTAACTAACCCGACTTTGTTCTGTACACATATATATTCTATATACAGGGTGTCAATTAAGTCTGGAACCTCTTTTTTAATTTTTAAACCACAATATAATAAAAAACACCAAAGTTCACACGTGCTTACTGGTGATAGTAACGCACATATCTGCCCAATTACCGACCAGATAATCCCTTTGGGGGACGGTCCACAAGGAGTCAGGCAAAATTCTTAAATAGCAGCATAGGTCAAGTTTGGTATCAAATTAAAGGTTTTACTTAGCAGAGTACAATTCCGCAAACCGGACTTCAAAAGGTGGATTCATTCAGTAGTTATAGCTATTTGAATTTTAAAACAATTGAACAATGTAAATTATTAAGTATTACAAGTAAACACCAATTTTTAAGTACTTGTGATCAAAGTGTTCAAAATGTTCCCCTACCATCGTCTGGCAATGTCCTAGGCGGTTGTAAAAGCCATCCACTGCATTTTGAAGGTAGTCACGAGGAATATCTTGAGCTTCTTGGACTATGAGATTTCTTAGGTGCGCCAAATCTCGAGGCTTAGTACGATAAACTTTATCTTTGAGGTATCCCCAAAGAAAAAAATCCAGCGGAGATAAATCAGGGGAACGAGCAGGCCACTCTAATGCACCACGTCTTCCAATCCATCTGTGAAGGAATATTGTATCCAAGTATTCTCTAACAAGGAGAGCAAAGTGTGGTGGTGCGCCATCTTGTTGGAAATAAATTCTTTGAAATTGTCGACCAAGAGCAGCTTGTAGTGCAGGAATTATCTCATTTTGGAGCATTGCTAGATACGAGTCACCATTTAAATTACCATTGATAAATAATGGGCCCATAATTTGATTTCCTATAATACCTGCCCAAACGTTAAGTTTCTGTGGATGCTGTGTATGACTCAATCTGCCACTTTCACATTCTAACAGTAGTTGTGTTATTGGTAATAATTATTGATTCCTGGCTTCGATTACTACATTGTCAGACAATGGTAGGGGAACATTTTGAACACTTACTTTAATCACAGGTACTTAAAAATTGGTGTTTACTTGTAATACATAATAATTTACATTGTTCAATTGTTTTAAAATTCAAATAGCTATAACTACTGAATGAATCCACCTTTTAAAGTCCGGTTTGCGGCATTGTACTCTGCTAAGTAAGACCTTTAATTTGATACCAAACTTGACCTATGCTGCTATTTAAGAATTTTGTCTGACTCCTTGTGGACCATCCCCCAAAGGGATTATCTGGTCGGTAATTGGGCAGATATGTGCGTTACTATCACCAGTAAGCACGTGTGAACTTTGGTATTTCTTTCTATTATGGTTCAAAAATTAAAAAAGGGGTTCCAGACTTAATTGACACCCTGTATATATGTACGTGTGTGTAACAATTAAATTGTGAAGACAATAACCCTAATGAAGCATTAATATATATATATGTTATTAAGAAATGTCATTGTTGTAAAATATGTATAAAGTGCTTACTTGTCAAGATATGAGTCAATTTTGAAATAATTGCCATTTAAAAATGGACAATAATAGATTATTTTATATGTAGACTTCTGTAAATAAATAAATATTTATATAAAATGATATCTTATATCTTGGTGTTCCTAGAAAAATTTACTAAAAATCACATACAGATATGAGATAAACTCACAAGATAAGAAATTAATTGTAAACATATTTAATAACAAATATATTACAGATGACTTTAATCACAGAAAGAATCATATAAAAATCTTCTAGCAGTTGTAAAACACCTTATATTTAAATTTACTGTAGCTTTCCCATCCTCTCTTATAGGAGGCCAAGTAGTTTGTTTTCAAAGCAATGCAAAAAGAGTTTCTTGTAAACGAATTTTGTGCTATAACTTTTTAAAATATAATACTTGTTTACTTTATTAAGTTTAGTTGCTTCATCTTTAGGGTGAAAAAAAACATGTACTGTACATTATTGACACTTTATTATCATCAATTCCAGGATGAATGTGTACGATGACAAGCACTCTCTGATGACAGTCCCTGCGGACATAGACTCCACCATCAACGCTGTTCTGTGGTTCCAGAAGCACCTTGCCTCCAAGGCGTAGATATACTTTCCAGTGACAGAGAATTCTTGAACATCAGGCTCAAACTTGCCTTACAATAACAAGGAGAAGAAGTGTTTGTGGATTATGTGTACGACTGTTATATGCGTATTAACTGATATAGTAAACACAGTTTGGTGATGAAAGCAATAGTGTAGTTGTTATCTCCTTCAGTTAGTTTTGTTGGTTTTAGTAGGAAAGTATTAAATAAAATTTGGTACCGATTCAAAGTTACTTCCATTGGAGTAATATTTATAACCAGTAATGACGTGTATTTTTATTTGCATTTACTTTGTCCAAATTGTTTAATTTTATTAATATCCTTTTTGAATATTGAGGTAGGCAGGTCAACTGTATAAGATGTGCTCTGCTTCATTTTTATATTCTGTTGTATTAAACTGCCATGTAAGTGCCATTACATAGTTTTTGATATCAGGAATATATTTTACAAATGTTAACTGTGTTGTTAATTAACCCATTGGCCTACTTCGACAGAACGTTTCCGTCACTCGATGACACACACCAGAAATTCTTGACGGAAGCATAAGGGGAGGAGTCGGTATAGCGAAATCGTAAGTGCACGAAATCTGCACATCCAAGATATCAAGTCAGGGTGACTGTGGTCTAAGGCGCTACGGTTGGACATGGGAGTTGACCTTAGAGTTGCAGGTTCACACTTATGAGAGTCACTATTTTCGTGGTCTGGTACACTTATGAGAGTCACTATTTTTGTGGTCATGAGAGTCACTATTTTTTGTGGTCTGGTACACTTATGAGAGTCACTATTTTTGTGGTCTGGTACACTTATGAGAGTCACTATTTTCGTGATCTGGTACACTTATGAGAGTCACTATTTTCGTGGTCTGGTACACTTATGAGAGTCACTGGTTTGTGGTGGGAGGGCCCACTTTAAATTAGCGTTGGCCAACTTGGGTGGATGTTGACGAGATCAGTGTATTCTTGCACAAGTGTACCATACACTAAACATCTGTTTTTCATTTTTTTTTGTCTTTAGTATTAAAAAATACTATTTTATTTTTATTATTTGAAGTTTTGCAAGGCATTTATTGTTAAATTATAATCATAACAGTTGATTTTTAACTGTTAAAACCATTTAAAATATAATAACATCTAACCATGAAAACCCTGTGCTAAAACTACCAGATCAAAGGGTTAATTAAAGAAAATCATTTACCAGATTAAGCTGATTGGTTCATTACATCTGTGGAATTAGTGGGAGTAAAAAGTTAATTCATACGAATATCGATTCCCGGTAAAGAAATTTATATAAAATGTTTTCTAAATGAGTCTTTGCAGCAAATTATAACAAAAGGCGTTTTTTGATGGCGATCTTCTAATTTTACTGGTTTCCAAAACAGAATTATTGTAGGTCTTTTGTAAATTTTTGGAAAAACCGTTTTAGAGAATGCTGTTGAAAAGATATCATGTAGACAATCAACTTTCCCAGTTGGTATTACAGAGAAAGGCCTAAAGAAACGCTCTTCTCAGAAAAAAAAAAAACAGTGTAGAAACTTTCATGAAGTGCTACTGACAATTCTTTGACGCATTTAAATAAATAGGAAATCAGATGGAACTATCATTTTGATAGAACAACATTATCTGAGCTATATCAAGAGGATCAGTTTAGAAATTTTGCGGAACAAATACCATCCAGACCTTTAGCTTTCTCAGTTGGTGTAAAACATGTCTTTCTTAATTCAAGTGTTTCTTAGTTGCACTGATTTTCAGAAAAGTCCATGTCAAATTCATTAAAAGATCAAATATGAGGAGGAATATTTTAAAACAGTACATAAAATTAATATAAAAAAATGTTATTTACAAATGCAAATGTTTGCTCATGCTGATTTAAAAATGAAAGCTTTATTTACTTAAAATCATCACATGAAGGCATGTCAAATACAATATTTTAAGTTCCTTTTTGAAAACGAGAAGACTTGACCTCCTTGGGACCTCCCATCCAGGGAGGGAGTTGTACATTTTTTGGCAAGAAGGGAGTCGCTTCAAAGTGGTGGAATGGATTTTAGGTTTGGAAAATTTTGTTATGTTAAATTCATAGCTCTTTATGATAACTTCCCTAAAAACAGAAAAGGTGGACAACATTTTATGATCATTCTTTGTCAAATTACAGGTATTAAAGAAGAAAATGTAGTTATTTTTTAATCAGGCCCAAATAAAATGGCCAAAGATAAACATGTAAAATATAAACAGTACGTACACAAGTAATAGCTTCAGGGAGTGGACATGTTTTATTTGTGTTATTTATTTTAAATAAGTTGAAGGAAAAAGACTTGAAAAGGTGAAGAATTTCTGTTATTTAGGAAGTATCATAACAGATAGGGGCACAATAAGAGAAGAGATAGGAAACAGAATATGGAAGAGTGGAAAGTTTTTCAATATGGTGAAGAAGATTGTGTGGAGTTGGAACATTGGGAAAGAATCAAAAGTATTGATGTATAAATCTTATTTCCAACCAATTTTATTATATGGAGCAGAGACGTGGACGTGGACTAAAAATGATTTAAGCAGATTGCAAGCTGCAGAAATGAGATTTTTAAGAGGGATAGAGAAGACTACAAGAAGAGATAGAATAAGGAACGAAATAACCAGAGAAAGATTGAAGGTAGTTTCACTGCAAGAGACAATGGAAAGAAGAAGAATACAGTGGATGGGGCATGTGAAGAGGATGGGAGATAATAGAATGCCTAGAATAGCACTGGAGAAGGAGGAAAGAGGAAGAAGACCAAGAGGAAGACCGAGAGGAAGATGGGAGGACCAAGTGTGGAAAGACATAGAGAGAAGGGGACTACAGAAAATGCAGGTGGAGGAAGAGGAGACCTGGAATGACAGACAAAAGTGGAGGAGGCTGTGTACGACGACCCGTCATCATCATCTGATAACGGAAACGTCAGATGATGATGATGATGATGATTTATTTTAAAACATGTTATTTCTTCTTTTATAATTAATTTAGCCATAAAAGAATAAAAACCATATCATACTGATATTGAGTAGTTAACCCTATCCACTCCCTATCCTTGGAGCTTGTATGGCCAGCTCTACTGGCTGCCGCCATTTTGTCAGAAGTGTGGATTAATTTTTGCTTTATGTTATCTCAGCTCGTATGTTTAGCTGTACTGGCCAAGATAAAATACGTCCATAGCTCGTAGATGCCTCACTGCACCACTGGCCACTAAACAAAGCAGTTAATTTATAATATTCTCTTTGTTTTATAATTAATGGTGAGTGCTGAAACCAATAGAGCTGATTTTTATAGTAATTTTTAGGTAAAGCAGTAAATTTTTAATTAGCTAATAATTCTTTTCCAAACATTGGCTGTGCAACTAAGACGAATGAAGCGTAGTGGGCCTATACACTGAAGTCATAGAAGAGATAGAAACCTAGAAAATTTTACTAGAAGACGTGTGCTAACTATTCTTGACTAAACATAGGTGTGTATTTTTAAAAGTTTTATTCCGTAAAAAAATGTAAAGACTGAGAAAAATGTAAAATAGTTCATGTCTAAGTATAACATGACTGTAAATGCCTACTTACTTTATGATCTTTTATTTACATTTCTCTTTAACAATATACGTATAAGAGTTAAATTTCCCAAATGTATGTTTATCTTAGTATTAGAAAGAATAATTAAAAATAAATTTTAAATTAGTTTTCATTTCTTTAAAAATTTTAAATTACTATGTAAATAACGCGGAGGATATTGAAAAATAATTCCGATCTGGGGAGGCAAACAACAAATATCGCCGCCGAGCTGTCAATGAAAGTAGCACGGCCATCTGTACTGGCCATACGAGTTGCAAGGACAAACTACGGCTAAACTAACGTGAGTTGTCTGCAAACTTGGTGTGGCCAGAGCTGCGGCCTTTTGAGCGCAAAGGGTTAGAAACAATTAGTTAATAAAAAACAATCGCACAATAGCAGTTAAACACAACCTTATTATTTATTAAATATAAAACAACGGATAATACAAATTGTTAACATTTAATACTTACCCGAAAAAGCCCACCCAACTACCTATAAACCTCCTATCTGTTTAATTAAACAAAAATAGAAACGTTAATAAAACACTTTATTTTCCTGTAATGTAAATTAAATGTGTATGTTTGTTCAATGCTAATTCAAAATTACCACTAGTTTTTCAGAGAGGAATATTAGGCTGTATAATCTTGGCACTGAAGGTAGATCGAGATCTTGTCTTGGTTTTTTCCTCAGGTTTTATCCTACAGAGTTTTGACTTTCGCTGAGCTTGAATTATACAGTAGTGAGTTTAAAGGTGTAAGTTCAGTTCTTTATGGATTGATAAAGTTTACATCTTTTAATGGAAAAGACATAAACCAACTTACTTCCACCAGGGATACAAAGCAGAAAATGAAAAAGTTTACATCTGTTGAGTTTCTTTTAGTTGTAACTGCATTGGTAACTGAACCTTTGTTATTTCGTACAAACACGTAAATCCGTTTCCGGGTTTTTGTAATCATGTTATTTGCACGGAAAACGAAGGTCTGTGAGGGCCAGGTTTTCTGTCACCCATTTGTTAGCTTCTGCTTCCAATTCTTCCGTGAATTCGCTGTTTCCTTTGACTTTTCCTGGAACATAGTTCAATGGTTAGCGGCTACCATGTATTAAATTTTTTTCAATAAAACTTGGGAGGCCAGTTGCTTTTTTACTTTTATTATGGACCACTGATATGCGCAAGCATCTTATCAAAAGGAGATGAATAATACAGTACAAGGTTGATAATGATAAAACATACAGGGCTACTAATTACATTTCTGGCCTTGGTAACACTGGTTGTTGCTAGACTCCAGCTGATGTTTCCAGTGCAAAGTTCATATTGTTAAATATAACCTGAACCAAAACGTGTTGTTATTTCATTGTTGTCTGTGTTATTGACACCAGGTTGAAAAATTGATCTTATGTGAAAATGAAATTAAATCTTAAAACATTTTTATGCAATAATTTTTCATAACTGTCGAAGTGGCTTGACACAACAAGAGTGCACAGAGGAACTTAATTCCTTATATGGTAATGCAGCGCCTTCCTACAGCAGCGAAAAACCTGGTATAATGAATTCAATTGTGGTCGACGATAACTCCAGGACAAACCCTGTGAAGGTCGTCCAACATCAGTTGTGAAAGAAAACATCGATGATGTGCATGAGCTGATAAAGCATGATCGTCATGTGACATCGTGAGATTGAGGCATCTTTAGGCATTAGTATGACAAGCATCAATAAGATTTTGAATTTGAAAAAGGTTTGTTCGCATTGGATACCGCATAGCCTGACAAACGCTCAAAAGGAGGCTCGTGTTGATTGGTGCAAGAAAATCGCTCAAGGTACATCAAAAGCAGTTCATAATATTTGCACAGGTGATGAATCATGTATATTCTTATATGATGCTGAAACAAAACATCAATCCAACATTTGGGTCTTTCAAGATGAGCCAAACCAACCAAAGTTGTTCGTGGAAGAAGCACATCAAAGCAAATGGTTGCCTGCTTCTTCGGCATTACCAGTCATGTGGCGACTGTGCTATCAGTCAATTCGGAATGGTACACCACTATTTGTTCGCCAGAAGCACATTTCTTTGGAATGCATGCTTAATTAACTTTTTTATACACAGTGCTTACTTTTTATAAACATGGCTCATTTCTGCTACTTATTAGCTATAGAAAAATGACAAGTGCGTTTTTCAACTATAAATGTTAATTGCAACAAATTGATTACCTCTTCTGATGAGCCCTTGTTCCTCGTCTCTTGTGAGGCCTGTGATAGGAACGTCGGGATAGAGGGGAACGTTGTTACGGAAATTGTCTATCTGAAGGTGGTTTGACAATTTCAGGACTTGATCATCGTTCAGAGGATTCCCGAGGAAAGCACTTATTTTCCGTATGTTTCCTGGTAAATCCTGGAAATTATTTCAGTTTTTTTTAACAAACCAATAATTATTAATGTAAATTCTCCAAAGATAGAATGTTTTCCTATGAATGAACCTTTTAATGCTGTGAGCAATTCTACACATTTAATGAATACACTAATGAAATAATAGTATTTTATGGCCGCTAAAAGCTCTTTGTACTACAAAAACTTACATTTTTGATTTATATACTTTTTGCCTAAGCTAAAAAAATGGAACGTGCTCGTGAGAATCTTCATCTAGGATACAGAAGTAAGACGATTAGATTTTCACTGATAGTCATAGTCAATAAATATAATTACATAATGTAGCTATGGTGGGAAGGGTTGATTCAATGTGAATGTTGAGTTCACCTTCCGCTTAGCGTAGTATCTGACACAGTCAATCAATCAAATCTTTATTTCTCATTTGGATACAAAGCAGTACATGAGAATTGTCATTAGCTTATGGATCAGTTTGTAATCGTGTTCAAACTATTTTAAAATAAATCCAACTATTTGAAGGCAAAACTGAATGATGTCAATTTATAAATATGCTAACATCACAAAAAACTCATTAATAGATTAATAGGTTTTGTTTATTAGAATCTGTCACAAACTTGAGTCCTGGAATCTGAAGTCCAAGTCCGTCTGAAGAGAATTGTGTACGTGATGAGTCAATGAGAAACCTGTTCATCTGGGTTACACTGGGGACTGCTGGGTAAACAAGACTGAGCTCTTTTGTTGTCTAGGTGTCTTTGATGTCAAAACGATGTAGAGTTCGTTTTGAAGGTCTTCATCATTGACTTTTTTAGATCTCTTCAGACGGACTTGGACTTCAGATTCCAGGAGAGTTTGTGACAGTGTCAGATCTCAAGTCACTGCACTGAGTGGAAGGTGAACTGGAGCTAAAATCAACATTCGAAGTGTAATCATATTTATCATGGATCGTAAAATCATAGTTAATGATGATTCTAAGAGATGTAGGTGGGACAAAGATGTGATTCAAAAGGGGTTTGGTATGGAATTTCGTTCTAACTCAGTATATTCTTGTGCTCTATATTCAATAATTAGTTTCTGTAGAGACATAATTATTAAATAGATCTTTTTAATAATATCCTTATAGCTGTTTTAACAAATATTCATATGTATTGCATATTTTGTGGCATGGGTGGTGATGAATTTTTGTTATAATTTCGCACCATTTTTTTCATATTTTATTAGTTTCTTAAATAGTTAACATCTTTTAGTTGTTCCAATGATATAGCAAGTTTGAAAAGATTTTATATGCAATTGTACTTTTGTCATATTTTTACATAATTTTAGTCTTATCCTCTTAAATTTGGGCAAAGCTTTTTATATATTATCTATTGTTTATTCTTTGTAGGATAATACAAAACAGAATCTATGAAAATATCTCTTGAAATATGACTTTCCCACGAAACAACTGTATATTTATGTTAAATTGGTTAGGGCTTCAAGGTAGGGCAGTAAGCCAGTCACTGTGGCAGCAATAAAAGGGTTAAGTTCATATTTGCATGGCTAGTTCCTTATGAATGGTAAAAAAGTAAGTAGTTACCCTGAGTAGATCTTCATAAAAGAGGAACAGCAGATTGGGGTGGTTGCGTTTGACCCAAGCTTGCTTCAGATGTTCCCAGTATGGAGAGTACACCACTAGAACATGTCGGGAATTAGAAAAAGAACAACAATATATCGCTTTAAACTGACAGATAGCGAAAACTTGCGTGTTGGTAAGGTTCTGTTGAGTGATTACGAATGTAACTCAATTGATAGTAATGGATGTGTGAACAAGTGCTACTGCACCTCTGTTGTGATCTTTTGAGAAATGAAGCTTACATAGGTCATCCTGGAAGTAGTGCCAGTATTTCTGGAAATCTCCAGTGTAGCCGTGGACTGCAAGGTAGCGGTTGTGGTGAAAGTAGGAGACCACCACGTCTAAAGGATTACGAGCCACGTAGATTACCTGGAACAGTGGACAGGACCACGGTTACAAGGAACATTGGAACTATTGCACAAGTGATGGATTGAGAAGTCTCCTCTTTCATTTCTCTTGTAACAGAGTTTGATTTTAGTTTGCGGCAAGATCGGTAAGCGGAAATGGATTCATCTATTAAAAACACCTGACTACATGTAAGATTGAAATAGTTAATAAAGTAAAAGATAAGCCAACTTTAAATTTGGATAAATTCAAATTATTTAATTACATTAGCTACTAAAGAAATTCATCATCTATAAGCGATATTAACAAATATTAAATTAAAACGTAGTTTTTTGGGTCAGAGGCTAAATTCATATTGTTAACCCTACCGCTGGGGCATAGGATCCGAGCCGGGGCCCAGCTCCTTTCTAGTGATGGAAAGACGGTTCTTTGGAATGATCCGGCTCATTCGGATCAGATCACTAAAAATGTACCAGCTCATGAGTTGGATTTTCAGATCATTCATATCACTAACGTCTCTCACTCCGATGGCTCGATCAGATCATGGAATAAACAAACCAATTAAAAATAAACAATTAATTTAGAAAATTATTTTATCTTGATTCAATCATTTTGCTTTTATTACTAAAAATATAATGTAAAAATTGATTTCATTATTTTTAGTCGTGTGTACCATGAAATGTAACTGGTAAAAAAAAATCATTGTTAATGTTATCTGTACAGTAAAATAAATTCTAATGTTTCAAAGGCTTTGTACATCAAATACAATAGTTTTCAGCGAGGCGAACTGTCGTCCATAATAAATTCAGATTTTAAACAGTTTTCTTCTATGTCTAGCAGATCACTTAGATCATAAAGAACTACGATAACCTGAAGAATGTTAAACTGGCGGTGTCTCTCAGCTCACGGGTCGTGACGCGATGGTTCGTTCAATAAGGAATCGGCTCACTAAATGACCTGGCTCATTTCATCACATGATCTGACGGATCTCAGATAATTTCATGACTCGGATCAGTGAGCCTATTCACTCATGATCTGCGCATCACTACTTCTTTCTGGCTTTAACTATTGGGGTGAACCGACGTGCGTTGCTCTGCTCATGAAAGAGCACATGTTTCAGTAAAATCCAATAATAAGTCAAGAAAATAGCCAGGAAAAAAATTTTGGGGGTCCAGACAACTGATTTTTCCCCTTAGTGGACGGACGGAGAGTAAGGCCCCATTTTGTTCCTTAAATAGTTCTTGGCCTGTTTCTTTGTTCAGAACGATCTTTCAACAGTACATGTCAGTAATACTGAATTATAATAATAATAATAATAATCATTCACTAAAAAAGTTATTGAAAAATTTAAAATTTGGAGGGGGGTCTGGACTCCTGGACCCCCTGGATCCCTCACTGGCTATGTCCTTGTAATAAATTTAAATTTGTAAAGTAGTGATTGAAAGTTATAAATTATGTATACAAATCAATATTTGACTCTTTCTTTCTTTAACTATTGGAGTGCAACGAATTGTGTTAGTCCTCTTATGACATAGCACTGAATCATGAATTTAAATTTTTGAAGTGGTAATTTGAAGTTATGAATTGCGTGGAGAGGTTAATATTCAACTCTATTTGGGTTTAACTATTGTGCTGTAGAACGATGTGTGTTGCTTGGTTTATGAAAGAGTACATGTTTCAAGTGAACCAAGCTGGTGCACAGAATTTACATTCAGTACGTAAACAGTTTTATACAAATTATTTACGTTCAGTACATAAATAATTTTATACAAATGAAATCCTGGAAGTTTTATAACCTGGAATACATCAAAAGTGGTAAGTTTATTGTCATTCAGACTGAGCTAAACATTCATTGAACTCTTTTTACAGCACCACGTGGGGTTGTTCACTCAACGCACATGAGACTTTTCACACGACACCACCACGTGGATTCTTCATATAACATGACCTGAAAAACTACGCACGGAGGATCTACAGTAGACTCATAACCTGCAGCTGACATCCATCATTCTAACTGCCATTTAGAACTTTCGACACTCTATGAGGGTTAGTTGAATAAACCATACAAGAACAGAGTTCTTTCATTTAGTGCAATATTTTAAAAGAATTTAACGCTTAAAAACTTGAATGCCAAAAAAGATTTTTAACCAAACCTGAAATTTTTTTTAAAGAATTATATAATAGGTTATATGTAACCCTGCAGTGTATTTATCTGAAATTTGGTAATAGATATGAAATCATGACACAAATGCATTGCTAAAAGCTGACACACCAAAGAGTGTTGAGGGTGAGCCAGAGTCAGCTAGTGAAAGTAAATTCAACCGAAGCCTGAGTGGTTAGAACCTCTAGGTTACTAGGATAACAAACCAAGCCTAGTCAATTTGCTGAAGTAGATTGTGTTGATTGCATACAAACTGGACCCTCACACTCTGTAGGAGAAACTCCCTGTTCCATCTTGCTAGTAAACTTGATCTGTAATTCATTTCGTAATTATTCAAATTTTATTTATATAATTTGTAGTCCAATAGAAAATGTTGTGTTTTTACATTAAATAAACAACACCTTATTTAAGGAATCAGTGAGAGAAAACTGTGCCATTGCCCGATTCAGCACAGTAATTTCAAGAAATTCATGATATTGCCATAGTTTCATTCAGGAAATCAATAATACATTTAGGTATAACATTATGAGGGATGAAATATTTCACATTTTTTGAATGCTGGTTTCAATGAGGGAGGGCTTTGAAAGCCATTACAGACAAAATCTAGTTCTTTCTTTCCATCCAAGTACTGATTTGTTACATTATCAAAAACTCTACAATGAACACTGTATGGCATGAAAAATGGCTATTGTGTTATTTCATCATGTAAATAATGCCAAATCTAAATTTAGGAGCCTAAGTCAATTCAAGATTACATTTTTTAGACCTATTTTATTCTTTGCTTATATAAATTATCTACGTGGTACATTACCAAGTTCTATGATTACATTATAAAGTAATGTAATCATAGAATGGTATTCTTGAGGCGAAGACCTACAGTCTTTCTTGAAAACCGGAATGACCGTAGAAAGCTTCATATCCGTTGGAAACTTTCCTTGAAGAACTGAGTGATTGTTACAATTCTTTTTAAAAGGAGTGCTTAGGGTGAAAGCAACCCGTCTAATCACTGAGGGATTTATTTGAAAACGTCAGGTGATGAACTGGTTTTCAAAGATGGAATAGTTTTATACATTTCAAGATAAGCTGTTGGTGATATGAAGAAACCTGATGGACAGACCAGTTTTTATTTTATTAGAGGTGTTAGTGCATCAATATGTTCCACTTTTAGATCATCCTGTGAGGGCATTTATGAAAAAAATTATTGAACATTTCAGCGATTTCACGTGGATAACCAACCACAACTCCACTATACCGTAAACTCCTGAATATGTGTCATGCTACGTAGACACATATTTACATGTGTTCCGACAAACAGGAAGGAACCACCTCAGCTGACATAATGTTACAATTATAATATGATGATCAGTACGGTACATACTGGAAAAAAGGCCTATCTCAAATCATGTCTCAATCAAAATTCACTCATATACCACATCATTTAACGTCCAGTTGTGGTGGAACTAAGAAAAGAAGGCTAATCTGATATAAATGGTGTAGGTAGTTATGGATCTTATAGTTGTAGTTTTCAGATAGAAAAATCACATTATTTTTTATACTAAAATTTTTCAATACAGGTTTTGTTTATTCGTTTAATACTAGATATAATTAATTTAACTTCCCTTAGCATTACAACTCTTAAACTCTAAAAGTATTTTAAAACTCAGCTATTCTATAGATGAATTTAATAAATGTATCTTTTTAAACAGTTGATAGTTTATAATATAGCACTACGCTAAGAACTACTCTTGTGGCAACAATTACTCGCATATTTTCAAGCAATTTTAATACTGTGGTTATTAATGTTACTCAGTAGTTATTTTATGTAGTGGTACACAAAATGTTGTATTATTATTCACAAAGGAAGTACAGAGCACACTTGGTAATTTCAGCACAGCTTTTATCTATCAACCTAAGAGTCTTTCTGTAATAGGCTTGGTGACTGTAATATGATATGAATAAGAACTTTATTATGCAAGAAAATATTCATACAAATACATTGGCGTCACAATTATTATTATACAAGAGAATAACAACACTAAAAGTCAATTTACAGTCCAAGCCTTGTCAACATATTCTTCCACAGAATAAAAAGATCTTTTACATAGAAAATGATTAAGTTTATGTTTAAAATCCTTATCACTAAGTTGTCTTATCTCTAATGATAACTTATTATATAACCTAATAGCTATTCTCATGGGGCTATTGTCAGTATTGACCAGTCTAACTTGAGGCAGATTAATTTTTTATATTTTTTTTTTAAATAGGAAGGACTTTTGTTGTTTTTAAAACATCAGGAAATATGCCCAAGTATTATTAATTAAAAATGTTAAAGGAGAAACAAAACAAGATACTGTTTCTTTCACAAGGGCATTTGTCAATCCGAAGTGTCTATACATTTTTCAGGTGCTAATTGCCTCACTACATCTATAACATCACTTGGTTACATATTTCAAACTAAACTCATTAATATTATCAGGTACAGGTTTATTACTTAAATAATCTTTAAAGCTATAATTATTTACATTACACTTATACTATTACTAGCTGAATCTCTGGCAATGTTTAAAAAGAAATCATTAAATTCATCTGGCCTAAAATATTTATTTATATTACTACTCTTATTTCTTATTATTCACAATATTATATAGTGGCGCTTTTTATTCTTAGCATTCTCAATTAATTTGATATGCCTGTTTTTTTAGCTTCTCTAATTCTACATCTATACAACGCCTTTAATCGCTTACACTCATATTTGTACCAAGTAATATTGTATCTTTTGAAAGATATACCTATGAGCAGCTGATTGGCAAAGTTTAAACCAAAAGTGACAATTTTAAGCTGCAAGAGCACAAATTGCCTTGTTCTCAGACTCGTAAATCTTTTCAGAGCCAAATTGTGAATGCCAAAGTAACAAAACCATCACCCAAAAATTTAGATTCCATGGCCTTGTTGAATTGAGGCCTTTGTCATTTTGCAAATGGCAGGAGACTCACCTTACATCGATCCAAAAGCGAAGGGGGCAGCAGAGTGAAGGGGAGGTGGGTCTTGAAGTGTCGAGGGGACTGTGAGAAAGAAGCCAGTTGATAACCTGGAGTCCTCCACGTTGTCTGTCGGTCGGTCGGTTGTTCATAGCCAATACCTCTCTGTGTAGCTGGGGACTGTGCAGCATTCCATTCCAAATCTACGGACCATCAGAAAAGTAACGTAGTCATTTATTTTACGGGGATAAATTAAATTGTGTTTTTTAATGAGATAAACTGCCGTGAAAAACTTCATAAGTAACATCATTCGTTTGAGGTTATGTTGGTTTATGGTAACACTATTATGACATTTATAATCTATGCTACTGAGACCATTGAAGATGCGTGATTAAAAATCTGTACATATGAAGTACTATACCAGTACTTGCACGTACTTTTCACTTGGGATATGCACAACTTGTTCCTTTTCATTTAATAAAACTCCGTATTTTTATGGTCTTTTAAAAAGAAATTGTATTTTATTAGTCGGATGGTTGGTAAACCTGATTGATCACCTAATATTTTGCACATAGTTATACGTTACATATACAGCTGATCGTAGATCGTACAAATGTACCAACCCTACAATTATTGGACTAACAAATCCCTTTTATTAAAAAAATGAATGCATTATTTTGTAACAGCTGATCGCAACAATAAGTGCAGTTCAAATATCAGGTGATTAATCAGGTTTACCAACCATCCTACTAATAGAATAATAATCTTTTCAAAGTACCATGCCAAAAACGGGGGTTTATTATTTATTTGACGAAAACGACAAGGAAATTATTAACTGACAAATATTATTAATTATTTTAGAAAATTTAAAGCTGGAATTGGTACATTAGTTCATTAAGTCCCACGAACTTTCATCTGGCATAGTTTTTTGCCGACTGCTTCAAAGGGAGTCTTCGGTGTCAAATTCTGACCATCTTGTGTTTTAGGGCATTTTGTAAGATAGATAAGTACTTAATTACTGAAATCTAAAGCGGCGTGAAAAATAATCACTATTCCTTTGAGAATGTAATCACCATACATGTAAACAAATTGAAAATAATAAACAATAGTTGATTATATTAGATATGCTTTTTTAATTAATAGGTATTTCACAACTTTAGAGACCAAGATGGGACTTTCTTCTACTTTAAAGACCAGTGACGTGTAGCCTGGAGGGATTTTCGAAATAAGAGTAAGCATATATTCATCCCAGTGACCGTAAGAATGTACATGTAAAATGTCAGTACAATCGGTTTAATAGTTTATTCGTGAAAGCAAAACAAACAAGCAAAGGCTTTTTCGCATTTATACAGTAATATTAGGATAAGGAAGTTATGTTACCATGTTTTTGTTATGTAAAAACGATGGTGAGCTAACCTATACTTAATATCTGTAACATAGGAACCCATGCACATATACTGATGTTACGATCAATGTCCACTTACTCCAGGAAAGGAAATCTCGTGTCCAAAGGGACTTTCCTGGCTGCCTCGTAATCGAGGTTATTGTTTATCAGCCAAACCATTTCTTGGCACCAAGTTGTACCTGTAAACAAATGTCCTTAAACAAACAAAGTATAGAAGGTACAATACTGTTAAGGTAAAAAAATATTAAAAGTTTCTCCAAATTAGTATTCAGTTTCTTCATTTTGTTGCGAAATGACGAGTAAAGCGACTCTGGGGTTGACTTCAGAGTACGAATTTATTTTCAGTTTTTTTTTACTCCTCATTTAAGCCCAGCGTCTTAGCTATGCCGGATTCGACGTTCGCTGTTGTTTTTTTTTTAATTGTCAAAGTACATGATTGGACCTCCCCGGGATTTAAATCCGTGTTCTCTCGGTTAGAATTTGAAGTTAGATAATAAAAAAATCGCGTTTAAAAAACATAAGACTTTAACTAGTAAGTAAAATATTAATTTGCAAAATGTATAATTTTCATATTGCCTGTTTTAACATACGTGTGTAAAGTCTATGTATATCTTAACATACATACATATGTGCATCTTAACCTGGATGTGTAAAGGTAATGTCATAAAATTGTCATGTACGTGTAAAGACGATGATGTCTAAACATATATTGTAAAGATGATGAACATGATTTTAACATAAATGTTTGTAGGTTAAGTACATATCACTTCTGATGACATATGTTTTCATCTTATCCTTTCCCAATTTATCTTTTTTTTGCAAAAAACGTCCTAAGTAGCAATAAGGCATCTCAACTTCTGATGACAATTTTTTCATCTTATCCTTTCCCAATTTATCTTTTTTTGCAAAACCTCACGTCCTAAGTAGAACAGGGTTCAATTTATCTTTTTTTGCAAAACCTCACGTCCTAAGTAGAACAGGTTTCAATTTATCTTTTTTGCAAAACCTCACGTCCTAAGTAGAACAGGTTTCAATTTATCTTTTTTGCAAAACCTCACGTCCTAAGTAGAACAGGTTTCAATTTATCTTTTTTGCAAAACCTCACGTCCTAAGTAGAACAGGTTTCAATTTATCTTTTTTGCAAAACCTCACGTCCTAAGTAGAACAGGTTTCAATTTATCTTTTTTGCAAAACCTCACGTCCTAAGTAGACCAGGTTTCAATTTATCTTTTTTGCAAAACTAAGTAGAACAGGTTTCAATTTATCTTTTTTGCAAAACCTCACGTCCTAAGTAGAACAGGTTTAAGATCTACGAACCATTTCTAAAATCATCATTTCAGCTATAGAGTACAGCAGTTATGTGATATTGAAGATAATTAAAACTGGTCTAGCTTTAAAAATATCCCAATCAGTGATTTCTGTCCCACGAAAAACCACTCAATAGAGCAAATGTAGGAGAGACGTCTTTAATTAACAACTTCTTTGCTTAAGTTTGTTAATGTAACAACTGGAAGTTAATAACAGTACAAGGAGAAGATAGTAAAACAGCGAATCACATGGTTAATGAATACTATCTGTAATACAACTGCTGAAATATTAGTTACTGAAGGTCATATCACCTTACAGGAGACCAATCACATTGACTCGGTCTTCAACAGGAAATAAAGCATTATAGATGTAAAAGTAACAGCGTAAAGCGGTGTACGGTGATCTGATAATAAATGCGAGGATAAAGAAGGACTTTGGTAGCTGAAAAGAGGTGGAGGAATTGAGACAGATCATAAGAAAGAAGATACAAGAAAATCTGACAGAAACGCCAGGAACGGGCTAGAAAGAACGGACTAGATTAGAAAAGAAGAAGTGGTAGCAGAGGAATCAGTGTGGGAGAGGACTGCAACAAAGGGAGGTGTAGAAATAGCGTGATGCATAGAGTATTAAAGAGCAGTAATAAACAGACTGAGGCACTTTAAAAGTGGCTTCATATGAGACAAGAGAAATAAATAGAAAATTAAAGAAAGAAGCAAATAAGGCACTGAGAGGAAAGGGGGATATACTGCTAGGACAATGGTATCAAAAAGCAATAAATTATTTTTCAATATTATCCTTAGAATAATTAGGTACACGTGATGAGTAGAAGAATGATAGTAGGAAATGGAGAAAAGTGAAGTGTAAGAGGAAGTAAAATAATTGTGAAGCAAGCACAAGTATTTTACAACGCTACCAAATCAAGTGGAGGAACAAAAAAGAAGATGGTGTTGAAAATGAAGGTCAAGAGCGAGGGGATGTTAGCGTGCGAGGGATCCAAGAGGTTCGGACCTCCCCTCCCAGATTTTCAATTCTTTCAATTACTTTTATAGTAAACGATTATTATTATTTCAATAACTCAGTATTACATGTACTGCTGAAAGATCGTTCTCAACAAAGAAACGGGCCAAGAAACTTTTAAGGAACAAAATGGGGCCTTACTCTCTGCCCACTAGGGAAAAATATCAGTTGTCTGGACCCCCCAAACTTTTTCCTGGATACGTTTTTGATGAAATTGAATAAACGAAAGAAAAGGATGAACTTTTGTATTTTGAAAGGATGGAAGAAGCTTTGAGAGAGGAGAATCTGTAAAAAAACTTGGAGATGACGGTGATTGTGAATTTACAACAGAGGCGCTGACATAAAAATATTGTGGGGAGGACTTACCGGGGTCTTGCCCCAGAAAAGTTTTTGAATTTTAGATGCAAAGTAGTGAGTTTTACAGTTAAAAAAATTATTTTAGAGTTATATCATCAACTTTAGAACCCCGAAAAATTTACTCTCGATAACCCAACACTCCGGGAAACTCGATAAGTCTCACATATCTTTTGCCTTTGAAAAAGGAACAAAACACAAATGAAATGAAAAATGCCTGTATTAAAGAGGCGGAGTTAAGGCTATCAAGCCCTCTCTACAACTCAAACTCATATTATATACAGTAAATAGTTTGATACAATTTCGGTAAATTATTAATTTAAAATTTAAATATAAAAATAAAAAAAGTTCTTAGCCTATACAAAATTAAATTAACTTAAAGTAAAAATTTACACATTAAAATGAACTCAAAACTCAAAATACAAAAGAAAGTTTATCTCGTATATTGAAGAAAAATTTCAAAATGAAGAACAAGAAGACACATTCAATCACTCTAACACACCGATTGACCACATGACCGCAACAAGCAGCACCACCCGTCACCCCTACAGGCCCCCCCAGCAGCAAGCCCCTAACCCCCTTAAACTCGCACGGTATTTTCGTAACAAACTAATTTAATTTACAGTAATAATCATAATAAAAGTGAAATAGCTAATTTAAGCTTACTTTGAATAAGGCTCAGGGTCAATTAAATAAAAACTCTCAAAGATAATGCTTTATTACAGTTCAAAAAGTCAATACAGTATGCCTAATACTTTCAGTCAAAAGGTACCTACGTAAATAGCGGGTTTTAATTGGGCTTTACACACTAAAAATATTTGAAAATAACTAATACAATACTGTAGTAATATAGAAATACAGTACAAAAGTAGTATTAACATTTTGGACCTGAAAATTCAACATTCTGTATGTATTTACTTCTCTATTTTATGAAGATTTTTAATATCACTCTAAATACCATTATTAGGGCCAGAGGATCTTTAGAAAGGTGCAAATGTTCACCGTCTGACTGGATTACTGACTATGAAATCGTTGATGACTGGTCGGGTATCCAATTCATCCAAAACAGCTCGTGACATGAAGAACAGTCAAGTTCTTCAGTAGCTTCTGTCCCATTGTTGATCGAAGATACGACTTCAGTCGTTTAAAGGTGCTAAATGATCGCTCTGCTGTTGCTGTCGTAATCGTAATTGGAACTACTTTCACTTCGCTTCTTCACATACCATTTCTTCAACTGAAGACACTACACTTGTTTAATGTGATTTCTTACGTCACGCAGGTATTTTAAGACCTGTTGCTTTTTATTAAGGATATCGGCTAATATATTCAAGTGTAAGGGCAGTTTCTCAATGTCTAGGTCATTTTTGAAAACTCAAGTTCAAAATTTGTTTCACCTCTGTTTACTAAAAGCAATACTCACTCATGTTCAACTGCGATGGCCTGTGTGAATCCAGGTGATGCGAACCGCCCAGAAATGCTACCAAGATTGCAGCGTTTCACAATATGCACTGAACGAAACTACACTGATTGATTGTGCCAGCAAGGTAGGCTTTATATAGTCTTATTGTCTCAAATCTTCAAGAGGTCGCGAAGCGGAGAGCTGAAGGCGCTTCTGCTCAGTCCTTTGATGTCGCTGCGGCTGCAGAGCTGGCCCGCCAAAATTTACCCGAAGGTCGCGCACCGGGGCAAATTTCTAAGTGTCGGCCCAGCAGAAACCCAAACCCAACCCTATCATAATTCACACCACTCGTTTTCCAGTTAACCTGATTACTACCGTTAATAATTTGTATTTAAACTCATTATTGAACGTATTTTAGTAGGGTAACCTATCGTCAAACAAGGAAAATAAAAAATTACCAACCATAATTTTAGCAATTTTCCAAACCACAATAAGACATCATAATTTTCTTAAATTAATGGAAGGCCCCACCCCAAACGAATTTTTCAGGGGTGCTCGGGCCTGCCCACCAGGCCCCATGGAGTCGGATCCCGTTCATTAGAAGGACACATTACGGTGCATTTGGTTGTACCGACTGCTGTGAATAACATGGAAGAACAGAAGACGGGATAGGGACCTTGGGGGAAAATCTTGTGGAAAAAGGTTTTGTATTAGAATTGCAGAGGGCTTTTGATAGAAGTGATTAGTAAGACGAATAGCAAAGGAAAGCATGAATGGGAGAATGGTGTTTTAGGGAAAATATAGATAGATAATAAATAGTATGAAGATAGAAAGTGTGTAAAGGAATAAAGAATCAGATTGGCTGAAGCAGACTGTATTTTAATGCTTGTGGCATGTTTGGTGATTTAATACCTAAAGAGGTCTAAGAAATAAATGGCATGGAAAAAGACGAAAGTGACCGTGGATGTAAAGGTAACGAAAGGAAATCTCTTTATAATGCATATTCACATTATCACATTCGCACTTCCTATTCATCCACTGTTACCTGAGGCGAAGGAAAGGTGGCTATCCAGACGTTATCCGGTCTCAAGGCCCATTGGGTGTATTATCATGAGTGCATGATCTTGTACCGGGAGGGAAAGCAACCACTGCTCCTCCCTCCCCACCGTGCACAAAAGCCTACCCTCTTTCCCTACCTGAAACGAGGAAAAGCTATTGCTATCCAGACGTCGTCCTGTCTGAAGGCCATCGTTTTAGTATCCGAGGGTTTGGTGATTCCTTGGTACCTGGAGGGAATCAACCACCCCTCCCCTCCTCACCTGCACTAACCCTACCGCTCTTTCCTACCTGAAACGAGGAAAAGTTTGCTATCCAGACGTTCGTCGGGTCCTCAAGACATGGTGTTGTATCCCGAGGGTTTTTGTTTCGGTAGTACCAAGGGAGGGAAGCCAACCACCCCTCCCTCCCCCACCAGCACAAAGCCTACTCTCTCCTCCTACCTGAGCGAGGAAAAGTTGCATCTTCAGAACGTCCGGTCCTCAAGGCCTATGGTGTAGTATTCCGAGAGCTTGCTTGGTACCTGGTGCCGAGAAGGAAGCAACCACCAGCCGTCCCCCCCCTTTCACCACCTGCACAAAGCCGTACCCTCTCTCCTCACCTGAGGCGAGGAAAAGTTTGCCTATCGCAGACGTCGTCCTGTCCCCCCCCCCCCCCCCCCCCCCCCTTCAAAAGGCCCCCCATGGTGTAGTAATCCCGAGGGCTTGTTCTTGGTACCGGGAAAAAGTGAACCAACCACAACCCTCTCTCCCCACACAGCACAAAGCCTACCCTCCTCCTTCCCTACCTGACGTGAAAAGTTGCTATCCAGACGTCCCCGTCCGGTCCTCAAGTCCATGGTGTGTAGTATCCGAGGGCATGTTCGTTGGTACCATGGGAGGGAAGCATCCACCCCTCCCTCGCCAACCAGCACAAAGCCTACCCTCTCTCCTTCCTGAAATCGGAGGAAAAAAGTTGCTAGTCCAGAACGTCCCGGTCTCAATGCCAATGGTGTAAGTAACCGAGGTTTTGGTTTCTTTGGTACCGTAACTGGGGAGGGAAGTCAACCACCCCCTCCCTCCCCCAACCAGCACAAAAGCCTACTCTCTCTCCTACCTGACGTCGAGGACAAGTTGCTATCCATACGTCCGGTTCTCAAGACCATGGTGAATAGTAACCGAGAGCTTGTTCCCTGGTACCGAGAGGGAAAGGCAGACCACCCCTCCCTCCTCACCTTGCCACAAAGCCTACCCCTCTCTCCTACCTGAGCGAAGAAAAAGTTGCTATCCAGACGTCAATCCGGTCTCAAAGGCCATGGTGTAGTATCCGAGGGCTTTCTTCTTGGTACCGGGATGGCAGCAACCACCCCTCCCTCCCCACCAGCACAAAGCCTACCCTCTCTCCTACCTGAGCGAGGAAAAGTTGCTATCCAGACGTCGCCCGGTCTCAAGGCCATGTTAGTATCCGAGGGCTTGTTCTAGGTACCGGGAGGGAACCACCCCCCCCCTCCTCCCCCACCAGCACAAAGCCTACCCTCTCCCCTACCAGAGCGTGGGAAAAGTTGCTAATCCAGACATCGTCCGTCTCAGGCCATGGTGGTAGTATCCGAGGGCTTTGTTCTTGGTACCGGGAGGAACCAACCACCCCTCTCTCCCCACCTGCACAAAGCCTACCCTCTCCTCCTACCTGAGGGCGAGGAAAAGTTTGCTATCCAGACGTCGTCCGGTCTCAAGGCCATGGTGTAGTATCCGAGGGCTTGTTCTTGGTACCGGGAGGGAAGCAACCACCCCTCCCTCCCCACCTGCACAAAGCCTACCCTCTCTCCTACCTGAACGAGGAAAAGTTGCTATCCAGACGTCGTCCGGTCTCAAGGCCATGGTGTAGTATCCGAGGGCTTGTTCTTGGTACCGGGAGGGAAGCAACCACCCCTCCCTCCCCACCTGCACAAACCCTACCCTCTCTCCTGTGAACTCGGACATCAGCTGGCGGTTCAGAGTCGGTTCCAGAGGGGTGATTGTATGAGGGAAGACCCCCGAGTCACTGTAAGATACAAAGGCTAAAATTAGTTCGATTTACCAGAGGTAAAGAATAACTATAAATCGCTGAGCTTGCTCTGTTGCTTATGTCATGCAAATGTCAACTCCAAGTTACATACGCAACACGTTTTCATAAATTCATCTTCCTTTGGTTTTAATAATACTTTCGTTTTTTCACAAAAATGAACTAATTTTTTATTAATTTAAAGAATAGTCTGAATATCACAGTAGTTTTGCATGTAGTTTCGAAAAATCATTTCTGGCCATTTTCGGAGTTACTACTCACTCTGAAAAGAAAATTCTACTTCTATTTCCTGTTGAAAAGTCTTCTATATTAACAATGGCGAAGAAGAACGAATTGAATCTAAGGCTAACTAAAGTTAGAAAAAATTGGCCAGTACAAGGGTGTATAAAACCTGTTTATTTCGATATAACATACGTTGTATGTACGTTCTATACGGTGAAATTGAGTGAAACTTACAGCTAACACTCGATACTGTTTGTGAGATATTACAGTTAGTTGGGGGGAGGTTGAACTATGCCTTCGGTTGAACATACTGCTTGTAGGCCTCGGGGTCTGCTCGCTTCAAGTCCGCAAGAATCTGCTTCTCCGGTATGAAATAGTTTTCAATCTTGGTATAATCGAGGATGATGACCGTAGCATTCGTGAGGGCGACCAGGCTCATCACCATCGACACGGAGGGGAAATCGTTGTCTACGCAGTTGGCAACACCCAGACCTCCCATGATGGTGTACAGCGTGAACCCTGCTATCAGGTAGACCCTCTGTATCATCACAGTCGGAACTTGGTTCACCAGGTACAGGGCGATGAAGGAGGACAGGATCATGTTGTATGCGGGCAGCACGAAGTAGAAGTACGCCAGTTGGTGGTCGTTGAACGCCGGTAACCCGTTCAGTCTCACTCCCTCCCCCCACACGTACATGCACAGCTTGTTCAAGCTCCAGGCTATAGTCTTAAAAATGAAGTTCAGATCCCATAGCCGCCGTTTTAATGTTTTCAACTTCCGGTAAACACATCTCTGCCAGTACCAAACCATTTAGCTCAGAAATTCGGGATTGCAACACAGTTTGCTTGTTGTGTTGCATCAGCTGATAATGACAATTGATTTAAGGAAAGTCTGATTTATTCGGTTCACAGGTATGCGATGGTAAAGCTGTGCGAGTAAAATGAAGCCACCATCTTTACATACCTTAGCTATGGTGGGAGGGTTGGTTCAATGTAAATGTTGAGTTAAGCTTCAGTTCACCTTTCTCTTAATGCAGCGTCTGGAATCTGACGCTGTCACAGAATCTGTCCTGGAATCTGGAGTCATTTTCGTCCAAAAGACGACGACGAAGAAGCTCAAAACGAACTCTGCATTGTTTCGACATCACGGACACTTAGACTTAGAAACATAGTGTAATCTGGGTGATTTTTTTCTATTCAGACGAACATGACTTGATTCCAGGAGTCAAGTCTGTGACAGCGTCAGATTGGTGAACTGGCGCTTAACTCAACATTCACTCCGTCTTCAGTTACTGTGTTGTAAAAGAAAAGGCCGGATGAAGAGTGATATATAATATTACGTTATTACTATATTTTAAATTGCGACATAACTATAATTAACCACATTTTAAAAGAATAAAATATTACATAAATTTCTATAAATGTTAATAATCATGTATTATTACGGACAAGAACTTTAACTCGCAGGCGGCAATATACAAGTTGTAAAAAAAATCACGCACGGGCTTGATAATTCCCGAACGATTACAGGTAAAGCAATACAACTTGGTACATAATTACTACACCTATAAATCTATTTTTTTAATTACTACCAATTTTTGTCATGTTAAGGGGTATTCATAGCCCGAAAGGAGGTATGTAGAATAAAATCGTAAATGAGAGTATAGGTCGAGTTGTACATCAAATTAAAGGTTTTTATTAGTAGAATACAATGCCGCAAATCCGACCTCAAAGGGTTCACAAATTTTGAGATATGCTTACGTTAAAATTAACATAATTTAAACGAACAATATTTGATGTGAAGAGTCAATAACTACCTTAAAAACTATTTCTTAAGCCCAGTATTCATTTACTAAGTTTAACTTTCACAACCTTGGCCAATACAAGAATATGAAATCATCTAGAACAATACCTACAGTGTAAATGTTTCAAACTTTAAACCAGCATGATTCTTTTAAAGAGTGAACTCTTTGAGGTCGGATTTGCGGAATTGTACTCTACCCATAAAGACCTTTAATTTGATGTTCTACTCGAACAGGACTACGTAAATAATTCTGTTTTGTGTCGTTTCAGAAAATCAATTTAAGTACAAATTTGGTGGAAATTGTATTTATAATATCAATAGTCAGTTTTGTATTATTGTTTTTAACATGATTATTGACTCTTAAACAATTGTATAAATAGATAAAATATCTATTTCAGGAGCATTATATATAGGGTGTAAAAAGCGTCTCGCACAGAATTGATAATTCCCCAATTGATAATTGCCTTACCAATTAGATTACAGGTAAGGCAATGAAACTTGGTACGTCATTACTGCACCTATAAATCTACTTTTTGAAGTAACTACAATTTTTTGTCATGCCAGAGAGATGACCCGCAAGGAGTCAGAATAAAATTTTAAATTTAACATTGGTCGAGTATTACGCAAAATTAAAAGTCTTTATTAGTAGAGTACAATGTCACAAACCCTACCTGAAAAGGTTCACCCTTTAAAAACTTATGCTGGTTTAAAGTTTGAAACATTTACAATGCAGATCCTGTTCTAAATCGTTTAATATTCTTGTGTTGGCTCAAGTTGTGAAAGGTAAACTTAGTAAATGAATACTGAACTTAAGAAATAGTTTTTAAGGTAGTTATTAACTCTTCAAATACAATGAGGGATGGTCTAACAATTTTAATATAATGTACATCATGAGCTGTGCTTACGTTAAATTCTACCCCCCCCCCCACTCCTTGTAGACCATCCTCTATTGGATGCGAAGAGTCACTAACTACCTTAAAAACTATTTCTTTAGTCCAGTATTCATTTTCTAAGTTTAACTTCAGCCAAGAGAAGAATATTAAATCATCTACAACAGGACTTACACTGTAAATGTTTCTAACTTTAATCCAACATAATTCTTTTAAAGAGTAAACCCTTTGAGGTCGGATTTGCGACATTGTACTCTACTAATAAAGACTTTTAATTCGATGGACTACTCTACCAATGTTTTCATGTAAGATTTTATTCTGACTCCTATCGGGCCATCCTCCTGATGTGACAAAAAATAACAGTTACTTCAAAAAAGTAACTATTATTCCGTATTCGCTGTCGCGCGCAGGGATGTGTATGGTTATAACCTGCAGCCTTACGAAGTATATGTAAAGTATGTAAAATACTACATCATATTCAACTGATAATCATGGCATGAGCCTTCTTAATGCTATATCCCCTCGGTTTTCGTGGGGATGACTGGACAATACAATATGCTACAGCACTTAGAAACTAAGTGTGATCTGCCACTTTGAGAATATTGCTTCTTGCTTCGTTCGTGCTTATAGACAAAGAGTGAGGTATAGGTTTAGGCACACAAGAAGAGATTAACGGTTCCTGGGGATAGAAGAGACTTGGCTTTCGTGATGGATTTCGTGAATAAAGAAGAGCAGCGAAGTGAAAAGAAAGACAACATTAAATTTGTACCGTTTTAATCGTACAATACTTTATTTGCACATATGTAAATAAAAATAAAAAGCTCATTATTAATTTTGCGTGTAAAAATATTATATATCATTCAAACGTAAACAATAAAATAATTTCAAAACTAACAAAGAAGTTGAGTTGTTTTATAAATAAATATTAGGTCCTTATAAATGAGGGTAATTTGTTGTAAAAATTGATTTGTTGATGTAAAAACTGTAACTTTACTTGTAGCATTTACAATTTTGGGGAAGTATAATTCTTTCCGAATGTTGTACCGAAATAATTTTTGACGTGACAACGTCTTAAATTAGGTTGCGGCTCGGAGGTCACTCATGAAAAAGTATAACGCCCGGTAATGTTACGATGCCCGTCCAGTGGGTCCGCCGCACGGGATCCGCACGGGATAAAGCAGATAACTGTGGGTCCGCCGCACGGGATATAAAGCAGATAACTATGTTTATTCGTGAAAATGTGGAGTGCTTAGATTCGTCATTTACAACAACTACAACAATAAAGGTAAATAATTGTACACTGATATTTCATTATCGTAAACTATGATTGATTGATTAATTGTTAGATTGACACGAAAAGTTGAGAAACTGTAGTCTAAGAAGGTTATGTCATACTATTGAAGAGGAGTAGAGTTGATAGTGTTAAGCCATTATTAGTTTAAATCACTCTGAGATCAATCGTAATTCAGTCGATTGAGAAGAAACAGCGACGTATTGCTAGTCAAACATTTAAAATAACAAATTATAACCTCTCGTCATAGCAGTGCGACGCCACAACCTTTAAACGAACTAAACCGACCAATCACCACGCGCGGAGTTAGAATTTAACTGTGTTTAGCAAGAATTTCAAATTCAAATTTTAGTAAATGTTTTATTCAACTTTACCATTTACAATAACAAATTTTAATTAATTTCAAATTATGTACAATGTTTTTAGTAAACAAAATATATTTCTATAGTTAAAATTTGTGCAATTCTTATTTTCATTCAATTCCTTGTTCCTATTGTGCAATTTAATAATATTCATATCAATAAATATTCTACCGAGAAAAAGACGTTGTCACGTTAATCTTCGCCCGTGAAACCGACTTTACATTGTATGAACCATATTTTTTTTTACAACTTTAATTAGTTTATTACCTCATTAGAGTTTATTTTGAGATTTAAAATCTTGATAACGGTTGGTCGGTTGGGTGTTTTCTAAACTTTGTGAACTAGAAATTAAACGTCTCCTTAAACGTATATCTTAAAAATTTAAAATCGTTCCTTTTAAGTTTATCAGATTGTGAAAGCTTTCTCAGGGTAATTTCTTAAGAGAAGTGTCCATGTCATAAATTGGCATAGGGTACTCTAGGAACTGCTAGGCTGTTAGTTTGTAAGCACTTTATGTATTATAAAAAGGATTTATTACTTTTAATAATATATTTATAATTCAATTACTTGTTTTGCGAAGTCTTTTTATTTATTACGGTATTTTTATTAGTTTTGAAATTGTGAGCACAAACTTGTATATCTGAAGTTATGTGCTTTGTAGTAATGCAGCATAACATAGTAGTGCATAAAAGTTAATATAATACGTTCTCTCTACTACCAAAATTAAGAGAGAAAAGTAGTTTAATGTTGTCATTGTGGGGTAGTACTGCCTTCAACTCGCAATCTCGAGATATGACCTTGAGTCCATGGACCGAGGACCGAGGCACATGAAAGGACTTTGACCTTTAAATTAGTACGTTAGGACGTTGTCTCTTCCAAACCCTCTGCCCAATTGCAAGATGAACGTTGGCGGCATAAACCAAAATAATCGCTGGGTGTACGAATGGTTGAGAAATTTTGGTAATCTATTAGGAGACTTCTTCAACCAATCTGGCACCGAAGTAGGGCGGAAATCAACTCGGTTCGTTAGATTGAGGTCAAGGATATTTTGCTCTCGATGAAGCTGGGGCAAAAACATAAATCACTCGAATAAGACCTGGTAAAAGGGAGACCCTATGGACTCTGTGGAATACTCATCACAATACATGGAACATTATAATTGCCTTTATCAACGCGTTGTTTAATTGTATGCTGATTTAGAAATAGTTTGGTATCTCGATAATGTCTAATCAAGTCGTTAGCATTCCATAAACCAATTTGAAGCGTGTCCAAATGGAATTCATTAATTGTTTGATTTGGAAATGGATGTTGTTAATAGGTTACAAGAGTACATATTTTGCTGTGACTGATGCATTATATACTTTTAAATTTATTAAGGAAACTGTGAGTTTCGTTAGCCAAAAGGACGGACTATTAGAGTTTTGAGGGATCACCTGGTTTGCAATAAAATTATCATAATAGTTTTCATCAGTACTTTTTTTTTTAATGTTTGTATAATTTTCACATGTTATGTGATGTGCACTCACTGGTTGTTGAGGAAGTGTGCTGGCGGTGTTGGCAACAGGTTGACCAACATTTCCGCGTCGAATTTTGAGTTTAGATCCAGTTCACCTTCCTTTTTCATTGCAGCGTCTGGTATCTGATACTGTCTCAGACTTGACTCCTAGGATCTGGAGTCATGTTCGTCTGAAGAGATCCAAAGAAAGTCGACGACGAAGAAGCTCAAAACGAAACATTACATAGTTTTGACATCAGAGACATCTATAAATAGGTGAAGTGGTAGTCTCATTGTCTCATCAGGTACACAATTGAGTGCACTACGATGTGATAGACACAATCTCTAAGCACGGTGGAGCAACCGAGTTTTCTACACATAACGTAGCTATGGTAGGAAGGGTTGATTCAATTGAATTTTGAGTTTAGCTCCAGCTCACCTTCCTTTTATTGCAGCGTCTGGTATCTGATACTGTCTCAGACTTGACTCCTAGGATCTGGAGTCATGTTCGTCTGAAGAGATCCAAAGAAAGTCGACGACGAAGAAGCTCAAGACGAAACATCTACATCGTTTCGACAATAGAGACACCTATAAATAGGTAAAGTGTTCTGCCAAAAATGCTCAGAACACTTATCCTGAGCATAATGACAAGATAAGTCAAAAATCTTATGACTTATCTTGCTATAAGTCATAAGATAAGTCATTAGACTATCTTGTGACTTATAACGAGACTTATCTTGTGACTTATCGTGTAGTCTCATTGTCTCATCAGGTTCACGAACATGATGCCAGATTCCATGAGTCAAGTCTGAGACAGTGTCAGATACCAGATGCTGCAATAAAAGGAAGGTGAACTGGAACTAAACTAAAAATTCAAGTGAATCAAACCGTCCTACCATAGCTACGTTATGAGCAGGTTACTGTAATTTCTTTTGTATAGGTTGAGGAATTCCTTTTTCTTGGAGGCCTTTGTAGAGAGACCTCTGCAGTTAGCAGGATGATTGTCAAGCAAAGAGCACAAGTTGCCGGTGTTATACGTATTTGGCTTGGCACACATAACTGTTAACATTTTGTCCACATTTAATACAGCGAAACGGTTGTCTGCAATAAGTTTTTGTCTGCGCTTGCACTGAAAAATGTTTTAGTCACGGACTGGAAACTCACTCGTACATTAGGCAAATATTGCATTGCACTTCAAAAATTTCTTTGTTAGACTCAAGATCTATGAAGAACAAAGACAGTGATTATTTAGCCTTAAAATGCCTACTTTATTCCTAACTTTAATTAATTTTTTTCAAGTTAATTTTTAATAGACCTATAGGCTCTATCTTGTTTTAATTGATAGGTATGAAAGTTTTCCTGTTTTTCATTTAGAAACTTTCAAATACGTCTTTATGAATCTGGGGATGTGGACTGTTCTGATACTGTTCTGATTAATGAATTTGTATGAAGTCATGTTTGGTGATAAAATTTCTATAGCTCCATAGACTTTGGGTTCTTAACATTGGGTGTAATTATTGGATGGCGTTTTGGTTGTTTTCATTCCGGGAATGAATAATTGGTGTCTTTGTTATTACTTTTGCTGATTCACTAGAATCGGAGGTGAGTCCGGCCCATGCCTTGACTTCTTCATCTTGGTTTCTTGGTTAACACGAATGTTTCTTTTTTCTTACTCATGGCAGCAAACCTGCAATTCAGACCAATCACAACAGCATGTCTACATTTTCGATTTCAACCACGTTGGCGGAGTATTAGGCAGGAGTGTAGGAATGATCATCCAAAACGTTCTGCATTTTTGACGATAAAGAGAACAACGAATAATACGACAAAACCAATAAACCGTTAAACACAACAGTTTTAAAAACACAAAAGGCTAAAATTAGAAAAAAAAGAGTAAGAATAGTATTTTTACATATTTGAAAAGGCTTACTTTACACTATTTGAATTATAACACTTAACCGTTTATAGAACCTATCAAAACTGAGGACAAAAGTATAAGTATAGTAAAAGATGTAAACTCATTTCAACCTCTTTGACTACACATGTAGAAAGTTTAAAAATAGTGGTTACATTAATCAATAAAACATTAATGAAACAGTGGTTACATTGAGATTTGAACATCCCAACAGTCAAAGAAGAAATTACCAAATTCAGTCGCATTTATCTTTCAAGATTATAAGATCATCCAAACCACCTTGCGGTAAATCTTCTTGATAATTCTAAAAATGTGTACCGGTACAGACTCCACCGAACTACTATCCTGGATCTACCATTTAGGGTTTTGAATTAATTATGCTAGTGTTAACAATTTATGGTTAACATTTAACTCAATTTTAATTGTTAATTTTGTTTCTGTATATAATATTTACTTATTGTTCTTCTCAAATTGAACAGATTGTAAATAAATAAAATGTTAAAAAATTAATCAAACATATGGTTGTTCTGTCATAAAACAAAGTTTACATAGAACAGTTGATTACATTTAAATTATTAATATTTGTTTGCTGTAATGCAACTTTAGAGACTAAGATGGGACTTTTTTGCAATTATAAATTATTATTATTAAATTTAATAAAATAAATAAATTAATTAGTTAATTTAATTTTAAATTATTTTTGCATTTTATTATTATTATTATTATTTTTTGTAGTGGGACATAGCCCGGAGGAGTTTTTGAAATAAGAATAGGCCTATATGTTAACCAATGATCCTAAGAATGTGCATGTAGGTTTTCAGTACAATCGGTTGAATAGTTTACGCGTGGAAGCGTAACAAACAACAATCTCACTTTCGCATTTATAATATTAGTTAGGATAGTTGGCGGAGTCATACTAACTGTACCTGGCTTGAAAATGTTACTGGAAGTTATTTATAGTGAAGAATACACACACGGCACTGAAACCCAATGTATTTTACGTAATATTGAATTATTGTACTTTTTAGATTAAATTTAGTGTACCACCTTTGATATTTTTAGGCTTGGCAAGAATTATTTTCAGGAGGTTTTTAGGATCTAAAATAAATACGACTTTTTAATTAAGAAACTGTGAAAAGTATAGTTTGCGGCACCAGGAGGTCTCCGACATCATTATTTATCAATGTCTTCTAGATAAGCTGGCCTCGCGTGGCCAGAAGACTGGTTTCTTCTTTCCTTGGTGCAATCAGTCATTCTCTCCAAATTATACACTCATCTGGAATAACCTTGGCTTATATTGTCAATCACTCAAGGTGTTTCTAGAGCGTCTATGGCTCAACCATCTTTCCACCACTGTCAACATCCTCCGTCTATTACCTGTTCCTATATTGTTCAATGTTACAATGCAGGTGTTGGTGTACAAGAGATGAACCAAGGCTTGATTCGAATCCTGTTTGAAACCGTAATACTTTTCATCAGCACTTCACTGTCGACCTTGAACTGTAGGCCTACTGACTCCCCTCTCACTCTTTTATACAATCCTCGCACAGGCCTATGGTCCTTGAGGATGGATGGACGAGGTTAAGGGGGTATTGACTTTTCCTTTTGTAAATGAAAAGTACCTGGATTCTCAACCAAAACGATCAAAAATCTCAATATTTGGTTTTAAAACAAATCTTTCGTTGGCTGAGCGTTAGTGAAGCTTATCACTCGAGGGACAGAAAATATTCAATTTCTGTCTGTCTGTCCATCTGTCCACACGATTTTGAGAACGAACTGACCTATAAACCTGAACTCGTAGCTCCATTCATATATAGGAAGCACTGAGTTTGATGACGATGCATGTCACCAAGAACGTAGCCAGGAAAACATTGGGGGGGGGGGGTCCAGACTGATATTCTCTCATAGTGGACAGAGGGTAAGGACCCGTTTTGTTCCTTAAAAAGCCCTTGACCCGTTTCTTTTTTGAGAGCGATCTTTCAGCATTACATGTCAGTAATACTGAATTATTTAAATGATAATAATCGGTTTACTAAGAAAGTAATTGAAAAAATTGAAAAATTTGAGGGGGGTCCGGACCCCTTGGACCCCCTCGCTGGTAACGTCATCGCATGTCACTCCATGAGATTCAGCTGAACGTTAGCAAATATGTTTATATGGGTAGCTTTCATAGCAACGAGGAAATAACAGAAGAAACAATTTGAATACAATTTTAACAAGTGGCATATTAACACATGTAGTCTAACTACCTTAACAGATACAACATCGTTGAGTAACTTTGTGTGTAGACCTTCATTTATAGAGTAAAAAGAAAAAAAAATAGTAGAGTAGAAAGTCAATGTTGAAAGTTGGTGAAAGATTTGATTTCAGCGCATTCTTGCGTATTACAAAAAAACCCCGATACCCCGAATTAAGTTCCGGGGTATTAACCCACGAACTTAATTAATTAAACATTGCTATGAAATACAACTCAATGACCAGATATATGAATGAATCATGTGGCAAGATATCTCGATAAATATCTCATCTATAGACTTTAAATTTTGCATGAAGCTTCTACATAGACAAGAATGAGTGTCATGGAAACCATGGAATGTAGCTGAAATTTTGCATGAAGCTTCTACATAGACAAGAATGAGTTTCATGGAAACCATGGAATTAGCTGAAATTTTGCATGAAGCTTCTACATAGACAAGAATGAGTTTCATGGAAACCATGGAATTTAGCTGAAATTTTGCATGAAGCTTCTACATAGACAAGAATGAGTTTCATGGAAACCATGGAAATTAGCTGACATTTTGCATGAAGCTTCTACATAGACAAGAATGAGTTTCATGGAAACCATGGAATTTAGCTGAAATTTTGCATGAAGCTTCTACATAGACAAGAATGAGTTTCATGGAAACCAATGGAATTTAGCTGACATTTTGCATGAAGCTTCTACATAGACAAGAATGAGTTCATGGTACCATGGAAACCATGGAAATTAGCTGACATTTTGCATGAAGCTTCTACATAGACAAGAATGAGTTTCATGGAAACCATGGAATTTAGCTGAGTGTGATTGAAAGTCTATCAGTCAGTTGGCTGACAGTTTTCCTTTTGTCTGCCAGGGGATGTAAAATCTGTATAATCCTTAAAATATGTGATTGTCCTTTATCCTTTGTTTTTGTATTTTGTCCTTTTATGTGGATTGTCAGTCTTAAAAGTCTTCTCCTGTATGATTGTCAGTCTTCTATTATCGGGTAACCATGATAAATAAATGAATCATGGTTATATAAATTAAATAAATCGGGTCGCAGTAAAAATAAATTTATAAATAAAACAAATGATTACTATCATTTGACATTTCGATGTGACAAAGTGTCTGCGAGTGTGGTCTGTAAAGCTTCCGACCTAAACATTAAGATCGCCGCACTCGAAAATTAAAATCTACTGAATTTCGTTGTTCATTATCCGTTGACAGTTACTCACAAAAAGTTCAGTCATTTTTGAAGCGCAGTTTTTATGTAGCATTCGTTTGAGTGAGTTAGTATTCTATTTCATCGAGACAACGTACCGTCTCACTCCTAAGCGGTTACCGGGGCGAAAATCCACAAATTACGGTTTGACCGCTTGACCATTCGCCTCCCTCACCAGATCTAGCCCCAAGCGACTTCTTTTTGTTCCCTCATCTAAAAATTGCGCTCGGAGGACAAAGATTTTCGTTAAATCAAGAAGCCTTCGTGTACAATGTTTTTGCAGGGAAAAATGCCGAGTACTATCCGGACGGGTACAAAGATGGGAACATCACTGGGAGAAGTGTGTAGAGTTACAAGGAGACTATGTCCAAAAATAAAAAATAATTTTCAGACATATCTTGTATTTTTGTTAGCTCGGAAACTTTTCAGTCCACCCTCGTATGTGTAATCTGATACAACTAATGCTGCCATATTTATCAATGGAATTAATTTGATATAGTCAATTCCAGTTAGTTTTCTCCAATCAATACCTCTATTGGAATCATGAATAATGCTTATTTGAGTGCTACTGATGAGGACATTGCTTCTAGTGTGAATGGCAAGATCGTCGAACAGAAAGGAGCAACGCGACCCTGTGGCCA
Organism: Homalodisca vitripennis; assembly: GCF_021130785.1. Taxonomy (NCBI): domain Eukaryota; kingdom Metazoa; phylum Arthropoda; class Insecta; order Hemiptera; family Cicadellidae; genus Homalodisca; species Homalodisca vitripennis. Next base: position 112,031,641 of record NC_060214.1, read on the forward strand.
GACCTAGTACCGACTATTTACGCTACCGTAACGCGAGCGAATACTGTATTCTGGTCCTAGTACTACCCCTTTTCAGGCGTTTGTTTACATTTGGCTTTACACTTGATTCGAGTCCAGGAGCCGAGCGCAAATTTTCATAGTATCAGAACACAACAAGTTTTTTCAAATCGACAGAAAACAATTTCCAAAGCAAGAAAGTCATCATCAGCGTGCTAGTTGTGGTAGGGGTTGAAATGAGAAGGTACCAAAAGGGTTAAATGTATGAAAGAATAATTCTTTCTCGAGAATATATTTCTTACCATGACACACTTAAAACTAACCGTCAGACAAATGTACAATACGTCAACATCGGCTAACCACATAAAGACCCATAAAGTGGAGACTTTCAGACTCTTTGTCTGGTTAGTTGACTGACGGCGGTATGTGTCTGAAGCTTCGTTTAGGAGTATCAGGCTAGAAAAATATAACCTGGACAAATTGTAAATTTTTTAAACTCTTCCGATATTTTCCATTTTGACCTCCGCCAAAACTAGTGCGGCTAACAATTTTCTTAGGATGATTGTGTGCGGACACAGTGCAAATTGAATCCCGGCTCCCAAAATATCCTGTTTCTTAGTCATACATCATTTGCGGGGTTTTTCGCTAATTTCCTATGAAATAAAAGTTTTTTTAACTAAATTAAAATTTAAAGACACGACTTTTAATTGCATAACGTACGTATAAACAATAAAAACGAACACGATCAAATGTTTACTTACAGATTAGGTGACCAGGTGGTAGGCATTGTACATGCAGAACCGTGAGACACAATCACCACTGTGCAGACCGCGCACACTACAAAGCTGTGATAACGGGGTCACTTGAGCCGACACTGACACTAGCTGTCTGCGTCTGTCATGTCACTATAGATTGTACTCAGTCAGGAGTGTAGCTACAGAGGTGGTGTCGGGGTCGCTACAGCGGACACTGACTAGCTGTCTGCGTCTGTCATGTCACTATAGATTGTCCTCAGTCAGGAGTGTAGTCTACAGAGGGAGTGTCGGGGTCGCTACAGCGGACACTGACTAGCTGTCTGCGTCTGTCATGTCACTATAGATTGTCCTTAGTCAGGAGTGTAGCTACAGAGGGGGTGTCGAGGTCGCTTACAGCGGACACTGACTGGCTGTCTGCAACTGTCATGTCACTATAGATTGTCCTCCGTCAGGGTGTAGCTACAGAGGTGGTGTCGGGGTCACTTGTGTCTACACTGACTGGCTGTCTGCAACTGTCATGTCACTATAGATTGTCCTCAATCAGGAGTGTAGCTACAGAGGTGGTGTCGGGGTCACTTGTGTCTACACTGACTGGCTGTCTGCAACTGTCATGTCACTATAGATTGTCCTCAATCAGGTACGTAGCTACAGAGGTGGTGTCGGGGTCACTTGTGTCTACACTGACTGGCTGTCTGCACCTGTCATGTCACTATAGTTCGTTGTCAATCAGGTACGTAGCTACAGAGGAGGTGTCGGGGTCACTTGAGTCTACACTGACTGGCTGTCTGCACCTGTCATGTCACTATAGGTTGTCGTCAGTCCGGGGCGTAGCTAGAAAGGGGTGTCGGGGTCACTTGAGTATACATGGACTGTCTATATTTGGAAGAAGTGCAGATTATGATCTATTGCAGATTAAGATCAGTTGAATTGGGGTGGTTGATTATGGTTTTCACAAGTTTAGGTTTTCCAAACAGTCTTTGAAAATAAGGTCACTTGTACAGTAAATCGTTTGGTTCCAAGAAAACTTTGTCTTATTGTTCATACTGTGTTCCACATCACTTCGTGTATTCGTTAAATTAAAAGTAAATATTTTTTTAAACCGATAAAATACATTTCCGCAGTTTGAAAGAAGTATAACCCTCGAACAATGTTAATGTTGGAATAAAAATTATGAATGATTTCTCGAAACAGCTAAGCAGGATTTTGGAGTTTTTTCTTTTGTTGATCATCTTGAGAATTTCACCTTGTGTGTTTTCTATAGAATTCATCCACCGCAACCGGTCTGGTCATCCACCAGCACATACTGGTCTTCTCCTTTATAGCGAAACTTTCAACACGATGAACCAATCAGATTCAGATTCAGAATTACTGATTTCTGATGCTTAAATAATTGCTCTATGTATTTTAACATCTCACATCTCACATTTGATCTCAATCATCTTTTTAAATCTAAAAGCTCCATAAAATAAACTGGATCTTGGATGTGACATGCATATATATATATATATATATATATATATATATATATATATATATATATTGTAAATGGTTGAAAATACTTGACGATAACTTGGGTAATTCGGAACCCATGTTCAAATGGAAGTCACTCAGGTCTAGTCATTAATATACAATACCAGCTATAGCATGGGTGGCATTTTAAACCCCACCCTATTTGTAAGGGAACACAGCCCAGGATGATATTGCCTGTGCAGTCTGGTGGTTTGCGCCGATCGTGGTAAATTAACAAAACCGGTTCAATTCAATTTGCGATTAAACTAAATCTGTTTGTAGTAATTTACAAAATCAAGCACCCAAGATCGACTTTAAGAACTCCATGACGAGATTAGTGACGAAACTTGGAACCGTCCGTTCAAGAATAAGATTTAAGATAGCAATTTAATAAAAAACTGTTTCATATAATTCTAAAATTCTACACTAAAAACAAAACAAAAAATAATTTCGCCTTAATCGGATCACACTTTTCCACGTTATACATACTTAAAGTTGCAATTTGGTTGAGAAGCGCCAAAAATTGGTACATTTTATATTGTTATTGAGGTAAAAACTGAAAGTAATTTGTTTGTAAGTAATTTTAATTATTTGTCCCTTGTCCCGTAACAAATATCTTCACAATAACGTAACAGTTCTGCTTGGAACAGTGTAAATTAATAAACACAACATATTTTGTTACCTGTTATTTTTTCCATTGCTATCTTTGAATTTTACCTTTTAAAGTGTTATAGTTTAACTATTGTAAATTACCGCCATTTAAATTACCGTATCGAAATTTAATTCTCAAATTTGATAAAATGTTTTATTAATACATTCTGTGCACATGGTTCCACAGTATTTTGCTGAAAGATTTTTTATTGGTTTTAAAAACATGATTATTTAAATAACAACACGTAGGGACCAATAAACCGCAAATGACAAAAATCGACCATTAGTTAAGTTTCGATTTTGGATCCTCTTGGTCCATGGAAAATATCCAAAAGTTCCTATATTGCAGTTGAAACACCCTGCATATTCTTTGTTTACAGTTTGTTATTGACGATGGAAGGCGTGAAAGGATAACAGGATTCCGGACATTTTCCATCGTTATATGTTACAAACAGTGTAACACCACGTTTCGAGGATTGGAATCTATCTTCTTCGTCAGGTTGGGGAGGTAGAAAAATACATACAAAAATAAAGAACAGAAAGAAGAAAAGAAGGAAAAGGAAAGGGTTCAAACATGCCCTCACTGCTTGGACTTTATATGCCTTTCGTAACATATAACGATGGCAAATGTCCGAAATCATGTTACCCTGTACATATGTTAGAAATGCGATCTTCGTGTTTACAACATTTTCAGATTTAAGACAAAAATGTCGCTGATCCAATTGAAAATATGTCAAAAGTTCTTCGTGACGGTGGAGACCTTTTGGCGTGTCGACAAAACTGTCGTCCTGACACACACTAAGAACTCCATAAGCAGTTGTTCTCAAACGCATTCATTACGGTTATACTGTACCAGGAGGTGAAATAAAAACCTAACCTCAATGTACGCCCCTGGAGAACTAATGACTGGAGACATCGTGTCAAGGTCCCAATCATTCTCTCTGGAGTCCCCAGTCCCTTTTACCTTCACACCTGGAGAAAGTTGGGATTGGGACACCAATTTGCGGGTACATTAACTCCGTCGATATTTTCATATAAAAATTATTTAATTTCCTCCGGACCTATTTAAATTTAAAACACGTCATTCTAACCCATTAAAATCCAAAACCTAGGGGACTTCATAAGTCACAGGCATATTTCTGGAGCCCCTGTTGCACCAATATTGGAACTATGGGCCCATATGAGTCAATGAGGCGTAAATTACTTAATGTTTTTCATTACATGGACGTGTGATTTTAATATTGTAGATTATTATGTATTATTTTAATGTAGATTAACATAATGTATGTAACACATGTTGACATTTCGTATCCTTACCTAAGCTTAAGCTTGAGATAATAAAAATTAAAGTGACTAATAAATAAATAAAAATTATGTTTAATTTTCAACTTTTAATTTGCTTATTTTAGATGCAATAATAAATATGTTATTTCCGTTTTGAGTTATCCAACGAACCTAAAGACTATATAACTTCAGCCGTTTATTGTTGGATTAACATTAACCACTAACAAAAATGATTATTTTATATGCCCTTCGTAGGGCAAAAACATTGTCCCTATTTTGTCCCTGTCTTCACGAAAGGTCTAACCAAAAACCGACCGCATGTCTTCTACACTCATGATCTTTCGGGAGCAAGATAAAATTAGATTCTTATCGCAATTTACAAAACAAAAGTTAAACAACTTATGTCTTATGTGGAGATGAACTTTTAAAGCGCAAAACATGATCGTAATATTTAAACATATTCACTGGATGATAAGTTTATGACATCTCGAACACTAATTGGACGACCACCTGAGACTCCTATATTAGAAATTATCCTGGCCTACTTTGGGTATGGCGGTATGACCGCTAATGTGACCTTGGCCTCAGATATAACGTGGATTATGTGACCTTGGCCTCAGATGCCACGTGGATCATGTGACCTTGGTCTCAGATGTCACGTGGCTCATGTGACCTTGGTCTCAGATGTCACGTGGCTCATGTGACCTTGGTCTCAGATGTCACGTGGGTCATGTGACCTTGATCTCAGATATCGCGTGGCTCATGTGACCTTGGCCTCAGATGTCACGTGACTTATGTTACATTGACCTCAGATGTCACGTGGCTTGTTACATTGACCTCAGATGTCACGTGGATCATGTGACCTTGGCCTCAGATGTCACGTGGTTTATGTGATCTTGTCATCAGATGTCACGTGGCTTTTGTGATCTTGGTATCAGACGTCACGTTACTAATTAATCCAATATCCATTAAACAGTTTTGGTCGCACACCAATAGTTTATGCAGGGATATCGTTCTAGGTATTCCTTGAACAAAAGTACGAGTAAATAATATAATCTATACATACCGTATATATATTATTTTTGTAGACGGTATAGTAAAATTTAATTACATAATAAGTTTGATCTTTAATCGTTAGTCACAGATATTTTGTGTCTCATTCATCCTATTTGTTAAAAACTACATTAGACGCCATGGGGCGTTGTCCAGTTGAAGATAAGTGGTAAGGGTACAGTATGTAACGTAGCAGAGGTGTGAAGGGTCGAGTGAATGTTGAGTTTAGAATATCGTATATACGAGTCCAATCCCTAAACCGATTTTACTTCAAACAAAATTTCATCGCAGGCCTTGGCAGTGTGTCGCAACAATATGCCTGAAACAATGGAGTGACTCAGGAATTGTTCCGGTTACGACAAAACAACATTTCTTGGAATTGCGCAAAACGTTTCTTCCTTACTCCTTACTTACCAGTAAAAAAAAGAGATTTAGATTGAGGAGAGTTATAACGTTAGAGGTTTCTTAAAATATATAATTTACTTTATTACACGTAAAGGCATTGCGTGGTTGCAATAAAAAGATAAAAATGAGTATCGAAGAACCCAATAGTATGTCAGGAAAGACTTATATTATATCGCACGGATGGAAGGATCGCCCTTTGAAGTTTTTTCCCCAAAATTTAAAGAGATTTTACTTGGATCAAGGGGAACTTACATACCAAGGTGCTAGTCTCTGGGACCTTTCTATCAAGAGTTATCATACATAGGATCAGACAACTCTAGTTCTTTTAGAATTCCACTCCCGATAAATGTGGTCGATTGTTTCATTACTGTACAGTACTAATCATTTTCAGAGTTAAATCAAGTTCAACATTCAACTTAACGGTAAACTTAAGTGGGAGTGTTTCCTATTACTATAATAGGCTTTTTTGAATTCTGATGTAAAAGTTAATAACCGTATATACTCTTATATGTTTAGGAAGAAAAATTGTTTGAAAATGTAGTTCGATGTTAATATCCGAACTATTTTACCTTGTCCCTTATAAATGAAATCGTAATTTAACATCAAAATCTTTAATAATAAATTAATTTTGTGTGTGAATATTTTTAGGATTACAGTTGTGCATCACCATTAATGGGTTAATGCATTATCACAAATGTGTTTGAAGTTAATGGCACCAAAATTCCATTACAGAGGATAGCTACAAAACAATTTTTTTGTTGTTGTGGTTGAAAATGAAATTTGTAAGCCCTCGTGTACAGAGTCATAGTTATCACTCATAAGTGGCATTTTCTATTGCTCTGGAATGTTGGGACAGCTCCAACTTTTCTCGATCAGTCTTCACAGGAGGCCAGATTACTGTTAGATTATTTCTGACCTTTTGCTTCTTCAAGGGTTCATGTCTTCCGTGGAATTCCAGTGCCTTCTGTTCTCCAACGGGTGAAAGATTCATACCGAACTCGTCTGCGATTCTCTCAAGGTGCTCCAGGTTTCTCTGGACGACCTCCAGTTCATCCGAGCACCTGGAGTCCAGTTCTGCCAGAGAGTGCTTCATCATGTTCATGGAGATTTGTTTCTTCGAGTGTAGCTGGAGAAGACTTGCTCGTTCCTTCAGCCCCTGGGTCTTGACGAAGTTGTTGACAAACCTGGTGAAGCTGCTGTAAGCCGAATCTGTGGACCCAGAGCTCACGCTGCATATGGAGTAGTTGGACGCTGAGAAATACAATGATTTCTCACTGCTATCCTCACTGCGAAGATCGTCCATACCAAAGGTACTCTGCAAATCCTCGATGTTCTGATCGAAGACAATTTCCGATTTGATAGTGGCTTCTTCCTTGTTCAGGAAATCTCCTTCGTGCTTTATTTTCTCTTTCAGCTTATCAATTCTTTTCTGCATCGCTTCCATTCTCGATCTGACATAATCGCGTTTTAAATTTTGTTCTTCTACAACATCCAACTGTGTATCGCTCTCTGTGTTCTTCTCTGAGCCGGAAGGCGATTCTTCCTTCGGCATGTCTTCTTGGCCCATTATGAACAATGAAAACTGTATAATATCACTGTTAATTTTAAGCAATTAAAGTTTACAGTTTTAAAACACCACAGTGATGAGATAGATATATTTTACGCCGCTGAACTTCAATATTTTGTTTGGTTATGTCACCAGTTGTTTTATTGTTTTCTCTATTCCAACTTATTTCGTGTTCGAACACAATCAGCTGGTTGACAAATACACAGCATGAACGCACAACATAACCTAGTTATGTGTTTATACCATTATTATGCGTAATTACTGCGCGTATGGGAATATCGTAGTGTTGTTTTGTTTCGGGTTGTTCACAGTGACTCTGATGGAGGACTCAAACACTGTGGAGTTCGTGTACGTGCCGGCGTCGAAGCAACCTTGTATCGTGATGGTGAAGACGTTGAAGAAGAACACGTTCTGCACGGGTGCTCTGCTGACGCCCAGCTGGGTACTGATGGCCGCCCACTGTGCGGAAGGGGAGGAAGACTCCTCGATACGCGTTTACGTCCGCAAAGTGCCCGAATCCGGGAACGACACCGAATCGTACCAAGAGATCGTCAGTGAGTCGTTCATCATCCCCTGGGGTTACATGTTACAGCAGACGTTCGGCAAGTCAGACATCGCCCTGGTGGACATCGGGAGCAAGTTCAACTGGTCCTCGGTGCCCGGGGGGTTCACGAGGTGCCCGGTTCCGACCTCGGTCGTACACCCGATTCTGGAGACCGAGTGTAACGTCGTCGGATTCAATCTCACCCACAACTCCACGACGTTCCCTGATGCCCAGATGCCCCTGGTCATCTACCACCTCCGGGTGCAGAAGCAGTGTGTGGACTACTACAACATCGTCGAGAAGACCAACCTCCTCTACCGCAGCTGGCTCTGCCAGGAAGACTACAAACGCGTGAATGAACAGTTCTCCTTCTCGGAGTCACTCCTGTTTTGCGGAGTGGACCAACCCGTCCTCAGCGGACTGGCGATCGGCCGCCTGCAGTCCCCGGATGAGAACAACCCCCGCCCACTCGTCTTCACGGACATGTGCCCCTACCTGACCTGGATCCGAGCCTATGTCGGCCCGAGTGTGATGCGCAGTCCGGGGGACCAAGGGTCCGGCTGCTACGTCAGCTTCGGCCAACCCCCGATATCGGTCACGTTCATTGTTCTTGTATCTTCGGCTCTAGTTTCTCTGCAATTACACTTGTAAAACGCCAACACAGTACTTGAAAATTTGTTTTATTTAGATCTAAATCAGTTTCAGCCTGTACAACCAACAAATATTCCGCCTTTGAGAAATTTAAATATCTATGAAGTAGGAAACCAGCCTAAATGACTGTATTTCATAAAAATATTTTCATCTATCAAAGTTTCCCAAACTTACATTCATAGTATCGAATTTTCGAACGTATCTTACCATAGTTACAAACTTCATATATTTATATGTAGTATACGAGGTTTGTTTAAATCGCTTTTAAATACAGTAGTTTACAATTATGTAAACAATCACTTCAAAGCATCATACTACAAAATTATAAAACCTGTAGCTGAATGTTGGGTTCTTTTAAGTTAGTTATGAGAACATAATCTTTTTTAAGAAGGGTCCATTGATGAGTACTAATATTGATATCATTTTACTGGAATAATCCAAGACTCGTTTAAATTTTTATTCGAAATCTGACGGTGATTTGAAATAGGCTAAAGCTAGTATTGAGTGTTACAATTAAAATAACAAGATATCAATATATGTCCAACTATGCATTGTGTCATTAATTTGAATTTTAATGTCCATAATTTCATTGAAACTCATTGAAAAGTGACTTTTTATATGCGGCAAGAGAAAAGATCGTGTGTGGTTGGAGTTAGAGACCGATTTTACTTTAAAATTGTCCAAGAAATGACTGAATTGAATAAAGCAAACTACACTTTATCTCAGTGAACGATTCACATTATCTCTATGTGCCTTTCATTTCACCATTGATTGGTAAATAGCTAAGGGAGATTAATTTGCTATTTTCATTGACATAAAAATGTCAGTATAATGCTGGTTGTGCAAGCCTGTGGTCCAGGAACTTAATAGTAATCTAGATTGTGCAAGCACACAACCTTATTTTTAATCGATAGATAAATATCTTATAAGAAGGAAATCGACCGTTAGCCCCACAAGTTTTGGTGGAGGTCGAAATCTGATGGTATGAAAAAGGGTTAAAAGTATAAAATGTGAAATTGGTGGTGCAATAGAGTTTGCGTCGAGTAAATTTTAAATACCACTCACAATACTTCAAGATACCCTTCCTGATGAGAGAAAAATAAGAACACAATTCCTGTGTCACTTCACTAGATATTGGTCAGATTCCGTTATATGCCCCCAACGCTTAAACTTTTCTCAATGAACTTAGAACGTTATAAAACGATGTAGTTGAGTAACAGAACTAACATTATGCCCCCAACGCAAATTTTTTTATTTTCGTATGATTATAATGAATTACAATTGGTTACTAGCTAAGAAAAAAGGGTACTTACGTATTATATCGACCACACCCCTACATTTCTCCAAACACAAAAAAATCAACAAAAACAAACATTACCAAACAAAAACTAAGCGCTTTATTGAAAACAAAAAACACACACACAAAACTTGTTTTTATTCTTGATCACACTCCGCCACCCAAAATGCGAGTGCCTCCGACCATCAGCGCGGGCTTTGGCAGCGGCGCTGCCCCGTGCTGATGTCAACGAAAGAAAAACATCCCTCGAGATAGTACCTATCAGTAAAATATCAAATTCTAGAGGGGCTGATCAGAAATATAAATTGAATTGTAATGGAAAGGCAATTATGTACCGTGTAAAAAACTTAAATAATCATGTGATGCCGCGCGGCCTGCAGTAATCGGGATTCTCGAGAAAGATAAGATAACAGCGACAACAATACCGACCGCAATACCTGGAAATGCTTGTTGATTGATGGAATGTTAGTTCTGTTACTCAACTACATCGTTTTATAACGTTCTAAGTTCATTGAAAAAAGTTTAAGCGTTGGGGGCATATAACGGAATCTGGACCCTAGATATTATATACATTTGAAGTCATTTTGGATCTCTTTATAATCAGGCCCAATGGAAAACGTCTGATGATAAGGATTTCAAAAATGTTTCAGTAAGTATGTGAAATACGATCGGAGGGACTGACATATTTTTATTTTGAAAAACATGAGTTAATTTTTCCACTATGTTAAACATTTTACGGAACAAATATTGATTGTATACTTTTTGGCATTTAAAATATGTTACTCCCTACAGAAGAATAATATATCAATTTTGAAATTTTAAAAGTACAAAAACGCATTCATATGGAATCTGTGTTGATTCTTAAAAAGACACCGCGCGCCTTCGGATTTTCAGTTTGCTTTCTGCCGCGCTGCTCGTGGATGCACCGGCAGGAGCACACTCGCTCTTCCCCCACCCAACGGCAGTCCCCTTACCCCTCCAGCCCCTCAATCAGTTCCTCTCTTCCTTCGCTCTGCACTTGATGTCCCCGTTTTCGGCTCTATCGTAACCAAATTTAATAGTTTTACAAGGCCAATCTCACCGAGTCTTGCTTGTGTTAAGCTGAGCACACTTATTTATGTGTATATATTATATTAATACGTTTCAAAGAACTAAATCGTTCAAAACATCTTTAGACGTTTTAAATTACAGCGGATTGAATGAACTTTCTTTCTTTCTTCCTCTTTTTTGCTGAATTTCAGCAGGTTCTGCTTACTTTGAGCATGGAACCTCGATCAAACATTCTTGTATGTATGACCAGTTTACACTTTTTACACACAGTAAGTTCACTATTGCACTCAGTATCCACGAGGGTTGTATGCTTGGAGACAAAGGTTGTTCTTGGTGTTTGTTCTCGGTGTTGTGGGTGTTGTTTTTTGTTTTGTTTTATATTTTTTGTTTTTATTTGTTAGTTTTAGTCACAACCTTAAGTCTATTGTTAATACTTCCTATTGTTTGTTGTGTTACTTTAAAAGAAGTTGGGGGAATTTCTTTAAGGAAGGTATTTGATGTGTGTAGGATTAAATAGGAACGGTTGTGCACCCAACTCCTAAGGATAGAAATGCTTCACGCCAGAGACCGTTCAGGCGGGCTTCCTAGTCCAGGAAACAGGAAGGGAAATGGGCCCTGGAGAGAGAACATTTTGTTATAACCCATGGTGAAGACATTCATGTTCTTAAGACAGGTCACTTTCAAGACTTAAGTTATATTAGTATGTTTTTTTTATATTACCTTATTTATAGATTTAAGAAAACTTACAATTTTCTAGGTTATCATTTCCATATCAAAGCTCGTTAAAAGATCTTTCAATATATAAGGTGGAATCTATTTTCTTTCGCTTTCAGTTTAGTGAGCAATTCATGTCTGAAAGTCGTTATATTGCACACAATCAAAGATTAAATGTTGAAGACTTTCTATGGAACCTGCATTGCATTTGAGGCATAACGGAGTGAAATAACAATTTATCTTAAAATAGGGTTTCATTAACCCAAGCATGTCCAATTTTTAGGTCTATTTATCGTTACTATTTTATTTCTTACTCAGTTTGTAATTATTATACCATCGGGGAGGGACTATCAGGGGTAAGTAGTGATTGTTTAATCGCGCCAACAAAATCTTCCAATGGACACTTTAAAATCTGTTGGTTCTTCACCTGCTTGGGCTATTGCACTCAGTAGCCACGAGGTTGTATCTTGGAGACAAGGTTTGTTCTTGGGGTTCTCGGTGTTGTGGTGTTTTCTGTTTATGTTTATATTTTTGTTTTATTTGTTTAGTTTTAGTCACAACCTACTTGAATTACGTCCCCACAACCTCACAGTCTATTTTTAATACTTCCTATTGTTTGTTGATGTATACTTGAAAGAAGTCGGGGAATTTCTTTAAGGAAGGTATTTTGATGTGTGATGGAATTAAATATCCCCCCCCCCCCCCACCCCCCCCCCCCCCCACCCCCCCCCCCCCCCACCCCCCCCCCCCCCCACCCCCCCCCCCCCCCACCCCCCCCCCCCCCCACCCCATTTGGGTGGTTTTAAATTTAAAAGGGAAAAAAAAAGTATTGGGGTTAGGGGGGGAGTTTGGGGGGTTTTTTTTTTGGTTTGGGGGGTTTTTTGGGAAAATTTTAAATAGAAAATAGGGGAAAAAGTGAAAAAGGAAAAAATTAGGGGGAAAAAGGGGAGATTAGGTATGAAAGGGTTTTTTGGATGGATGGAAAGGGGTTTTTTTGATTTTTTGTTTTGGGTGTGTTTTTTTTTTTTTCCTTTATAGTCATAATTTTAGAGCTTGGTATCGCTTACAACAACGAAATTTAAATGAAAGAATGAATTCCAATTATTGTACTACGTCATTATTTTTAATATAATTTTTTTAACATTTTATTAAAGAGAAAAATAATATAAACCTTATTATATACGTAAGTATAGACTATATTATAACTATAATAATCCATTCAATTTTTATGCCACATACCAAATAATAGTCTAAAAAACTACTTTTAATCCATCAATGTACACTATAATAAAAGTTTCCCCAATTTGAGGGTTTTTATTTTTGCATTACAACCAACCAATGCAGTACTTAATATAAATATGTGCATTTTTGTATTAATGTAATAACCTAAAAGTTTTTAGCAAAGTGTAATAAAATTATTCAAGATTTATTATAAGAGATGTGCGTCTGGTCACCCGTGCTCAGGGGGGGGGGGACAGGGGGGGGTGTTTTTTTTTCCAACAACTACACTAGGTGCAGCCAAAAAAAACGACCAGAGAGACAAATTTAAACCAAAAAAAAAAGAGGAAAGCTATTTATAATAAGTTCCAAGTCACTCAGGATTTTTGATCCGATGAGTTATTGCACAGACGTTTAAGCTATACTATTTGACCTTTTGACCCCAAAATAAATTTAAGAGAAACCCCTGTGTAACAGTAGGTTTCATAGGTCTACTAGGACCTTTTTATCGATGAGGTTATTGCACAGACAGAGGGACAGTATAGGCTTACTATTTGACCTTTTGACACCAAAATAAACTTTAGTAAGAGAAAACCCCATGTACAGAGTTTCTCACAGTCACTAGGACTTTTTATCTCGATGAGGTTAATTGCACAGGACAGAGACAAGTATTAGGCTTACTATTTGACCCTTTTGGACCCCAAAAATAAACTAAGAGGAACCCCATTTGTACATGAAGTTTCAAAAGGTCACTGAGGACTTTTTTATCGATGACGTTATTGCACAGACAGAGACAGTATAAGGGCTTACTATATAGACCTTTTTGACCCCAAAATAAAAAACTTAAGAGAACCCATGTACAAGAGTTTCAACGTCACTAGGACTTTTTATCGATGAGTTATTGCACAGACTAGAGAGGAACAGTTATAGGCTTACTATTTTGACCTTTTGACCCCAAAATAATAAACTATAGAGAACCCCAGGTGTTAACAGGAGTTTTTCAAGTCTACTAGGACCTTTTTTATCGATGAGTTATTGCACAGACGAGGAGACAGTATAGGACTTATATTTGACACCTTGTTGACCCACAAAATAAAACACTAAGTAGTTAACCCCATGTACAGAGTTTCAAGTCACTAGGACTTTTTATCGATGAGTTACTTGCACAGACAGGAGACAGTATAGGGCTTACTATTTGACCCTTTTGACCCCAAAATAAACTAAGAGAACCACATGTACAAGAGTTTCAAGTCACTAGGACTTATTTATCGATGAGTTATTTGGCACAGACAGAGACAGTATAAGGCTTACTTATTTGACCTTTTGACCCCAAAATAAACTAAGAGAACCCATGTACAGAGTTTCAAGTCACTAGGACTTTTCTATAGATGATTTATTTGCACAGACGTACAGTATACTATTTGACCTTTTGACCCCAAAATAAAACTAAGAGAACCCCATGTACAGAGTTTTCAAGTCACTAGGACTTTTTATCGATGAGTTATTGCACAGACAGAGACAGTATAGGCCTACTATTTGACCTTTTGACCCCAAAAATAAACTAAGAGAACCCCATGTACAGATTTTAAAGTCACTAGGACTTTTCTATAGATGAGTTATTGCACAGACATAGACAGTATACTATTTGACCTTTTGATCCCAAAAAAAACTAAGAGAACCCATGTTACAGAGTTTCAAGTCACTAGGACTTTTCTACAGAGGACTTACAGTACAGGCGGACAATAAAAGACCGATAACGACACGATTTTAAAAAAGATCCTGTATGGTCTGAATATCCAACAATGAAAATTAAAAGCTGTATATAAAAAAGACAGATAAAAAGATTTAAGTACCAATTGTGGGTGCTGTATTTTTTATTTAACAATAATAAATAACAATCAAGGTATTTGACTTATTTTGGAATCCATTTCTTTAACGTTTTGTTCGTATATTGTAACGATAGTCTAATGAAACCTTAGTAGTAAAAATATTGCTGTGTTATTAAAGAGGGTAATTAGAAACCTGATGTTCATTATAAGCGAGTGTCAACAGTCTAAAGTAATGTCGAGCTTGTTTAAAGCGTAATCCATCTCAATCTAAAGTCTCGGAGCGAGAAAACTTCAGAGTTATGGAGCCAAAAGATTTTAAGTTTTATCTTCTCAGTAAACAGGTGAAAAACTTGTCACATCTTATCAGATTAAAATGGAATTACTTTCGGCAACCAGGGTAGTCCTCGAGTAATCTGGGTTTGTGTGACACCAGGAGATAAGATAATATAAGATAAGATAAGATACTGGTAAAATCACTAAAAATGTGAATACTAATAAATCTCTTTTATCGTAATAATTCAGATATCAGCATTGTATCACAATTAGCTATTGAATACAACTATTTTGGCCATTCTTTCCTTCCTTTATCTCATTGAGACATACATAATTATTCATTTCACCCGCTTCTCATTTTATTCCCTAATTTCTCACCTCTAGCTTCGGGTTCAGTTAGGGTTCATGTGATCTCCCAATTGTGTGCCTTAAACTCGTTTATATACTACAAACACTTCTGAGACCAAGATGGCCTTAAAGAGCTTTTTAAAAGCCTTCGGCTTTTGTGGTACTTTGATATTTCCCGGCAAACTATCACCAAAGGCCCAAGGCAGCATATAGATCCCTGGGGTTTGTTTGTCGACCTGGCAGTTTCATTACACATTTGAGTACATTCAAACTATTTATTTCTCCTTTGTTAGATCTAAATTGGAATTTGGAGATCTGTTTGGTATCCCCATAAGCATGATATCTCCCCAAATGATTGAACAGATGCAAATTAATTTCTTAAGGTTCTTGTTACTACAGAAACTTTGGTGTGTAATTACATTTTTAAATTACCTTATTCCCAACTATTGTTACTTTTTGATATGGACTGCCTCCATAAACGTAGGGATCTGGGTATGCTTGTCTTATTGTATAATTGTAATGAATGGAGACCTTCAGAGGAACTCAGATTCCTTGTGTCTCGGCCCGCGTCCAGAGTCCGAGCGTTTTTTCAGTCCTCATTTCGTACCCACCAGTCTGGGGGCTAACGCTCCTTTTGAATGATTTGATGCGAATGGGCAACGCTCTACCTAAAAATAATTGATTTATTCTCTTCTGCCGTGTCCTTTTTCCAGTAGAAAAAATAGAATGTATGTACCCGATCTGTATATTTAATTTAATTTGTTTTCATTTAATTTATTGTAGTAGACTGTGATAACATACTCCAAGTGATTTACTGTATCGTAAGTAGATGTTCATTTACTTTTACTTCTTTATTAAATCGTTCATGTTTCTGTTGATTTAAATTTGCTTGCCAATTAGATCTATAAAAGCTATTTTTATTATATGTTATTTCTGTGTAAGCTAATAGTATACAAACTTAAATAATTATTGTATGTAAAATGCTGCAATGTAATTAGAAACGCTCTGTTTTGTAGCATTTAATAAATAAATCAAATTGAACCCCTGCTTGAGCAGGCAAACGTTCATGGACTACCTTGTCTTTCTCTCCTAGACTGCTAGTCCTCTCTGCCTCTAGTTTCACACGAGTGTAAGTCTCTACCTCTTATGCTATCGCACTTTGTCTGGGAAAGGCGATGTTTCCAAAAATATAGAGGCAGGGAGAGTATCAAGAGATTTTGGAAATGATGGTTTTGCAGGGCTTTGTTCAGTGAAATTTTGGCAATTTATTCTGATTGTTTGTAGTTTGAAAATTCTAAGAAAAGTGTGTGTGTGTTTGTCGTGTTGCAAATCCCCCAACAAGAAGGACACCATAGGCGAGATACGGATAGATCATTCATAATAAGCCGTCAAACAGCACGTGAACTGGGCAGTATTTCAGTTGCTGTTTGGAAAGTTTCCAAAAAACAAAAAATGCCTGAGACTAGTTTTAAAATCACTTTGTAGACGTGACCAGCACACTTTATCGAAGTTTATATACTAAGGAATTTAGTCGTGTCGACTTCTCCAATCTCCTTGTCGTCTAATACGACTGGTGGACTGGAAATCTAAATCTGTTTGCCTTTGAGAAAATTTAATGAATGTTGATTTTATTGGGGGGTTTTCTGAGATTGAGCTTACTGAAGTGCTCGATTACGTAGTTGAGCTCAGTTGAATTTCGTAATTTCGAGTTATCTGTGTGAAGATGACTTGAAGCAAATGATTGTGTCATCTACATTATGCACCAGTTAGCTGTACGCGATGTATGGGTGAATAAACATCATTGACACAGACCTAGAAATAGCAGTGCACTAAGTATGGATCCCTGAGGAACGCCGTATCTTAGCGGCTGTTCTCCGAATTGTGCTGACAGTTGAGCCGGGGCTCAGTTTGGGCAATTTATTTTTTTGTCTATTATTTTCCCACCTCGGCCACTCTTGTCAGTCGGTGGGGGAGTCACTCCGTCAAGTATTGATTTTCTGCCTGGTTGGACTGATTGGTTGAGGTCAGCTGGTTGACCTTGACTAGTTTTACCGACCAGCTGTTCACCGGGCACCGGCAACCGGCTACTGTTCGGAGCGGTCAGACTGTTCGGAGACACGTTCGGAGAAGCTACTGCGTTTGCTGTCCTGTTCGCTGCTCGTCCCGTTCCACATGGCTGGCTAATTCTCCGACTTTCGGCAGGGTCCCCGTGAGTGCCGTCAGCGGGACTGATGCGGCGAGTCTGCCCACAGCACTGAAGCCAAACTGAATGCCCGCGCCCTGCCAGCGCTATTGGACCGGCATCCAACCGGAGTGTAGTGCTCCCATTAATTTCTTCTGGAACAAGGTTGGATCAGAAACTGTTTTTTACTTCTTATACCACTTGAGAGGATTGGCTTGTATGGAGCGCTGCCAGATGTTAGATCTGGAGGAGGGCCAGTATATTAGCCAGTATTATTTAGTTTAGTTACATGAAACTGAAGGGGAGGATTTCATCTTTAATTCGGATTCGTGGAGGCAACTAAGCCCCCGCACCTCCTTCGAAAATTGGCTTTAAATATTTTTTTTTAATTTTCGGCTACAAACTTGAAACCAAATTACTTTTTAAAATTAGTGGGCCTAGAAATTCTTACAACCTTTTCCCTCCCCTCAGTTTTCATAAAAAAATTACCTGTTAAAATTTTTAGATTTACTACTGCCGTACCTGAAAATTGTTATTTATATATATCAAATTTTCTATATTATATTATTTATTTATTATGTTATTTATTTCTATTTATTATTATGTTATTGTCTATATTGGAATTTTATCTGTTGTTATTTAGTTCTTAAGTTTACACGGTGCACCGTGGTGCTGCAGTAATTGTATTTTGCATGAAAATGTTGCCACCTCATTAATTATATATCATTTACTCGAATTCTTGTCTCTCTTTGTCTCTCTTCCCACTAGTGGCATGTGATTGTTTTTTTTATGATTTGCTCCGAGTTTGGGAGGGGCGCGCTTCCGGGACCTCCTGTTATTTTTCGCTAACTCGGAACAAAATGGTAGCAGAGCGTGGTTACGTGTTTTTTACCCTCTGCGGGCCCAGGGTTTTTGTTTTGCCAACTGGTGGTGAGAGGCGCGAGTTTGAAGTTGTTAGTTTGACTTCCTGCGCCTGTGCCGTCTCGCTGAGCTATTTTTCGCTGATCGACAGGAAGTGTGTGAACCTATTTATTTCCTGATTATTGTTACTTGTGTGTTTTTTGTTACACATTGTCATCGTTATTTTTTTTCTGGTTTTGTTTCTGGTACGGCGTAGTGTTTTGTTGCGGTATTTTTGGTTTCGCTGCCGTGTTTCGTGGACGGCAGGAATTCTGGGGACCCTGCTGAGAGTGTTGTCTCACTAAGTTATTCAATTGGTCGCCTTAGTTATTGCTTTGTTAGTCGTTTGACTTCGAGGTCAGTGTGTTGTTTGTTAGTTTTTTTGTTACTCTTTTATTTATCATGCCTGTCTCTCTGGTGCCTGAATACTTGTTGAAGGAGGATACTCCATTTTGAGTTGTTGGCTCGTGGGCTTACTCCCGGGTTCCGAACTGCGAGTCCATGCGGAAGCAACTGCGTTGATAATATGGAACTGGACACGACCTGGCCTAGAGATTTGACGTTTCCAGAAGCAGAGGCCTATTTTGGAGGCTAAGTTGGAGACGTTTGAGAATAGTCAGGAGGACTGGTTGGAGTCGCCGCCCACTGGCCGAGAGAGGGCTAGGTATTTGTCCCGGCTTACCCATCTACATATGAAGGCTGTCGCTACTTAGAGCCAAGCTTACCAGTTCTGGTGATAAGGAGTTGGTTGGAGGAACGCATCACCTTGGTTGACAGCCTGCTGACTGTACTCGAGAGGGACGAGGGAGCAAAGGCTCCTGAAAAAACTTTGTCTGCGATTGACTCTGCTGCGGCTGTTAAGGGTGAATGCCGGATCCCTGGGTTCAGTTTGTTGCTGATTTTGATGTGGGCGTGGCGTCGGGGGTGTCTGGTGTGGACGGGGCCCGGGGGGCCTGTGACCCAAATGCCTGCTGGATCTGGGGGACTGGGGACTGTGGTGACGGGATCCTTTGTTCAGTATCACAAAGCTTCCGAACCCACTTACCCCGTTGCTGCAGCGACTACCAACGGTGGATGGTCTAGATACTGAAGCCTTGCTGCGGTTTCTTTCTGAGATCCTGCGACTGCATGACTTGCCTGGTCTTCAGGGAGCGAGCTTCCTGCATGTCATCTCTCCGTTTTGTAGGCCACCTTTGGGTGACTGTCTGGTTCGAGTTCTCCAGAGGGGTGGTACCCTGGATGATTTTCATAGGGAGGCATTGGATTTCTTTGTTCCTGGTCAGTTGAGGGAACGTCTCCGTGTGGAGAAAATTCTTTAGGCCTCAGGGCAACGGAGAGAGTTTGGCTAAGTTTGTGGCCGAGGTGAGGGACACTGATAGGGTGTTAAGGCTCAATATCCCCGAAAAGTACTGTGGTCACCACCATTTCTTGAGGGTCTCAATCCTGAAGAGAGGTCCCGTCTAGTTTTTGCTGGTCGCCCTTCCACCTTTTCTGAACTGGACCGTCTGTGCATTGCTTCGCGCAGCGTGCAGTTTGCTGACCGGCAGAGGGCGGAGAGGAACAATCATCGTTCCATCCAGCCCACCAGGGCTGTCACGGCCGTACAGAATCCCGTGGATGGGCCACATCACTCTGGAGGGCTTCATCCACCCATCTGCTATGCCTGTGGTGAACGAGGTCATACTCGTCGGGAGTGTCCTAGGAGATATCGCACTGGTCCCAAAAAAACTAGATCAAAGGGGGGTTTTCTCTGAAGTTCCCCCGAGGTCTAAGAAAAAATTTCAAAAAAATAGTACCTGTGCGAAAAATTTGATTAATAGTTTGGACACTATGAGCCTAGCAGAAAAGGGAAACCTACGGCTTAGGACAGCATCTTCGGTGTGCCCTTATATCAATATCTTAGTGGGAGACTCAGTGCATAAGGCCCTAGTTGATTCCGGGTCAGCCTGTAGCCTCATCTCTTCCCGTCTTTTTGAAGCCATTTCAAGGTTTAGGTTTTTGGTGAAGCACACCGAGGAGTCTTCTTTAACTTGCTGGACTGCTTCTAATTCCCCTCTTTCCAATTTCGAAGGAAGGCTTCAATCAAGTTTAAGGTTGAATATTTTTCATGGGTGTGGAGCTTCCTTGTGGCCCAGGACCTGAGTATGGATTGTATTTTGGGGGGCGGATTTTATTCAAAAGACTGGTTTGGTGCTGGATCTTCAGGCGGGCCAGTCTTATTTCAAATTCAATCGGCGAGTGTCAGTCCCCCTTTTTCTGATAAATGCAAATCGACGCCGCAGGTTGTGGAGGTGGAGTGTGAAGGAAGGTTCTGCCCCTGGGGGGACCCCCGTTCGGTCACTTGGATGAGGAGCAAGCTGGGGTTCTCCGGTGAGCTTTGCTCAAGATTTCCGGAGGTCCTCACACCCAAGCTCGGTTCTACCCATCTCATTGAATATGAAATTCGTCTGACTGACACTCAGCCCAGTACGCTCCCACCCATACAAGTTGGCTCCTCCAAAGATGGAGGTTATGCGTGGTATCATCAAGGATCTCTTGGATCAAGGAGTTATTGAGCCCTCAAACTCATCGTATGCCAGTCCAGCGTTCTTGGTTCCAAAGCCTAATGGAAAACATCGTTATGGGTGGTTGACCTAAGTAAAACTTAATGCCAAAATTGAAATAGATTCAGTGCCTCTCCCCGATCTCCATTCTGCTTTTGATTGGTTCGGTAAGGCCAAATTTTTCACTATATTTGATTTGAACCAAGCATATCATCAGGATTCCGTTGAAGAAGGAATCACGTCCTCTCACGGCCTTCTGTGTTCCGTGGAATTTGTATCAGTACCGATCTGTGCCTATGGGGCTAGCTGTGGGGGCCCAAACGTTAACTAGGTTGCTCGACTCCATCTTCCACGATGTGAAGTTCAGGTTATGTCTTTAATTAATCTTGATGACCTTCTGGTCTACCAGTGAGTCTTTCACGGAACACGTTAAACATCTTGAGGAGGTCTTGGTTAGGTTGGGTAGGGCTGGCCTTACAGTCAATCCGGAGAAGGGTGTCTTACGCCAAGTCTGAAATATCGTTTCTCGGTCACCTCGTGTCGTCTAGGGGTGTATCTATAGACCCTGCCAGGACCCAAGGCATTCGGGATTTCCCTCCTCCGAAGGATGCCAAGGGTGTTTGCCAGATTTCATAGGCATGGTTTAATTTCTACCGTAGGTTTATTCCTGACTTTGCCGAGGTGGCCGCCCCTCTGAACGCCTTAAGAAGGAAAGACGCAAAGTTCGTTTGGGGTGAAGATCAAGAACGTGCTTTTCAACTGCTTAAGGAGGCAATTATCCAACCTCCTGTGCTGCGAGATTACCGGACTTTAGTAGGCCCTTCATCTTGCAGACTGACTCCTCATCCTGTGCTGTAGGAGCTGTGCTTTCTCAAGAATTCGACGGTGCTCGGGCAACCTATAGCTTTTGCATCTAGGACTTTGACCCTTCAGGAAAAGAAATCTTCTATTTATGAGCTGGGAGTGTCTGGCGGTCGTTTTCGGCATGGATAAGTTTCGGAGGTTCCTAGAAGCATTCCGAATTTCTGCTGGAAACTGGACAATCAGGCTCTTTCCTGGCTATTGGCCCATCCTCGACAACTCGGGAAGATTGGTCGCTGGGTTGTCAAAATTGCGGCCTTTAAATTCAGGGTGCAGCACATTCGCGGCACCCAAAACGTCGTCGCCGATGCTCTCTCTAGAATGTATCATCTACCCAGCGATCCTGTTGATTCTCAAGGCACCGTTGTGTGGGGACTGTGATGTTGGATTTCCCTGCTGCCTTTGAGAGTTTTGGCTCTCACCAACTTCAAGACCCCGAGTTTGTCAAACATCATTGGTGAGCTCCAGGAGGGAGAAGCCCACTCTCCTTACTTTCTTGTCCAAGGGTGTCCTCTGCTGTCGTGCCCGACGCGGAGGTGGTCCCAAGATTGTTCTGCCGAGTGCCCTCATACCGATGGTCTTTTCCTATTTCCATGTTTCTCCCGTGGGCGGTCATTTAGGGAATTCACAAGACCATCGCTAAAATCAGAGATAAGTTTATCTGGAAGAGTATGGACAGAGACATTGCTGGTAGAGTACGAGCTTGTCATCTTTGCTCGGTCAGTTAAACCTGCACAAAATACCAAATTAGGTTTTCTTTCCTCCGAGGTGGCGGAGCGGCCTCTTGAGAAAGTGTTTCATTGACTATGTGGGACCCCTTTCCCCGTAGCAAGTCAGGGAACACCTCCCTGCTTGTTGCTGTGGATGCTTTCCCCCTCTAAGTTTTGCTGGTTGATTCCTCTTAGGAGTGCCACGGCGTCGCTCCCACCGTCAAGGCACTCAAGTCCCGCCTTCTACAGAATTTTGGAGTGCCCGCCACCTTCGTCTCAGGACAACGGCACACAATTCGTGTCGAGGGAGTTTCATCGCTTCTGTTTTGGGCATGGAATCAAACATGTTACGACATCTCCTTACTACCCCAGCCTTCTCATGCTGAGCGGTTCAACCGCAATCTCAGAGCCGCCCTCATCGCTTATCACGCTGAGAAACAAACTACCTGGGATGAAAACCTGAGCTGGCTTCAGTTAGCCTTCAATTCTGCTCTTCACGAAAGTCATGATTCCCCACGCCTTTCCAGGTCATGTTTAGTCGTCCTCCTTCTGATCCCTTGTCTAATCTCTGGAGTCTGGATAGTCTTCTACCAGTGCCTGGTACTCCCAATGTGAGTGACACTTGGGAAGCAGTCAGGGTTAAGCTCCTACAGTCTAGGGAAAGGGGTGGTTTGAGGAGAAAATTCAATAAGGGGACGTATTTGCTAAACCCCCCTTCCAGGTGGGGGATCTTGTCTTTTGTAAGGCCCATCCGGTCAGTTCGGCCGTGGATAAACGGGCAGCCAAAACTTTGCTATCGGTGGACAGGTCCTCACCGGATTCTTCGTTTTCTCTCCCCAGTTACTGCTGAGTTGGTTTGATCCCGTATCGGGGAGGTTGTGGCGGAAGGCCCACGTTTCTCATCTGAAGGCCTTCCGTTGGTGATACCTCTGGTCATGCTCTGGATACTGGTGCGGCTGCGGGGGCGTCCGGGGACTGATCACCCTGGTTTTTTCCCTGTGGTGTCGTTTTTACTCTCTTTCTATTTTCTTCTTTCTCCAAGAGAGGCGCCTCTCAAAATTTCAGGAGGATCGTGTTTTGTCTGCCTTCCTGCTCAGGACTTCGTTTCCCTGTTAGGGTTCTCGACTTCCCCGTTTCCTGTGCCAGAGCTTGTTGGTTCTTCTTTCAGTGGGGGGAGAGGTTTTGTTTGGGGTTGCACCCTTTTTTAGTGGGGGAGGTTGAGCCGGGGCTCAGTTTGGGCAATTTATTTTTTGTCTATTATTTTCCCACCTCGGCCACTCTTGTCAGTCGGTGGGGGAGTCACTCCGTCAAGTATTGATTTTCTGCCTGGTTGGACTGATTGGTTGAGGTCAGCTGGTTGACCTTGACTAGTTTACCGACCAGCTGTTCACCGGCACCGGCACCGGCTACTGTTCGGAGCGGTCAGACTGTTCGGAGGACACGTTCGGAGAAGCTACTGCGTTTGCTGTCTGTTCGCTGCTCGTCCCGTTCACATGGCTGGCTAATTCTCCGACTTTCGGCAGGGTCCCCGTGAGTGCCGTCAGCGGGACTGATGCGGCGAGTCTGCCCACAGCACTGAAGCCAACTGAATGCCCGCGCCCTGCCAGCGCTATTGGACCGGCATCCAACCGGAGTGTAGTGCTCCCATTAATTTCTTCTGGAACAAGGTTGGATCAGAAATGTTTTTTTTTTTTACTTCTTATACCACTTGAGAGGATTGGCTTGTATGGAGCGCTGCCAGATGTTAGATCTGGAGGAGGGCCAGTATATAATTAGCCAGTATTATTTAGTTTAGTTACATGAACTGAAGGGGAGGATTTCATCTTTAATTCGGATTCGTGGAGGCAACTAAGCCCCCGCCTCCTTCGAAAATTGGCTTTAAATATTTTTTTTTTAATTTTCGGCTACAAACTTGAAACCAAATTACTTTTTTAAAATTAGTGGGCCTAGAAATTCTACAACCTTTTCCCTCCCCTCAGTTCATAAAAAATTACCTGTTAAAATTTTTAGATTTTACTACTGCCGTACCTGAAATTGTTATTTATATATCAAATTTCTATATTATATTATTTTATTTATTATGTTATTTATTTCTATTTATTATGTTATTGTCTATAATGGAATTTTATCTGTTGTTATTTAGTTCTTAAGTTACACGGTGCACCGTGGTGCTGCAGTAATTGTATTTTGCATGAAAATGTTGCCACCTCATTAATTATATATCATTTACTCGAATTCTTGTCTCTCTTTGTCTCTCTTCCCACTAGTGGCATGTGATTGTTTTTTTTTATGATTTGCTCCGAGTTTTGGGAGGGGCGCGCTTCCGGGACCTCCTGTTATTTTTCGCCTAAACTCGGAAACACAGTCAGACTGACGAGTTAATGCTGAGTTGATGAGTTCTCCTTTGTCAGGAATATTATCTAGTAGTTATCTAAACCGCAATGAAAAATGAGTTTATCATCTCAAATGAACATTAATTCAGTGAGATAATTTTGTTCTAATATACAAATAATATAATAAAATATAATTTGTATAATATTATAGTATTTCAAAGGTAATACCCGACAAGTAGAATTGCTTTTTAAAACTATTTATATAAAATATATCCAACGTTTAATTCACAATATAAATTCTCAACTCCATTAAAATACATTTTTTTGGATCTCAACATAGAAAATAAACAAAAGTAAGTTGGAATACAATACAATATGTATACCGGGTATTGTAAGTAAAGGTAAAGTAAGTCCTGTTTTGGTAAGAAGTTGCGTTTTCTATATGGCATTGCAATGTAAGGGATTATTTTCAAATAATATACCCTTTGTAAATAGGAAACCCAAATCTTCAAATCCAGAGTATACACTATTTCCACCTTATTCACATAAATTGGCCGCCTAAAATTCTATGGTTCATCGTCTTTTAAACGTACCGTTAAGTCACAAGAGCTACAATAGAGAAGTGAATATTATAAAACAAATGTCCACATCTAATTGATATAATAATAATTTAGTGGATAGAAAAAATAAAATACTCACAAAGAAGACAAAACCATGGACAATAACCAAAAGAAAAGCTTTTATTTGTGTAAGCCAGACCATAAAGTACGGACTCAGAAAAACACTGAAAGATTGTTATATACATTTGAAATTTAAAACAAATAAAAGATTATGTAACATCCTGAACAAGAATGGGAACAACTCGACGAGCCAAAAATTGGAACTGGTCTATAAGTTTAAATGTAGAGACAATGACTGCAGATACATCGGAATAAGGTTATTTTTGACGCTGGAAGGATTGTGAAGGAAACAGGATTTTTGCGGACATTTGCCATCGTTCAGTGAAACAATAAATCAATAAAACTACGTTTCGAGATCTGCAATCTGATCTCTTCTTCAGGTAATAACTAACCTAATACATAATTACAAACAAGGTTAAAATAAACAAATCATACCAAAGCGTTGTGGCACGCCTGAGTCAGGAATCACAACCACCATGTTTTGTGTCAACTTCACTAACTCTAAAACATGCACTTAACTGAAAAACTGAACATAACACTAATCATTAAAACTGAACAACAGAATACAGGTCACAATACGTCTGCATTTGTCTACCAACCACCTGCCCGCAGTCAAATACACAAATATCGGCTTTGGACATTGTAAAAATTAATGGTAATTTAGAAATTTTTAGTAAATGCAATAGAGGCCATAACCTCGATACTATCGAAGAATACGATATATACAGGGTGTTCACAAGTCCCGCACGGGTTTGGTTATTCCCGAACTACTACAGGTAAAACAATAAAACATGGTAAATCATTACTGCACATATAAATCACTTTTTGAAGTAACTACCATTTTTTGTCATGAAAGGTTAAACCTTGTAGAGAATTTTTCACCACGAACACTCTGAAACATATAGTGGGGATCTACAACATTTTAGAACTGCTTGAAAAGATTAAAATTTTTGCATATTTTAATAAACCACCGTCAGACAATATAAACAGGCTGTACGCCTTCGCATAACGGATCTTTATGCTTGCGTGTTAAAAATTTTAAAACGAAACCATTTATAAGGTGAAATTACTTCTGGAACATTCGGAAGACGGTTTTGACAGAATAGTCGAATGCTGTGAAGAAAATGATGGGTAGGTTTGTCCAGAAACTAAATTTCTTATATAATGTTTCATTTCCAGACGAAGCTACCTTCACACTTCACGGAGATTTAGTAGGCATAGCTGTCGTCAGTGGAGCGAAAACAGTCCTCACTGGATGAGAAATAGCAGACACCCCAGAAAGTGAACACGTGGACTGGGATAGTCGGAAATCGCATTGTAACCAATGGAGGGGTTTCATATGAATTGAGGGAGATATAATTATACAGGCTTTACATACTGCGTTGTGTCAAAATTATCAAATTGGCACAGTATGGCATCAACAGGATGGGTTAACATCTCATTATGCACTACAAGTACGTAAAATACTGGATAGGAAGTTTCCTAATCATTGGATAGGACGTAAGGGAACAATAGAGTGGCCACCTAGATCACCAGATTTAAACCCTTTAAATTTCTTTTTATAGGATTATTTAAAACAAACGGTTTACATAATTAAGCCTGCCAACGCACAAGAACTAGTTCATCGCATCAATGAAGAAACTCTGCAAATACTTCCAGGTATGTTAAAAAAATGTTTTTGTCACTGGTTTCTACCACAGATTGCAATAATGCCAACAGACAATTGGAGAGCATTTTGAACACTTACTGTACATTTAAGTGCTTGACTTTTAATTTCACTACAGTGAACTAATGTTATCTTTAATAAATAGAAAAATTTGTGTTATACTAATTTTGATAATTTAAAATAAACTTTAAAACTCCGCCATTTTTGTTAGGGTAAACGTTTTGAAGTCCGGATTGCGGCATTATGTTTTAATAAAAATGTCCATGTGCTCTAATATAAGATTTTCTTCTGGTTGGTTTTAAGTGTCCAGCTAAGAAACATACAGTGTGTCCACAAAGGCATGTCACGCCTTTAAATAGCTAAAGTGCGTACAGAATGAGAAATAACACACGGTTATAGAGTACGCGTACACTAAACAGTTTCACCTCAGCTTATCTGAGCCCAACATCAGCACCATACATCGCCCAATAGACGTCCTAGCGAACTTTGATTTCCTCGCGTATTTTGATCTGGATTTGATCAGGGTTACTGATTTAATTGCAGCTTTGATTTGTTGTTTTAAGCGTTCAGTATACTGATCACTAAGTATAATTCGGGTTTTTAAAATTTTGGTCAAGTCTATTTTTATCACAACAGCAAACTCATACCTCTTTAATTAGCCATCTGGCTTTAAATCGTGCAATAGTTAATTGTGGTTTTTAACCACTAAATTTAAGCCTTTTTACAAAAACCTATGTGAATTGTTTATTATTCTCCCGTTTTTTTCTTATATCCAGTTTCCGTATAGACTTTTATGGACTTCTGACAAAATTGTTTTTAATATTTTCGATATTTCATACCTAGTTTTTGTTCTTTTTTATTCGTGTTTTGTCCAATAATCTGCCGATTTCCTTAAACGTCTTAACCCATCGATAAATGCTGCTTCTGTCTGAGGGATTCTCACGAAACACTCTACGATACTCACGCCGCACTGAAATCACCGTATCAAAATTTGCTAGCCCCAAAATTCTCTGAACTTTTCTTTGCAAAGTTGCCATGACTTTTTTCGTATAAACTTAGCCACAGATGACAACAATGGGAAACTAACTGAAGCAAAACTCCATAGAAACCCGTTTTTAATTTACATCTGTTTCATATACCTGCGATCTGCCATCGTTCAGCGATATAAAAAAAAAAAAAACAGTAACACTACGTTTCGAGATCTGCAATCTGATCTCTTCTTCAGGTAAATAATAAACCTAACACATAATTACAAAAAAAAACTAACAAAAGATTAAGTGCATGTTTTAGAGTTAGTGAAGTTGACACACAATATGGTGGTTGTGATTCCTGACAGGCGTGCCACAACGCTTTGGTATGATTTGTTTATTTTAACCTAGTTTGTAATTATGTATTAGGTTAGTTATTTACCTGAAGAAGAGATCAGATTGCAGATCTCGAAACGTTGTGTTACTGATTTTTGTATCACTGAACGATGGCAAATGTCCAGAAAAATCCTGATTCCTTCACAATCCTCCCATCGTCAAAAACAAACTTCAAACAAAAAAGGTACCTGCGGTTAATAATAAATTACCTGTAATCAATTAAAATTATGAGGTAACTTGGTGGACATTGCATAATCTGGAAAAAAATACTATTTCATATTTTTAACCCTTCTGATACTCTTCAATTTCGACCTGCCCGAACATTAGCACGACTGACATTTGATTTCATTGTCACGGAAAATTTCTCTTCTCAAAATGTCGTCATTAAAAAAATGTACTAATTTAATTGGGTTTTCACTAAATCGCGCATCATAATTGTTATTTCACATTCTCTTTAGCTAACATAAGTCAAACAAGTCCATTGAAAAGCGAAATATTTTAATAGTTACAAAATAGTTTCTAAGCAAATAACAAAAATATAATATCTTATTTTTAGGACCCAAATTATACGAGAGGAATTGGGAATTAGTTATAAATTCGGTCATTGTGATATAATAAGAAAAAACAAAGTAATATACATTGGAAATATATTTATTTTTACAGTTGGAATGTACAGGTAAATGGGATATTTACAAAGATATTACTACACATATAAAAATAAATAGACTTAAGACAGCTTTAGTGAAAGAACTGTCACATTTTTATAAAATAATATATGTGTATAAAAACATACTACACTTTTGTAACAAACAGCAGAAGAAGTAAAGTTTCGTTAAGGTAATGATGAAACCCGTTCTTTAATAATTGACAAATAATATTACAGCTTGCCTTATAGTGTTATACAATTACAGATCTCAATGTCAGCTATGATGTGTTGTATTATACAAACACGTTCTTTCCACAAACATTTCTAATACACAGTCCTGCTTTCTACTAATTTTACAACGAAGAAAAATAAATGCTTCATTCGGACTAGATTATATTTTGACTTTTACATTCCTGTAATAAATATTTCGCTTAGACGCTATTCACTAATAACTAATACGTTAGCGGGTCAGATTCCGTTATATGCCCCCAACGCTAATTTTTCATTTACGGATGATTATAATGAATTACAATTAGTTACTAGCTAAGAAAAAAGCTAGTATGTGAAGAAAAAATACTCTATAATCAATTAGTAATTTAATTCCAACACCAAAAAGAACACAACAAATTTTACTGAGAGTTCTTACTGAGGTGGTCACAAAGCGGCAATGTCTTGAAGTATAGCTTCAAATGGGTTAGTGCCATCAGTGAGTCACTTCCACCACATAAATTCAAAAAGGTAAATAGCTGTCCAGCAATTTCGAATCTACTTAACTGTACAGGTAACAGAGTTAAAGTGAAGCGTTGTGTTGCAGCGCGGGCTTGCCGTAATCGGGATTCCCGAGAAAGATAAGGTTCAGCGACAACAATACCGACCGCAATACCTGGAAATGCTTGTTGATTGATGGAATGTTAGTTCTGTTACTCAACTACATCGTTTTATAAGGTTCTAAGTTCGTTGAAAAAAGATTAAGCGTTGGGGGCATATAACGGAATCTGACTCGTTCGCGTTAACAGGATACGAAACATACCAAGCATAAAAATACAGTTTTAACTCAGAGTAATACAATAATATCACAGGTCTCGTACAAAAATAGACAAAACAATGATGTATAAAATTACAAACAAGTATATTAGTAAATTATAACTAAGCACCGCTGTTACTAAAATGGTAAAGTGTCGCTACATATAAAAAAAAAACACTAATTAAATCTTATAAAACAATATTTGGTTCGAAATACTTGTTCACAATTCGGCTTTTCACGTTTCGTGAAAACTGATTTGCACTTATTTATTCCTAAGGAATACTTCTGTTTTTTTACCAGTGACAATATCGTGTATGCCTATTGATCATCACACACAGAAACGGTGAATATCACGGTTAGGTTTTGGTGGGGGGGGGGGGGTTGCAGTAATTATTAGAAATAAAGTATTACGGTAAAGTATTTCCCATAAATAAGTAGATTTAGTAAAATATTTTATTTGAATTTTAAATTTTAAAAATCGTTTTCATTATTGTGTCCAACCTTTCTTCTCCACTGAAATTTGGGAAGAATGTCAATGAAATAAAACATTGATTTATTCATATATTCGACGTGTATATTTGTTAAAAGGGAACATTAATATTTTAATATTTTAAAAATGAACCGAACGGCTGTGTGGACAACAATTATGGAGATAATTAATAAAATATTGGCATATTTTAATAAATTTTCATTGCGCTGGTGTATTTAACGGCTAATGAACGGAAGCGTTAATTACTTTTTATCACTAAATGACTTAAATAGGTATCGGGTTAAATAATTAAATTCTTCAAAATAAACAGTACATGGGCTGACAGCCTAATTGCATTAAAGCAAGCACCAACATAATTGTCTTGAGATCGATAAAGGAATTTCTCTTAAGAATGAAATCGACCGTCCACCGCTTGTGTTGGAAGTCGAAATGGGAATCAAAAGATTAAATATTATAAAACGATATTTATATTCTCAGATCATATATTTTTTGCATAATTCACTTAAAATAATCGTCACGTACACAAATAATGGTTATATCACTGGCTGACAACTATAGTTGCCACCTTTAGACAAACAATCGATTTGCAAATAAATCTGTTCAGTAAAATAAATGTTTACAGATAACCGTACATCTGTAACATTTTTGCCGTGTTCGACGATTAGTTTAAGCTTGTCAAGCTAAGCTAAAAAAATATGATCTGAGGAAAAATTATCGTTTATTATACCTTTAACCCTTTTGGTACCCTTCCATGTTGAACCCCATTACGATCGATTTCTTTCCTAGAAGAGATTTCTCTATAGTTTTCATGAAACTCAGGTTGTGCGCTTATGCCGTACACATTTACCTCGGCTACAAATTTGATGTAAATTTAGACATATATTATAAATAATTTACAACATTGTAATGCATTAGGCATTTTATTGTAAAACATTAGTTCATTGTTTATTACTATATTTAGATTATTCAATTTAACTGTTTACGTAAATGAGAGATTTCAATATTTAAAGTGAGAGTAAAGTCAATGTTTTAATTTGTAAAGGGATTTACATTTTAATAGATATACGTAAATTCGAATTATTCTTGTTTATAATATAAATTTCGCTGTTATAGCAATTAAATGATACCCATACTGCAACGGTTTGAAACAAAACTGGAACTGTACGAATTGCATACTAATAATAGGGCATTCGTTTCGAGAATTCTATAATTTCAGGAAATATTTGTGTAAATACACAGAAAATCACATTAATCTTCAAAAAAGTATGGTTTGCGTTTTTTGAGTGAGCTTAAAATTGTCTAAAGATTCTTGTCATACCATATTTACCAACACTATTTTGTACTGCAACCGTCATAAGTTGAATAATTAAATTCAATAATTAAATTAACTAAAATTTAAAATGCATTTAGATTTTCGTAGGCCTTACGTTCAAATATGAAAGTCTTGAAGCATAAAACACTAAGTCTTCAATAACAAAATTAAGGTCATTAAGAAATGATCTAAACTTGGTCTATCCGATTTTAAAACAACCAAAAAAATCTTTGAAAACTTGGATTTTTAATTTGAAGGGATATTATTTGGGGGTGAAAATACCCGAAGTTGACATTTAACACGTTTTAAATGTACTTTACCACTGGTTTCAACAATAACACTCAAGTTCTTGCATTGCTGCTTGAACTATATACCCCAGTAACCTTAAGTTAAGGCGGAATTATATCCTTAGATCACTTCTTCCAAGGTCAATGTGTGCCCTCTCTATCCGTAAGTTTCCATCCCCACTCCTAGATCCTCCACGTCGGCGAGGTTGTACGGCCTTCCGTTGGCCGCAGAAACCGAGGACTCCGCCACCAACCCCAGACCGTAGACTTCCTGGGTCCTCTCGTCCATGTAGGCCATTGGGGAATCCTTGGGCTGTCTCAGGGCATCGTCTAGGGACTTCTTGATGTCTGCGCCGTTCCTGTCCATCGACGGCAGATGAAGGACACTCATGCTCTTGGGCTCTTCTGGAAAACAATGGTTTTCAATGAAAAGGTATTCTGGAGGTTTAGTAAAAATAACGTGCTTTAATCCATAACGGAGCCAAAGTGATAATGGTTGATTCAATGTGAATTTCCTGGAATCTGACGCTGACGCAGATTTGACTCCCGGGATCTGAGGAGACAATGAGAATGAGTCAAAGGTGTGACAGTGTCAGATTCCAGACGATGCACTAAGAGGAAGGTGAACTGGAGCTAGATTCAACTTTCACATTGATTCAACGGATTGAAGTAATATATATATATATATATATATATATATATATATATATATATTATATTATATATATATATATATACAGGGTGATTCATGAAGTTCTCCCCCCACTTCTACAGCACATTGTACTAGTAAAAAAAAATAATGAAAAAATGTTATATAAACATAGGTCCGAAAACGCTTCGTTAGCGAGTTACAGCTAGCGAAAGATTTCGCCTGAATTCCTGGGTTAAAGAGTAAAATATAAGCCATACTGAACTTTTGGAAAGGTTAATTAAGTAAGAAATATCGTGGATTCTTATGTATTTTTACCTGATAAAGCTAATAAAATAGGTTTCAGAACTGTACCTGTAGTATTTTTTGAGGGATTCAGGGTTAAAATGCAAAACATTTGGGCACGAAAACAATGTTTTTTTAAGTTTGATGTACAATAACTTTGTTAAATTGGTAATAAATACATAAACTCAACAACACATTAATTGTAGAGAATTAAATTCTGAGAAAATTGATATAATCAAAGTCTAAAATAAAACAGAAATAAGTACCAAAAAAATCGATTTTATTCAGTATAATACATTACTAGCTGTAACGAAATACCGTACGATATTTAGTTAAAATAAAACAAAAACAAAATGTTTTGTTCCTTAAATGATGAGGTAAATTGAGAAAACAAGATTAGCTGTTAAATAAATTTGTTTGTAAATAAAATATCATGTTTTATTACGTTGTATTTTTTTTTTTTTATAAAAATTTACATCAAATGTTCGAAAAATAAATGAAGCAAACATTTCCCATTATTGTTTACTAATCATCGAAATGCAGTTTTTTGTTTTATTAATTCCTAAGTTGGTAACGCACGAATAACAGCTGATCAACAATGGTATTCTGTACTGTTACGTTAGAAACTGTGTATTAGTGGTGTTTTGCAAGCTACAGCAGGAGATCGGGTTCTGTGAATCGTGTTATTAAATGCAATTTTTCTGTGAGTTATAATTCGATTGTTTATTCAGCGAAAAAAATGCCTTACTTATTTACATCAGAGGAATACGCTGATATGGTTTTTATTTTAGGTTACTGTAATGGTAATGCTAGAGCTGCTGTAGAAGAATATGAACTACGTTACCCTAATAGGAGGATTCCAGATACCAAAACAATTTCAGGAACTTTTCGTACTCTTCGGGAAAACAGGATCACTACCAAGTACTAGAACCAATTATGAACGAGCTGTCCAACTTGATGATGATATTGTTATTAATGCTGTTCATCGCAGTCCAGGTGTAAGTACACGACGTAATTTCTAGGCGGATAGGAGTTTCGCAGTTAACGGTGTGGAGGTCACTTAATCGAAACAAATTTTATCCGTTTCATAAACAAAAAGGTTCAACATCTACAGCTAGGGGATGGTCCGCTTCGCTTGGAGTTTTGCAACTTTTTGAATATTAATAATCAACCTCACAAGCGTATTTTGTTTACGGATGAGGCACAATTCACTCGGGATGGGTGTCAATAACTTGCACAATGAACACTCATGGGCAGAAGAAAATCCACATGAGGTAGTGGAACAGAACTTTCAACACCGATTTAGCGTCAATGTCTGGTGTGGCCTTTTGCACAATCGGCTGATTGGACCTTTTCATATTACCTGGACGCCTAAATGCTGAGTTCTATTTTGCATTTCCTTCAAGAAGAGTTGCCGCGCAGCTGTTAGAGAATGTTCCTTTACATCTCAGACAAAATTTGTACTTCCAACATGACGGAGCACCTCCCCACTTTTCACGTGCCGTTTCTGCTTACTTAAATCATCCAATTTCCTGGACACTAGGTTGATCGTGGAGGGCCTCACCCTTGGCCACCAAGTTCACCAGATCTAATCCCCATTGGATTATTGCATCTGGGATGGATGAAAGACATTGTATACAAGACAAAAGTGAATTCTCGTGATGAATTAATTGCCGCGTATTATGGATTTCGGCTGTGCAGATTACAGGAAAGTCCTGAAAAATTAAGAAACGCAACAAAAGCAATACACAAACGTGCTGCAAAATGTATTGATAATGATGGCCTCATTTTCGAACATCTATTATAAAAAGGTGCGTACGGTTGGCCCAACCTGATTAATTTTTGCTTAAAAATAGTATGTATTATTACTGAATAAAATCGATTTTTTTGGTACTTATTTTCTGTTTAATTTTAGACTTTGATTATATCAATTTTCTCAGAATTAAATTCTCTACAATTAATGTTTGTTGAGTTTATGTACTTATTACCAATTTAACAAAGTTATTGTACATCAAACTTAAAAAAACATTGTTTCGTGCCCCAATGTTTTTGCATTTTAACCCTGAATCCCTCAAAAACTACTACAGGTACAGTTCTGAAACCTATTTTATTAGCTTTATCAGGTAAAAATACATAGAATCCACGATATTTCTTACTTAATTAACCTTTCCAAAAGTTCAGTATGGCTTTTATTTTTACTCTTTACCCAGGAATTCAGGCGAAATCTTTCGCTAGCTGTAACTCGCTAACGAAGCGGTTTTCGGACCTATGTTTTATATAACATTTTTTCATTATTTTTACTAGTACAATGTGCTGTAGAAGTGGGGGGAGAACTTCATGAATCACCCTGTATATATATATATATTACAAGCTTGATAGGAATTCAGACAAATCCCATCGTTATGTGCTACAAAACCTGGAATAATTGTATTATGTTGTCTTCTTCAGGGGCCCAAAATTTAAAAAAATCAACTAAAAATTTCAAAGATTATACGTAATAACCGGAGAATATATTATATATAGTTGTATAAAACAATATTTAACGCGCTACTTTAAATGACATTTATGCTTTTTTAAATGGTAATAACAATAAATTATGGCCAAAATCTTGTTCTTTTTTCAAATCATAGGCCAAACCGATTACACTGCACGAGTATTGACAAATTGTATTGAATTGACAAATAGTATGTTTTCTGCCGTATATTTGACGATGATTCAATAAATAAATGAAATAAAACATTAACTATCAATAATTATAAACTAATCTTATGCGGAAAGGCGTACGTGTGATTACATTTCTGTAAATATTTTAAACTGTTATCTGAATAATTTCCATAACCACACTACTGTAAAATAACTGTTAAATATCCTCTAAATCAGCTATTTATTATTCGATTTAAATAGTTTGGTGTCATTAGATTTGTGATAAAACCCTAAAAAACTGTTATTCTTGTAATTTTTGAGAAAAAGTTATTCAAAGTTTAAAAGTTTTAATCCTTTAGTTTTGGTCCTTTTTACTCCGTGTTGTAGTTTTAAATTTCAAGGTCATCTTGGGTGTACAAATTTCATTGGGCGAGGTTATTCTATTTAAAAGACTACAAAAGTACGAGAAAAGTCTATAAGTGCTGTATAAAAATGTATTATAGTAGTGGGATGGAACCAGCATAATACATGTTTTGGAACTAAATCGAATTGAGCTTTCATAAATACACGCACAAAATACACTTTATATATCAAGACTAAATTCTTAAAAAAAGAATAAGCAGAAAATCCAATTAATAAAATAAAATAAAAAAATGTCATGCAAAAAGATTCGGAAAAGCCTTGGGATCGAAAAATTTAAGTCAGAAGTGAAAAGGGCGGGCGGATCCCAATTTGCAAATCTTGCCAATGTGTGACCAAATAGTCGTTCAAAAACATTACCATATGTGAGAACACCAACAGATTACATATATACAGCTTAAGTGGATTTATATCATATCTTCAGCCTATAATTATCTACTAAAAACAGAAAACATGTTTTACGTTACTGATAACATTTAATTATTATGACGAAATTTATTATAGAGAAGGTACTATAAGAATCTACTGGTATAACAAGCAGATAGACTAGGCAGGAATATAACAACACTTTATAAGACAAGGGAATATGTGAGAGTTTCCTAAGAGATATGTATCTATGGAATAATCTCTTTAAAGAGCATATGTCACGAAAAATCCAAAGCCTGACAGACTATTACAGGATATTTTACAACTGTTATTATTTTCATCGTTATTTGTTGGCTGAGCGTTAGCGAAGCCCATCACTCGAGAGGCTGAACAAATTTAATCTGTCGGTCTGTTTATTTGTCTATCTGTCCGTAAG
Organism: Homalodisca vitripennis; assembly: GCF_021130785.1. NCBI lineage: Eukaryota > Metazoa > Arthropoda > Insecta > Hemiptera > Cicadellidae > Homalodisca > Homalodisca vitripennis. Next base: position 112,068,583 of record NC_060214.1, read on the forward strand.
ACGTCTCAAAGACGAATTGACCTAGACTTTGCATGGTTTCAGTTCTATATCTAAAAAAAAAATTGGCTTTGTTTTGATGGTGGTTGAAGGTTGAGCGTTTGTTTTTACATTGTTTTTCTTTGGTTAACCGTGATGCCAAACGGAAAGTAGCAGAATAAATAATAAAACTGAGTACAATCATGTGAAATTTTAGGATGTGACATTTTTATAAAAAAAATGCTCTTTTTTAAATTTTATTCATAGAGTAAAAGAAAAAAAATGGAATGTCAATGTTAAAAATGGTTGGCAAATATTTGATTTAAAAATGGAATGTCAATGTTAAAAATGGTTGGCAAATACTTGATTTAAGCGCGCTCTTGTGTTGCAGTACCCTCCCTAGCTAACAAGAATTGTTCTTATTTGAACATTGTTTTGAAATGTAACTGAAAGGAAAAAACACGTGAATGTATCATATGGCAACATATCTAAAAAAGAGTTCATCTCTGGACTTTAATTTTGCATGAAACTTTATTTATACATAGAGAAGAATTAATTCTATAATGGTGAATATTTAACCATGGAATTTGGCTCCGCGTCATGTTCGTGTCAATTTCTGTTCTATGTGACTATGTTTCCGTATGTTGCGTTGGGATATTGGGGTGGATTCAGAGATCCTCACACGTCAACCTGAGCTTATTGTGTGCCCCTTTGATGTTAGAGGGGTAAGCCTATCTTTGTGCCCTTAATTAGGCTAAGAAGCTTTTCCCCGATACTAGCATCTGGTTCGTCGCCTGGTTGTTTATCACCGAAAAGAGCCCTTCTCCTTGCTCCCAGTCTCTCACAGTCCAGTATTATGTACCAAAATGTATGTTTATCTGTCCGCAGAAAAAATCAGCTATAGACAGGAAATCTTTCAGCAACCTCAGCAAAGGTGGTAACGTGACACTTGTACTACACTACAATCGTACTAACCAGATTGCGAATTCTCGGCAATGCAGGAGAGGTTGAGATCCAAGGCTCGGAAATGTTGGGGTATCTGATAGACAGACTCAGGGTGGTACAACGGTACCGTCATGCTGCGACGGTGTCCCCGCTGCAAGGGCTGGGCGATGATCGGGGGTAGAGTATGCTGGCCGAGCTGACTCGCTTGAGGCGGTCTCGCTGCTCGGTCGGCGTTTCCTGGAAAGCGGTGTTCTCCCTCCCCACCACCTTCTCCGGAGTCAGTCCGAACAGGAGCGACCTGGGGACAGGCAAGAACAATGAGGGTGATTCGTGAAGATTCTCTGGATGCGGTACTATTATACAGCGTGTATCAAAATGAATGACCTGATTTTAAAACTCAATATCTATTGCTAAAAATGTACTAAAAAAATAATATTTATTGCAAAATACCCACAAAATCTTAAAGTTTTAGATTCATTTTCCAACAGGATGGAGCTCCGCCTCACTGGCACAACAATGTTTCGGCAGCTTCTCAACAACACTCTGCCCCACCGCTGGATAGGGCGCACGGGACCTCGAAACAATGCCCTTCATTCTTGGCCTCCAAGATCACCAGACTTGACCCCATGCGATTTTTTCTTGTGGGGATATGTGAAGGAAAAAGTGTTTGTTCCCCCTCTAACTCGTGACATCGAAGAACTAAAGAGCAGAATAACTGTCGCAATAAGGTCTGTGAACGCAGATACGTTGTGTAAGGTTTATGAGGAATTTAGCCTATCGCCTGGATGTTGTTCGTGCTGCTGCTGGTGGACATATAGAACATTTGTAATAACATACCTAAAACTTTAGGATTTTGTGAGTATTTTGCAATAAATATTATTTTTGTAGTACATTTTTAGCAATAGATATTGAGTTTTAAAATCAGGTCATTCATTTTGATACACGCTGTATTATGCAAACATTATAAATTATAGATGGCCTACCAGAACACGCAAAATAGTCAGCTCTAGAGGCCTGCCTGTCTGTTTCAGCTGCCCATGGATAACCCTGATGATACTAATCTTAATCTGCCAATACGTGAGGTGTAAAGTCATTAAAAATTTCTTTTTTTTAAGAATAAGAATATCTTTATTCATAAAAGTGTTACCAACATATTTTCAAAAAATTACAAGAATTTTAAACCAATAGTTTAAGAATAACTTTAACCATATTAAACACTTAACACACATTTCAATATAACAACTTGCATGATGACTCTTACATAAAAATAAACTAAAAGTAACAAAAAGGAAACAATTTACTTATATGATCATACTAACAAATATTTTAACTAAACACACTTTTATGAATATATTATAGGGCTTCTAAAGGCAAAGCCTGTGCAGAGGTTCCTTCATGCTAAATTAAATTCGTGATAGCTCGGATAGAATGTTGACTTGATTAGAATCATTCCCGTTCTCAATGTATACTTATGTGCAACTCTGATCCGAATAAAATGTTTTTGGGTCTTTTTTGTTTAACTCAGAACGTTACATTACCTGACTGACAGTGCATTTAATCGTTTTTTTTTTTTGGTGTTATTAGTTCTTAGGGCAGTAGTACAGGTACACTTCTAGTATAAACTCGTCTTATCTTATCAGTGGATACAACGCGCGCCGCTTATTTTTTGCCAGGTAATGAAACCTGCGTTAGTTCGGTGGGGGACTTAGTTTTTCTTTTCAATGGCGTGGTGAACTTTGGAGCGAGCTTGGACTAGCCGCGAGAGGGGTCGAGTTGGGGGGATTTTTTTCTCGCCACGCTTCAGCGCATGCAGGCAGCGGCAAGCATCGCGTATCTGAGTTGAATAGGCAAGCTAGGGTCTTTTGTGCTCTTAAACGAAAAAGACCCGTTTTAACTCAGAACGTTTCTGATACAGTTTAATTCTGAAGAACTCATCTTAGAGCCTCACTACTCCATTAGCGAATAGGCACAAGTCACATCAGTCCACTATAATACAAAAAGACCACGCGAAAGGTAATGCTGCCATTGCCAGTGTAGTAGGGTGGGGTTTTTATTTTATTTTTCAGTCGCGTGAACTTTGGAGCGAGCTGTATTTTAGAGGGGTAGGTGGGGGATCTGTCATTCTTCGCCGACGCTTCAGGCATGCAGGCGCGGGCTGTATCTGTGTTGATTATATCCTTCTCGAGGTAGACCTCGACACCGTTTTGAGTTATGGTGTCCCTTGTCACGTCGAACAATTCATCTTGTTCTACACTACATTAGAATAGGCCAAAGCCATCGCCACTATAAAAAAAAGCATCATCGAGATGAAGATTTTTTAACTGTTTAGGTTTCTCATTGTCTAGATTTCGAATTTAGAGTTACTTTTGGGCTTCTTCGATCACCGACAATTTAGGATCTCTTCAGAAAGACGTAGACTCTATATTCCAGGAGACACGTCTATGACAGTGTCAAACTTCAGACCACTGCACTTAGTGTAAGGGAAATTATGCTGAACTCAACATTTTTTTATTAAAAAAGGAGAGGCCGATCCCCAGTACTGTCCGTACTCATGGGCCATGCCTGTGCGAGAACATAATAAAGAGGAGAGTCGATACAGTACGAGGTTGATTGTACTGATAAAAAGTGCAACGGTCACAGACAGGATTTGAACCTGCGCTATCTCTACCTCAGACCCAAAGTCCAACGACTTGGACCGCTCGGCCATCGGCACTCCCAAACGGTTCTCGACAAATGAAAACCGCACTTAACGTGTAGATTAAATAATAATTTTATTTCTCGATAATAGTACGTGTTTTTCTATTATGTAATAAAAGAAAAGTCACAATTATCCGATAATTTTATTTTTGTCACACGAGCCTTTCGACATCAAAGATACCATCGTCATGACAAAAATAAATTCATTGGATAATTGTGACTTTTCTTTTTATCAAATAACAGAAAACAGTGTTGGAAAATAAGAAGAGCTCCTCCTTCAACGAATAGTATGTTTATTTGTGCTAACGTCTTGACATACGGGAAAAATATGTTAGGAAGAGTATTTTGCTCTATAGGGAGGATTTAATTTCAGCTATAATTTAAAGATTTCCGACTTAATGAGATGAATTTTCGAATTATTGCGTAAATTATAGCGTGTTTTGTTGGTGTGATTTTTAATGTTAGTGTTATGTAGTAATAATTAATCTTATCAAACTAGAGGGGAGAATAGAGGGGAGAGTCGATACAGTACAAGGTCAATGGTACTGATAAAAAGTGCTACGGTCACAGACAGGATTTGAAACTGCGCTATCTCTAACTCAGACCCAAAGTCCAAAGTCTTAGACTGCTCGACCATCGGCATTCCCAATTCTCCAGCGTTTGTTTATTGTTAATGTATTTACCATTGTCCTATAAAGCTTCCATGGCTAGGCTTTGAGGCAAACAAGGAAGCAAAGGAAATATTTTGTTCGAGCTCTTGAACATTTTCTTTATTTTATAGTGAGAAAAGTCCGTTATACAACTTTGTTCCATGTCATAACTAGACCACTCACGCTGTTAAGAGCTTCTTTCTCGTTAAGTCCCTTATGACATCTACTATATTACGAGTCAAAGGACTTATTCAAAGATTTTTTTAAATATATTAAGCAACTCCCTTTGCAAGAGGAAACATCGTTGAGCTACTTAAACTTTACGTTACCTGAGGGCAGCCCTGAAGTCCCTCAGGTGGTAGGCGTACAACAAAGGGTTCCCTGCAGAATTGAGGTGAGAAAGGATGATGCAGCAGAAGGTGACTGTTGAGGGGGCGTGCCACGGAGGATAATAGGCCTGGAAGAAGTTGATGGTGTAGAGGGGGATCCAGCAGACCATGAAGAAGAGGACGATGATGGAGAGATTCTGAGTAGCCTTGACTTCTCGCTTCCTCGCAGCCCCCAGCACCCTTAACATGGACCCGTGAGTACCGCTACTCGTTCCGTTCACTGTCACCATCTGCTTCAGCTGAAATAATCAAGACATTACTTATAAGGATAATGTGACATCAATTAGAAATGTATCAACATTAAGAAGTGTACTATGATAGACAAATTGTAGCGATAATAAGAATATCAGGAAGCCAAGCTTTGCTCGGCATTTTTCTAGTTAATCGTGGTTTGGGATTCATTTTATGATATACCTGTCCATCAGGAAGCCGAACTTTGCTCGGTATTTTTCTGGTAAATCGTGTTTTGGGATTCATTTTATGATATACCTGTCCATCAGAAAGCCGAACTTTGCTCGGTATTTTTCTGGTAAATCGTGTTTTGGGATTCATTTTATGATATACCTGTCCATCAGAAAGCCGAACTTTGCTCGGTATTTTTCTGGTAAATCGTGTGTTTTGGGATTCATTTTATGATATACCTGTCCATCAGAAAGCCGAACTTTGCTCGGTATTTTTCTGGTAAATCGTGTTTTGGGATTCATTTTATGATATACCTGTCCATCAGGAAAGCCGAACTTTGCTCGGTATTTTTCTGGTAAATCGTGTTTTTGGGATTCATTTTATGATATACCTGTCCATCAGAAGCCGAACTTTGCTCGGTATTTTTCTGGTTAATCGTGGTTTGGGATTCATTTTTATGATATACCTGTCCATCAGGAAAGCCGAACTTTGCTCGGTATTTTTCTGGTAAATCGTGTTTTGGGATTCATTTTATGATATACCTGTCCATCAGAAAGCCGAACTTTGCTCGGTTTTCTGGTAAATCGTGTTTTGGGATTCATTTTATGATATACCTGTCCATCAGAAAGCCGAACTTTGCTCGGTATTTTTCTGGTAAATCGTGGTTTGGGATTCATTTTATGATATACCTGTCCATCAGGAAGCCGAACTTTGCTCGGTATTTTTCTGGTAAATCGTGTTTTGGGATTCATTTTATGATATACCTGTCCATCAGAAAGCCGAACTTTGCTCGGTATTTTTCTGGTAAATCGTGTTTTGGGATTCATTTTATGATATACCTGTCCATCAGGAAAGCCGAACTTTGCTCGGTATTTTTCTGGTTAAATCGTGGTTTGGGATTCATTTTATGATATACCTGTCCATCAGGAAAGCCGAACTTTGCTCGGTATTTTTCTGGTAAATCGTGGTTTTGGGATTCATTTTATGATATACCTGTCCATCAGGAAGCCGAACTTTGCTCGGTATTTTTCTGGTAAATCGTGTTTTGGGATTCATTTTATGATATACCTGTCCATCAGGAAGCCGAACTTTGCTCGGTATTTTTCTGGGTTAATCGTGGTTTGGGATTCATTTTATGATATACCTGTCCATCAGGAAGCCGAACTTTGCTCGGTATTTTTCTGGTAAATCGTGTTTTGGGATTCATTTTATGATATACCTGTCCATCAGAAAGCCGAACTTTGCTCGGTATTTTTCTGGTAAATCGTGTTTTGGGATTCATTTTATGATATACCTGTCCATCAGGAAGCCGAACTTTGCTCGGTATTTTTCTGGTTAATCGTGGTTTGGGATTCATTTTATGATATACCTGTCCATCAGGAAGCCGAACTTTGCTCGGTATTTTTCTGGTAAATCGTGTTTTGGGATTCATTTTATGATATACCTGTCCATCAGAAAGCCGAACTTTGCTCGGTATTTTTCTGGTAAATCGTGGTTTGGGATTCATTTTATGATATACCTGTCCATCAGGAAGCCGAACTTTGCTCGGTATTTTTCTGGTAAATCGTGGTTTGGGATTCATTTTATGATATACCTGTCCATCAGGAAGCCGAACTTTGCTCGGTATTTTTCTGGTAAATCGTGTTTTGGGATTCATTTTATGATATACCTGTCCATCAGAAAGCCGAACTTTGCTCGGTATTTTTCTGGTAAATCGTGTTTTGGGATTCATTTTATGATATACCTGTCCATCAGGAAGCCGAACTTTGCTCGGTATTTTTCTGGTTAATCGTGTTTTGGGATTCATTTTATGATATACCTTGTCCATCAGGAAGCCGAACTTTGCTCGGTATTTTTCTGGTTAAATCGTGTTTTGGGATTCATTTTATGATATACCTGTCCATCAGGAAGCCGAACTTTGCTCGGTATTTTTCTGGTAAATCGTGTTTTGGGATTCATTTTATGATATACCTGTCCATCAGGAAGCCGAACTTTGCTCGGTATTTTTCTGGTAAATCGTGGTTTGGGATTCATTTTATGATATACCTGCATCAGGAAGCCGAACTTTGCTCGGTATTTTTCTGGTAAATCGTGTTTTGGGATTCATTTTATGATATACCTGTCCATCAGGAAGCCGAACTTTGCTCGGTATTTTTCTGGTAAATCATGTTTTGGGATTCATTTTATGATATACCTGTCCATCAGGAAGCCGAACTTTGCTCGGTATTTTTCTGGTAAATCGTGTTTTGGGATTCATTTTATGATATACCTGTCCATCAGGAAGCCGAACTTTGCTCGGTATTTTTCTGGTAAATCGTGTTTTGGGATTCATTTTATGATATACCTGTCCATCAGGAAGCCGAACTTTGCTCGGTATTTTTCTGGTAAATCGTGTTTTGGGATTCATTTTACGATATACCTGTCCATCAGAAAGCCGAACTTTGCTCGGTATTTTTCTGGTAAATCGTGTTTTGGGATTCATTTTATGATATACCTGTCCATCAGGAAGCCGAACTTTGCTCGGTATTTTTCTGGTAAATCGTGTTTTGGGATTAATTTTATGATATACTTGTCAGCAAACGATGAAACTATAAATGCCATGGCTACTTATTGTTCTTCTGCATTAAAGGGTGCTAGAGCAAAAGGTGCATTTAAGTTTCTTATTTTTATGAAAACTCTTCCGAATATGGCTTGACGTACTAATTCATTTGAAATTTATGTTGATCTTTTAAAAAATTGGTCCATGCAAACAACATTCACCAAGAGAATTCCTATTAATGCGATCCTACACCCGCTTCTCAGGAAATGCAATGCACAGCAATGTATACACACAATTTCAAATGGTCCTAAGGCGTGATATTGCACAGCTGCAGTAACGGCACATTTATATGTCGGTAAATAATTATTAAGTTCTGAAGCCCTACGACGTCTTCCGTCTCGACGTCCTTGTTCTTCTAATCGGTATTCTCGTTGCTCGTCATTTTCGGTACCTACACGTTGTGCCGCACGCTGCCGCATATCTTGCAGATGTTGAAACGTCTAAACCGTGATAAATCATGATACCTCTCTGCTCGTATAATGTAAGTTAGGGTTTGCAGGTATTTGACTTTAGCAGTAAATGTGGGACTAAGTATATGAAATAGATAAATAGAAACAATTTTAAAAAGAGTGAAATTATTCATCAACTTATATTACAATAAACATTTTCTTCCGGTTTGAACCTTCGTTAAGTTATACTAAAAATTGTTATTTACTCCATATGCCAGTTTGTTTTTCAGATACTCTGGAATGGACAGACAGACAGAAATACAATTTTTCTAGCCCCTCGAATGATTGTAATGTTTTATGACGTTGGAAATGAAGAATATTCGTCGGATACTTTTTTGGACCTCTTCACGCGATCGTGACTCCAGATGCCAAGAGTCGAGTCTGTGACAGAGTCAGATTCCAGACGTGCACTAAGAAGAAGATGAACTGGATCTGAACTCAACATTCACAAAACTAAAGAACAACTCGTTCTTAAAGTCAGAAATTCGAAGAAAATAACTCAATAAAGAAGACTATCGAACTATCTAAAAGCTGACTGTCTATGATAAAGAAGCCATGTCGTGCACTGATTTGCCAGATTGATAGGTAGTTGGTTGATCTCCAGCCAATCACGTCACAGCTCCGCTCAGCTTTATAAGTGGACGTGCATTACTGGATCTGACAAGATTTGATTTGTTATTTTTCGACCGAACATGGCAGTCTACATCGAGATCGAAATATCTTAAGAATTTTATAAATATATTATGAATTAACTGGCCGAATTCGGTTCTCACTTTCTTCGGGTAGGAGGCAATCGGTTGCGTAATAATCACTTAGATTCGGATACTTAGTTAAAATAATTGCGTTTACTTCTAATACTTTTAGTTATAATTCCATGGATTTTGTATTTAAAAAACATAATTACTGTAATTCCAAGTTAAATCAGTTTCAAATTAATTCTTATTAAAATGAAGCTAAATATTATTAATATAATATTCAAAAACAATTTGTGAGCCTTTACTCAGTGAACAGACTGTCTTTTTGAAAATCTCTTTTATTTGTCTTCTCAAAGATGAAAAACGACTTTAATCTTTCAAAACATCTGACCATTAGAGGTGTAAAATTTGTGTACACATTTAGGTCCACACTGCGTCAAATAATGAATAGAACAATGTTAATAATCAATTGATAAAAAAGAATACGCAACCGATTGTCTCCTACGCGTAAAGAGTGAGAACTGAATTCGGCCAGTTAATTCATAATTGCAATCTTATAAGAGGAATATATTGTTAAAACATATAAACCTGGCCGAATCCGACGCCTAACCTCATGCATGCCATTGAGATAATTGTGATTAATTGTGAGAAGAAATTGTGTCGGGGCGGTAACAAGAATGGTACATTAGCGGATTACTGCGCACTGTGTTAATGTAATAGGCGACTGTTGTAATACTCGAGTAGGTTCACTTTCAGTGCCTCCACAGTTGACACGCAAACCGCAGTGAAACTTTTCCATCCCCCTCACGATATAGTCTTCACTATTATTATCGCTTTGGATAATAACTGTGGAATTTGATTGGTACAATAGTAGTATTGTATTGGAATGAGCAGGCATAATGAATAGCAATAGCAATACATCAGCGTTTAAGTAGATTTTTGATACAAAATTTGGCCTGTTGTAATTAACGCTGTCGTGGTAACGCTTAAGGAAAGTTTGTACATAAATACGACCTCCAAAAGCCAAAAATACCTCCAGATCCAAATTTATACACAAGCTTTATGTATATACTAAAAAATGCAGTTTGTATGTATTAGAAAATATCAATAAGCACTTTAACACTGTGTGTTCAAAAAGGTTTCCATAAAATATTCAGTAAGTATTTTTATGTTAAGCGATTATATACAGTTTTTCCGCTATCTCAAGATCCCCAAAGGATTACAAGGCGATCATCGCGCCCCTACGCGCACACACCGTCACACGCGCAGTCCGGCCTACCTGACTCACATGGTAGACCATTAGTCTATTTAATTGCATTTTTATGTTAGGTTAATAATTTAGTAATTTTTTAAAATGACGATAAAAGAGTCCAAACACGAAACTAACTTGCATTCCTGTACGTAATAGTATTTTGAAACAAAGGGATCAATGATCAACTCAACTTTGTAATATAAGTTACTTAGACTTTATTTTAATAAGCACTTTGTTGATAAAGGGAATAAATAGTATACATTACAAAACGATAACGAGATAACGTACGGTTATTCCAACAATGAGAATGATTAATATATCATTTTAATAATTAAAATAATTGATAGAGTTAAACATGTATTATCAATCGGGAGTGCCGATGGCCGAGCGGTCTAAGTCGTTGGACTTTGGGTCTGAGTTAGAGATAGCGCAGGTTCAAATCCTGTCTGTGACCGTTGCACTTTTTATCAGTACTATCAACCTTGTACTGTATCGACTCTCCCCCTTATTCTGTTTGATAAGATCCTCGCACAGGCCAGTGGCCCATGAGGACGGACAGAATAAGGCTTAAAAGGGGATCGGTCTTTCCTTAAAATATAAAAAATATATATATATATATATATTTTTTATTTATCATTAACACTATGGTAACAACGTTGTATTATTGTAATTTTGTAATAATATTATATATTATATACTATTTATTTGCTTGATTAACAGGTGTTTATTCAACAGTCTAAATAACTTATATTACAAAGTTGACTTGACTATTGGCCGCTTTATTTCTAAGATATGTCAGGAATGTCGTAGGCATTTCGTGTTTGGAGTTTATTTTCATGAAATAACATTAAATCTGTTGATTTTTTAATAAAATGGAGAGCACAATTCAGAATATATTGTAATATAAAGTTGTAACTATTGAATTACTCTGAAAACTTCAAAATTTGGACGTCTATTTATAAGCTCAACTAGGTAACTGATTGCATTTATTTTGATTCAAATGCATGTACGGGTTTCTGAAATTCGCAAATGTCATCATAGCATCTGGTTATAACGTTGCTGTTATTTAATCCCATGCATGTTTCTCTGGTATGATTAATTTAAAATGAAGAAACTGTAATAGTTCCTACTCACATAATTATTTAATATTATAAAATTGTAATATTATTTCAACACTGTAATAACAAAAAGCGAACAAAATTCGTAAGTCTTATTATGTACATTGTTTATGTACAACAGGAAAATACTTTGATTGGAAGTGTTTTGGTTTACCGGAATGACGTTACAGTGTATCGTATAGCACAAAATATTAAGGTTTTAAGTATATAATTATTTAAAATTAAAAAAAAAATAGCAAAGCATACTGATAATTTTATAACGAAATACTTGCAGATCTTTCAGTGGTGTCAATCCAGTTTCGGAAATAACCCCCCCCCCCCCATTCGAGCTCTGACGGGCATCCTTTTTTGTACCTGCTTCCTGTGAATCTTCTCGGTGTCACAAATATAAATATGTGTATTTTTAGGAAATATTTTAAGAATTCAAAATGGAATGCTAAAGAAAGCATAGGGAATGCCCACATAAATAGAGGTCTCTAAATAACGACTGCAAATAGAACAACGCAAAATGCATGCTGTATACAAATTGCCTACCTTGCGCCCCCCCACATAACGTCGTGTCCTACAGAGTGGCAAACCGTCCAAAAACTGGGGGAAAATATGACACAAATCATATATTCTTTCATGAAATTCCTCATTACTACATGCTTGGGTGGCGATTAAAAATATTTACTTAGAATTTGTGCTGCAATGCAAGAAAAATACATTACCGATATTAATTACTATTGACTTTATCACAAAATGCAGTTCCATCGTACACTAAAACCTTTCTTTATAAAGAGGTAAAAACATATTCAGTCATTGGTAAAAACTACCTGAAAACCCTACCACTCACCTTATGTTACTTTTCTAAATTTTCGTCTACATCTGTAACAATTCCATCTAACAATCGATATTCAACCACACATGTCGATCCCTTCGTAGAGTTTTATACAAATTAAAACAACAACCTTATAGCTTTTTAGCTTGTACATTCTTGTACTTCATACTTGTCTAACATCACGTTGTAGTCTTTTTATTAATTTCATCCATGAGAATTTACTGAACATATTTCTTTCTATTGCCACCGTATTGTGGCTTCCTGAGCTTTCCACATTTTGTCAGTAGGACTCGTACGTTGAACCAGCAACACACCTTTTTCCACGTTTTATTAAAACGAGACCTAACGTAGGCGATTTGTTTTAACGCATCAGTTTAATTTAATTTAGTTTAGTTCAATTTTCTTGAGACAATATGAATAACCCTTTTACGTGATTAGTCAAAATGAGGATAACACCTTTTGTATACCTTTCGAATGTCATTCAATTTATTTCATACAATAACTAATCTCTACTACACTTCTCATCAGGGGTTTATTTGTCTTTAGGCCGGTTGGTAACTGACATCGCCAGAAAAATTAATACAAGTGACAAGCATATGTCCTTAGGCAGTATCCAAAATGAGGTCAACTATTTTAAAATTACAATTTAACATTCAATTGAGTGACATTATACATTTTTGAATTTCAGTTATTTTTGAACAAGTCAGAGAAAACAATAAGCAAATAAATAACAAAATGTAACAACAGGTATTAAAAAATCAAAAATCAAAATAATATATTTAAAAAAATAATAACACAATGGATTTTCGATAACAGAGGATTCTGGGTAAAACACTAAAACTCCCAATATATATTACGACTAGTTGGATACTAGTCAAACAAATAAAAAGGAGTTATCACTAGCCAATTAAATATCACAAAATTAATTTAAATCTATTAAAATTAACATTGTGAGCATCTTTACCAAGTTTATTAAAAATGAGTAACAGATAAATGGAAAAAGTTAGATTTCGATTTAATAAGTCCTAAGTAATCATTATTACTCAAATTTCTGTTCCTTTATATATGAATGAACAACGTAACCAGATACTAGTTTAGCTTTACTTTCAGTAGACAAGTGCATACATACATATTTATGACAGTGAGAAAGTTTTCTTTATACTGTAAACAAAGGACTGCAACAACCATTCCATTCGGTAAGTATTCTAATTGCTTTCCTTTAGTGTATGAGAATTCTGCTAACATCTGATCCATTTCTCCAAACATGCAACCCATACCCATTAAAAAAGCAAAATAATTTGATGAGTGCCTCATTAATTATACAGTTCACGTGCAATAATTAATCTAGGAGACGAGCACACAAATTCGATTTTCTTGAAATCGATGGAACAATTTCTCCTGAGAACGCTACTCATGGTGGAGGTTGAAATGTGTGGGTATAAAAATTAAGTTAACAATGGGAAATAATATTTTTTAGATTTTGCTTAGTTTGACACCCCTAAAACTAACCGCGAGACGTATAAATAATATATATCACTGTTAGTCAACTACAGTAGGGGCCACCAAAGAGTGCAGTTGAGGGAGGAGCCTATTTGGCGCGTGACCTTGGAGCAGCCAACGAGGACTGAGCGACGTTGCCAAACTTATTCTTCGCTGTAACTGCAGTGAGCCGTGCCGGGTGGCAGTTGACGTGTTGGGCCAGCTGCACTCTTTCGTGGTCCCTACTTTAGATACAGATATTCCCACACATCTCCGACGGTTATTTTGAAGTGTTTCAAACCAAGAGAAATATGATACGAGAAATAATAAGTTTTCATACTTTGATTTCCGTGAAAACTTAGGCAGCTGATGATCGATTCTATTTAGTGGAGATCTCTCTATCGGTTTTAAGAAAACAGTTCGTCTGTGTCGGTTTTCGAAACATCGAAAACAATGTACCTAAGATAAGGTACATTAAAGCATTATTGTAGGAAAGACCTCTGCAAAGCGAGGTTCTTCTTGAGATTGCGATCAAATTCAGAGATTTCAGGAGCGTTCTTGATTTTCCAGCAGTGTTCTAGCAAACGTTTCAATACGCCAATAATAAACGCCAAATTTTAAACGGGGTTTGAAATAAAAATTGTACTGACCTGCTTGAGTACTACGGTGTAGATGTGGGTGTAGAATGCTGCCATGACGGTGGCAGGGCCGATTATTGTGGCGAAATACAGGAACACCAGGAACTGGGGAGACATCACCTCTTCAAAGAAGCAGGAGGAGATCTCGCCCTGGACGTTGTTCCAGCCGAAGAGAGGTAGAAACCCGACGATACCGCCGGCCACCCAGCAGACACAGATGATACCTGTGACAGGAAACACTGCTGGACAAAAAATTCGAGTTTGAAGTATAGGAAATCAGGAACTAAGGTGACATCACTTCCTCGAAGAAGACGTAGGGGATCTCGTTCTGGATGCTCTACCAGCCGAGGAGAGGTAGAAACCCGACGATACCGCCGGCCACCCAGCATACACAGATGATACCTGTGACAGGAAACACTGCTGGATAAAAAATTCGAGTTTGAAGTACAGGAAATCAGGAACTAAGGTGACATAACTTCCTCGAAGAAGGAGATCTCGCCCTGGACACTGTTCCAACCGAAGAGAGAGGCGCGGACACACACACAAAGGTTAAAAGTCCTTTTAAGTTAATGTAAAGTCACTGTCTAACTATAATATATTTTTCATCTATTTAGAAACATCGGTTCCTTACGACTTAGACATTACCTCCCAAAAATATATACTTAAGTTTGTTTTTAAGTGCAAACGTGACAAGGTATATGAAGTAAATATCAAAACGAAGAATATTAAAAGTTCAGTGGAAAATTAATATATTTTCACTCCAGTCTGGGCTTATGCCATTGATACACGAAAATCAAGAAAATGTAGATTACATACGGGTTAATTGATTTTGTGTATTCTTATATAAATTTTGGTCGGTTTGACCCAAATTGTTGTCACAGAATGCTAACAATAGCACCAAATTTATGTTTTAAAAAATATATCATAGTTGATAACTGAAATTGAAAACGTTAACCCACAGTTTAACGAGAATACTTTGTTAAATAATGATAAAAATACGAAACAAAATAGGAAATAACCATATCATTAAAGAAAAGCAAATCGTTATTATCCTTAATATGTACGTTTAACAAATTAAAATTTTTATTGGTTCGATTAGTATGCATAAAATATTTTAAATCAATATTTATGGCTCAACAATATTAGTTTCTGTAATTAACCACAGATTGGAGTTTGTCGTCGAATGTTATCTGCAGGTAATGAGGCACTGAACCGGAGATGAGTGATGGTTTCTAGTCGAGTAACTCGCTTAACTGCGAGTTAAGCGAGTTAACTCAAAGCACCTCTTTCCTCAGATAGCTTTGCTAAATTTTGTAATTTGTTTGACGTCTATAAATATGCGAAATTGCTACAACGTTTTCAATAACAAGCGTGTTTCTATCAAAAGTTGGAAATTACAATTGCTGAAAAAATTGACACATTTAGGTACGATTTGACCATGGTAGTAGTTATGTGTTAGGTTAGTTATTCAGCTGAGGAAGAGATCAAATTGCAAATTTCGAAACGTAGTGTTATTGATTTATTCTATCACTGAAATCACAAAACAGGTGTGATGCCAAACACCTTCCTTCAAAATCCTTCCATTTTAAAAAGTAAAATAAAAGATTTTACAAATATTAATTTTGAAAAATAAAAATAAAAATTGCATACTGAGTTTAAATTTTGTATTTATCAATAGTCAATAGTCGAAATATGTCTTTGTTATCACGTTTAAATACAAATACATGATGTATTATTCGTTCTAAAAAGGCTACTTCTAGATATACTCGCGAGCACCACCACACATACGAGCATGTACAAAGAATTGTTTGATAATGTACCAGCATGACTGGTGGATTATACTTGCAGCATAGTGCGACCGTGTCATAGCCTGTGTCGATATGCTCGATGTTTTTTTTTTTTTTTTTTTACTTTACTGTTGTACTGACACATAATTGTGTATGACAAAGTCAATGGTACAAATATCTATAAACTAATCTACTTTACTTAGAACAATACTGTACTAAAACTAAACTCAAACTTAACAAATTTTAAAATTCCTAAAATATCTAAAACATTTTAAAATAAACAGATTTAAAAAAAATCTTAAGTCAAATATAAAATAACAGTTACAGACCAGTTAACACAGGATGAAGTAAAGCAAATAAATGAACCCAGACAACAACAAAAACACGCTATAACTCTAAACTAGCGTCAAAGAACTCCCCAACCGAGTAAAACTCCACCCTGATCAAGGATTCTTTCAGTTGACTTTTGAATCTTGTTGCTAAGGGTTCGTTTTTTATATTTCGGGTTAAACAAGAGAAGAACCTCGCTCCAGAATTGTGCGGTAAATAGCCAGCTAAAGCTGAACGATGAGGAGTGTGACGTAAATTAATGCCAGATCTAGTGTTTTACTCATGAATTTCATTACCTGTTAAAGTATTTTTGCTTTTGAATTTGGAAAAAACAATGGTTTCGTAAATTTACAAAGCAGGAAATGTGAATACTTAAATGGTGCTTATGAAAAGGTAAGTGTTAGGTCACACGTTATCCTTATAATTTGTAGCACTGTTGTGAAAAGGTCAAATCTATTCTAGTGCGCGTAGCCATGCGATTTGATAAGCCATTTTACACTATAAATCGACCGTGTCATCTTTCTGGGTCACAGCGCAGAGCGTGTGTCCAGTGGTGCTCATGAATAGGTAAGTATTAGGTCAGACGTTATCCTTGTTGTAACACGCGGCACTGTTATAACAAGCACAGAGAAAATCTATTTTAGTACCTATTCTAGTAAATACAGCCGTGTTATATGCCGCAACTCAACGGCGTCATCTTTCTGGGTCAGAGTGCAAGTTGCGTGGTCACTTATGGTGCTCATGAATATTCATGTATTAGGTCAGACGTCATCCTTGTAGTAACTTGTGAAACTGTTGTGACAAGCACAAAAGTGTATCTACACTGGTGCATATAACCGTACGATATCATCAGTTACTATACACAATATTTTAACTATGTACTCTTTCTGGGTCAAAGTACTTAACTTGTGTTCAGTGGTGTTCAAGAATGCGTAAGTATTAGGTCATATATTATCCTTATAATTTGCGGCAGTGTTGTGAAAAGGACAAAAATAACTCTATTATAGTACATACAGCCGTGAGATAAGATACTGAGTCCACCAAAAGATACACCAAAAGTCAACCGAGTCATCTGTTTGGGTCAAAGTGCTTAGTGCTGGTTCAGTGATGCTCATACAAATTTAAGTATAGGGTCAGACGTTATCCTTGTCGTAACTTGTGTTACTGTTGTGATAAGCTAATACACGCGCCTATTCTAGTTCATACAGTTGTGAGA
The DNA here is from genome assembly GCF_021130785.1 of Homalodisca vitripennis. Classification (NCBI taxonomy): domain Eukaryota; kingdom Metazoa; phylum Arthropoda; class Insecta; order Hemiptera; family Cicadellidae; genus Homalodisca; species Homalodisca vitripennis. Next base: position 112,086,025 of record NC_060214.1, read on the forward strand.
TACGAGTAATCATCAGTATGATACTATCATACTATCAGTATGATGATTACTCGTACCGTATGATGATGATTACCGATGATCTCGTATGATCAGTCGGAGTAGACCAAAATCTAGCCGGGTCAACCTTCATGGTGAAAGTACTCAGTTCAGTGGTGCTCATGAATACTTACGTTTTGCTTTTAATTGTCAAATCTTGGCAATCACTAAGTAGTATTGAAAATGTATTGAGCTTTATCGGTCAACTTTCTGACGGCGTGGACTGAAGATTCGAGGAGACAAGACTGTGACAGTGTAGATCTCAGAAGCTGTACTAAGGGGATGGTTAAATTGAAGTGAATTAAACATTTGCATTGAATCAAGCCTTCTCACTGCAGATATGTTATGTTTATCACGATTTATTACGCTAGTACAATAAAGTATTCATTTTTCACTTTTCAAGTCTCGTTCTGATCCAAACAAAAACTAGAGCGACCAGAACAATCAATTTCTCGTTAAAAAGAATTCTCTATGTAATTATGTTGTGTTTTTATACTCTTCAATGTGAGAGTTTCGCCTCATGGATAAATTGCTTCGTGTGCAATAAATTCTGAACTTTCTCACTGAATAGATGGATAAAACACTACATACTGCTACAATATTTAACGAAGACTGTTTTTGAACAAATTGTTCTTATGCATGCACGCTGTATTTCGAGCAGATTGCAGTTTTTCATGTTCAAGTTTTGAAGAAGTCTGATCATTTTTGAAAACTGCATCCTTAAACTAATTCAATGTGTTATTTAGTATGATGCGCCTTAGCTTAAACATAACTATCCTGCATCAAGTATTGACTGTCGGAATGTGGCAATATGTGTCAAGTGTGCCACATAGTTCGTAGAAACTTCCCATTTGTCGCTGTCACATGGAAATGTCACGTCACATTGAACCGTTCACAATGAACAGTCACGTGCACGCCCCGTCTACACATAGCATTCTCGCTTTCGACCTTCTTATATACTATTCATTGAAACCACAAGACTGAAAATGTTTATAAACCACGGACAGAGCTCAAGTATTAACATTTTTTTATGAAGAATTTAGAATCCATCTACAGGGTGTCAGGTGAGTCCCGGGACTGCTTAATATTATTGTAACCATTACAAGTTGAGTTACAAAATTGTGCATATTGTTAGTGGACGCGAAAACATTAATTTGGCACATATTCAGTGGACCGCTAGGCACTGGGGGGGGGGGGGGGAGAGGAGCGAAATGGCCTGAAAGGAGTCCGGGGAAAGGTTTTAATAGGATCATAGATCGAGTACCCATATCAAATTGAAGTTCTATTAGTAGAACAGAATGTCACAAGCCTGACATCCAAAGGTTTACCCAAACCAAAATGACGGAATTTTGAAATTTCAAAACATTCTTAATATCTATTTTTTGTATTATTTTCAGATTATCTGTAAAGAGGAAACAAATTTGTAGTAAACAAATTAAAGTTTTTTGTCAATAAACCACAATTTATGTTTATAGAATCAGAACCTTAAGACGAAATAGTCATGTCATGTCGCACACCTAATCTCGCACACACTAAATATCTACCATTTGTTTCTAGAATTGATTATGAGCCGGACCAGAGATGCCTCTGACTACACTCCTGCGGTTATCCTTACTCCAAATCCTGCGGTTGAGGTATGTGGTTTAATCCAACTATCTTGGAATAATTGTGGATAGTGAACTGAAATGGGTACCTTATATGAGGTACGTCAACGAAAAGTTTTTACATTTTTATTATTTGCTTTTTACCAGTTTAGCGGAGTATTGAGTGGGGATCGCTGTCGGTCAGTTTATTTTGCCCATGTGCAATCCAATCGGATTTGAGTTTTTCATGTAAAGTGTATGTTTTTAATAATTTAAACAATGAATTAAATAGGCGTTCATTTATTAATAAAAATAACCAATAAAAATATTGAAACTAAACAAAAAAGCATATTATAACTCTTAAGAAGATATCGTCTACAATTCTAGTGGTAACAGTTTCCTTGTGTATTTACCACACAAGAGCGTTGCCCTTAAGGTTACTCATTAAAATCACTGTCATGTATACATGGATCACCAGACACGACTACATAGTTATTACAGGAGGGAATGAAGATAGCTATCATTGCAATCATCTCTTAAGAGGAAGGATAGATCAGTTACAAACAGGATCCAAGCTGTTTATAACCTACAGTTGGACGCTTTAGAACAATCGCTTCTCTCAATGTTTGTGGTCTTCAATGTTGGTAACAGTTTCCTTGTGTGTTTACCACACAATAGCGGTGCCCTTAAGGTTACTCATTCAAATCAATGTGTTATTTATACATGAACCACCAGACACGACCATGTGTTACGAGATAGTTAATTGGATCTAAGCAGTCCAGCCAATTCTAACAACCCCTGGCCTCGCCTTTGATGTATTTGTGCTTCTTGGGCACTTGGCTATACGAGCGTTTACCAGCTGAGCGTTAGCGAAGCCTATTACTTGAGGGTGCTTCTTGGGTACTCGGCTATACGTGCGTTTACCGGCTGAGCGTTAGCGAAGCCTATTACTTGAGGGTGCTTCTTGTGTACTCGGCTATACGTTGCGTTTACCGGCTGAGCATTAGCGAAGCCTATTACTTGAGGGTGCTTCTTGGGTTTCGGCTATACGTGCGTTTACCGGCTGAGCGTTAGCGAAGCCTATTACTTGAGCGTGCTTCTTGGGTACTCGGCTATACGTGCGTTTACCGGCTGAGCGTTAGCGAAGCCTATTACTTGAGGGTGCTTCTTGGGTACTCGGCTATACGTGCGTTTACCGGCTGAGCGTTAGCGAAGTCTATTACTTGAGGGGCTGGAAAATGCCAGTTTCGTGTCTCTGCCCGCACAAAAATTTTGAAAAGGAACTGACCATAAACTTGAATATCATTTCAATGTTGGCATAAACGAGTTCGATAATTGTGCATGTTTCTCCATAGGAGACATGGATAGGAGCTTGAGAGTCAATGAACATTATTATATTTTTATTTATAGTAACATAATAAATACATTTGTGAAGACAAGGAGTACAACCATATGACATTTTAATGTGTACACTAGTACGTATATGCTTGATATTGCGTGCAGTCACAGGTACGCGATACGTGGTTTGGAGTACTCTTATCTCGCAAATGAGACCTCTTTAAAAGAAGATAACCACAATGGTAAAAACTGGCCGTTAACCACAGCTTTGTACTATTTTTCACAGTGTAAGTTGGAGGGAATATCTTTCAAACGGAATAAGGAAACTTTCTAAAACAAGGTAATGTTATTGAACGAAATTCCCGCCTTCGTAAATATTTCCAAATTACAATGAACAAATTTTAAGGATCATTGTTGAATCCCTGCAGACGGGAGACTCTCCTTTCTTAGCAAGTACCTAAGAGTAAGGATACATATTTGTGTGTGAGAACTTAGGATATTGGTTAGAGTAGGCTTGAAGTTTATAAAGCCAGTATATTAGGATTGGAGAAAAAATACATCCATCAATATTTACCCGAATTTAAAATTTAAAAGTGTAATGAGCACAACTCGTTCTGCACAAAACATTCTGTTAAAAGTTACCTTTTGTCATAAAGAAATAAGCCGGCATCAGTTTTATTACCTAGGCCCCAAGATATTTAATGATCTCATTGTTTGCTGTGGTAATGATATTCTGTTTGAAAAGAAAAATAAAGTTAAAATGAAGGTTTTAAACTTTATATGTGAGCATGTTTTTGTAATTGTATTGATTAATTAATTTATTTGTTTAATAAAAGTATAAATGCATTGTGAACTTTTGTTCCCTGTATATTTAGGTTAAGGATTCGGATTATAATAGTTTTTACTGCCATAATTATTAGCTAGTTATTAAATGATACATTTTGCCATTTCTTTATATGTGGCTGTTGATTGAATGTGTAGTTGTTTGGTATCTTTACAATATTTCTATTTATATTAATTAAATTATTTTTTAAAACTTATTTAATATTTATTGTAATTTTTGAGACTAAATAATTTATTTACTTGTACCATAGTATTATATTTGAGACTAAATAATATAATACTATACCTATTTATGTAATAAATATACCATAGTTGTGACTAAATAATTTATTTACTTGTACCATAGTATATGTATTGTGAATATTTGTTGTTTGTATATGTAGTTTAAGGACCTGAATTGAATAAATTTACTGTCATAGCACGTATTTGGTATCAGCTATTTATTAAATGGTAAATTTTGTTATTCTTGTATATGGCTACTGTTTAAATATTTATTTGTTTGTAGTTATATCTTGCCATATTTAAAATATATATTTATTAAATTAACTACCTATTTAAACCATTTTTATATTATAGATTTTGGATGCTAAATAGTTTATTAACTTGTAATATATAATATCGCAGAGATTTATTTAACGCTAACTTGAAGAACTTTTGTGATTTTTTCTAAAATAATTTAGGTTAAGAAGTGCTTAAAGTAATTATAAGTTAAAAATAGCTGGGACTGCAACACTACAAATTTTTAAAATGCATAATGTTTAAACACAAAGGAGTTCCCGCACGCGCTCGTTTTAGTGGTGCATGGGATGTATCTTGTAAAACTTGCATGTTTACAGAATAAAGATTGTTTGTAAACTTTGTATATAATAAAAATTTGGATTTATTATTTGATATCACTATAACCAATTACACATTTCTATTTGTTCCTACAGTTTCATTTATTCCGGTCTTTTCTGAAATCTTGTTCGGTTCTAACTTTAACGGTAACTGCAGAGAGTCTTGATGTATGAGTTTACAGCAGTTTGTAAGTTAGATATGTAAACTAACACACGTTTCAAAATCACATACTTCAGTAACTGCGGAGATTGAAGTCGGGTTGTAAAATGAAAGGACCGTTGGTGAGAAACAAACAACGGCGCAATAAACACTGTATTACTGGGGATTATAAATGTGGCATGAATGTATGTGCGAATTTCCGATGCATTTGATCGAGTATTTGCTAATATTTTAGTACGACTCCAGATTCCAGGAGACAAGTCTGTGAGAGCACCAGACTCCAGACGTTACACTAAAAGGAAGGTGATTTGGAGCTAAACTCAACATCCACATTGATTCAACCCTTCTCATCCTAACTACGTCATGTAAAGTACCTAGTGATAGGTGAGTTCGGATTAAAGATTAAATATTCAAAATTTCCTACAGTGCTGAACACCTAATCATATTTACGAAGCATCTACCGAACATTGGAAAAGGACTTATAATCCACAAATCTTCTATTGATAATATCATATTTATACCGAATCTAGCCACGAGGTACATTTATTAGTTAATATTATGCGTTATGAATACTTATTTCAATCAGTATCATCGTGGAGGTTTTTTTGGTCCAGTTAAAAGTAATTTTGAAAATTACACACGTACGTAAAACACTCGTAATAAACATGAAGATTACAATGAGACTTTATTTTGAAGATTTTCTCATAAAATTAAGATTTATCACTTTAACTCACATACACTGAAGCGGCTCGGAAGATGACAACTTTCCTGTCCCTATTCCTATTTCCTGTTAGGAAGTGAAATGTTGAAGACACAACCGCAACTCGCTTATGGAATTGGTTTGTTTACAACGCGCTCGGCGATAAAATCTTCACAAGTTTATATGCGCCTAACAAATATTTATACGCGTATAAATATTGACATGCGTGATTTGTTATTTACAACAAATTACCCAACTCATGCAATATTCACGAAGCAAATGGTTTGATATTAAAAATCCATAATGGAAAACGAAGAATTTCCTATAGTAATTAATTGGAGTGAACAGTACAATATTTCATCAATATACAATTTCAACTTTTCATTTTTGTTGTCAAATGTTCTGTTCCAAAAATAATGATACTTTAGAGCTTACGTATCCCTTTTCCCGGGCATTCAAGCTTTGGTCTGTAAGATGGAATACTAACCATTTAAATTTAAATAAATCTATCGCATTTAGTTTATAATACATCCACCACGGTGGGTACTTTACCTGCAAGCTCCCGACCAATCATATATTTATGATCCGGTATAGACCAGAGACAGATTGTGATATATAAAACACAACCAAGTGTATCGTGAAATTTAAAAAAGTTTCCGTGAGTGGGGGGAGGGAGGGGGTAATTCTTCCTATAAAGGGCCCACTCCCACGAAGGAATCGTTTTTTAGAAGCCGATGTCCTTTTAAGCCTTATTCTGCCCGTCCTCATGGGCCACTGGCCTGTGCGAGGATCTTATCAAACAGGATAAGGAGGAGAGTCGATACAGTACAAGGTCGATGGGACTGATAAAAAAGTGCAAGGGTCACAGACAGGATTCCAACCTGCGCTATCTCTAACTCAGACTCAAAGCCTAACGTCTTAGACCACTCAGTTATCGCCACTCTCAAATCGATCGTCAGTCACTGAGTTTAGTGTATGGGTAACAAAATGTTTAAAATACCAAATGATACACTTGTTAAAAATTTGTTACTTCAGACTAGATAAAGGCACGGGTCTTTTTCGTTTAAGGGCGAGCACCTTACAAACATACTATATCTGACTGACAGTGCATTTAATCATTTTTTGTGTGTTATTAGTTCGTAGGGCAGTAGTCCAGGTACTACTTCTAGTATAAACTCGTCTTATCTTATCAGTGATAAAAGCGCGCCGCTTATCTTTTTCCATTTCCTCGTGAGTGAGGTATACTTAGTTTTTCTTGTTCAATAAAGCGTGGTGAGTTGATCTGGGCTTGGACTTTGCGAGCTCGAGTGAATTTTTTTCTAAAAGAGCAAGCAGCGCAAAGCGCTGCGCAGCGGGCAAGCATTGCGTGATCTGAGGTTTTGAATAGGCAAGCTAGGGTCTTTTATGCCGGCCCTTAAACGAAAAAGACCCAAAGGTACTAAGAATATTGACTTTTCATGGCCTTAACCACAGAACCACCGCTAACTTCTTTCCTACGGAGCATTCTTCGTGCAACTTAAAAACCAAAATTGCAACGTACCAAAAACTTTATTACATAATATAAAAAAAAAAAATACTTAACTGATGTATATAAAACCTAGCATTTACGATAGTACTAAATTATATTTGCTAAAAGAATAAAATTACACAATAATTAAAAAAAAATACTATGTACATTACATTAGTTTAATTTTTAGCATAAAATTAAGTTCTGCTCTCTTATTAATTTAGTTATGGATTTTTAGTCGTGTTCTTCATTAAATGAAACGTTTTTTAGTCTTTGGTTAAAAATATATTTCAATTCGATTCTTCTAGAATACAAATTATTATTTATTGTGTAAAATGATACTATACATAGAATGTGTTTTACTGTATATCGATTTAGTTTTTATCTGTTATTGTTATAATTATATATTTACTTTAAATATAAATAATACTAAACACTGAGAAATGTCTACATTTTAATTATTTTTTTTATTGTAGTGTCCTAATTAATTATAGTTCTTTTTTTACTAATAGAAGTAATACACTAACTCTGAAATTTGATATTCACCAAATTCTCATAGCGTGCAGTTTAATAGTGGCAGTGCATATTAATTAAAAAAAAAATCCATTTTATATTAAATGAAATAACGTTTTTCAGTACACAACTTGCACTTACCAAAGTTTCACCTAAGGTATTACATACACGTTAAATTGTACATTCTTATCAGTCGTGCGTATTATTATAAATCAATATTGTGTTAACATGTGCGTATAAACCACACGTCACATGATGTGATGCCACCATGCATGTGACGTTTTGTAGTAAACGGTTTCCAGTGGAATTGTGATGTGACGACGACAGAAATGCAGAGCTTTACAATATTGTGGTTCAACATTCCAGCAGAGCGCATATATTGTGATGCTTCCAATATGTATATGAGCAAGAATATTCAATTTCGGAAAATAACATTGTATGTACTCATATATTGAATTTAATTCTTGACAGATTGATAATAACATTGAAGAAATATTTATTATTGCCAACAAATGAATAATAACAGTTTTATAGCAGCATTGAAAATGTTTCCTGCAAGCCATTAAAATTAGAAAAAATTACCTGGTCGAAAATAAATTATCAGAAAACTCTTTATTGTTGTTTTTTATCCACTATTCTTTAAACGCCTCAATTTCAAGAGAGGTATTTTAAAATTTATAGCAGGATGTAAATTATAAAGGAAGAAAGAAAAAATTATAACATTTCAACAATTAAACAGGGTATTATTTCTAAAATAACTGTCCGTAAATTAAAAACAAAGCAGTAGAATGTGTAGAATTTGTAGGTTTTGATTTTTCAGTTTTAGACTATAATATTGCGCTTAAAGTAGAATTGTTGGGAGTTAAAAAATAATTATACATCTTTAAAATATAACTATTGTGTTTTTCATGGTTTTACAAAAACTATATCAGTCAAATCAAATCATTTTTTTTGTTCATTAACAATACAACACTGCATGGAACATTGTCATAATCATATTTGTATAATATTTATAAATACTAAATTACATATAATATTATTTATACACGCCGTTTCAAATTTAATCAGATCCCCAAAAAAAATCACTTAACGCGCCTGTTGAAAAATATAATTTATAAACTTACACCGTCAGAGACAAGCCTCCCAAAGAATTCCTCCAAGGTATAACATGCTCTCCTCATGAGATAATTATTTAGTCTTTTTTAATATAGAAAGGGTTTCACTAGCTTTTATATAGTCTGGAAAGCATTAAAATATTTCAGCCCAAGATATGTGGTTGTTTTTTTACACAATTGCCGAAGCCCGCGCTGATGGCCGGAGGCACTCGCATTTTGCGTGGCGGAGTGCGATCAAGAATAAAAACAAGTTTTGAGTGTTTTTTTTCAATAGAGTTTAGTTTTTGTTTGGTAATGTTTGTTTTTGTGAGGTTTGTATTTCGAGAAATTTTAAAAACGGAGTACAACAAAGCGACGCTCAGCAAAATATCATGCAGTGACCATGCACTATCATCGAAGTTCATATAAAAATGAAGCTTCATGGAAAATTTCCAATCTGTAGGTCAGTTTGTTTGGAGAGATATCCTGCGGACCGACACACTAAAAAAATCACTTTTTCTAGTGATCTAGCAATGTATTGTATAATAACTGACATTTGGGTGTGGTCGGTATAATCCCAAAGTTTATTATTGTTACTGTTGTATTATGACATTGACAACTGCACGTTGATAATAAAATACGATTGTGTTTACAATACATTATAGTAAATGTCGACTACAATATAATAGTTTTGCAAGGGGCTTCTATCTGCTAATGCAATATATTTTTATATTGTACATTTTTAAAAGGAACTCTAAATGTGTCCTATATGTTAGTCATTATTTCACTGTACATGGATAAGCATTGTTACAAGAGCGATTGTAACAACTATGTTTCTAATGGGAGTTCTCCAACAAGACATTATTAAATTATATATCAAGATTTCAAAAAGCAATTAAATGGACATTAATTTGAAGTTAAAAGGCAACTGTAATGAAAAGACCTTGAATTTTTCCCATAAAAATAATGATAAACTTCAGTCAGTTGCTATGCCCTCTTTTGGTTAGAAATTAATGAAGATTTCCCATTTTAAAAATACGACTTTTACGCATCCAAACGCTTTTTGATTTTTTTTATAACGAAGTGTACATATGTTTTGTAACATTTGTTATCAGTTTATTATCAAACAAACCAAAAAGCTTTGAATGTGTCTTAAGCATCTGTCCGTGTGGAATAAGGATGTATATGTACTGGAAAGGATGACAGGGTTTTAAAAGTAAACACTCACATCGAATACATGAACAAGGCTGGAAGGGTAAGGAAATATTCACGAGAGAATACTTCTCGGCGACTTATCTCGGGGATACTTATCTTATCTTATCTTCAGATAAGAATGAGAAATACATTTAAAGCACGCATTCTGAGAACCTTATTTCCAAACTGTAAGCTGGATATCTATTATTAACTTCGTTACTCGCAAACTCTGACAGGGTATCACGTAGAGGTGCGACACACCACAAGGGAGACCATTCATTTTTAATTTGACACTTTTCGCTCGGGGAGTCCATCACTTTAGCCAATGAGTTTTACGCTAATGAATGAACTAGGGGAGAAAACTAATTTGTTAACTTTCTCTACATTTATGGTATAAAAGTATAAATAGTTTGACCTTTAAACGTTTCTTAGGATCGCATAGCACATTCTTAAATTGTTAGGTTAGCATTAATTTTCACATAAAAATAATAATTTATTTCTAAAAAATAAAAAATAAAATACAATAGTTTAATTAACATATTTTTAATTTTCTAAATGCACCCTTACAGAACTAGTATTTGAGGAAATGAGATGGAAACCGAAGAATAGTCATTTAACTGCTGTGCGATTAATGAGATATAGGTTTGTATTTTATGTCCTCTGGAAATAATTGTAGAGTCACATTTGAATTTTTAAAATCTATTACAACATATTGATACAACGTATAGCATTCTTTTTTTACAGGCAATATGATTTAATTAGTAATCCCTGATATCAGTAACCTATAGACCTGGAGCTTGTGCTTATTATTTAATATAATTTATAGGAATAAAAATAAAAATAATTTCACATGGTTACGTAGTAAATTTATTAAAATACACAGTTCAATGAAGTAGAATAGACGAATTCCCAAAATCCCTACGTTTCACAAGGTATTCTCAAAAAAAATAGGTTTACAAGCAGTAGAAAAATTATAATTAAGAATAAAGCATGTATTATATTAATAATAAATCAATGAATTTTAATATTCCGGGTAGAGAGTTTATGAATATTAAAAAATAGAACCGTACTAGACAAAATGTATCTTGTATTTTGTACAACTTTTATTAACATTTCATTGTATTGTAATTCTTACTATCTTAAAAAATTCTTATATTTTATTTTCCATACCAACTAAATTAATAAAATAACAAGCATATTACATAAAAACTGTAAATTTGGCGAATTTTGTTAGATGTAACGCATTGTTTGCTAACGCAACAAAAAACCTTAATTTTTAATTTTGTTTTATTGACGAACAAAAAAGTAACAGACAGACAAATATTTTCATAATTGTGGAAACAAGTATTTTATAAAATAAACAAATGATGATGACGAAACAGTATACATATTTATATAAAAACACGAAAGTATATCAATCGTGTACGACTCGATAAACACACGATGCGGATCAATTAAAGCAGCGAAGCGAGAAACAACAGCGAAATAATTCTGTTAAATGGACTATTACTATACAACCCGAGTTTCCACTACGTTCGCATTCAAACTCCAATGTTTTATCCTACACAATTCTACGCTCGTATACATTTCACGCATATTGTTTACGGTACGCTAATCTAAAATTTAAATAAACGCTTAAGGTATTAGTACGGAAGCCACATATTCTCTATCTACTACTTGTTATTAAGCGATTTAAGTAGATAAATTATATACGTATATATTATGGATGGAAAAAGATTAAGGTCACCCTTTACGAGTGTTCACGTGGTCTTAGCTAGATTTTAGGTATTATTTTGAGAGTTGCTTTTCGTAGGGTTTCACAGCCCCTAATCTCTAGCACCTAAAGACGTATTAGTGTCACAGCACTTAAAATTCAGCCGTCTAATAAGGACAATTCCCACAGCACCTAGTGTCATAGTACTTAATCTTACAGCACCTAAAGAAATGCCCGAGAGTCGCACAGCACCTACAGAATCGTGCCGGAGTTTTATAGCACCTAATCTCACAGCACCTAATTGACATGTATTCGTGTCACAGCACCTACAATTCAACCTTCTAATAAGGTCAATTCCCACAGCACCTAATGTCATAGTACCTAATCTTACAGCACCTAAAGAAATGCCCGAGAGTCGCACAGCACCTACAGAATCGTGCCGGAGTTTTATAGCACCTAATCCCACACCACCTAAAAGGAAGTGGTGGGGCTCGCTGGAGGGGTAGGCCGCCATCACTGTCAGTAATATCACAGCACTTAAATCACGATTATTTTGCTTTAGGTGGTATGGGATTAGGTGCCATAAGATTAGGTGCTATGAAGCCGCACCTTACTCTTTCGGTAGAATTCCGGGGTGGCACCATTTTGAATCAACGACAGATCTCGTTGGACAATCTGGCATGTGATCTGAGGTCGGAGAATAATGATCGGAAATGCGCCTGGCCATCAATGCTGGCTTCTGTGGCGCTTCGGCTCCATCGGCACCTCTAGCAAAAGAAGAAATCGTCCTTGAGATAGTATCCAAATTCAAGCTCAGATCACGTGAGCGCCTGTAAAGGTCAACTTTGCCTTTGATACTACTAGTATCATATTTATGATGACCTAATCTACACTTACCTATATCGCGTAATAAAAGGCAGTAGATAGGGACAGAGTGGCTTTCGTATAATAGCAAAGTACCCTATTTTAATACGTTTGTGCTAAATGAAGCAACGTCTTTGAAAGAATTTGTGCGAACAGTCCATATCTTTGTAGAGCAGCCCGCGAGAAAACAGTCCAATGTTGGTTGGTGCATCTGATCCCCCCTCTACACCCGCGCCATACTACACTGTTACCAATTTTACGTGTATGGAAAATTACTTTTAAAGTTCTTAAAGTGTTCTACGAAAGAAGCGGCAATCATAGTTCTAAACAATTTCAGTATTATACAAAAGCCTCTACTCAAGGTGATTAGCCTACATTAAACCAAAAGTTAACAAAACTATTTTCAGAAATTGTTTTATTTATAGGCCCAACAATTTTTTAATCATGTTCGGAAAGAACTAAAAAAATTCAAACTATCTTAAAAACAAGTTAAAAACGTAGCTTTTAGAAAAAGCCAAAATAAGTGACTTGCTTGAGGTTATTGGTTAGTCTTTTAATGCACAGTGAAGATATATTTTTGTATTTGTAAATATGTACATAATTCATTTTCTTAATTTTATTACATTCAAGTAACTATCATTTCTAGTATTTTCACTTTTGTTACAATTTTTGTGTTGAGTTTGTGTTATTTTCAAGAAAAGAGAACTTTAGTTATTATTTTTCACTTTAAATTAAATTAAGAACGCTACAGTGTGAACTGCAAGTTTTTAAGTTGACAATTATCGACTGTTAATTCATAAATAATTATGTTAGTTTAAGTTGTGCTAGCCATAGGTATTAATTATTATAGCTAGTAATTCCAGGCGTCTCTATTAGTTTAATTGTAAACTACCGGAGGAATAAACAACTTCTTATTCTTACTGATCCGTCGCAACACCTATTGCAGTAAAAAAACAACATGAACTGTTCCCGTAAACAAATGTACGTACATTTGCATTCATTCATCTGTTTTGCAGACAATATTGTAAAACGAAGCAGACAGAATAAATAATAGCCACGTCATAGCAGGAACAGCTGGTGGTCAGAAGCGATATGGCAACACCGCCTCAAACGTCATCGGACTACTTTTGTGCCGGCTCTAATAGTAACTCTGTCAATGAAATGAATATGGCTTTCTATCATGTTTTTGTATGAAAGCAGTAATTAAAAAATTGGATTTAAAGAACAACTAATATTTATTTTTTGAAAGAGCGTTAGCAAAGTTTCATTCGAAGGGCTGTGAAAATTTTTATTTCTATTCGGTTACCCACAAGGATAACTGAATAGAAATAAAAATCCGTTACTCCGTGACGGCCAAAACGCTTATGGATTGCGTGCTAATGGAAACTTATTCTTTGAGCTAACGCTCTTGACATATTTGTGGATTTTCTGTTTCTACTTCGATTCGCCTCTTCAGCTAAGGAGTTCGTGCGTAGAAGCAGCAGATTTTCGCTGCAAAACACACACACACACACACACACACACACACACACACACACACACACACACACACACACACACACACACACGCGCGCGCGCGCGCACACACACACGACACTAATTCACGATGTGGATGGTAAAAAGTAAACAATAACAATTACCTTGCCAAAGTACCGCATTTTGCAAATCCGACTTTGTCTTTGACCCTTTTTGGGATCCAAAAGCTAGTAGAGCCCGGTCACCATTTTGGGATCTGACGTTGTCTTTGAAAAATTTGTATTTCTGATTGTCCACGTGATATATCTGGAACAAACTGATCTATAGACTCGAAATTTCGCACGAAGGTTCATTTACACAATAAATAAAAATAAACGAGTCGATGATCCTGCGTGTATATCGTTTGGCTGAGCATTAGCGAATATATTTACATCGATCTTGTACGTAATTATGACGACAACGAGAAAATTGTAGAGTAAATCATTTTGTAAACAAATGAAGTACAATAGTATGACATTGTAACATGTGACAGTTACATGTGTAGCCTAATGTAATCCCTCAGGGAACCCTGTTTCGTGACACGTGGTGTGGCTTACTTCTGCATTGTTAAATTAATAACAGAATTAAGAGGTAAATTCTACTGCACATACACAAAAAGAAATCAAAGTACTGTGTACTTGAGATATTTTGAAAAAAACTAACCTCGTATTGACAGTAAAGAGGTACACGTTCAAAAGTTGTTTCGGCGAGTTAAAATATTCGATCCCTTAAGTTAAGTATGAAGCAAAACTTGTCCATCAGCTACGCAAGAGTAAAGTTCTGCAATGTAAGTAGTGTATAAGCGAAAACCTGCAGGCAACTCCCCCCCCCACAATCCACAAAACACTAACCTACCCACTGCGCTGTGACATTGCGTTTCCTTTACTACTTCCTACATTCTGCGCAATATTGGTTTTACTTTGCGTTCAAGATATGTTTCATGACGACGCAAAAACGCGTTTTCTTGGTGGTGACGTCACGCCCTCTTTTTGACTAGTAAGTATGGATTAGTATCACATTTAATCTCAAATGTGTAGTTTGAAAGTATCAGGTTCCTTAAAAAAACACACGTTTTGGAACTTTATTTTTGTTCAAATACATATAGATTTTATACTCTTAGGTAAAAAGAACTGAAAAAAATCTAAAGGTTATACTTTACTCGAGATGGAGCGCGTGGTTGGGCAATTACTTTTAGGTTGGATACCATCTAAAGTGAACGCCCTTTTCAACACCCAGGCAGTGTATATTACCATTAGTGTGACTCACTCACTGCTAAGTAAAGAGAAAATAAAAACAGATTTTTATCACACCGTACAAATAACAGCTGTTTTTATGCTTAAGTTGGTCCATACTGTGATTATTGTTTGTCCCTTATAATATATCTAAAAACTCTTTTAGTGCACAATTAAAGTTTTTCAGTGCACTAAACCTCAAAATTTGTTGTCGTTTCAGTAGAAGTAAATGAAAAACACAGCTGTTTTTGTATGTAAAAACTTGGCAGTATTAGTATATATATATATATCTATATATATAAAAATGAATGTTTGTATATTTTGTCCTTTATGGAATCGTGAACTATTGGACCGATCATGATGAAAATTTGTACGTATATGTATTTTTCCACGGAGAAGGTTTATAAGCTATGCCCATCCCTTTCCCGATTCAGGATTCCGCCCCACTGGTTACAGAAATACCCATAAGAAATGCATTGCAGCAAACATATGTTAACGTCTTTTCAAATTTTTAATCAGCTGTTCTTTGTAAACATATATTACACTTATAGTTTTAAAGCATAGAGTAAGCTTAAGAGAAACGACAAATTTTGTTTAAACTGTTTTTGCAATCACTGTTAAACATAGACTTTACTATCCAGATAATACAATTCAAATTTGACGTAAAAATTCACCTTTAACTGCAATATTTATTTAATATAAACCATGCTCATGCTTGATCAGAAGAGTAATGCAGATATCATAATTACTATCTTACGTTGGCTACAAATATAAGAATGTTATAAAATCAACCTTAGTTGTTTTTTTTTGACAGAAGTATGGTTCTCAAAACTCCGTGTGTACATATTCTCTCGATCGAGACAACAAAGCAAGCTCAATCGTGGCATCGGAGATATAACTAATTTAATCTAAAATTTATTATAGTACAAAAAAAAAATTTACTAAGTAATATAAGGACTTCGGTTCTTAAGATTTGCGTGCGAAGCCGTGGGTAACAGCTAGATAGAGGCAGGAATATGGTACATACCTTCATAATACGCCCAAGAGGCTCACGATGGAACGACTATCAATTATCTCAGCAATGTTTAGAATGTGATAGAAAAGAAGAATAAGTGAATATAGTGTACTGTTTTCAACGGGAAATTGCGTGCGAAGCCGCGGGCAACTTTTGCAAAAAATTATTAAAATGCGCAGCAAAGCGCGCCGGGCCCGCTAGTATATATATATAAATGAATGTTTGTGTGTTTGTCCTTTATGGAATCGTAAACTATTTGACCGATCATTACGAAAATTTGTATGTATATGTATTTTTCCACGAAGAAGGTTTCTATGCTATGTCTATTGATGTAACTCGCCTCCAGGTGGCGTTGCCAAAGATAATAGTTTTCAAAGCGCCTGCACATTATAAACTGCAATTACGAGACAGTTACGAATATTTAATAGCCAAACACTATTTGAAGGCGCTAAGTTATTATGTATATTTGTCTTGAAGATACATTTCTGGTTGAACTTAAAACTTGAGTGTTAGACCACTTTATAATAAAACACATGTACGTGTACAATGGCTATAAACATATACAGATTTTCTTGATCGTGGCAACAAAGCAAACTCTACATCGGCGTTGGAAATATAATTTACTTGAGCCAGAAGTGCACATACACGGGTAACGCTTACGAAAAGCGTGCGAAAGCGCGGGAAACAGCTAGTTAAGAAATAAAATAGAATAGAATGTGTAAGTTTTGAATTTTTCCTCTTATGATAAAAGCGTTGTTCACCACACGGAACGGAAGTGTCTTTGGGAGCCCTTTCGTAAAACGATTGCGTACCAAAATCAACCACTTTGGCTCCTAGTGGTGCAAAACTACTCTTATGTATATGTACCAATAAGACGGGTCCTATTTAAAAGTAAAAATTTATTGGTTTTAATCTTACGTATTACAAAAATAAAATTAAGAAAAAAACAAAATCGTAAAGGTAACTCACACTAAAATTTTACAGAAGTAAAAGAAAATCTCCACAATATTTTGTTACAGTTTCCACTGTATTTAATTTAGAATTTCTTATAGATTTTAGAGAAGATTTTGAGAAATGAGGTTGTGTAATTTTTAGGTGTCTATTACGTTATCAATATATAATAAGAATAATTAAATTACATTTTTAAGACAGTACTTCTTGTTAAATAAATTACGGATTTTGGTAAAAATCTGAAAAATAAAAATAATTTTACGAATGAGTATTCGGTTATTGATAATCTTCATGTTATATTTAGTCAAAATCGATCCAATCCCTGGTCTTAGACTTCTTCCACACAAACTGCGTGCATTGAAGGTTATTTTCCATTTTCAATCAACCAATTTCCTGTTTAAATCAGGTGTCTAGAAATTATATTTCCACTGTGCTAATGGCCAAGTAACGAAAGTGGCCTAAACACATAGCTTGCAGTTCTTTTATATTTTTCTAAAAGGACATACAACACAATGGTTTTAAATGTCCTTAAAGAGATTCCGGTACCTGATACAATCAAATATAAACTTCGTAATGTAGTAGATAAAATCCGACAGCATCAGAGTAAGAGCAATGAACTCATTTTGTGCCCATTAGGACCGATGAGACTGCCTGTCTTTCCCCAAACGTTATTTC
Organism: Homalodisca vitripennis; assembly: GCF_021130785.1. NCBI lineage: Eukaryota > Metazoa > Arthropoda > Insecta > Hemiptera > Cicadellidae > Homalodisca > Homalodisca vitripennis. The sequence goes on from NC_060214.1 coordinate 112,103,795, forward strand.
GGCCAGTGCCTGTTTGATCAACAGATTACATTCCGATTCTCGTATTTGTACTCAATTTGACATTCACGACGATCTCGGAGGCAGTTTTACTGTAGCAAAGCTTAATAAAACGCCATTTTAGCATCAACGTATTTGTAAGGTGGATTTATACTAAAATCAGTCTATAATAGTTGATTATTTCAGATTATTATCTGCATACGTTTTTGTGAAAACGGAATATGTTCAGTGTAGTGAGATTGTGTACGAAAAGGTTAAAATAAATAAATTAGTAAAATAATGTTTAATCACAATAGGTATCGCATGTACAGCAGACTTTAAAAACACAATAACTGGAGTTACTTTAGGCATAATTTAGGGTAGGGTACGATAAGCGGACCCGGTTTTTTATATCGAAATTGGCAAACGATATTACTTAACTATAACGACCGATATAACCAATCGATACCGGTTAATTATTTTTAACAATTAACTTAATCTATATCAACAGCTGTTAAACACTTTAAAATAATACACGTAATCCTATTAATATTATATATACGATTACGTGTATATATAACAATAATAATTATTATTATACACACACGTAATGATATATAATTAGCCTATATAAGTGTAGCCTATATAATTATAAACAATTCAATAATTATGACATAAACCATATGAATTGTGGCTCATAATTATTTATGAGTTTTCTTGTTTGATCGATTTTGTTCTGGTTCGTTTATTATTTATGTCATTTCTTATTTATTTATGAGTTTTCCTATATTCATATATAATCATATTTTAATTTAAAACAAATTATTGTTATTAGATAGGGCTATAGATACTTTTATATAAATTGATAGTCTAGGAATCGAGATGCGAATATTAGGGCTCGATGATTATATTCTTCGATATAAAAAACCGGATTGGCTTATCGTACCCTACCCATAATTTATACTAGAAACAGGTTAAAAAGGAAAATCAAAGATAACTAAACATTAAAAACAACTTTATTCGATTGCCTTGGCTTTCGATTGCTGTATGATGTAAAAGTCTTTGCCCAGTAATAATGCTTTTACCTGTAAAATATGAATCGACACTTCCGGTATAGATCTCAGTTTGGAAGTTACGCAATCGACACAAAATAGGTCGCTCGAAGTTTTAAAGGTAATACTTAACTCATTAATTATTGATCCGGTTTTTTGCTTGATCCGGTTATAGATTGTAAGATAACCGGCAAGCGATAACTGAGCGTGGCTGCTGCTTGGATGGGTGACCGCTGAGCGATCCTGTCCTTGCAAGCAGCCCGTCTGCCCGGCCATTGGTGGTGGTTCGGAAGTCACTTTTAATCGTTGGTAAACTTCGGAGTTAAGTGTTAGAGAGGGCTTGTTAGCCCTAACTTCGCCTGGTAAAATAAGACATCTTTACTTTACTTTCATTGGCTGAGCGTTAGCGAAGCCTATCACTCAAGAGCAGGAACAATTTCCTGTCCGTCTATCTACCGCACGATATATCGAGAACGAAATTGAGCTAAAGACGGATTTTTTTCACGAATCTTCATTTATATACAAACAAACTCGAGTTATTTGATAGTAAATGTCACTGTCGCTTTATACGATTTGGCAGAAAGTTAGTGAACACGTTAACATGTTATTATGAGTAACTACGGTGGCAACGAGAAAAATTGCAGATTATATAAATTTGTAAACAAACTGAGAACAATGATGACTTTTAACATGAGAGTTAGTAACAAATGTCACCTGATTAAATAAGCTATAAAACCTTAGTGAAGCCTAATGTGCGACACGGGGTGTTGCATATTCCACCTATTAATTAAGATATCAAGATGAAATCAAACATAATACACACTACCTATTAAACATATTAGTAACTAGACATATGTTTTAGTGACTTTTCAACTTTTTTTCGATAAAATAGATCGAATTTTGTCTTATAACGAGTGCGCCACACAGTGTCGCGAACATGCAAACTTTCAAAGTCTGCGATTCGTTTCATCCTCAGGAAAAGTAGATATACAACCAATCATACACAATACACATTTTTATATCCCTCCGGCAAATAAAACGGATATTGTGTCAGCCTACCGAGTGATAGGCTGCAATGACACTAGACTAATTGGAAAGCGTCAATAATAGAACTCATTCTTGTCTGTGTAGAAATGAAGTTTCAAGCAAAATTTCAAGTTTACAGATGAAATATTTCTCCAGATATCTTGCCAAAGGATATATTCCCAGTTTTGTTCATTAAGTTAGGTTTCATTCATAGTAGTGTTCATAGAAGTTCTGATGAATTAGGGAGGGTACTGTAACGAAAGAGCGAGTTGAATTAAAATCTTGTCACCCAGTATTAGCATTGACTTTCTACTTTTTTATTTTTACTGTACAAGTAAAAGTCACACGTTCAATTTCAAATTAGTGGATTCAGTTTTTTTTAACTAATTTATTTGTCAGGTTTTTTTTGCTTTTATCATGGTTATCCATAAGACTAATATAAAAATATTCGCTTACGCTCAGCCAAATCCCATCGAGTGACGTGCCCCATTATCGAACTCAGTGTTGCTAAATATAGCTTCATGCAAAATTTTCAAGTCTGTCATATTAAAATTTGAGTTTAAACAATTTTCAAAAAGTTAAAAAATATTTTGATAAATTTTACGATATAACGGTATTGAAAAGTATTAAAAGACAATACTTCAACTGCGCATTTCAGTAACTTGGAGATAGCAAACCATAAAATTGGAAACTTGATGAGAAATTGAATAGTACTGTCGACAGCACCGTGGGTGGAAATATGGGGGGAGGATATAGAGGGGGGCATCCCTCCCCCACCACAGTAAAGTTGTGGGGAGGCAAGTGTGTTGTGTGGGAATATCTTCCATCAATCGTGACGTCACACGGCAACGTCGCAGTTTCCTGGAATTCTGAACTATAGAGTTTATCTTTTATTATTTTTCGATCGTACTTTCTGCGAGTATTCTTTTGCAACAGATGTCATTTTAAGAATAAATTAAACTATTATCGAACCGACTGTACTGGCAGTAGTGTTGGTTTTAGCCATAATAAAACAATGTCAAACTTTAAACTTTTATAACCTTACATTCAGTCGCGGAATCAGAGGAGATGTCTTTCTCTTTAAAAAATGGTGGTTAACAAAAATTCACAGCTTTGTGGTTTGTTTGATAAAAAAAGATGGAAAAACGTACGTACACTTCTTTAGAAAAAAAAAAGCGTTTGGATACGTATAAGTCGTATTATTAAAATGAGAAATCTTTCAATGATTCTATAACCAAAAGAGGGCATATGGCAAGCGATTGAAGTTTATCATTACTTTTATGGAAAAAATTCAAGGTCGTTTCATTACAGCTGGCTCTTAACTTCAAATTATTGTCTATTTAATTGCATTTTGAATATCACGAAATATAATTTTATAATTTCTTGTTGGATATCTATCTCCCATTAGAAAAATATCTGTTACAATTGGTCTTGTAACAATGCTTATCCCTAGAACACACTTAGCGTTCGTTTAAAAATGTGCAATGTAAAAATATAAAGCATTAATAGTTAGAAACCCCTTGCAAAACTATAGTAGTATATTTATTGTAGTCGACATTTACAACAATATATTGCAACAGGTATTCTAAACATAAGCTTTTTTATTATAACCATGTAGTCAATGTTATAATACAACAGTAACAATAATAAATCTATTGGACATTAAAAATGTCAGTTTGTGCAATACATTACTAACACTAGAAAAAATTAATTTCTAGCGTGTCGGTCAGCAGGATACTGTATGTCGAAACAAACTCACCTAAAGATTGGAAATTTTACATGAAGCTTCATTTTTATATGAGCTTCGATGATAGTCCACGGTCACTGCATGAGATTTTGCTGAGCGTTAGCAAATAGGTTTACATTATTCTTATGACTAACCATGGTATAAATGTTAGTTTGGTTATTTAAACACATATGTGAAAGAAACGACCAAATACAATATAATTGAATCGTCAAAAGTAAGGGCTCTGTGGTGTAATGGTAGCACATTCACCCGGCAAGTGAGAGATCCGGGTTCGAGTCCCGGCGGAGCAAGTACTTTTTGTGATTCAATGTTTATTAAGAAATTAAATTAGGCTATTGCCACTTATACAAATTTAATCTATATATATATATATATATATATATATATATATATATATATATATATATATATAATTTCAATAAACATTGAACCACAAAAAGTACTTGCTCCGCCGGGACTCGAACCGTGTATACGAATATATATATATATATATATATATATATATATAAAAACACGTGTAGATTATTTATTCAGTAAAAATAAAAAATAACACAGTTAAAGTCTATGTTTAAAGTTGGTGAAAAGACACTGGAAGGTTTATTATTCAAAGACTGGTATGAAACTTAACTCAATGAACAAAAATGTGAATTTATCTTGTGGCAAGATATCTCAAGAATAGTCATCTATGGACTTTAAATCCTGTAGGAAACTTTCGCTAAACACTCAGCTATTAAAACTAACCAATCAAATAAAGTAAGTTCTTCACATGTGTAGGTAAGTTATAGAATAACGTAAAGTTTACAGCATGCCCTGCGTTTAAACTAATCTATCTCTTAATTTGTTTCTCAATGCGATCATGGTTACCCTCAAGAAGAATGTAAAAATCTTAAACTTTAAACTTTGCCGCTTTTTGACCTGTTAGGTCTAAAATCAGTAGACGTCTTCCCTAGACCAAGAGGGACCTATATTCCCAGTTTCAAGTCTCTGGGAGATTTCTATCAAGAGTTATTATGACACATAAGGACAGACAGATAATAACACAATTCTGAGAAGGTCCTATCGGGTCCTAAATTGTGTAATGTATACCGTGCAATATTGTAACACATGTTTAACAGCAGTCACTGTAATGATAATAGTATTGAGTCCATGTTGTGCAAACTCTCTTGGGCGTGTTCAGCAAACATTACAGTGACGTTCTGATAACAACAATTCTGATGTTGTTTCTGAGTCAAATTACTGGTACAGAGGAGGTAATGTGGTAATATAAACTGGGCATGATCTTTGTTGTGTCAGTTTTGTAACTAATCAGTGAAACAGGTTGATTAAAATACTGTATTAGTGTGAATTTTGTATTTAATCATAATATCTAATAACGAGATAATATTCAATTGAGTTCAGCAAATTCAGAACTTTATTTCATTAAATAAAAAATAATTGTAAAACTCTTACAATGTGTAGAATTTTGTTACATATCTTATTATAACAAATGTATAACAGCTGTGACTGTAATCATAACAGTGCTGCGTCCATGTTGTGCAAACTCTCTTGGGCGTGTTCAGCAAACATTACAGTGACGTTCCTGATAACAACAATTCTGATGTTGTTTCTGAGTCAAATTACTGGTACAGAGGAGGTAATGTGGTAATGTAAACTGGGCATGATCTTTGTTGTGTCAGTTTTGTAACTAATCAGCGAAATAGGTTGATTAAAATACTGTATTAGTGTGAATTTTGTATTTAATCATAATATCTAATAACGAGATAATATTCAATTGATTTCAGCAAATTCAGAACTTTATTTCATTAAATAAAAAAAAAAATTGTAAAACTCTTACAATGTGTAGCACTTTGTTACATATCTTATTATAACAAATGTATAACAGCAGTCACTGTAATGATGATAGTACTGAGTTCATGTTGAACAAACTCTCTTGGGCGTGTTCAGTAAACATTACAGTGACGTTGTGATAACAACAATACTGATGTTGTTTCTGAGTCAAATTACTCGTACAGAGGAGGTAATGTGGTAATGTAACCTGGAACTGACCTTTATTGTGTCAGTTTTGCAACTGATATGTGAAACAGGTTGATTAAAATACTGTATTGCAGTGAATTTATATATAAATATAAAACTAATAACGAGATAATGTTTAATGTATGTATATATAACATGTATAGAGAAACAGCCAATTCAGAACTTTGTTTCATTAAATCAAACCATAATAAATTGTGAATCTCTTAAAATCTGTAACATTTTGTTATATATCTTATTGACTGAGCTTTAGCGAAGTGAGTGACTCGCGAGGTTGGAAATTTAACTTTTCTGTCTGTCCGTCCGTCTGATATCTCGAAAACGAACTGACTCTTAGACTTTACATTGTGCATGAAGTTCCTACGTGAGGAACACAGAGTTAGAATTTGGTGCATGTCTCTTCATTGGAATTGGCTGAGCGTTAGTAAATATTTGGACATTTCTCTTATTGGTAAAAATGATGGCAACGGAAAAATAGCAGAGTAAATACATTTGTAAACAAACTCAATACAACAATAGAATATCAAACATGTGATACATTAATACATGTAGACTGACTATTCCAATACGTACATCATAAATTTATAGTCTAGGTGTGCCAACTGATTTTATTTAAACACAGAAATGTAACACGATTCAATGAAAAATTCTGAGTGGATGGAAATTTAAATTTAATAAACATTTCTATGTGGTAAGATATGTAGAGAAAGATTTCATATGCTTACTTTAATTTTGCATGAAGCTTTATTTCTACAAGAATGATATCTATGATGATTTTGTGTCAACTTCTTTTTTGTGTATTTTGTCTGTGTGCCTGTCAGCAGGGTGATGATACGACAAATAGATTTCAAATTTTGGAACCAACCTCAGCCTTTTATGACACGTGGTGTGGTGTTACTGCTATCTTGTATTTCAATCACCTCGAATAATATTCAGACGATTTCCATTAGTAATGTTGAATTGATTTCTGCAAAGAAATAATCTATATATATGAAAATGAATGTTTGTGTGTATGTCCTTTATAGACTCAGAAACTATTTGACCGTTCGTTATGAAAATCTGTATGTTTATGTATTTTTACACGGGGAAGGTTTACATGCTATGCCGATTGATGTAACTTACCACAAGGCAGCGCTGCAAAATATAAAGGTTTTCAAAGCGCCTGCACATTATAAACTGCAACTACAAGACACTTACGTATATTAAGTTGCCAAACACTATTTGAAGGCGCTAATTTATTATGTATATTTGTCTTAAAAATAAATTTCTGACTGAACTTAAAGCTTGAGTGTTAGACCACTTTTTAATAAAGTACATGTGCGTTGTGCGTGTACAATGGCTATAGACATAGACTTCTGACAGATTTTCTTGATCGTGGCAACAAGGTCAAACTCTACATCGCCGTTGGAAATATAATGCACTTGAACCAGAAGCGTGCGAAGCCGCGGGAAACAGCTAGTTAACGTATACAATTTAATTTCCATTAATTATACAGTTTTATCGGTATAAATTTGGAAAAATTCTTTAAAATATCCTTTGGACTCTTAAATATGAATTATTATCGATACATATTTAACTTATGAGAATAATACTTAAAATATTGAAAAATGTAACTTTTGTTGAAACTTTAATATGTGCAGTCCAGTTTTAAAATTAGATAGATTCATTTTTATAACCTTTTCACCTAACAAATAGAATCAATACAATTAATTTTTTTTGTAGCATAAAAACATGATTTTTACTACAAACTCGTATAGCATAGACACAAGACTAGGTTAAGTTTCAACTCTATGTGTAACACTTAAAAGAAAATGAGGTTTTTTATTTTTGATCTTTCTAGTTTTCGACAAAACCTTCTTATCTGTAGGTGTTTTCACCAAATCCGAGTGTATCTCACTTTAATATATATATATAAAGAAGTTTTTTTTATAACCTATGTTGCACAAAATAGTAATAGTAAAGAGCTACTTAGAATTTACTTTCAAATTAATAAAAACTAATAAGGTGAAGAAATATATTTACGAAGTAAATTATAGTATTTTTTGTAATAGGAATTCAATTATTGACAATTGATTCAAATTACGAAGTAATTTGTATTTACAATAGGTTATAAAATAAAAGTTAAAAAAATAATCAAAACAACGATTTTCGGGGAACTAACGGTGCTTTCAGAGACTTATTTCCAATTAAAGTTCTTTCCTGATAACGGAATTGTGGACAATAGGTGTTACTGCCCGATCAACAAAATTGCGGCAAAAACATAATTACCACAATTTGCTTTCAAACCTACCTGGGTTTGCAACCAACCCCTACTGTTTACACCATTTACATAAAGGAAATATAACGGGTTTTCAATGAATTAATCTTTAATTTTGTTAATCTTAATGAAAAAATAAAAACCTTAAATCGAAAAGCAGTAGCCATTTGGTTTTAAACTAGATGACTCACATATATTAAAATCCACAACTGGAACCCTTGTGCTGATAATAGTATTGTAGTTATAGTATAATAATATTAGTATAATATATATTATAATATTATTATAGTATAATAATATTAGTGATCATATTTTAATTTTGTCTGAAGACCGACTTTATGTGTTTAAAAAAAGATTTAATTTCAATTTAAGTTTGAATTAAAACATTTTACTATCTAGTTTTTTTTTATCAGTTTTTTATCTAGAAGAGAAATTTTAATTTGGGTTTATTTCATAATTTTGAGGTCCTTGTGACAAAATTATTAAAAACTTTCAGACAATTACTCAACAATTGAGCTGATATAAAGAGATAAAGAATATAACGAAATAATATTTCATGAAAAAAGCCTATTTAATTAAAAAAATATTGTACATAATACTATCATTATATTGTATTTTTATACTTTAAATTTAACTTTTTGTCCTTATGCAAATAGTGGAAAACAAACCAAACTATGAGAGTGGTTTTGTTTCTAAATTACTTTCACAAATATCCTTATTAAGTCCAGCTGGGAACATCGGCTTTCTGAGGAGAACAAACAACAATCTAAGTCAGCATAAACCACAATCTAGCAGACCCTCGGAATTGTTTACATCCCTTTCCACCCCAAGTTCACAGTCCATATCTCTCCTCAAAGAATCTCTAACCCGCTCTATATACCAGCTATGGTACCACAGTCATCCATCATTGGTTAAGAGTCGAATTTAGAGAAATACCTCTAAAACAACCTAAAACTTTTAATACCATTAGTTTTGTAGTAGAATTTGGTAGTTAATGTCCAATTTAAAAAGAATGTAACTAATGGGCATGCAAAGATTTTCATCTTTTATAACGTGTTGTAAAATACAAAATTATAATGCTGAAAAAGGTTTATCCCTTACATATATTGTGTTTAACAAGTTATGTTGCTCTAAAGAATATAGTTTGAATCACCAAAAAAATGGTTATTTTACAAAGTTTGAGACAATCAATCTTAATTTTTGTTAGACAAGGGAAAATTGTACAATATTCCAGCTCGGTTTTTTAACTGGTAAATGGACCAGAAAATGGAATATAGTTGAAGTGCTTTACTTTAGGGAAATGTTTATATGCCCAAAATAGGAGTTTTTTGGTAGATGAAAATTCCCCCCTCCCTCAAAATGGGGTAATTTTGGGGGTAAGTCAAAAATGTTAAATAGGAACCCCTAGCAAGTAACATCACTTTAGAGGTATTATAAAAAGAAGAATAATGGCGAAAACTAGAGTTCTCTAATGTATCTCTAACAAACGTGTTAGCTAATTAGAGTTTAAATTGTTTTATAAAACTCCATTAGTTGTAACGAAAGGAAATGGTAAAAGTCTTGGAATCTCACCTCATTTTTAATCTGATGAGATGCTCGAAATGGCTACTCTGTACTTTTAGGCAAAAATAAACCGCGTTTAGATTCAAAACCGCGTCTCACATTTTGACTCATGTGTGATGAAGTTGCAAGCGTTTTCCATCCTTGTTTTTAATTCACCCGGTATGTATCTTTTGAAAAGCAAAATGCAACTAAAACTATTGAATATTTTTGAAATTAAATTTTTTAAACGTATTGTTTAACCTAACCCAATGTTTGTACTGAAGGTTCAAAAGAATATGTGGTAAACATTTCAAGGAAATAAATTACGATCTTTTAAAAAGTTTACTTTAAGTTGAAAGTTTGAAGATTTCGGGAAATCAAGGCAAAAGAGAATCTATTGTCTCTATTCAAGCAGCATCATCAGTTCCAGGACCATAAAGCTTTCTTTGGTGTTTTGTGTCTTCCAGCTTCCTCTTCTTAGTTCTTACTGCTAGTCTGGCCTTTTCAGTCACCTCCCTAGCTTTTTATAGGCTTTTATTGCCACATTTTTTTAAGCGCCAGATAGTTCTGGCAACATTTTTACCCACGCGAGTAAACAGAGACGATAGTCACTGGAGAACCCCAAACGCATATTTTGAGTATATCAAGTCAAAAAATATCGTTTGGTACCCGTGACCATTCAATATTATTGAAAGGCTCATTTGGATTTTGAATCCATCAGTTTTTCCTTATAACATTGACATTGACATTGATTATCAATGTATAGTGACGCATGCTAATTATCTTGGTGGCCTCAATTTTACTACTGCCGGAATTTGTATGGAACTGTTTTAATAACATTAACAATTTTCACGGTGACGATTATATGAATCAATGTTTCAAAACTAACAATAACGTGGCTTAGACCTAGTTAACAACAGATCTGAGTGAGCTGTAAGAGGATTCACCCAGTTCAAACTGAAACTAATTAATCTAAACTAAATTATCAGGCAGTTAACATGCAATAACAGAGTAGGCTTCTTCTTCTTCTATGGGGCAGCCTACTACCATGCACTTAAGCCTCAAGGGCCTTTTGCACACCCCAGAAGCACACCATGAGGCCTACCAGTCTATGATTTCAGCAGTTCCACAAACTGACGAAGACAGCCTATCAGGTCCTCCTGGGGAAATTCACCACCCCACTGCCAAAGATGGCATACCGCTCCCTTGGTATTGAAGGACAATCAAAGAGCAAGTGTTCAGCAGTTTCATCCTGCTCATCACACATTCTACAGAGCGGATCCTCTTGAAGGATGCTGACTCTCTCAGGAATCTGGAGTTCCCATGCGGGCATTTCTGGAGTAGAGTCTTGTTTGACAAAACCTGCAGTTCGGCTTGATTTTGTCCATAACCGCCACAGGGAATGACTTATTAGGAGTTAAAAACAATATGAGTATACAATTACAAAATTCAATAAATTCTCACATAATGTAGTAAACTGGAGTTTAGTGTGTTAGCAAAGTGAAATATGCATGTACAGGAAATAATGAAGAACAAGAAATACTTTAAACAATATTTCGAAAAATTTACGCTAGACTCTCTTGAAAGAGGAATAAAAAAATGTAACCATAAACCGTTTACAGGAGGTTCATCACCTTAAAAATGCCAACACCGCTTTAACCCCTACAATGTACGATAAGACTTTTGCTTACAATATAAACACCCCCAAGAGGATTGTTTTAAGTAAAAAATATTGCTTTCAATTATAAAATAGCGAAACTTTCATATAGAAATGAGTAAAGAAATTGATATATCTCCGAAATCCATTATGTAAAGTCCAGACTTCAGACAAACGTCTTCTATTGGGTTATGTCAGCTTGAACTATCACTCAAAATGTCATTCATTTAACCAGATTGTGGGTGGTAACAAGTGAGTGAGAAAATAAGACGGAATCGTGCAAGTGAATCGACACTTTGGTGGAAGGTCAAAGGTCATGTTGCACTGACACGCCAATTCCTCGTAACCGGAACAATACATGATATAGTTTAGCGTTGTTTGTGTCACCACCACGTTCAATCACCTTAGCAAAGTCGAAGGTATTGGACTGTCATGCCTTCACGGTTGCCACAAGTTGTTGTGCTATCGAGTAACATACTTTTTTTTGTAAAAATCAAATATATAATTATCTTATTGTTAATGAAACAACTGTAAAGAAATTCAACAAGTGGTTTGAATTTCCGATTCCAAGACTACAGTATAACCTGTATTGCCACGTGAATAGTCACAACTTAAAACCAATGATAAAAATTTTACCTGTGAATATTAATACAATACTGTATTGTAACTGTTAATTTTTACATAATTAAGTACGAATATGTAATATAGTACACTTAAATCTGCATTATCCTGTGTTAAGAACCTTCTCAAATTAAATACAAAACTGAATAAAGACAATGGAGGTTAACAATTAGTTAATTAAGGCCTAGTGTAAGGAAACGAACTTCTGAATTACCACGAAAATTATTACACTTCAAACAATTTTACGCCTTTAATTTGGTCACGGAATCAGGGGAGATTCAAATTTTTGCCTAATACGAACTGAATACTGTTTAGTTTCTAAGTGCAGGGTATAAGTTTTGAAATAATAAAGAGTAAAACAAAGTTTTATATATTTTTCTAAAAAACCGATAAAGTTATTTAAAAATACAAAATAGTTTTGATGCTTACTAGTTTTATTAAAAAATGCGATACCTCCCATACTTCTACGATCAAAAATAAGAGCGTAGAAATATTATTACGATTGGAACAACGATCAAAATGGCCGCAAGTACTTGAGGTCTCAAGTTGCAGAATTTGTATATGGGCGGAAGGTCCCAATATTGTAGCGCAACAAAAATTAATTTTCAGAAACTAGCGATATCGATAAAATATTAAAAGCATAGAAAATATATAAACCATAATAATAATTATTTTTTACTATAATTGTAATAATTATTTTTAATAAATTCATAAAAATGAGTTGACAAAAAAAATCAAAACAGGCTGAATATAAAAAAGATGTATTATCAAAAAGTATTATGATTATATGATGGGTAGATAGCGTCAATAAATAAAAAGTATTAGTTAAGTATTGTAAAGTTTATAGTCAAGAGACATACTTGAGCAAAGGTGTTTTAGAAAAAAAATTCTAAAAGATATATTCTTAAAATATTGTATTCTTTAAGTGTTTATTATATACAAAGTTGAACGTATAATAACCAAGATCTGATAATACTTTGTTCAGAATAGTGGCTTGGGGGAGTTACAGCCACGCGACCTGACTGTATTACGGACAGGGTCACTCGAGTACACAGCTCTGTAGTCACGTGATGAGAGGTATGCTAACAGCGAAGTTACTATAACTGGTCTGGGTTGTCCGAACTTGTGACTCACAAGATCTGATAGTACATTGCTCAGTAACGCGGCTTGGGGGAGTTACAGCCACGCAACCTGACTGTATTACAGACAGGGTCACTCGAGTACACAGCTCTGTAGTCACGTGATCAGAGATATGCTAACAGCGAAGTTACTATAACTGGTCTGGGTTGCCCGAACTTGTGACTCACCAAGATCTGATAGTACATTGCTCACCGTACCGCGGCTTGGGGAGTTACAGCCACGCAACCTGACTGTATTACGGACAGGGTCACTCGAGTACACAGCTCTGTAGTCACGTGATCAGAGCTATGCTAACAGCGAAGTTACTATAACTGGTCTGTGTTGTCCGAACATGTGACTCACAAGATCTGATAGTACATTGCTCAGTAACGCGGCTTGGTGGGAGTTACAGCCACGCAACCTGACTGTATTACAGACAGGGTCACTCGAGTACACAGCTCTGTAGTCACGTGATCAGAGGTATGCTAACAGCGAAGTTACTATAACTGGTCTGTGTTGTCCGAACTTGTGACTCACAAGATCTGATAGTACATTGCTCAGTACCGCGGCTTGGGGGAGTTACAGCCACGCAACCTGACTGTATTACAGACAGGGTCACTCGAGTACACAGCTCTGTAGTCACGTGATCAGAAGTATGCTAACAGCGAAGTTACTATACCTGGTCTGTGTTGTCCGAACTTGTGACTCACAAGATCTGATAGTACATTGCTCAGTACCGCGGCTTGGGGGAGTTACAGCCACGCAACCTGACTGAATTACAGACAGGGTCACTCGAGTACACAGCTCTGTAGTCACGTGATCAGAGGTATGCTAACAGCGAAGTTACTATAACTGGTCTGTGTTGTCCGAACTTGTGACTCACCAAGATCTGATAGTACATTGCTCAGTACCGCGCTTTGGGAGAGTTACAGCCACGCAACCTGACTGTATTACAGACAGGGTCACTCGAGTACACAGCTCTGTAGTCACGTGATCAGAGGTATGCTAACAGCGAAGTTACTATAACTGGTCTGTGTTGTCCGAACTTGTGACTCACAAGATCTGATAGTACATTGCTCAGTACCGCGGCTTGGGAGAGTTACAGCCACGCAACCTGACTGTATTACAGACAGGGTCACTCGAGTACACAGCTCTGTAGTCACGTGATCAGAGGTATGCTAACAGCGAAGTTACTATAACTGGTCTGTGTTGTCCGAACTTGTGACTCACAAGATCTGATAGTACATTGCTCAGTACCGCGGCTTGGGGGAGTTACAGCCACGCAACCTGACTGTATTACAGACAGGGTCACTCGAGTACACAGCTCTGTAGTCACGTGATCAGAGGTATGCTAACAGCGAAGTTACTATAACTGGTCTGTGTTGTCCGAACTTGTGACTCACCAAGATCTGATAGTACATTGCTCAGTACCGCGGCTTGGGGAGAGTTACAGCCACGCAACCTGACTGTATTACAGACAGGGTCACTCGAGTACACAGCTCTGTAGTCACGTGATCAGAGGTATGCTAACAGCGAAGTTACTATAACTGGTCTGTGTTGTCCGAACTTGTGACTCACAAGATCTGATAGTACATTGCTCAGTACCGCGGCTTGGGGGAGTTACAGCCACGCAACCTGACTGTATTACAGACAGGGTCACTCGAGTACACAGCTCTGTAGTCACGTGATCAGAGGTATGCTAACAGTAAAGTTACTATAACTGGTCTGTGTTGTCCGAACTTGTGACTCACCAAGATCTGATAATACATTACTCAGTACCGCGGCTTGGGAGAGTTACAGCCACGCAACCTGACTGCATTACAGGCAGGGTCACTAGCGTACACAGATCTGTAGTCACGTGATCAGAGGTATGCTAACAGCGAAGTTACTATAACTGGTCTGTGTTGTCCGAACTTGTGACTCACAAAATCTGATAATACATTGTTCAGTACCAGGGTTTGTGGGAGTTACAGCCACGCAATCTGACTGTATTACGGACAGGGTCACTCGAGTACACAGCTCTGTAGTCACGTGATCAGAGGTATGCTAACAGCGAAGTTACTATAACTGGTCTGTGTTGTCCGAACTTGTGACTCACAAGATCTGATAGTACATTGCTCAGTACCGCGGCTTGGGGGAGTTACAGCCACGCAACCTGACTGTATTACAGGCAGGGTCACTCGAGTACACAGCTCTGTAGTCACGTGATCAGAGGTATGCTAACAGCGAAGTTACTATAACTGGTCTGTGTTGTCCGAACTTGTGACTCACAAGATCTGATAGTACATTGCTCAGTACCGCGGCTTGGGAGAGTTACAGCCACGCAACCTGACTGTATTACAGACAGGGTCACTCGAGTACACAGCTCTGTAGTCACGTGATCAGAGGTATGCTAACAGCGAAGTTACTATAACTGGTCTGTGTTGTCCGAACTTGTGACTCACAAGATCTGATAGTACATTGCTCAGTACCGCGGCTTGGGGGAGTTACAGCCACGCAACCTGACTGTATTACAGACAGGGTCACTCGAGTACACAGCTCTGTAGTCACGTGATCAGAGGTATGCTAACAGCGAAGTTACTATAACTGGTCTGTGTTGTCCGAACTTGTGACTCACCAAGATCTGATAGTACATTGCTCAGTACCGCGGCTTGGGGGAGTTACAGCCACGCAACCTGACTGTATTACAGACAGGGTCACTCGAGTACACAGCTCTGTAGTCACGTGATCAGAGGTTTGCTAACAGCGAAGTTACTATAACTGGTCTGTGTTGTTCGAACTTGTGACTCACCAAGATCTGATAGTACATTGTTCAGTACCGCGGCTTTGGGGGAGTTACAGCCACGCAACCTGACTGTATTACAGACAGGGTCACTCGAGTACACAGCTCTGTAGTCACGTGATCAAAAGTTTGCAAACAGCGAAGTTACTAAAACTGGTCTGTGTTGTTCGAACTTGTAACTCACCAAGATCTGATAGTACATTGCTCAGTACCGCGGCTTGGGGGAGTTACAGCCACGCAACCTGACTGTATTACAGACAGGGTCACTCGAGTACACAGCTCTGTAGTCACGTGATCAGAGGTTTGCTAACAGCGAAGTAACTATACCTGGTCTGTGTTGTTCGAACTTGTGACTCACCAAGATCTGATAGTACATTGTTCAGTACCGCGCTTTGGGAGAGTTACAGCCACGCAACCTGACTGTATTACAGACAGGGTCACTCGAGTACAGAGCTCTGTAGTCACGTGATCAGAGGTATGCTAACAGCGAAGTTACTATAACTGGTCTGTGTTGTCCGAACTTGTGACTCACCAAGATCTGATAGTACATTGCTCAGTACCGCGGCTTGGGAGAGTTACAGCCACGCAACCTGACTATATTACAGACAGGGTCACTCGAGTACACAGCTCTGTAGTCACGTGATCAGAGGTATGCTAACAGCGAAGTTACTATAACTGGTCTGTGTTGTCCAAACTTGTGACTCACAAGATCTGATAGTACATTGCTCAGTACCGCGGCTTGGGGGAGTTACAGCCACGCAACCTGACTGTATTACAGACAGGGTCACTCGAGTACACAGCTCTGTAGTCACGTGATCAGAGGTATGCTAACAGCGAAGTTACTATAACTGGTCTGTGTTGTCCGAACTTGTGACTCACCAAGATCTGATAGTACATTGCTCAGTACCGCGGCTTGGGAGAGTTACAGCCACGCAACCTGACTGTATTACAGACAGGGTCACTCGAGTACACAGCTCTGTAGTCACGTGATCAGAGGTATGCTAACAGCGAAGTTACTATAACTGGTCTGTGTTGTCCGAACTTGTGACTCACAAGATCTGATAGTACATTGCTCAGTACCGCGGCTTGGGGGAGTTACAGCCACGCAACCTGACTGTATTACAGACAGGGTCACTCGAGTACACAGCTCTGTAGTCACGTGATCAGAGGTATGCTAACAGCGAAGTTACTATAACTGGTCTGTGTTGTCCGAACTTGTGACTCACCAAGATCTGATAGTACATTGCTCAGTACCGCGGCTTGGGGGAGTTACAGCCACGCAACCTGACTGTATTACAGACAGGGTCACTCGAGTACACAGCTCTGTAGTCACGTGATCAGAGGTATGCTAACAGCGAAGTTACTATAACTGGTCTGTGTTGTCCGAACTTGTGACTCACAAGATCTGATAGTACATTGCTCAGTACCGCGGCTTGGGGGAGTTACAGCCACGCAACCTGACTGTATTACAGACAGGGTCACTCGAGTACACAGCTCTGTAGTCACGTGATCAGAGGTATGCTAACAGCGAAGTTACTATAACTGGTCTGTGTTGTCCGAACTTGTGACTCACCAAGATCTGATAGTACATTGCTCAGTACCGCGGCTTGGGGGAGTTACAGCCACGCAACCTGACTGTATTACAGACAGGGTCACTCGAGTACACAGCTCTGTAGTCACGTGATCAGAGGTATGCTAACAGCGAAGTTACTATAACTGGTCTGTGTTGTCCGAACTTGTGACTCACCAAGATCTGATAGTACATTGCTCAGTACCGCGGCTTGGGGAGAGTTACAGCCACGCAACCTGACTGTATTACAGACAGGGTCACTCGAGTACACAGCTCTGTAGTCACGTGATCAGAGGTATGCTAACAGCGAAGTTACTATAACTGGTCTGTGTTGTCCGAACTTGTGACTCACCAAGATCTGATAGTACATTGCTCAGTACCGCGGCTTGGGGGAGTTACAGCCACGCAACCTGACTGTATTACAGACAGGGTCACTCGAGTACACAGCTCTGTAGTCACGTGATCAGAGGTATGCTAACAGCGAAGTTACTATAACTGGTCTGTGTTGTCCGAACTTGTGACTCACAAGATCTGATAGTACATTGCTCAGTACCGCGGCTTGGGGGAGTTACAGCCACGCAACCTGACTGTATTACAGACAGGGTCACTCGAGTACACAGCTCTGTAGTCACGTGATCAGAGGTATGCTAACAGCGAAGTTACTATAACTGGTCTGTGTTGTCCGAACTTGTGACTCACCAAGATCTGATAGTACATTGCTCAGTACCGCGGCTTGGGAGAGTTACAGCCACGCAACCTGACTGTATTACAGACAGGGTCACTCGAGTACACAGCTCTGTAGTCACGTGATCAGAGGTATGCTAACAGCGAAGTTACTATAACTGGTCTGTGTTGTCCGAACTTGTGACTCACAAGATCTGATAGTACATTGCTCAGTACCGCGGCTTGGGGGAGTTACAGCCACGCAACCTGACTGTATTACAGACAGGGTCACTCGAGTACACAGCTCTGTAGTCACGTGATCAGAGGTATGCTAACAGCGAAGTTACTATAACTGGTCTGTGTTGTCCGAACTTGTGACTCACCAAGATCTGATAGTACATTGCTCAGTACCGCGGCTTGGGGAGTTACAGCCACGCAACCTGACTGTATTACAGACAGGGTCACTCGAGTACACAGCTCTGTAGTCACGTGATCAGAGGTATGCTAACAGCGAAGTTACTATAACTGGTCTGTGTTGTCCGAACTTGTGACTCACAAGATCTGATAGTACATTGCTCAGTACCGCGGCTTGGGGGAGTTACAGCCACGCAACCTGACTGTATTACAGACAGGGTCACTCGAGTACACAGCTCTGTAGTCACGTGATCAGAGGTATGCTAACAGCGAAGTTACTATAACTGGTCTGTGTTGTCCGAACTTGTGACTCACCAAGATCTGATAGTACATTGCTCAGTACCGCGGCTTGGGGGAGTTACAGCCACGCAACCTGACTGTATTACAGACAGGGTCACTCGAGTACACAGCTCTGTAGTCACGTGATCAGAGGTATGCTAACAGCGAAGTTACTATAACTGGTCTGTGTTGTCCGAACTTGTGACTCACCAAGATCTGATAGTACATTGCTCAGTACCGCGGCTTGGGGGAGTTACAGCCACGCAACCTGACTGTATTACAGACAGGGTCACTCGAGTACACAGCTCTGTAGTCACGTGATCAGAGGTATGCTAACAGCGAAGTTACTATAACTGGTCTGTGTTGTCCGAACTTGTGACTCACCAAGATCTGATAGTACATTGCTCAGTACCGCGGCTTGGGAGAGTTACAGCCACGCAACCTGACTGTATTACAGACAGGGTCACTCGAGTACACAGCTCTGTAGTCACGTGATCAGAGGTATGCTAACAGCGAAGTTACTATAACTGGTCTGTGTTGTCCGAACTTGTGACTCACCAAGATCTGATAGTACATTGCTCAGTACCGCGGCTTGGGGAGTTACAGCCACGCAACCTGACTGTATTACAGACAGGGTCACTCGAGTACACAGCTCTGTAGTCACGTGATCAGAGGTATGCTAACAGCGAAGTTACTATAACTGGTCTGTGTTGTCCGAACTTGTGACTCACAAGATCTGATAGTACATTGCTCAGTACCGCGGCTTGGGGGAGTTACAGCCACGCAACCTGACTGTATTACAGACAGGGTCACTCGAGTACACAGCTCTGTAGTCACGTGATCAGAGGTATGCTAACAGCGAAGTTACTATAACTGGTCTGTGTTGTCCGAACTTGTGACTCACCAAGATCTGATAGTACATTGCTCAGTACCGCGGCTTGGGAGAGTTACAGCCACGCAACCTGACTGTATTACAGACAGGGTCACTCGAGTACACAGCTCTGTAGTCACGTGATCAGAGGTATGCTAACAGCGAAGTTACTATAACTGGTCTGTGTTGTCCGAACTTGTGACTCACAAGATCTGATAGTACATTGCTCAGTACCGCGGCTTGGGGGAGTTACAGCCACGCAACCTGACTGTATTACAGACAGGGTCACTCGAGTACACAGCTCTGTAGTCACGTGATCAGAGGTATGCTAACAGCGAAGTTACTATAACTGGTCTGTGTTGTCCGAACTTGTGACTCACCAAGATCTGATAGTACATTGCTCAGTACCGCGGCTTGGGAGAGTTACAGCCACGCAACCTGACTGTATTACAGACAGGGTCACTCGAGTACACAGCTCTGTAGTCACGTGATCAGAGGTATGCTAACAGCGAAGTTACTATAACTGGTCTGTGTTGTCCGAACTTGTGACTCACAAGATCTGATAGTACATTGCTCAGTACCGCGGCTTGGGGGAGTTACAGCCACGCAACCTGACTGTATTACAGACAGGGTCACTCGAGTACACAGCTCTGTAGTCACGTGATCAGAGGTATGCTAACAGCGAAGTTACTATAACTGGTCTGTGTTGTCCGAACTTGTGACTCACCAAGATCTGATAATACATTGCTCAGTACCGCGGCTTGGGAGAGTTACAGCCACGCAACCTGACTGTATTACAGGCAGGGTCACTCGAGTACACAGCTCTGTAGTCACGTGATCAGAGGTATGCTAACAGCGAAGTTACTATAACTGGTCTGTGTTGTCCGAACTTGTGACTCACAAGATCTGATAGTACATTGCTCAGTACCGCGGCTTGGGGAGTTACAGCCACGCAACCTGACTGTATTACGGACAGGGTCACTCGAGTACACAGCTCTGTAGTCACGTGATCAGAGGTATGCTAACAGCGAAGTTACTATAACTGGTCTGGGTTGTCCGAACTTGTGACTCACAAGATCTGATAGTACATTGCTCAGTACCGCGGCTTGGGGGAGTTACAGCCACGCAACCTGACTGTATTACAGACAGGGTCACTCGAGTACACAGCTCTGTAGTCACGTGATCAGAGGTATGCTAACAGCGAAGTTACTATAACTGGTCTGTGTTGTCCGAACTTGTGACTCACAAGATCTGATAGTACATTGCTCAGTACCGCGGCTTGGGAGAGTTACAGCCACGCAACCTGACTGTATTACAGACAGGGTCACTCGAGTACACAGCTCTGTAGTCACGTGATCAGAGGTATGCTAACAGCGAAGTTACTATAACTGGTCTGTGTTGTCCGAACTTGTGACTCACAAGATCTGATAGTACATTGCTCAGTACCGCGGCTTGGGGGAGTTACAGCCACGCAACCTGACTGTATTACAGACAGGGTCACTCGAGTACACAGCTCTGTAGTCACGTGATCAGAGGTATGCTAACAGCGAAGTTACTATAACTGGTCTGTGTTGTCCGAACTTGTGACTCACAAGATCTGATAGTACATTGCTCAGTACCGCGGCTTGGGGGAGTTACAGCCACGCAACCTGACTGTATTACGGACAGGGTCACTCGAGTACACAGCTCTGTAGTCACGTGATCAGAGGTATGCTAACAGCGAAGTTACTATAACTGGTCTGTGTTGTCCGAACTTGTGACTCACCAAGATCTGATAGTACATTGCTCAGTACCCGCGGCATGGGGGAGTTACAGCCACGCAACCTGACTGTATTACAGACAGGGTCACTCGAGTACACAGCTCTGTAGTCACGTGATCAGAGGTATGCTAACAGCGAAGTTACTATAACTGGTCTGTGTTGTCCGAACTTGTGACTCACCAAGATCTGATAGTACATTGCTCAGTACCGCGGCTTGGGGGAGTTACAGCCACGCAACCTGACTGTATTACAGACAGGGTCACTCGAGTACACAGCTCTGTAGTCACGTGATCAGAGGTATGCTAACAGCGAAGTTACTATAACTGGTCTGTGTTGTCCGAACTTGTGACTCACAAGATCTGATAGTACATTGCTCAGTACCGCGGCTTGGGGGAGTTACAGCCACGCAACCTGACTGTATTACAGACAGGGTCACTCGAGTACACAGCTCTGTAGTCACGTGATCAGAGGTATGCTAACAGCGAAGTTACTATAACTGGTCTGTGTTGTCCGAACTTGTGACTCACCAAGATCTGATAGTACATTGCTCAGTACCGCGGCTTGGGGGAGTTACAGCCACGCAACCTGACTGTATTACAGACAGGGTCACTCGAGTACACAGCTCTGTAGTCACGTGATCAGAGGTATGCTAACAGCGAAGTTACTATAACTGGTCTGTGTTGTCCGAACTTGTGACTCACCAAGATCTGATAGTACATTGCTCAGTACCGCGGCTTGGGGGAGTTACAGCCACGCAACCTGACTGTATTACAGACAGGGTCACTCGAGTACACAGCTCTGTAGTCACGTGATCAGAGGTTTGCTAACAGCGAAGTTACTATAACTGGTCTGTGTTGTCCGAACTTGTGACTCACAAGATCTGATAGTACATTGCTCAGTACCGCGGCTTGGGGGAGTTACAGCCACGCAACCTGACTGTATTACAGACAGGGTCACTCGAGTACACAGCTCTGTAGTCACGTGATCAGAGGTATGCTAACAGCGAAGTTACTATAACTGGTCTGTGTTGTCCGAACTTGTGACTCACCAAGATCTGATAGTACATTGCTCAGTACCGCGGCTTGGGGGAGTTACAGCCACGCAACCTGACTGTATTACAGACAGGGTCACTCGAGTACACAGCTCTGTAGTCACGTGATCAGAGGTATGCTAACAGCGAAGTTACTATAACTGGTCTGTGTTGTCCGAACTTGTGACTCACCAAGATCTGATAGTACATTGCTCAGTACCGCGGCTTGGGGAGTTACAGCCACGCAACCTGACTGTATTACAGACAGGGTCACTCGAGTACACAGCTCTGTAGTCACGTGATCAGAGGTATGCTAACAGCGAAGTTACTATAACTGGTCTGTGTTGTCCGAACTTGTGACTCACAAGATCTGATAGTACATTGCTCAGTACCGCGGCTTGGGGAGTTACAGCCACGCAACCTGACTGTATTACGGACAGGGTCACTCGAGTACACAGCTCTGTAGTCACGTGATCAGAGGTATGCTAACAGCGAAGTTACTATAACTGGTCTGTGTTGTCCGAACTTGTGACTCACAAGATCTGATAGTACATTGCTCAGTACCGCGGCGGTGGGGGAGTTACAGCCACGCAACCTGACTGTATTACAGACAGGGTCACTCGAGTACACAGCTCTGTAGTCACGTGATCAGAGGTATGCTAACAGCGAAGTTACTATAACTGGTCTGTGTTGTCCGAACTTGTGACTCACAAGATCTGATAGTACATTGCTCAGTACCGCGGCTTGGGGAGTTACAGCCACGCAACCTGACTGTATTACGGACAGGGTCACTCGAGTACACAGCTCTGTAGTCACGTGATCAGAGGTATGCTAACAGCGAAGTTACTATAACTGGTCTGTGTTGTCCGAACTTGTGACTCACAAGATCTGATAGTACATTGCTCAGTACCGCGGCGGTGGGGGAGTTACAGCCACGCAACCTGACTGTATTACAGACAGGGTCACTCGAGTACACAGCTCTGTAGTCACGTGATCAGAGGTATGCTAACAGCGAAGTTACTATAACTGGTCTGTGTTGTCCGAACTTGTGACTCACAAGATCTGATAGTACATTGCTCAGTACCGCGGCGGTGGGAGAGTTACAGCCACGCAACCTGA
Source organism: Homalodisca vitripennis (assembly GCF_021130785.1). Lineage (NCBI taxonomy): Eukaryota > Metazoa > Arthropoda > Insecta > Hemiptera > Cicadellidae > Homalodisca > Homalodisca vitripennis. The sequence goes on from NC_060214.1 coordinate 112,127,311, forward strand.
CTGTATTACGGACAGGGTCACTCGAGTACACAGCTCTGTAGTCACGTGATCAGAGGTATGCTAACAGCGAAGTTACTATAACTGGTCTGTGTTGTCCGAACTTGTGACTCACCAAGATCTGATAGTACATTGCTCAGTACCGCGGCTTGGGGGAGTTACAGCCACGCAACCTGACTGTATTACAGACAGGGTCACTCGAGTACACAGCTCTGTAGTCACGTGATCAGAGGTATGCTAACAGCGAAGTTACTATAACTGGTCTGTGTTGTCCGAACTTGTGACTCACCAAGATCTGATAGTACATTGCTCAGTACCGCGGCTTGGGGGAGTTACAGCCACGCAACCTGACTGTATTACAGACAGGGTCACTCGAGTACACAGCTCTGTAGTCACGTGATCAGAGGTATGCTAACAGCGAAGTTACTATAACTGGTCTGTGTTGTCCGAACTTGTGACTCACAAGATCTGATAGTACATTGCTCAGTACCGCGGCTTGGGGGAGTTACAGCCACGCAACCTGACTGTATTACAGACAGGGTCACTCGAGTACACAGCTCTGTAGTCACGTGATCAGAGGTATGCTAACAGCGAAGTTACTATAACTGGTCTGTGTTGTCCGAACTTGTGACTCACAAGATCTGATAGTACATTGCTCAGTACCGCGGCGGTGGGGAGTTACAGCCACGCAACCTGACTGTATTACGGACAGGGTCACTCGAGTACACAGCTCTGTAGTCACGTGATCAGAGGTATGCTAACAGCGAAGTTACTATAACTGGTCTGTGTTGTCCGAACTTGTGACTCACAAGATCTGATAGTACATTGCTCAGTACCGCGGCGGTGGGGGAGTTACAGCCACGCAACCTGACTGTATTACGGACAGGGTCACTCGAGTACACAGCTCTGTAGTCACGTGATCAGAGGTATGCTAACAGCGAAGTTACTATAACTGGTCTGTGTTGTCCGAACTTGTGACTCACAAGATCTGATAGTACATTGCTCAGTACCGCGGCGGTGGGAGAGTTACAGCCACGCAACCTGACTGTATTACGGACAGGGTCACTCGAGTACACAGCTCTGTAGTCACGTGATCAGAGGTATGCTAACAGCGAAGTTACTATAACTGGTCTGGGTTGTCCGAACTTGTGACTCACAAGATCTGATAGTACATTGCTCAGTACCGCGGCGGTGGGGGAGTTACAGCCACGCAACCTGACTGTATTACGGACAGGGTCACTCGAGTACACAGCTCTGTAGTCACGTGATCAGAGGTATGCTAACAGCGAAGTTACTATAACTGGTCTGTGTTGTCCGAACTTGTGACTCACAAGATCTGATAGTACATTGCTCAGTACCGCGGCGGTGGGAGAGTTACAGCCACGCAACCTGACTGTATTACGGACAGGGTCACTCGAGTACACAGCTCTGTAGTCACGTGATCAGAGGTATGCTAACAGCGAAGTTACTATAACTGGTCTGGGTTGTCCGAACTTGTGACTCACAAGATCTGATAGTACATTGCTCAGTACCGCGGCGGTGGGGGAGTTACAGCCACGCAACCTGACTGTATTACGGACAGGGTCACTCGAGTACACAGCTCTGTAGTCACGTGATCAGAGGTATGCTAACAGCGAAGTTACTATAACTGGTCTGTGTTGTCCGAACTTGTGACTCACAAGATCTGATAGTACATTGCTCAGTACCGCGGCGGTGGGAGAGTTACAGCCACGCAACCTGACTGTATTACGGACAGGGTCACTCGAGTACACAGCTCTGTAGTCACGTGATCAGAGGTATGCTAACAGCGAAGTTACTATAACTGGTCTGTGTTGTCCGAACTTGTGACTCACCAAGATCTGATAGTACATTGCTCAGTACCGCGGCATGGGGGAGTTACAGCCACGCAACCTGACTGTATTACAGACAGGGTCACTCGAGTACACAGCTCTGTAGTCACGTGATCAGAGGTATGCTAACAGCGAAGTTACTATAACTGGTCTGTGTTGTCCGAACTTGTGACTCACCAAGATCTGATAGTACATTGCTCAGTACCGCGGCTTGGGGGAGTTACAGCCACGCAACCTGACTGTATTACAGACAGGGTCACTCGAGTACACAGCTCTGTAGTCACGTGATCAGAGGTTTGCTAACAGCGAAGTTACTATAACTGGTCTGTGTTGTCCGAACTTGTGACTCACCAAGATCTGATAGTACATTGCTCAGTACCGCGGCTTGGGGGAGTTACAGCCACGCAACCTGACTGTATTACAGACAGGGTCACTCGAGTACACAGCTCTGTAGTCACGTGATCAGAGGTTTGCTAACAGCGAAGTTACTATAACTGGTCTGTGTTGTCCGAACTTGTGACTCACAAGATCTGATAGTACATTGCTCAGTACCGCGGCGGTGGGGGAGTTACAGCCACGCGACCTGACTGTATTACAGACAGGGTCACTCGAGTACACAGCTCTATAGTCACGTGATCAGAGGTATGCTAACAGTAAAGTTACTATAACTGGTCTGTGTGGTCCGAACTTGCGACTCACCAAGATCTGATAATACATTACTCAGTACCGCGGCTTGGGAGAGTTACAGCCACGCAACCTGACTGCATTACAGGCAGGGTCACTAGCGTACACAGATCTGTAGTCACGTGATCAGAGGTATGCTAACAGCGAAGTTACTATAACTGGTCTGTGTTGTCCGAACTTGTGACTCACAAAATCTGATAATACATTGTTCAGTACCAGGGTTTGTGGGAGTTACAGCCACGCAATCTGACTATATTACGGACAGGGTCACTCGAGTACACAGCTCTGTAGTCACGTGATCAGAGGTATGCTAACAGCGAAGTTACTATAACTGGTCTGGGTTGTCCGAACTTGTGACTCACAAGATCTGATAGTACATTGCTCAGTACCGCGGCGGTGGGGGAGTTACAGCCACGCAACCTGACTGTATTACGGACAGGGTCACTCGAGTACACAGCTCTGTAGTCACGTGATCAGAGGTATGCTAACAGCGAAGTTACTATAACTGGTCTGGGTTGTCCGAACTTGTGACTCACAAGATCTGATAGTACATTGCTCAGTACCGCGGCGGTGGGAGAGTTACAGCCACGCAACCTGACTGTATTACGGACAGGGTCACTCGAGTACACAGCTCTGTAGTCACGTGATCAGAGGTATGCTAACAGCGAAGTTACTATAACTGGTCTGTGTTGTCCGAACTTGTGACTCACAAGATCTGATAGTACATTGCTCAGTACCGCGGCGGTGGGGGAGTTACAGCCACGCAACCTGACTGTATTACGGACAGGGTCACTCGAGTACACAGCTCTGTAGTCACGTGATCAGAGGTATGCTAACAGCGAAGTTACTATAACTGGTCTGTGTTGTCCGAACTTGTGACTCACAAGATCTGATAGTACATTGCTCAGTACCGCGGCTTGGGGGAGTTACAGCCACGCAACCTGACTGTATTACAGACAGGGTCACTCGAGTACACAGCTCTGTAGTCACGTGATCAGAGGTATGCTAACAGCGAAGTTACTATAACTGGTCTGTGTTGTCCGAACTTGTGACTCACCAAGATCTGATAGTACATTGCTCAGTACCGCGGCATGGGGGAGTTACAGCCACGCAACCTGACTGTATTACAGACAGGGTCACTCGAGTACACAGCTCTGTAGTCACGTGATCAGAGGTATGCTAACAGTGAAGTTACTATAACTGGTCTGGGTTGTCCAACTTGTGACTCACAAGATCTGATAGTACATTGCTCAGTACCGCGGCGGTGGGGGAGTTACAGCCACGCAACCTGACTGTATTACGGACAGGGTCACTCGAGTACACAGCTCTGTAGTCACGTGATCAGAGGTATGCTAACAGCGAAGTTACTATAACTGGTCTGGGTTGTCCCAACTTGTGATTCACAAGATCTGATAGTACATTGCTCAGTACCACGGCGGTGGAGGAGTTACAGCCACGCAACCTGACTCTATTACGGACAGGGTCACTCGAGTACAGAGCTCTGCAGTCACGTGATCAGAGGTATGCTAACAGTGAAGTTACTATAACTGGTCTGGGTTGTCCCAACTTGTGACTCACAAGATCTGATAGTACATTGCTCAGTACCACGGCGGTGGAGGAGTTACAGCCACGCAACCTGACTGTATTACGGACAGGGTCACTCGAGTACACAGCTCTGTAGTCACGTGATCAGAGGTATGCTAACAGCGAAGTTACTATAACTGGTCTGGGTTGTCCGAACTTGTGACTCACAAGATCTGATAGTACATTGCTCAGTACCGCGGCGGTGGGGGAGTTACAGCCACGCAACCTGACTGTATTACGGACAGGGTCACTCGAGTACACAGCTCTGTAGTCACGTGATCAGAGGTATGCTAACAGCGAAGTTACTATAACTGGTCTGTGTTGTCTGAACTTGTGACTCACAAGATCTGATAGTACATTGCTCAGTACCGCGGCGGTGGGAGAGTTACAGCCACGCAACCTGACTGTATTACGGACAGGGTCACTCGAGTACACAGCTCTGTAGTCACGTGATCAGAGGTATGCTAACAGCGAAGTTACTATAACTGGTCTGTGTTGTCCGAACTTGTGACTCACCAAGATCTGATAGTACATTGCTCAGTACCGCGGCGGTGGGGGAGTTACAGCCACGCAACCTGACTGTATTACAGACAGGGTCACTCGAGTACACAGCTCTGTAGTCACGTGATCAGAGGTTTGCTAACAGCGAAGTTACTATAACTGGTCTGTGTTGTGCGAACTTGTGACTCACCAAGATCTGATAGTACATTGCTCAGTACCGCGGCTTGGGGGAGTTACAGCCACGCAACCTGACTGTATTACAGACAGGGTCACTCGAGTACACAGCTCTGTAGTCACGTGATCAGAGGTTTGCTAACAGCGAAGTTACTATAACTGGTCTGTGTTGTCCGAACTTGTGACTCACCAAGATCTGATAGTACATTGCTCAGTACCGCGGCTTGGGGGAGTTACAGCCACGCAACCTGACTGTATTACAGACAGGGTCACTCGAGTACACAGCTCTGTAGTCACGTGATCAGAGGTTTGCTAACAGCGAAGTTACTATAACTGGTCTGTGTTGTCCGAACTTGTGACTCACAAGATCTGATAGTACATTGCTCAGTACCGCGGCGGTGGGGGAGTTACAGCCACGCAACCTGACTGTATTACAGACAGGGTCACTCGAGTACACAGCTCTGTAGTCACGTGATCAGAGCTATGCTAACAGCGAAGTTACTATAACTGGTCTGTGTTGTGCGAACTTGTGACTCACAAGATCTGATAGCACATTGCTCAGTACCGCGGCAGTGGGGGAGTTACAGCCACGCAACCTGCTCTATTACAGAAAGGGTCACTCGAGTACACAGCTCTGCAGTCACGTGATCAGAGGTATGCTAACAGCGAAGTTACTATAACTGGTCTGGGTTGTCTGATCTTGTGACTCATAAGATCTGATAGGACATTGCTCAGTACCGCGGCGGTGGGGGAATTACAGCCACGCAACCTGACTCTATTACGGACAGGGTCACTCGAGTACACAGCTCTGTAGTCACGTGATCAGAGGTATGCTAACAGTAAAGTTACTATAACTGGTCTGGGTTGTGCGAACTTGTGACTCACAAGATCTGATAGTATATTGCTCAGTACCGCAGCTTGGGGGAGTTACAGCCACGCAACCTGACTGTATTACAGACAGGGTCACTCGAGTACACAGCTCTGTAGTCACGTGATCAGAGGTATGCTAACAGTAAAGTTACTATAACTGGTCTGGGTTGTCCGAACTTGTGACTCACAAGATCTGATAGTACATTGTTCAGTACCGCGGCTAGGGGGAGTTACAGCCACGCAACCTGACTGTATTACGGACAGGGTCACTCGAGTACACAGCTCTGTAGGCACGTGATCAGAGGTATGCTAACAGTGAAGTTACTATAACTGGTCTGGGTTGTCCGAACTTGTGACTCACAAGATCTGATAGTACATTGCTCAGTACCGCGGCTAGGGGGAGTTACAGCCACGCAACCTGACTGTGTTACGGACAGGGTCACTCGAGTACACAGCTCTGTAGTCACGTGATCAGAGGTATGCTAACAGTGAAGTTACTATAACTGGTCTGGGTTGTCCGAACTTGTGACTCACAAGATCTGATAGTACATTGCTCAGTACCGCGGCTAGGGGGAGTTACAGCCACGCAACCCGACTGTATTACGGACAGGGTCACTCGAGTACACAGCTCTGTAGGCACGTGATCAGAGCTATGCTAACAGTGAAGTTACTATAACTGGTCTGTGTTGTCCGAACTTGTGACTCACCAAGATCTGATAGTACATTGCTCAGTACCGCGGCTTGGGGGAGTTACAGCCACGCAACCTGACTGTATTACAGACAGGGTCACTCGAGTACACAGCTCTGTAGTCACGTGATCAGGGGTATGCTAACAGCGAAGTTACTATAACTGGTCTGGGTTGTCTGATCTTGTGACTCACAAGATCTGATAGTACATTGCTCAGTACCGCGGCTAGGGGGAGTTACAGCCACGCAACCCGACTGTATTACGGACAGGGTCACTCGAGTACACAGCTCTGTAGGCACGTGATCAGAGCTATGCTAACAGTGAAGTTACTATAACTGGTCTGTGTTGTCCGAACTTGTGACTCACCAAGATCTGATAGTACATTGCTCAGTACCGCGGCTTGGGGGAGTTACAGCCACGCAACCCGACTGTATTACGGACAGGGTCACTCGAGTACACAGCTCTGTAGGCACGTGATCAGAGCTATGCTAACAGTGAAGTTACTATAACTGGTCTGTGTTGTCCGAACTTGTGACTCACCAAGATCTGATAGTACATTGCTCAGTACCGCGGCTTGGGGGAGTTACAGCCACGCAACCTGACTGTATTACAGACAGGGTCACTCGAGTACAGAGCTCTGTAGTCACGTGATCAGGGGTATGCTAACAGCGAAGTTACTATAACTGGTCTGTGTTGTGCGAAATTGTCACTAACCTAGATGTGATAATGTATTGCTCAGTACCGTGGATTAAGGGAGATACAATTGGTCTGTATTTGAACTAACTTCGGAAGTCCATTTCATCATTTTAAACAGTAATGATTAATAGGCACCTATGTTTGCTAATCGAAGGTGAGGGTGTTTAAATCTTAGTGTTATATATTGAACATTATAAGAAATCATAAAAAGATTCATGAAAATTAGGTTAAATTTATTTGGTATGTATTTGTATTATATTATTGTATATGTTTATGATAATTAAATAATATTAATTTGTAAAATCTCACAGTGCTGTTTTTTCTGCGCCCACCCCTGACATAATTATAACAATGGTTTTTTATTAGAAAAATCTTATGACTTTTAGTTTAATATCGCTAAATATTTCTACTGTATAAGGAATTGGAAAGGTTCGAAGATTTCTGGACACAGATACTCAGACTTAACTAATGTTTAATTGATCCTTAATAAATAGATGAAAATACTATTTTTAAAAAAACTAGATAGAAGATGGAACCTTTTACTTAAATTTGCAACATCATTATTTCAATTCACCTTGATGATTTACTGTACCTAGAATAAGAATTAAGTGTTGCATTAAACTCTGATCAGTCACTGATTACTACACTCTATCAAGTTCAGAAAAGTGTTTTCGTTCTTCGAATAATACCTGAACAGTCCAAAAATTAAAATTATAAAATATGGTACTAATTGGATCTGCTCCAAAAGGTTTTGTAAATTTTGTTTATAACTTTGAACAGTTTCATTATGATTGACAGAAGTAACATTCCCCCAAAAATGTAAAAAGGTTCACTAAGACTGATTCAAATCCCATGCAACATTATGGAGTCCTTATATCCAGTTCCTTCTCGATGTACCGCGTGGGCGGACAGACAGACAAAAGGAAATTTTTCTAGTCTCTCAAGTGATAGGCTTCGCTAACGCTCAGACAATTAAAATGTATATAACCGGTTATTTCACATTAAAACTTAGGTCGTTAATTATTTAAGTGGACATACACACATCTCCCGAGTGATAGGATTCGCTAACGCTCAGCCAATTAAAATGTATATACCGGTTATTTCACAATACAACTTACGTCGTTAATTATTTAAGTGCATACACACACATGTAACTCGATAACGCAGTGAACAATCAGTAAGTGCGGAGTTAGTTCGGACAGAGGAGCTGTAATGACGTCAACAGTGACGTAATAACACACAATAAATTACCTCGCTTGTGTCTCGGACAGTGGTGTTTGATTGGGTGAGGCTGAAATGCGCAGCAAATGAAAAGAAAGTTGGGGACGCGAAGTAATAAAAGTTGTGGCCAAATAAATAACAAACAGTCCCAGAGTTATCGGTCCCTGGAGGCGTCACTTCGGCGTGAACCAATCACAGGTCCCGCAGCCGCTTAAATTAGCAATGACGTCATCTGTGGTAGTAATATAGTTTCAGCTGTGACGTAATAGACTATTGTGGACCCTACAGGACCTTCTTACAACAGTGCTGCTGTCTGTCCGTGCATACGATAACTATAGGTAGAAAGGTCCTAGACACTTAAAGTTAGGTACTGAGATTCCTAAAGTCTAAGAAAAACTATTGATTTTAGGGTAAAAAAAAACAAAAATAAAATTAAACATTTTTAAATTTTGGTCTTAGAGGTAGCAACAAGAAAATAGCTGAATAAAATATGTGTAAACACAGTGAGTACTTTGTTTGAAGTTTGTTTTTGACAATGAAAGGATTGTGAAGTAAACATTTTTCCGGACATTTTGAATCGTTTAGTGAAAAAATCACAAAATATCAGTAACACTACGTTTCGAGATCTCCAATCTGATCTCTTCTTCAGGTAAATAACTAACCTGACACATAATTATAATCTATGTTATAATAAATCAATCATACCAGAACGCTGTGACACGCATAAGTCAGTAATCACAACCATCATGTGTGTCAACTTCACTAACTCTAAAACATGCACTTAATAGAAACAAAACTGTGGGGCATTAATAGAAACAAGAACGGTGGGGCATACCACTTCACCAATGTTGACGGCATTTAATTTGCTAAACAATGTTGTCAATAGTTTAGATATATATTTAAAAACTATGGATTTTAAGAGAAAATGTTTTAATATTATTTCGCAAACCTTATAAATGTAGTAATATTTTATTTTTTTAGCTCTAGTACATTTAAAATACAATGTATTGGTATATTTATATAAATTTTTATTATACAATTGAGTACTATATTATAATATATGTATATATTTTTTTAATGATAAAAGTAATAAGATTTTGTTAATTTTACCATTATTATTTTTAGTTTGGCAGACTCTTTTACATAGATATTAAATTTATTATGAAAGTCGTTGTTTTTTTCCAATTTAATATAAGGATTTTATTTAATTTTCGTTTTACCGGGGAGGTAAACCTTAGCATAGGGTTCCCTTATAATTGGGCTTCATGTTTGTAAGGGCTACCTTATGCGGGAATTTACATATTTATAGTACATATTTTAGTAGTAATTATTGTTAGTTGTAAGTAATTACTGTTTATTTATGAACTATTTTAATCATGTGTTATTTGTTTAATTTCATTTGAAATTGAGTTTGTATATTCCTGCAATAGAGTTATCTATTCTAATCTTAAAACACAACACTAATAATATTATTAAAGCTAAATTACAGAATACACGTATCAATAGGTCTGCATCAGCCTACCAACCACCAGCGACTGTAGGTTAGTTATTACCTGAAGAAGAGATCAGACTGCAGATCTCGAAACGTAATGTCACTGATTTTTTTGTATTCTGATCCATCGCAAATGACTGGAAAATTCACATTTCCTTCATAGTGAGTACATCTGTATGACATGTTACCATGTTTTACGTTAGCACATATTATGAAGTTACTTTGCTAGAATTGTTGCTAAGCCCATCGTTATTTTTATTTGAGTAATTACGATATTCCCTTATATAGATATAAAGACAGACGAAAACGCAATTTTTTCAGCCCGTCAAGTGATAACCTATTTAAGGCATAACTACATTTGTCAGGGAGAAATATCACAGTCCAACATAAAGCAATTCAGAATATTCCAAACTTGTCCATATTCATTACTAGGAGTCACATTGTGGGTATCGGCTTCTGAATCCTTTTTGGCAAAAGTGTTTATGCTTCAGAAAGGGCGCTTAGGTTTATCTGAGATTTCAGACGAAGAGAAAGTTGTAGAGGATATTTTCGTCGACAGGAAATCATAAGTTTAAACTCCTTTTTTTCTCAAATCCATTTATATTTTTGTTTTCAATAACACAATTTTACTATTTTCTCAATAATCTCACCTGTGTAATATAAAAATCTAACACAGTTGCATTAGTCCTGAATATAGATTAAAGCTCTTTAGATGTGATCTAAGATATTTAATTTCATGCCTGCTATCATAAAGGACTGCCCTGGCAGTCGTTCTCTTAAATAAATGTTGGGGTCCTTTCTTATAAAAGAGTAATTTTATATTTTATCAGAATTTTGTAACTGTTGTTCATAGTGGCTCATAATTTTAATGGTTATGTTAATAGTATTTTTACACAATATCATGACGTTTAAATATTGTAAAATGTCAATGAACAATAAAGTATTATATTCTATTCATAGAAAACATTACGTAATTAAGAACAACTGACGTCTCTATCAAGTACCGGTGCTAATTTGATGTCGAAGAACATTTTTTTTTAATTGGTTACTCTTTGAAGGTTAAGTCAAATGCTACAGATTCCATACTAACATATATTTACTACATTAAGTGTGGAAAATTATCGTTAAGCATGCAATAGCAAAGCTTACAATATCAGTGGTGTCTAGAAAGTTTAGGGTCACATCAGAGTCCTCATGAAAGCTGCTGGTGTTAGTTACGTAATGTGTTTCTACTTAGGGAAATTTGTGGAATCCGCAGTAACCTTTTTGGAAAGTCGTTTACATGAGCCTTTTGAGTAAAACGAGCTTACAGAAGTAGTTAAGTGCAAAAGTCTGGGAGTTACGTATATACCTAAGTTTTATGAATTCAAATTTACATGACTAGATCATTTAAGATCAACATAAAATTACCACATGACGAAGATATGATGGGAAGGGTTGTTTCAATGTGAATTGAGTTTAGCTTCATTTCTTGATGAGACAATGAAAACCATGTTATCTAGATTATACTATATCTTGTAGTATAAAGTGTATCTGATGTCGAAACAATCATCGTAAGCTCTTTCGTCGCCGATTTGATTTTGGATCTCTTCAGACGAACATGACTCCGGAATCAAGGAGTCAAGTCTGTAAATGAACGCCAGATTCCACACGCTGCACTAAGAGGAAGGTAAACTAGATCTAAACTAAACATTCACAAAAAATGTAATGGTGTACACATAATGAGTACCTTTCCTGAGCCTATAGGCCTACTTACTTATTATAGTGCTACAATTAATTATATTTTAAACGTGTTAAACTGCAATTAATTTGACATATTTGTGCATTTACACTAATCTAAAGCTATTGTAAAATTAAATTACGTTTATCAATATTGTGCAGTTTCAAAACAAGCCGGAGAAAACTTATAAATCGGTCTTAAACAAGATATCACAGACAAGAGCAAAGTTTGCAAGTGCATATGTATAAGAACAAGATAAAATTATTTTAAATATTTTGAGCTTTTTAGAGTGTCATTAAAGATTCCCGTTTCAAAACAGGTCGAAAGTTACAAATACAATCAGACAAAGACTCGCTGTGGAGGCTCATCAAGAGTCAACAAATGAAAACTGGTAAGACCAGTGACAGACATCTGTAGGTAAGTAAGCCTTATCATGATTCAAAAAAATCCAAACAATAAAGACAAGAATAATTAAGATAAATATTAGAAATACTCCGGCAGGAAAAAATATAGGTTCGGACTATCGACTGACAGTGATAAAGAAACAAAACTGATCGATGATTGGTTGAACATCAGCCAATCACGATAGAACTCCTGCGGTAGTGTATTACTAGCACTGCCAGTTTGGTTAAACTTTATTCAACGCTCTTAACTGACGATGGCTTCTGTATTTGGGTCGAAAGAAATAATAAAAGAGTTTAACCTGTGTTGTGAATTTTCGATACCGTACGGTGAGAAAACTGAGATAATACTCATACCAAACTTTATTATTGGTATGCACCAATATTTGCAGTAGTTGAAAACAACCCAATTTTTCTTTATAGTACACAAATTTAGTAATAGATTATAACGTCCTGTATGATTAGTATTTTAGAATGCCAACCAAACAATGTATAAATATAACAAGATATTCGAATAGTAATGTGTTACGAGAGCTATCTTCTTCAGGGATCAGACAAGTTATCAAGTTACAGCTCTTCATATGTCGTGTTTCAGTTTGTGTTTTGAACATTTAAAGACAGTAAATATCAGCAATTTCCTATAAACCCCTGACCATGTATTTTCCTACTATGAACCCATCCATGATCCTGTGTTATCTGCTATAAACATCTGATCCTGTGGTATCTTCTATAAACCCCTGATCCTGTGTTATCTGCTACAAACCCCTGATCCTGTGTTATCTGTTATAAACCCCTGATCCTGTGTTGTATGCTATAAACCCCTGATCCTGTGTTATCTGCTATAAACATCTGATCCTGTGGTATCTTCTATAAACCCCTGACCCTGTGTTATCTGCTATAAACCCCTGATCCTGTGTTATCTGCTATGAAACCCTTATCCTGTGTTATCCTGCTATGAACAACTTGTCTCTTGTTATCCTATTATGAACCTCTGGCCCTGTGTTATCCTGCTATGAACAACTCGTCTTTTGTTGTCCTATTATGAACTCTGGTCCTGTGTTATCCTGCTATGAACAACTCGTCTTTTGTTATCCTATTATGAACCTCTGATACCTCATCTGTTATGAACTCCTAATCCTGTGTTATCCTTCTATGAACCCCTGATCCTTTGCTATCCTGCTATGAACCCCTGATCCTTATTATCCTGCTATGAACATCTCGTTCTTTGTTATCGTATTATAAACCTCTGATCCTGAGTTATCCTGTTATCAACCCTTAATCCTGTGTATTCCTAATGAAGTAATTCAACGACCTTGAAACAAAGAAGTTATTTGTCCTTTTTTGAGAGACATTAGAGTTACGATTACGTTAGAGACGCACTTCACGATAGGTTATTTAACATAACGAGTAAAACTGATAACGAGTTATTCGTTCGATTATTAATAAACCATAAAATATCTGAAGGATTTATTCAATAACGAGAAAATTATTCGACAGCGGAATTGGTTTCAGAAGCGGATTGTGAAGTAATAATGGAGGGATTTTCCAAACGGACAGAACGCCTTCATTATTCTAATGTTTATCCAATGTTAAGCGGCACAGCAAATAGCAGAGTAACTTTGAAAGGAGTCTTTCTCTATTCTAACATTCTCTACACACAGGATCTTAACTGTATTTTTTACTCAAGCTTATGAGCGACTGAATACTGTTAGACATGTTAAATAAGTTGTAATACAAAAACTTAATAAAATAACTACTGCCATCAATTACAAATCAGATCTTGGGAAAACTAGGTGGTTTATGCTGTAAGTCCCTGCTTGATCGTAAATAGATTATTCAACATATGCTAATATGAGTCATGCAGGATTTCTATTACAGAAGAATTAGTATAATATATAAGATGACGCTCAGGCAAATTTCATGGTTTTAGCAAGCAATATCATAGAACCCGTTGTTGTCTAATTTGATAAATTTTGGTTTTTTTTTTTGGTTTTGACTTACCTCCTCCTGTAATTTTCCATTCACTAAACTGCAATTTTCAATGATGTAGCTGTCAACGTTTGGAAAAAGTGAAATCAATAAAATATTTGCGTCTTTTGCTTGATGAAAAACTTACCTTTGAACCGCACATTTTAGACTTGCACTCACAATTAAGATCACAAATAAGAACATTTTATTTTTTAAGAAATTTTTGTAATTCTAATCTTTTAAGAACCCTTTATTTTGCATTAATCAATTCAAAACTACAGTATGCTCTACCTTGATGGGGGGGGGGGTACTTACAAAACTTTAATAGATAAGATAAGAACAACTCAAAATTTTTTTCCCCCCCCTTTATTTCAAGAGCTACAAATCCTACCTGTTCAACATCTCTTTATATTTAAGGTCCTGAGACTGTTTTTTGTTAGGAGCGGAAATAGAGAAAGCATTTTACCAAATGACCATATTTACAGTACGAGAAGCTTCGTAAATAAATCGTTTAAACTACCAAGAGTCAACAGATCTATTTTCCGTCATTCCATTCAATACCTAGGCCCTACATTTTTCAACCAACTTCCTCTTCAAATAAAGAACTCAATCAATATAAGGTATTTTTGTAAAAGGACAGTCGCTTGGCTTTATGGTCAGAAGGATGTAAGGCGTTTCACCAACGTGCTAGAGTAGTGGTTTTTAAGCACGTTTTAAATGAATATCTCTGCCCACAGATGCTACAGCGGGCATACAACTTGTAATAAACATAATGCTAGACTCTAATTAGTTTATTTTTGATAATTTAGTTTAGATTGGTTAACTACTCCGTTAATTAATCATAGACTGGTTGCTAATTAAGGAATTGTAATTTATATATGTTTGTAATTGGCCAAACTACTTGTAAAATTGGCCAGTTTTTTCTCTCAATGGTTCAAATGATTGTATTGTGGAATTTCTATATGGGAAATAAATTCATTTATTCGTTTTAATTGTAGTTTAGTGCAAAATATAAAGTCTGCATATGAAATATCTTACCATTCATACATTCTCATATTTATTATTTAGGTTTCATAGCAGTTTACAAATAGACAAATAAAAGTTCCAAAGAGCTAAGGAGTGTATTACAGCACAAGAGTACGTTGAAATTAGAGATCTTGTCAATGACTTTTATCATTGAAATTCCTCTTTTGACTCTATGAATAAATACGTCACATGTTGAAATTTCATTATATTGTGCTCAGTCTGTTTACGAATATATTTATTTTTCTACATTCTTGTTGAAATTATGGTTATTCATAACACCAATGTAAAAATATTCTCTAACGCTCAGCCAAATCCCATGAAGTGACATGCACCGTCAAAAAACTCAGTGTTGTTCATATAACAATGAAGCGCTATGCAAACTGTGAAGTCTGTAGAGATATCGTATGGACATACCGACAGAAAAGGAAATTTTCCAACCTCTCAAGTGAAAGGCTTCACTGACGCTCAGCCAAATATTAGCAACCAATATGATTTTGCAAATTGGGCGCAATTTTTCTCTCAACAAACGAGAATCTTTTGTTAAAGGGTTATAAAATTGTTAAAATTATCTTAAGATTAAAATTCTTTATCAATTTCTGCACTAGTCTGTAATTGCAAATATTACTGCGATAAATGAAAACAGAAAATATATCAACAATAGCAATAACAAAACACGAAACACGTGGCCCTCGTCTTATCTCCATGAACAGAGATAACAGCGAGCCACGACGTGACCGTGACAGTACTATCTGTCTGCAGCTGTGGAGGCCTGTGAATCTGCCTGGGAGATAATGGTTTCCTGCGACAGCTAGATTAAAGCTTATTTTAACTCCGTCCTTGAATTCTTCAGTTCGCAATATTACACAACCTGGACGTGGTGTAAATATCAGAGTCTAACAATTTTGTTAGGGCTATTTTCCTACGTTCCGTCCACAGATAATTTAAATGAATCAGTCCATACATAACAAATTACGGAAATACAATTTAATAAAAAATAAACCGATATAACGAAAAGGTCACTCATAGGCGAACCCACAAATGCAGGACTGCCCTTTCACGATTTACCCCTAAAAGACTTTTCCCTTGGTCTATGAGGAACCTATATACCAAGTTTCTAATCCCTAGGATCCTTCGATTAAGTGTTATCGCACAGACGGGAAAACATACAGAACCCCTTAATCACTACATTTAGAACACTACATCATTCAATACTTAAAACTTTTTATTTTTGTGAGGTCTTTCGATAGCAAGGCTATCTCCATCAGACACATCACAAAAGTAAATACAAAAGGAAAATTTGTTTTTAATAATAATAGTTAGACAAATGTGAATTTAATATTAAATACTCCTGGGTGGCGTAGTGTGTAGAATAACATTAAATCATTACTATATAAATTTTGAATGTTATTTTTGTGATCTTCGTGAAAGTAATATTGAATTTTGTATTGGTCCATCTCCTTGATTTAATACATTTTCTGTGTTTGCTTGATTTATGTAATAGGATTCCCATGCAAGTAATTATCTCTGTGTGTTAACGTGTTTTAATAGTTTTAGGCTTTCTTTTGATATTGTGTGTCCAGTATTAATACAGTTGTGTGCGACGGACGATTTTTCTTTTCTGTTGCATTTAATGTGGGAGCAATGTTCTTAATATCTTGTATGAAGTTTTCTTTGTATGAGAAGGACAGATTAACATTAAATATTCACGTAAGTCTAACCATTATTAAAAACAAATTTACTTTCTTTATTTACTTTTATGATGTGTCTGATGAAGATAGCCTTGCTATCGAAAGACCTCACAAAAATAAAAAGTTGTAAGTATTGGATGATGTAGTGTTCTAAAGGTAGTGATTAAGGGATTCTGTGTTTTCCCGTCTGTGCGATAACACCTAATAGAAAGATCCTAGGGATTTGAAACTTGGTACATAGGTTCCTCATAGACCAAGGAAAAAGTATTTTAGGGGTAAATCGTGAAAGGGCAGTCCAGCATTTGTGGGTTCGCCTGTGAGTGACGTTATATCGGGTTATTTGTTATTAAATTGTATTTCCGTAATTTGTTGTGTATTGACTGATTCATTTCAAATTATCTGTTGACGGAACGTACTAAAATAGTCCTGACAGAAATTGTTAGACTATTTACACCACGACTATTATACTATTTAGACTATTATTTGTTTGTGGTGTATATTTACACCACGTCCACGTAGTGTAATATTTGGAACTGAAGAATTCAACGCCGGAGTTAAAACAAGCTTTAATCTAGCTGTCTCATAAAGCCATTATCTCCCAGGCAGATTCACAGGTCTCCCCAGCTGCAGACAGATAGTACTGTCACGGTCACGTCGTGGCTCGCTGTTATCTCTGTTCATGGAGATAAGACGAGAGCCATGTGTTTCGTGTTCTGTTATTGCTGTTGTTGATTTTTTCTGTTTCATTTATCGCAGTAATATTGGTAATTACAGACTAGTGCAGAAATCGATAAAGAATTTAAATCTTAAGATAATTTTAACAAGTTTATAACCCTTTTAATCAGTCATGAGTCAGCGCTCAGAGAAGACGGACCTTACTGATAAGAGAGCTGTGCACCGGTTATGCTAGTAGTTTAAAACTCGCCTGTTTATGCCTGCGTATTCAAAGCAGTTATAGTTGTGGCAATCTAAGCTTGTTGTTTTTCTGTATTTTTGTACTCGATTACAACTCATACAGAAATAAATTACAGAAAAGTATCGCTCAGTTAAAAAGAAGACTATTACAAAAGAAGGTTTGAACAATGTAGTGGTAATTCAAGGACTATGTGTAAAAATTGATTAATGACTTAACAGGTCAGACTAGAGAAGTAGATAGTCAAGTCAAAATAGAGGTTAATAATACCATAATTTCTGATCATAAAGAAGTAGCCAATGAGCTAAATAACTTTTTCTTAGGTATAGTAAATAGTTTTAAACTTAGGCAGTAATGTTACAAAATCAGTTTTTAGAATTGCAGTATAAAACCAATTTTCCTGTAAAATTAGAAAGAAAATCAATTTTTCTTGAGCCAGTTTTTATCTGAAGAACTTATTGCTGTAGTAAATAGTTTAAAGAGTAACACAGCCCCAGGCATTGATTGGTATCAGTACGCAGTTAGTTAAAAGAGTTTATTTGAAAATAATTGGCGTCCTTCTTTACATTATTAAATTTAAGTTTAAAAAGTGGAGTTTTTCCTGCAAAACTTAAGGTTGCTGTTGTAATACCTATTCATAAAAATGGATCCAAAAGCCTTTGCAATAACTATAGACCAATTTCTTTACTGTCATGTTTTTTCGAAGGTTTTTGAAAAACTTATGAAACATAGGCTCCTTAAATTTTTTACATAGCACAAACTTTTTTAGTGATAAACAATTTGGATTTCGATCTGGGATGAATATAGAAAATGCATTGATAAAATTTCATGACTAATGTATTTGTTTGGATTGAATGAAGGTAAATGTGTTGCGGGTCTGTTTCTCGATATCAAGAAAAGCGTTTGATACCGTCAATCATAAAGTTTTACTAGATAAGTTGTATAGTTGTGGGATCAGAGGCAATGTATTTAAGTGGTTTCAAAGTTATTTAGTAGGAAGAAAGCAATGCGTTAAAATAGGCTCAGTTTTTAGTGAGGTGGGTGATATACAGAGTGGCGTGCCCCAGGGCTCGGTCTTGGGAGCCATTTTGTTTATCATATACATTAACGATTTTGTGTAATGCTAGGCTTAAAGGAAAGTTAACTTCCTTTGCAGATGATACTGCTTTTCTGCTATGATAAATCCAACTGGGACTTAGTGCAGTCAGATATGACAAACGACCTTCGGGCTTTGCAGTGGTGGTTTACCACAAACCATATGCTGCTGAGCGCAGAAAAAAACTAAGTTCATTTTATTTAGTCTTAAGGGTAGTTTTAACGCTTTTGAACAAGTAAAATACTCATGTGCTGATTGCCCTCGATCAACAAGGTGTTTGTGTGAATAATAAATGTACATACATAAGTAGAACCAATGAAATCAAGTACCTAGGGGTTTTTGTGGGACAAGGAGGTTTCTTGGAAAATTCATTTGAAATAAACTTAAGGGTAAAATCAATAATATTTTAAGGTACTTTTATTTCTTGAAACATTTAAGTAACAGTGATGTTTTACGAACTTTGTATTTTGCTTTGGTGCAAAGTAGGTTAGAGTACGGAATTATACTATGGGGTAACACATTTAACACATATCTAAACCCAATTTTAATTCAACAAAAACATATAGTAAGATTAATTTTGTACAAGTCTAAATTTGAACACACACACAACCGTTGTTTGTAACCCTAAGAATATTGCCTCTTAAGTATTTGTTTGTATATAAAGTTCTTAAACTGTTTTATTTAAAAAGTGGGAACATGCCCCAAAACGACAATGCTTATAAACAAAAACTAAGAAATGTTGATACTTTCATAGTACCTAAACCTAGAAATGTCTTTTTTACTAAAACCTACCTACAGTTTTTCTTGCGCCTAGAATGTTCAATTTGCTACCTAAAAAAATTAAGGTTGCAAAAAACAAGTATTTTTTTTCAGTTCAGATTAAAAAAAAATGGCTTATTAAATTAGAAGATATAAGTTTTCTATTTACAATTCAACAATAGGTTTGTCCTAGTTAATATTTTGGTCACAATTTATTTAATAAAACCAATTTAGCTCAAAGTTTTTTCTTACACACAAATGCAACAGTTTGTTCAAGCTAAAGTTAGTTTAAGTAAAGAACACATATTATTATATGCCATATCTTTAGTAATTAGAGGCTTTTTTGAAAAACCGACAACATTGTAAACTATTGCTTTCAGAACGCTCAATTTCAATGTTTAATGTGAGCAGAAGGAACCTCTAATCAGGCTCTGCCTTAGAGGCCCTATATTTTCTTGAGAAAAATTGCAGTGTTTTTAAAAAATACGTATTAGTAGTTTATAAGTATACATTGTTATTAGTGTTGTAGTTAAATACTCAAATGTAACTAATTCTTGATCAGTGCTGTATTTTGTATTTGTTGTAAAAAATGTGTTCTCAAGAAATTAAAATCATTCTTCTTCTTCTTCTTCTTCTTCCTTTAACAAAACATTCTCATTTTTTTAGAGAAAAATGGCGCCCAATTTGCAAAACTATATTGGTTGCTCATATTTGGCTGAGCGTTACTATAGCCTTTTACTTTAGAGGTTTGTATTTACTTTTGTGATGAGTTTTGATGAAGTTAGCCTATCGAAATGTCTCACAAAAATAATTTTTTTTTAGTATCGGTTGATGTGTTCTAAATGCAGTGATAAAGTTAATAATAGCCCATACAAGCTCCATCTTCAACATACAAACTTCTCTTTGACCTTTGACCTTAAAATAAATAAGGTTCTTTTGTGAGAAATAGGGTTTTCCTTGGACCATAACAAATCCATGTTCCAATATTAAAATCTCTAGGATCTTTCCATTCAGCGTTATCGCACAGAGGATCAGACGGTCTTACTATCATACAACGACACGACTCATAAAAAAAGTCCTGCCAGGTCCTTAATAATATTGATATTTCGTTCATTCAGCAAATTAAGCATACATCCTTATTGTTTTTATTGATAACGTGACATTGTAATATAATGTATTAAATATCAATAATTAAAATAGATCTCATTACCTTTCCTACGTTTTGTGTAGATAAATATGTTTTTTAAAATAACATCATGTAAGAATGATTACTACTGTTGCTCGTGTAGTAAGGGAGCTGCAAGAAAAAGGGCTGTGTACAGAAAGGATATCAGCAAGGAGCAGGACACCTTATCAACTGACCTCAGACGCCTGCCCCGCCATAGATATTGGCTGTGCTGTCTGGATATTCGCCGTGATATTTTTACTGACCTAAAAACGGTATAAAGTTTATAAAAAATTTTACTTCATGATAATTTCGTAATATATTTAATAACGACTATAGGCTAATAGTCTGGGAGCCTGGTGCTAGTTTTCATCATACAAGCGCACACCCTGGTATTTCTTGAAAACAATGGAGAGACTTCCTTTTCTATGAAAGAACCTTTTGTTGGAGGTGAAAGTGGGAAGTAATAGTAGAGTAAAGACGTCTTATTTTACCAGGCGAAGTTAGGGCTAAGAAGCCCTCTCTGACACTTAACCTGGGGACCAACGGCTTAAAGGTGACTTCCGAACCACGACCAATGGCCGGGCAGGCGGGCTGCTTCCAAGGACAGGATCACCCAGTGGTCACCCAACCAAGCAGCAGCCACGCTCGACGTTAATCTTCCGATAACCGTTGTACCCGCTACAGTGCACCATTGGGAAGGTACCTAAAGGGTTAAAATATGAAACGATATTTCTTATCTCTGATTATAATTTTTCTCAGCTTGAATAGATAAGACCTTTCCACGTTAATTTGTTATAATGCACACGGCAAGGCAAGGGTTAGCGTTAATTTAACCCCAAGGCTACAAACATTGTAAGAGATATATTTAATTCCAAAAATCGTTATATAGGAAATATTGTCTTCATAGCTAATAATCTTCAATGGGCCAGGAGCCTATAACCAATTTACGTTCTACAAGCATTTAGCCTAGTGTTTTTTAATCCATGTGGTGTCCCGTAACGCTCTGGACAAAGCTATACCACGTTATTGTTCATTATACTGCCGCGTTTGTTCAGTTTTTTATTGTTGGCTATTCGCTGAGAACCTCAATGTGGCCCATGTCTTGTCACAGTAAATCTACTCTAAATCAGTAATTTTTTATTCGATTTAAATAATATTTGTGTCATTAGATTTATGATAATACCCTCTAAAAATGCTTTCTTGTAATACTTGATCAAAACAGCTGGTTTTTAAAATATTCAAAGTTTAAAAGTTTTAATGGCCACCATTTTGAAAATACTAAAGTTAATTTGATGATAAGTTTTTCGGTAATTGGCCTTTATATCATAGACATTTGAACCAAATTTGGTATAACTAAAATTATTAGTTTTTGATATATGTTTTTGTTTAAAAAAACAAATACAGACAGAAAGATGGGAAACTAAGCATCGGAGACCCATGTTCATATGGTGAAATATGTTTTTTGTCTTGACCTGAACAATAACCTTTGGTATACCTTTGTCCAGAGAGTTACTGGACACCCTGTATAGAGAAATTTCCTCTACGAAAGAGATTGATCGTCAGCAGCGGTAGCTTTAGTGGAGCTAGAAGAAATGGTACCAAAAGGGTTTCACTCTCCTTATCTATTAATGTGACGGTGATACAGCTACTATCTATGTGTCTGACGATCGTTGTAAAGCTGTGAAAAATATGATCCGAGAAAAAATAATCGCTCCATATTTTTTACCCTCTTGATACCTTCCCATTTCGACCTCCACCAAAACGTCGTGGCTGACGATCGATTCCATCCTTGGACATCTATTGATTTCAAGAACAAAAAGGTTGTGTTTTTCCTAAAACGAATATAATGCAGATTGGTTCTTGGTTCCTATAAAGTTAACCTATAATTATACCTTTGGTAGTAAAAGTAAATTAAAAAGTTGAAATTTGGTACAATAATTATTGATCTTGTGAATACTTCGGCTACGCCGTTGGCCAGCCTGGTACACCATCCGGTATAGCGTTTTCGAGATATTTAGTACATGCCAATCCCATAACAATAAATTGTAAATATTTCAGCTGTAACAAACTACTTCTTCCAATTGAGTCGGAATGATATTTTATATGTTTCTTAAATGCCATTTCTTCTGAACAGATTAATGTTTTGGAACCTTAACATTAGCTTTATTGGTTGTTAAGAAACTGTGGGATAAGAACAATGTAAACAATAAAACTACACAAACTGAATAAAATTTACGCGTTACCTGGAAGAAGTTTGGAATATCAAAGCCACCACATTTATTACGATAGTAGTTGTTGGTAAAGAAAACAACCTACTAACAGTCGAGATAAGACTTTGTCTCTGTTTGTTGTTTATTGAGAGCAGGTCCTGCATTTAAATCAGCATGAGTCCATTCAGTACCGTTCACTACTTATCTTATCACTCGCATAGAAATCTTAGAAGCTTTTAGTAAGATTGTTTAACTTTCGACACTTCACGAGTTACAGTGGATAATTGAGTAGTTGATTGCAGACTTGAGTTTCCCACAGTTAGATTCTAATGACGACTACGTTTCATAAACTAACTAAAATAATCCACAAAAGTCGACATGAGAGTAAACATTGTATTGAGGCGTAATAGGCCTAAGGCGTAAAAAGTTTAAAATTGAAATTAAAAAAATGTGAAGGAAACAGGATTTTTCCGAATATATGCTATCGCTCAGTGATAAAAAATCATTTTCTATTGGCATCTGGTCAGTCGTAGGTGGTTGGTCGGTGAATGCAGACCTATTATGACCTGTATTCTGTAGTTCAGTTTTGATAATTAGTGTTGTGTTTAGTTTTGTATTAAGTGTATGTTTTAGAGTTAGTGAAGTTGACACACAACATGGTGGTTGTGATTCCTGACTTAAGCGTGTCACAACGCTCTGGTAAGATTTGTTTATTTCAGCCTACTTTGTAATTTTGTCTTAAGTTTACCTAACATAAGACAAAATTTTCTTTTTTTGTTGGTGTTTTGTTTTGTTATTTACCTGAAAAAGAGATCTCGAAACGTAGTGTTACTGATTCGTCTGTATCACTGAACGATGGGGAAATGTCCGGAAAAAATCCTGTTTCTTTCAAAATCCTTCCATCGTCAAAAACAAACTTTAAAAAATGTATTTACCGAACTACAACAGTTTCAATGTAAATTAAATTAAATTAAATATGTATTATTACATATTCAAATATATTGTGTATCTGTACAGTATGTATAAAAATATCGCGTCACTGTGATAGTGTAAGATAATATCCGAAACCATGATTTCAATGAAAATTTTGTAGATATGTATTGTTTGGTCCAACTTAAAGAAAAGGATAGTTTTTATCTCGATTAATAAACGTCAATTTTTTATTGCTAATTTAACGTTTTTATTAAGGGTTAAGTTATTTTCTAGAGCTTGTCAAATGTAATCAAGTTTTCTGTGTAAACATATTCTCATGACAGTACAACCATATGTTTAATTTTTTTATTCTCTTGTAAGCCTCAGCTCTTGGCTAAGCTGGCTTGTCTTATGGTCACTGTGGCTGTTACTCCTATCATGATTGGACCTCCCCGGGATTTGAACCGATGATCTCTCAGTTAGAAAGCCGTTACTATATCCACTAGTCTACGGAGGAGGACAACCACAAATGCGGGTTTAATGTGTGTGCGGGTTCAATTTATGTAACCACAATTTTCAATTTGTTTACATTTATAGTCTTGAAGACTAGAGCAATCTTGATAGTAAAATCACTTCTCGTATATACCTTTACTTCAACCACTGTTTAGCATAGAGCAAGAAAATGTCCAAATTCAAAAATTAAAGATTGTAATAAATTTATACTTTTAACTGTACATTTCAGCAAATGTTAAGTACGCAGTGCTGGGTTGGTACTGTAATGTTGACGTAAAGGACAAAGTTACTGTCTAACCTATACGAACCAAAGCCTAGAGGAAATTAAATTGGACTTACTTATTATTTATTGAATTTGAATTTAATACAATACATACTATTGCATAACTTTTACATTTGTTCGTTAAAGAATTCATAATGAGAAAAAAAATTTGAATATTATAATATACCTAATTAATTTATATATAAATAAATAATAATTGACAGAGAAAGTGAAATCCCAGTTCTAATATAAAAAGCTATGTCCAAAGGCTGTATAGTTGGCGCTATATAATTAGTATGTTAGTTTTATTTATAGTAGTATTGACGCATGCTATACAATAAAGGATATTATTATCAGGATACTATGAGTCCACCTATGATCTCTATGAGACTTTTTCTAGTTAGGTTCATCAACCTCTAATATCGAAAGCTATGTCCAAAGCCTTATATTTTTGGCGCTATATAATTAGTATATTAGTTTTATTTATAGTATTATTGACGCATGCTATACAATAAAGGATATAATTATCAGGATACTATGAGTCCACCTATGATCTCTATGAGACTTTTTCCAGTTAGGTTCATCAACCTCAGGAATACTTGCGGACGCCTTGGTGAAATAAGATTTTCTTACCCAATTAAAGGCAGGATCTACTGCAGTGAGAAGATGGTTTCATTGCTCCTCAGGGAAACATCCTGGAGCCACATAGGGCCATCCTTATTGATTTTCCTGAATGACAGCTCAGTTGGAATTTCCGTTTGGCACGTGGCAAAATGGGTGAATTGGCCTTATTTAAGGATGTCTTATAACTATCACTGATCCTAGACGTTCTAGGACATCTTACCAAACGGGAACGATGCTGATATGATTGTATGGTTATCATTGAGCACATTGAGCAAGTCTTGTGATGAAGCGACTTAAAACGCCTTCTAATCAGTAGCGTCGAAACCTGTTATTGGACTAAAACCGGTTTACTACCGGCGATCATCTGCAATTTTTATGAGTCTCGTCAAGTAAGCTCGGTTGTCCCATACCTGTTCTTTATCTGTACCGAGAACCCAGGCGTTGTTATCTTTTCCCAGCGTTTCCAGTGATGACGATTATCTCGAGTGTACTCACCCGGACACCCAAACCCAAAAATATTCACCTTTCCAGAACCCAGGCGGTGTTATCTTGAATTGTGATCTTCCCCAATACTTTACAGCGTTTCCAGTGATGACGATTATCTCGAGTGTACTCACCCGGGAAACCCAAATATTGTTCACCTTGCCAGAACCCAGGCGGTGTTATCTTGAATTGTGATCTTCCCCGATATTTTACAGCGTTTCCAGTGATGACGATTATCGCGAGTGTACTCACCCGGGAAACCCAAATATTGTTCAGCTTGTCAAGATAGGATGAGTCACGAACTATAAGCTTGTAAAACACGGGTAACTGTTCATAATAACTGACATATTTATAGCCTTGTACCTATAAATACTGAGGAATTACCCAACCATTCATTCTAACCACGCATGTATTGGTCTGCCTGACTTGGTTGTGGATATTCCAAGGTCAGGTCTGAAAAATCCACCCCCTCCCTGAGTACAACGGTCCTTGAGTGTGAAATAATTTTACTTTAAAAATGCATTGTTTGATAGCTAGCTGTTGCGTAAAATTGATTAAATTTTATTTTAAAATTGCAGTGTACCACTGGTGTGAACTCGGAGTGAAAAACTGTTTCTATGAACTCTCGAATTTCTATGCAAAATTCTTGGGTGTTTGGTTGAACAACCAAGATTTTAAAGGTTGTTATTGGAGGCCAGAAAGGATCCTTGAGTTTTTCCCACCAAGAACAATGTTAAACCTTACGGACGCCCTTATTTTTAATCGTAGCGTCATAAAAGATGTACATGATTTTTTTGTTTTTCTTGTAAATATGTATACTTTTTGAATATTTGAAAGATGAAGTACAAAAAGTTTGAAATTTTTCTAAATAATCCATATAAATATCGAAAAAACAAAAAGCGTTTCGATGCTTACTAATTATAAAATGAGACATATGACATAATTATACGAATAACAATAAGGATGTAAAACTGCATAAGATTCTTACTGCATTGTTCTTATGTTGAAAACTCTTATTTTGATGACTATGACGTAACTGATGGGGCCCAATAATAGTTTTAACATGTGAAAAACATTTGTTTGACGTAAATACTATTTCAGTCATCATTCTTAAGTTCATGGAAAATTTCGAAACAATCGTACATTAGTTTATCCGTGATAGAAGCATACAATTTTTATGCCGTACATATTTCTAACATCTAGGATTACTATAATTCCTCAAAGGACACCACTGCCAGCATTGTGGGCATCCAAGCTCGCTGTCGTCATTCCTATCATCATGTTGGAGAATAAAAAATTTCTAAATTTGATTCAAAATGTGATTAGTGACATTTTCTAGACAACTCGTCCAGGCGGTTTGTGATATACTAAAACATCACATAGACGGATATTGTGATAAGTCAGAGCTCAATCTTAATCGTATCAAAATTCCATGTAACTTATCGGTTCAATGTGCTGACCTCTGTTAGAATCTTGAGTGAAAATATCTAGAGTTGAACATCACAAGAAAGGTATTAACAATTATATTCATTGCAATGTAAGAGAATAAGAATTTATTTTTTATAAATAGTAATGTTTTCTTAATTTAAATAATATTAGCAATATAAATAACGACTGTAGAAGTGCCCAGTGACATATACTGGACTTTATGGATACTTTGAATTACACATGACGTAGCTATGGTGGGAAGGGTTTGTTCAATGTGAATGTTGAGTTAAGCTCTAGTTTAACTTTCTCTTAGTACAGCGTCTGGAGTCATGTTCGTTTGAAGAGACACAGAAAAAGCTGGCGACGAAAAAGCTCAAAATGAACCCTTTACATCGTTTCGACATCTGATAGGCCTAAGAATAAGTGAAGAAATATTCTCAATGTCTCATCAGGTGCACAATTGAGTGCACTACGACGTTTTAGGCACGATCTGTAAGCCCGGTGGAGAAACCGAGTTTTCTACACATAACGTAGCTATGGTGGGAAAGGGTTAATTCAATGTGAATGTTAAGTTTGGCTCCAGTTCACCCTCCTCTTAGTGCATTCAGTGACGTCATAGACTTTACTCATCAGTACTAAAATAAGTACTAAATTTCAAACAATCTTACACTCTTATTTTTGGAGATGTCTCAGATATGTTTAATAAATATCCAAATAAAGAACAATTCTTGCTGCTTCCCAACGATTTTTGGTATATAAATTTAATCTTGTCATTTTTCTTATTTAAGCGTTTATGTGAATACTATTACGAACTATTGATCCATTCATACAGTTTATTTAGATGTTGCACATTAACATTGATAATTTGTTTCATCATGCCATTGCTATATATACATACTAGCAGTTACCCGACGGCTTCACACGCAATTCTTAAAATCGAAGGCCGGAGTCTACTTGGTGAAAGCTTGTCTTATGATGTAATATTCTGGGCCCTATCACATTTAATTGTAGTTCATTCCTACTGCTGGGACGTCCAGAATATTACATATTAGTTATTTACAGATTTAAAGTTCCTTAAAAGCTAAATGAGTGCATAAATAAATCCAAACAGTTTTTCAGTGACCGAAGAAAAACTATATTTGAAATATAGAAAACCTCATGCGCTAAGTTTACAGGGTGTGCCAAAATACACAAAGAGCGGATGGCCGTGCGCCATCTGGTCAATTGCATCACGACTCTACCAACTGATAAAACTGGGAAGAAAATATAAAACAAAATCGACCTTAACTCCAGTTATAGTCTTAACATTCTGGAACTCATTGATAAAAGAAATTATGTACCAATTTGTTCTGGACAAACATTATGTCTTTACATAACAATAAAATACCTTTATTTTCTATGCATATTCTCATTACAAACAGTTTTTCAGATCAACTTTAGTCATTTTTTTAGGGAGAGGCAGGAAAAATGCAATTACGCACGCAGGTGGCCAGCCTGTAGTGTGGGACTCCCCTAAAAACGGGTTTACCCACTAAAAAACCTCCTCTACTCTTTAGGATTCTAACCTGGGATTGTTTATCACATTACTTCAGGCTAGGCCTAAATTTGGTTTAAGCCCGTGGGGCTCGCTCCTTATCCAGCCGCTCGGTCAAGGGATCTGGGCCACTTTGCGGTCCAGATCGGGTTTCTTTTCTAGGAGGATGCCCCGGACGAACTGTGACAAACAATCCCAGTTCCCCTCATCTTCCATAATCTTTTCGCAGACCGTGTCCACCGAAAAACACCGAGTTTTCTTGTGGACTCCAGGCGGGGCCTTTCCCAACGCGGACAGCGGAAGGTCATAATACTACAAGAATACATAATAATAATAATAATTTATTCCATCAATAATTTACAAAGTATAATTCACAATAACTTTTTTCGGAATTTACTGACCACTATTACCAGTGGTGTGGCCAGTGATATAATTTAATAATAATATTAAGACACTTAATCTAGAGTCCAGCAACTTAAATAATTATTTAAAATTGAGCCTCCAGTTGTGGTGTTTTATTTTTATTTAATTTATTTTTTAATTCTATTGGCGTGAACCAGAACTGATAGGTTTGTATGGATATCCAACTATCGTTGAATAACGCCGGCTAACAGTGATTTAATTTCCATTGGTTGCCCAACCTGTTCAGAGAGCAAAGTTCAGTTTTGCTCTTTGACAGAGGTTTGTCCAAACTGACCAACGGCTTAAAGGTGACATCCGAACCACCACCAACAGCCGGGCAGGCGGACTGCTTGCAAGGACAGGATCGCTTAGCGGTCACCCATCCAAGCAGCAACCACGCTCGACGTTGCTTGATCTGGTTATCTTGCGATAACCGCTATACCCGCGACACTGCGCCATTGACACTGTGACTTCTAGGACTATAAATAAAATCAGTAACTTCGTAAATCTCCGTAAAAACCGGACGTGGACCATTTTGACGGCAGCTTGGGGTTTATAAAATACAGGGTTCTTTTCCGTTAATTCACTACCATTAGTTTTATGGTCTGGAATTCCGTTAATTCAATACCAATGATGTTTGTACTTAAATTAGATTAAATTTTTGGTTTTCTTTAGCCTATTGTGTTAGTAGAAGTGTGTTAGATAGTTTATCACTATCTTATCAGTGATAAACGCGCGCCGCTTATCTTTTGCCTGTAATGAAACCTGCGTTAGTTCTGTCTGAGTTTTGTGTGTGTAAGCAGTCATGGCGTGATCTGGGCTTGGACTTTGCAAGCTCGAGTTAATTTTTTTTCTAAAAGAGCAAGCAGCGCAAAGCGCTGCGCAGCGTGCAAGCATCGCTTGATCTGAGTTTTGAATAGGCAAGTTAGGGTCTTTTTAGCATGTGACAAGAACCATCGCACGCCATGTCCATAACTTCACTAATTATCACTTCATTCCAGGTATTTACTATTATTAACTAACACAATTGGCTAAAGAAAACCAAAATTTAATCTAATTTAAGTACAAACATCATTGGTAGTGAATTAACGGAATTCCAGACCATACAACTAATGGTAGTGAATTAACGGAAAAGAACCAAATACAGTGTAAAGATTGACCCAAGCACTATCCAGGAAATCGGGTAGATATAATTAAAAACCAGTTTTAAGGAATACATCCAAAAGAATACTGCTGCACAACTGTCAAATTACGCTTAACATCTCATACATTGTGGACACAACTTACTGCAATATAAATTAAAACATACCTACAAATACTTCACAAACTAAAAAAAGTTTAATGTCCACGCTTGAGAATTATAAGATATATAAAGCAGTAAAAAGTGACCCCAAAAACATACCGAATGATAAGATAAACACTCAGACCAATTCTTTATCTGCCACGGCAATACATCTGGAAATGATGAGTCGGCGAATAAAGTCCGAGACATATAAGCAGGTACATTTTTTAGTATTTATAGTAAAGAGATTTGAAGATAAAATTCAAAACGTTAGTCTTTGAAGAGTTTGCTGAAGTATTGGACACAGTTGTTGGTGTCAACAAAAGTGTCGGCTGATGTTGCGCTGAAAAAGATAATCATATTGTCGAAAACTGTACTAATTTTCGATGCAAAGCGATGATTGTATGTCGTTAACGTGAAGCTGGAAAAACACGGGACTGAGGACGGATCCCTGAGGGATGACTCAATATGTTTTGTACATAGTAAGTAGTATTAAACTTAGTAGAGCTCGTGTACTCGCCCTACAAGGTTATGTGGGACATAAATCATCGCCATGGGCAGTGCGTGCGATAGATACGACACTCTGACCTATTAACCTCTTCACCCCCTGACCACCCCCTCACCAACTACCCCCCCCCCTCTACACACGAAGGCGAGATACGCCAAGTGATTAACAGCCTCCAAGAACGTTCTATTAAGATTTATCTTCCTCTCGAAGTAATTGAAGGGGGCAAATTCTTGTTAACTGAAATCAATTACAGTTTGGTGCCCTTTGCCGGATGGAGTGGGAGTCTGTAGAAAAATAACTTTCATGACACCACTTGAAAGTCTATTATAGTTGGTAAAAGGTACTTGACTTGTCAAACCAGTAGGCTGTACAGGCGGCCATCTTGGTTTTAGCCACTAAAGATCAATGCTAGGACAGATTTAGGGGTCGATTGTTCGTCTTAGAAATATGGGAATAATAAAATTTTACAGATATGAATAATCTGCATCCAAAAACATTTTAGATTTTAATAGCATTTTTAATTATTCAGGGAACCCCCTTAACTTACTTACGAAATCATTTGAAATCCGTATGATTTGCAATGCAGTCAATGCATTCCTCTATTTTATTCCAACGACAGTGCCATTTCTTATGGAATCAAAATAAAAGGTTTTTTGTTGAAAGTATGTTGTTGACGATGGAAGGTTTGAAAGGGTAGTAAAAGTTCGGACATAACTGTTATCGTTATGTTACAAAATTTATAATGTTTCGTGAGTCGAAATGTACCCTCTTCGTCAGGTGAGAAGGTAATTCGTCAGGAACTACTTGTCCAACTGTGTAGATTCTTCAACTGAACAAAAATGCAAACTATAACTAACTACGGCACTTGAAATGACTTAGACAGGAAGCAAATTAAGAGAGGCGAAAATAAACAGGTTTTGATCGAAGTTGTTTTTATTGGTTTTCTTTTTCTTGATCGGGGCACAATGCAATTTCAACTATAGCTCTCGAAATACTTTAGACAGAAAGTACATTTAAACAGACGGAATTTGACGCTTGGTCGAATTAGGTTTTTAAGACCTTTACGTATGTTCATACAACAAAACCTTGATATACCCCCATCTGGCTTACGGTGTGGCCCTTTGGGGAGGTTGCGCAAACACTCAATTTTTAAAAAGCATTCAGACTCCAAAAAGAGCGATTCGAATCATCGCCAAAATCAAATTTAGAGAGTCGTGTAAGAAAGCTTTCAAGAAATTGCAGCTGTTGACTCTGCCGTGCTTCTACATTTTGGAAACAACTTTGTTTTGAATGAGTAAATGTCCCTTAACCAGAGGCCGAGACATACACATGTATGAGACACGTGGGAGAGCTAACTACCGAACTGGGAGACACAGAACGATGGTTTATGAACACCTACCCTCGCAAGAGGGTGTTCATTTCCTCAACACACTGCCCAATTCAATTAAAGTAAAGTAAAGAAGTCTTATTTTACCAGGCCTAGTTAGGGCTAAGAAGCCCTCTCTAACACTTAATCTAGGGACCAACGGATTAAAGGTGACTTCCGAACCACCACCAATGGCCGGGCAGGCGGACTGCTTGCAAGGACAGGATCGCTCACCAGTCACCCATCCAAGCAGCAGCCACGCTCGACGTTGCTTGATCTGGTTATTTTGCGATAACCGCGGCTGTACGCACTAAAGACGCGCCTCTACGCTTCTTGGTGTCTCAAGCATTCTATAATGCAGGTGAGTTTTTGGCATTCGACTGGGAGACCGCCCAATTAGAAGACTGACTCCGTTGTACTAAGTGGGTTGCATTGGCGATGAATGAAAGGGGCGTAACTGTAAAATTGTATGAATAAGTGTGTATTGTCGTATGAATGTCAAAAAATTTAAATCCCATAAAGTTTGCCATACAATGTAAATATTGTCGCTGCAATAAAAAGATTTTAATTGACATGTTCATCCTATTTTTTATTTAGCAAACGTCTATAAAGTCTAGTATGTCTTCGGACCAATAGAAACGTTTATTATGGTAGCATATTAATTTAACATTTTTAATTATTACTTCCTTTATAGACACGAATACTCCACTTGAAAGCTGTTTAGCCAAAATAATTATCCGCGGAACTTTACACATTTGAGATTTATCTCACAAAATTTGATTGACACAATAATCTCGAAAACATTTTAGAATGTGTAGCAAGAACACGTGGGAGTTTGAATATAAAAATTGAATATAAGAGGTATGAATTTTGGAGATTATGTGTAGCAAATGTGGAATGTAAATAAATGGAAGGAATGAAATATGCAAGCAATAAATTGTGGAGATTATGTGGACTTTAAATAGGTGAAAGAAGTGAAATATAATCACGATAATTCTTGAGCGCCTGCTGGTGGCAGATATGCAACCCGCTTGGCAGCATTTTAAATGGCCAGAAATGTTCTGGAATGGGAATGGGAGGAGGAGCGTGACCTTGCCAAGAATGGTGAAAAAGCAATATTCTTATCGCCGAGTTATAAATAACTGGATTTAACATCTCTTTATTTATTCAGTTCCGTTATAATAATCAATCATTGTTTTATGAAGAATCTTGGAGCATTGGAAAAAAGTTTTACTATCACTTATAATAAATACAAATTTTCCAATATTAATTTCTTAATTGCAAGGCCTTTTGGAATCAATGATTCCATCATCAGGCACTAAAAAGTGAATAGATATTTACATTTTTCTAAATAATAGATATTTTAATAACATATGGTAAAGGATTTGGAAATATATTTATCCAGAATTACATTTCAATATTCTTTTAAATTAAGATGAGAGTAGAATTGAATTTTAAATAGGTCCGTCTTCAATATTGATAAGTTTTTCTTGACTTGTGTTAATGTGAAATGTTTCCCAAGCATTTAAGAGTAATGTATTAGTAACTTCTTTCAAAAATCGTAAATTTATTAGAGATGGTCTGGTATGGTTTGTTTATTTTAACCTAGATTTTTAGTTATGTGTTAGGTTAGTTATCCACCTGAGGAAGAGATCAGACTGCAGATCTCGAAACGTAAGTGTTACTGATTTATCCTATCACCAAACGATGGAAATGTCTGGAAATCATGTTTCCTTTATGATTCTCTCTTTGATATGACCTTTTTGAAGGATATTCAAATGCCATTTATTAGATTATGTTTTGAAATTATTAAACACATGTATGTTATACTGATTTATCATTGTTTTACTATGTGAATGGATTTTTCGGAATTATTTTGGCTCACAATAATTGATTTTCCGACATTTTTTTGATTGCAATGAAGGAGGAGGAGCTCTTCTTATTGGAATATAAATTTTCTATTATTTCACAAAAGAAAACTCACAATTATCCAATAATCCACAAATTATTGGATAATTGTGAGCTTTCTTTTGTGAAATAATATAAAATTTTTCTGATTGTTTCCATGAGCTTTTTCTATTAACGCAACTCTTTGTCAGGTTCTGAATAACAGTGTGATCCGGTCTCACGACTTTTTCTGTCTGCAAAAAGTGTCCTGAACGCTGCATTAAGACGAGTCACAAGGAATGTCGCCCTTCAATTACTTGGAATTTCATTTCCTAGGAAAAACGATAGAATTAAACTGGAGAATACAGATAAATCTCGTTTTGACCATCGGAGCTCTGATGTTACGTGGACTAATGGTAAAAGTTGTAGCTTCCTTGTGGAAAGACGTGTAAATTCTAACAGCCCCTTAGGTGAAACTCTGGGATGTTAACCCGTATCAGTAGCTACTGACAGAACTCCCAACACCATCTCACAGTTGATGGATGCTGCTGGTGACAGGATGTTGAAGAGTAGGGACTACTGGAGTCTTAGAGGACACTGGACAACTTGCACCTGTTTAGGTTTGGCACAAAGGTCCACAATATATAATAATGCATCTTGACCAGCACAGTTAATCTTTAAAATATCAATGAAAACTAATAAGTTCGACAATTAATTTACCCCACGTCTGCAAGTGATAAGTAGGATTTAATTGCAACTAGCTGTTTCCCGCGGCTTCGCACGCTTTTCGTAAGCTTTGCCCGTGTATGTGCACTTCTGGTTCAAATGAATTATATTTCCAACGACGATGTAGAGTTTGTATTGTTGCCACGATCAAGAAAATCTGTCAAAAGTGTATGTTTATAGCCATTGTCTACGTACATGTACTTTATTATAAAGTGGTCTAACACTAAAGCTTTAAGTTCAAGCAGAAATGTATTTTGAAGACAAATAGACATCAAAGCTTAGCGCCTTCAAATAGTTTTTCGCTATTTAATATACTTAACTGTCTCGTAATCGCAGTTTATAGTGTACAGGCGCTTTAAAAACTTGTAACTTTTGCAGTGACACCTGGTGGCGAGATACATCTATAGGCATAGCATATAAAACTTTTCCGTCGAAAAATAAATATACATACAAATTTTCATTATGATCGGTCAAATAGTTTACG
Source organism: Homalodisca vitripennis (assembly GCF_021130785.1). NCBI lineage: Eukaryota > Metazoa > Arthropoda > Insecta > Hemiptera > Cicadellidae > Homalodisca > Homalodisca vitripennis. The sequence continues at coordinate 112,162,428 of NC_060214.1, forward strand.
TTTCTATAAAGGACATACATACAAACAGCGAAACAGCCACCTCTCTAAAAGTATACCTATGTTACTTCCAGGAACGTGTAGAATCACTGTACAAACTTTCACGACGTTTCGTGCATTGGTTCCACAGCTATAACGGAACATACAAACAAACATTCGCATTGATGTATATATATATATATATTATATATATATATATATATATATATTCTAAAATTAAAAACATGTAGAAGATTGGACAACTTGGTTTTGCCAGGAAATATTCTACCTAAATTCAAATCTATGTTAAAATCGCCAATTAGCACTTTAAAAGAAGCTGAAAGCAAATTTTCTACTGGACCAAACAATTCTGCAATAAATCGTGCTTTTGATGGTCGATATACTGCACAAGAGTGCACAACTTCCACCCAAGAGATACTTATACTACAAGTTCTAGTTTTTGTAATGCAAAACTTGTTACAGACTTTACTCCTGAAGAGATCCAAAAGAAGTCGGCGACGAAGAAGATAAAATAATTCTTTGCATCGTTTGGACGTCAGAGACACCTAGACTAGAAATATTGTGTAATCTAGGTGAAGAGGTATTTTATTTTGTTTCATCAGATGCACAATTTCGATGATATATGGAAAATTCGCTTGCTGAATCGTGCTTAGAGATCGTTTCTAAAACATCGTAGTGCACTCTGACGAAATAATGAGAATACCTCTTCTCCTAGATTACACAATATTTCTAGTCTAGGTGTCTCTGATGTCCAAACGATGCAAAGAATTATTTTATCTTCTTCGTCGCCGACTTCTTTTGGATCTCTTCAGACGAACATGACTCCACATCCCAGTAGTAAAATCTGTGACAGCGTCAGATTCTAAACGCTAAACACAACATTCAAATAGAATCAAACTATTCCCACCATACCTGTTATGGAAAAGCTTAATAGGTTTGAATCTTGGTCTTATTAGTGTGTCTTGATATTGTGAAACGAGCTTGGGTGAGTGTGAATACACTCATATAAACACACACCAACAACTACAAATTGTCAAAAACTGGCAAAGGACGACTGTAATAAAATCAACAATGGACTTTTTTTAATTTAAATTTTTAATATACAGTATATATATATATATATATATATATATATATATATTTATATTTATTTATTTATATATAAATTGTTTTATGTGTTTACCGATCAGCAAAATAGCTTTAAATCTTTATAACATTTGGCAATAAACTTATTAAACAAAAATACTGTTGTTTGTAAAACTCACTTAAATGTCATTTAGGCTTTTTCTTTAAATAACAAACCAATATTTAAATATTATTAACACTGCAAGGCTATACATAAAAAGGCTTCTGAATTATGGTCTATTTCCCACAAAAAATATAAACGTACGAATTATAAATTACACATTAAAGGAAATTGTAAATATTAGGACACTCCATTAAAGTTCTCTAATTTCTGTGTACTAATTTTGATTTCAATTCCATCTGACGATTGAAATATAAAGTTGAGTGAAATGAGAGGTCTTGGTGTATACTATTACATAAAATAATTCAAACATATGAATTCCACTTGTATATAGTATAAATGCGATTTTAAACAATTAATTAGTATAAAAAATCTCGTTAAAAAAATATTAGTATGTGGGACGTCAATACAAAACTTTAAACAAAGAATTCTCATTTATTGTGCATTTTGCTCAAGTTACGTAGTAAATCTAATATTGTTAAGACCCAATTTGAAAACAAAATCCATCAACTTCAAAAACTGTAACATCTGCCAGAAGTTTGAAACTTCCATCATTTTCCACTGGACCGAGGAAGATGGATAGATATCATTTTTCTTTCAGATATCCGTATTTTAATTAATTTGAATTTCAAGTATGAGACGTAATTAAATTACTTCACTAAATTAAAAAGTAAACAATAAAAACACACTTCGTGAAATGCATAAACACATGTTTGTACATGTCGAGTGTATAATAACATCTTGAGACGTTTGAATATGACAATAAGTTCCAGACCTAGTTAGTCTGAAATTTTAATTTGTAAGAAAATATTTATGAATAAAAAAATTAATTAAAATGTTACCCTACAAATCTTTTATAGTTATTCGACAATACTGCCGGTCTTTAGGCCAATGATGTATTTCATAAGTGATAAACCTTTTCAAGTGATAATAATGTTTTCACTAGTGTTTACTCACCGAACAAAAATGTTTTAATAACGTCCAGTATATTAAGAAAATGTGATATATTACAGATAACGAAATAAAAATGTGTATAGTAAAACATTTGAGAAAACTTGGACCAATTCTAATTTCGGTACCCATTTTAAGATCCTTTTAATGTCCTAATCCTTTTTAAGGTACATAAGATTAATGAGATATCTCAATTTATAGACCATCTTCCACCTTTAGGCAAGAAAGGTAGGCCTATAAGCTACATAGAAACATAAATAAATAGTATTCTTGATGTAAGGTTTTAGAATTGAAGCAATTCTTATAAATTCTGTTGAATTCTATACATTAATTTGAAAATATACGATTTCTGCATGTGTACGTACGCTATTCAGGCTTATTCAATTCCTGAAGTAACTTAAATTGGCATCAAAAAGAGGATACAGACTGAATTTGTTAAATAGTTTCAAATCCAAGATCGGACAATTTGAAACTGGTTCTTATTATTTTCTATTATTTTACAAAAGAAAAACTCACAATTCTCCAATAATTTGTGTATTTCACCACGAGGCCTTTCGACACGAGGCCTGTGACGTGTTTTTCGAAAGGCCTCGTGGTGAATGAAATACACAAATTATTGGAGAATTGTGAGTTTTCTTTTGTAAAATAATAGAAAATTTATATTCCAATAAGAAGAGCTCCTCCTCCTTCATTGGTTCTTATTAGTTTGGCGAGAAATATAGAGCAGGAAATACGTTGTTTTTTGTTTAAATAAATTTGCGAGTCAAATAATTTTGTTTCAAAAATTTTAATGAAATGTGAAAGGAACACACGCGCGAATCACAAAAAGTACACAAAGCACGCACGCACGCACGCACGCACGCACGCACGCACGCACGCACGCACGCACGCACGCACGCACGCACGCACGCACGCACGCACGCACGCACGCACGCACGCTCGCACGCGCAGACACACACACACACACACACACATGTGTCAGAACTTTCAGCTGCCATCACTGGAAAATAACTTCACTTACTTAGTGTGTGTACTTAGTCTTGTTTCTGACCGACAAATCGATTTCAATGAGTAAGGAATGAATCGTTCATGTTTGCTAATATTATAAATATTTGAAATTGTTAATAAAACATAATTAAACTATAATTGAACTATTAATAGATGAACTGTGGTAGGAAGTGGGTTTATTTTTCTTACCCGACTTTTCGAGGCCAACGTCACATTTCAAAAACTTCAGGTTATATTTTACAACGTTAACCTTTCTTCTTTTAAAAAAAGCATTCACACGTAAAAACTAAGCTTAGTTCTTTGATTCTAATCCGATCACAAACGATAACATTGTGATAAAATCAATAACGGATATTTTGAATGAGAAATATAGAATTTTGTCTAAAACATAAATTATTTTTTGTACTTACTGATCAGCAAAAGAACTAACCTGAAACATAAAAATAAAATACATTATTAAAAATACATTAGGTTTTTTATAGCTTCTGATTATATGTTTGATAAAATGACTCATAGTGTAGAAGTTCGCCAGATGCTTTGTAATTTTAATTTATTAAATTTATTTAAAATCATCATAATCAACGAAAACCATGTTAATGGAAGCTGCTTGGTCTGAATTTTCTAAACTGAATTTAATAACAGATTAATTTGAAATGTAAATCTAAGTGCATATTATACCATATTCTACAATTAATTCGTATTCCTTTTTATTAAACTAGATATTCCTAAGTTGTTTTAAAACACTTGATATTCCAAAATACCTCCTAGTTTTATAGTGTTTAGAACATTTTAGAAACGGATATTGAATCCAAAATAATAACACAAATTACAGTTGTAATTATCTAAAACTTTTGTAGGTAATAATAAAAAAATCAAAACCACGATCTAACTATAATACCACTGTACTGAATTATATCACTGGGTTAATAATTGGTGGGCGGTAACTACTGTACTGAACCAGGGCCTAGCGATTCAAGGTCATCTTCAAGGTTATCAGGTTCCTGCACCTGTCCATTGTTGTCTAACAAGTAGCCCATATTTGTACCAGCACTTAACAGTTAGATCATTTCAATAGATAACAAGAACGGGGTAATGTGCAGATATAAACATTCTATTAAAATATTATTAAATGAATGATTTTATAATACTTCAGATTATAAACAAAATTATTACAAATATATTTTCGAGAACACTGTCGTAGAAGAAGTGGGAGAAGCCTTTACTTAATGTACGGTTTAGATTTTAGTTTTACCAATTAAGTTTTGTACCAGTATTTATGTTATTCGGAATTTCGCTTTTTACAACTCAAGAGCAATAATTAACAAAACTGTCGAAGTACATTCTTAGCAAAGAATATTATTAACAGATACACAATTTAGTGGGCTATTTTAATGCTTATGGTAAAAATCCAAAAATTAGAAATATTATTTTCGGCAACAATCCTTTTCTTTACGAAGATCTTCCTGATATTACATGTTACTGGCGAACATTTCCGGAAAAAGATAAAAAAGGATCGTAAATAAAGAAATATAATCCGAGAGTTTATTATAAAACTATTGTAGGAGCAATTTATGAATCTAATTTTACCAGGTTTAAAAATCCAGACGATACTATCAAGGTAATGATAGTTACTATTACTTTGCTGCCGAAAGTAAACTTTCTCCGTTAAGGATAGAATATATTTTACGTAATTTATTTTAGTTTACCTACAATGTTTAGACGTGACTAAAACATTGTTATTATGCATGCCATGGCTCATTAGATGAAGCATTGGTTTGTTTTCTAACAAACATAGCAATGGATAAGTTTGTCAAATCGATTGAGCATTTGTTTACATTTAAATTTTATAAATTACTAGCCGTTTCCCGCGGCTTCGCTCGCTTTTCGTAAGCTTTTTCCCGTGTATGAGCACTTATTAGTATTATTATATTTCCAACGCCGATGTAGAGTTTACCTTGTTGCCACGATCAAGAAAATCTGTCAAAAGTATATGATTATAGCCACTGTACATGTACTTTATTATGAAGTGTTCTAACACTCAAGCTTTAAGTTCATTTTAAAGACAAATATACATCATAACTTAGTGCCTTCAAATAGTGTTTGGCTATGTAATATACGTAACTGTCTCGTAATTGCAGTTTATAGTGTGCATGCGCTTTAAAACTTTTATCTTTTGCAGTGCCGCTTGGTGGTGAGTTACATCAATGGGCATAGCTTATAAACCTTCTCCGTGAAAAAATACATATACATACAAATTTTCATAATGATCAGTCAAATCGTTCACGAAGTCCATAAAATCGTACAAACACACAAACATCTATATACACATAGATTAATTGTACAATGCTTGATTAGTAGTGTAATGCAGATATAATGAAAATTAATATATAACTTTTATTCCATTTTGCATCAGTAACGGATTTAAAACATATAATGAATGCATTGTAATACTATTTGAACCCTGTCATAAAATCAAACCTAAGGAACAAAGCTGTGGGTATTTTTACGTTTATTACTCCAAATTGTTGCTATTCCTTGACATAATGATATGGCATTTTAACAGTGGCTTAAGGAAAAAGATAGAAATGAACACTAACATACCTCAACGATATATTCTTACCCAAACTACAGTCCGAAAACAACAAGACATCACAACGCAAAAAACCTTATAAACGCTTATTTAGGAAAGTTGCACGACCTTAATAAGAATTTGCCCCTTATACCGGAAGTAGATAGGAGTTAGGTAGGATTTCCCTCTAGACTAAAATTTCCCCATAGGCTTCTCAGTCCTACGTATTTATGTAATTTTCCTTATCGGAAAGATAAAGCAAACTCAACTATGGCACTGGAAATACCCTAGATTGAGTGTAGATTACAAGAGCCGGAAATAATCAGTTTTTTTGACCAAAGATAAGATTCCGAGAATTTACGGAAGATAAGATACGTATTTAGTTTTTTTATCAAGGCTTTACGCAAATTCAACTGTGGCACCTTAAATAATTATATACAGACGGTAGTTATAAATTGTATTTCATACCTACATATGTTCATATTTTCTTAGTTGGAACAACAAGGCAAACTTTACTATGGCACTGGAAACATCTTAAGTGAAATATCACAATTTCATGACGAGGATCGAAATAAACGCTTTTTGACCAAAGTATGTTTCCGAAGCTTATGTATTTGTATTTTGGATCGAGACTACAAGGCACACTCAGGTATAGCGTTGAAAATATAATTAATTCGAACCGGAAGTGCTCATATACATACGTACAAAACATGACATAAGAGTCAGGTTAAACTACGATACTCTTAAGCATGAACTTTGAAATATATATCTGATGTATGCCTACCTATGTTTTAAAAATGTCATAGGACTCCACCATATTACATTATAAGTGATTTTACTAAATATTATAAGAACTTCGAGTTTGAAACTTGCGTGCGAAGCCGCGGGTAACAGCTAGTTTTATTATAATTCCAAATGTTTCTTGCAAACTAAACAAGCACAAGGGCAAATTAATTTTTAAAGCACTTGTGTTCCATTGTTTTACAATCATAAACAGAAAGGCGTTTATTTTTTTAGTTGTGATGAAAAAAATACTTTTTAAGAGTCTAGCGAAATAACAATGTTAACAAATCGGTTTTGTATAATTTCTATATTTAATAATACAGGCTTATCACAAAATAAGTTTTAACAAAAGTTCCATCTTCAATATTAGTAGTAATTTTAAAAGAACCAATATCAATCAAAATCAGCAATATAAACAACGTTTGGGATAATATTTATAAAATATAACAATATAATCTGGAAAATAAGTTTTAGTTGTAAACATTTAAACAATAACTACTCACAAAAGACAAAATCTTGCAGCAAAACAGCTTTGAATGGAAAAACTGATTACAAATACCACGTAATAACAATTGGATTGGAAAACTTAAAACACGATTAAAAACGCGATTAACCGAGTCTCAGAGAAGATTGCCCAAACTAAATTAACTGGAAATCAGCCGACGAGTAAGATAACACCGGTGTCGTGATCAGATTTTATCATCACATTTTAATGGAAATACATTGTCGAAATGACAAAACCTTGATACACCATGATTGATAATAAGTGCATTACAACAATGTTGAATTAATGATTATGTAATGTAATAATAAATTTCATAATGTCACTAATAGCTTGTAATACGATGCTGTAACCTGATTGTAATTTGATAACAGCTCACATATGATCAGTACAGGCTGTACTGTGGTTTATTAATAGCCCAACTTAAATTCCCCTCCATTCAGTATATTCAGTTGGAGAATTGGTGAATTAATAGTAACAGAATATTGCATAAAATTACTTTGAAAGTAAGTATAATTAGTAATAATTCTTAGAACTTATGTTAAACTAATTAAAGATACATGAAAAAAACTAAGTATATACTATGACTTTACGTTTCAAAATGGAGAAATTTAATATTTTTAGAATCAAATATTTCGAAAACCGTTGTTTCTAACAAGAATGTTCAATTATGCGTTTAATAATAATATTAATAAAAGACGTATATCGGCCAAACATCAAGATCTGTGGAAACCAGGCTAAAAGAACATATTTACAATTATAAAAAAGAAAACATTGAAAAATCTTAATTAGTTGAACATGCTATAAAGGAAAATCACCATATAAATTTTGAATCATCAAGTGTATTTTTAAAGAATCTTCCTGGACTAAAAGAAATAAAATTGAGAGTGCATGTATGACAGTTTTAAAAGATAATTGTAATTCCCAACCTTCCGTAAATTTCAGTGACATTTTTCTACCATTAGTAAAAGAAGAAATCCATTCCAAAATTAACAATTGCAAACCATATTTTTCTACATAATTCTTTTATAATTTATTAGTTTTTGGTCTTTATAATTAGTTTATTCCATTTTATCATATGTTTTTTTTCTATTTTATACACATGTTGTTTCTGTAAACAATATCTAACTGATAATACCTTAACCGGCGAAAGCGCTTTAGAATAAATTAAATGTGGCAGAATAAAAAAATGTCTTTTGTGTTAAAACCTGCTCATTCCCATCAAGAATACAAAGCAGAAAGTATTAATACTGACGATTTATATTAGTTAATTTTCACAACACCAATACTACAGGTATTTATTGTTCGATTTAAGTAGCGCCTAGATATTATTTAGAGTAATTCACACTCCCAAAAAAACTTGAGCAAAACTTGAGAAAAATCAAAGGTTTTATACGCCGATAAGGATGCAGCTGGGTGGACATACCGTGCTTAGCGTGTGGTTTTATCTACGTCCAAATCTTCATTTTACGGCCAGAGTCGGCTGTAGTAAACGACCTTGAGCTTTTTCCTCATAAGAACATACGGATGTAAAACCCATACAATTTTGCTCCCTTTTAGTACTCGTCGAATTGAGGAAGTTGTTTAATTTTAAATATATAATTAATTAGACAAAGATCTTAAATTTTGTTGGTCTTCAATATTGAAAAAATATAAACAAAAAACTAAAAAGAATTTTGATGCGTATTAGTTTTATATATTGTATTTATAATTATATATTTCATATGAAAATATTTATGTTATTCGGAAGTTTGCTTTTTACAACTTAGAGAGTAATTACTTAAGAGTAATTAACCGCTCTGTAGAAATAAATATTAACAAAGTTTAGCAAAGAATATTAACAGATACACAATAAAGCAAGGTATTTTATTGCGTATGTTAAAAAAACCACAGGTTAAAAATATTTTCGGCAACAATTCCTTTCTTTGTGGAGATCTTTCTAATATTACATGTTTATTGGCAAAAACTTTTCGCGGCAAATAATTGTATAGCACAAATTATAAAAACAAACGACGAAAGGGTCGAAAATAAAGCAATATAATCCAAGAGTTTATTATAATCGTAATGTAGGAACAGCATTTAAATATAATTTTACAATTCTGGTTTACAAAACCAGACGATATTGAAGAATATAGTTACTATTAATTTGCCGGCGAAAGTATATTTTCTTTATTAAGAAAAAAAATATACGTAATATATTTTCGTTTATCTATAATCCGTTTAGACGTGACTCAAACAGCGTTATTATATATGGTTCATAATATGAAGCACCACTTTAAGTTGTCTAACAAAAATTGCAGTGTATACTATCAGTATACATAGACCATTATCGGACCATAGGTCTTCGACAAAAATAAGTAACACCGTTCTTATAAGGAAAACAGGATTTTCCGGAAATTTCCCTTCGCCCAGTTATATAAGAAATGCGACACTACGTTTCAAGATATACAATCTGATCTCTTTCTCAGGTGAATAACTAACCTAACGCATAACTAAAATCTAGGTTAAAATAAACAAATAATACCAGTCACGCATAAGTTAAAATTCTAAACGTAGTATTAATATATTGTATCTTTTGATTTGTACCGTTGTGATTCCTGACCTTCGCGTGTCACAACGCTCTGGTATGATTTGTTTATCTTAATTATTTGTTAGGTTAGTTATTTACCTGAAGAAGATATCAGATTGCAGATTTCGAAACGTACATTTACTGATTTTTTTGTATCACTGAACAATAATTGTAAATGTCCAGAAAATCCTGTTTTCAGTACAATCCTACCATGGTCAAAAAACAAATTAAAAAAATATTGTTCAAGTAGGAGAAACCCCAAGTTCATTTTGCTACAGCCGACTTTAGTGTTAGTACCCACCGTGGTGCGCGATGCCTCCGCACAGTTCTTGATTGATTTACAGCTGTACTTGTGTATAAATAATCGCCCCTTGAGAAGCTGCTAGGAAAGAGAGTAACAATTCATTCACGCTAAAAGCGGTTGTCAATGTGTGGGTGGGCGTTCACGTCACTCGTTGAACGTTAGCGGAACTCTATTTTTGCATGAAATTGTTGATCTACACAGCATACAATATTTAGACTCGTTCGTGCTACAATTTCATTCAGACTCTCTGTTTTTTTATTTATAAATACGGAGAGAGCCCACCTTTTCCACATAACATAGCTATGATGGGAAGGATTGGTTAAGTTTTAAGGTTTCGATTAGCTCAAGTTCACCTTTTTCTTAGTGCAGCGACAGGAATTCCAGTTCCTAAAAGTCAAATCTGTGACAGCTTCAGATATCAGACCAGAAGAATAAGAATGCCGCAGAATGTAATGTACAAAAAACGTGATTAAAACTCTTTTTAGCGTCACAATCATTTTATAGTGTTACCGAGTTTTTTGGAATTTGACTGGGAGATCACCCAATCAGGACATTGACTTCGGCACTGTAGGTGAACATTGGCAAAGGATGTAAGATACATAAATGTTGAATTGCATGTTTGGGCGTGATCCTAAAGGGGGGGGGGAATGTACAAACATTTTGCACTGAACTTTTAATATCGACGTTTGCTGCACATGTACAAAATATGTCTCTGCAATAAAAATTATTTGATTAGTGGCACTAAAAGGAAGGTGAACTAGAGTAAAACACAACATTCACTCTAAATCAACTCATCCCACCATAAGTACGTTAAGTGTAGAACACTCGGTTGCTCCACCGTGCTTAAAGATCGTGTCTAAAAAATCGTAGTGAACTCAATTGTGTAACTGATAAGACAATGAGAATACCTCTTCACCTATATTACACTATATTTTGTGGAATGGGTTTCTCTGATGTAGAAACGATGTAAATAGTTTGTTTTAAACTACTTCATCGACATTTTCTATCCGTATATTTTGAGCTCTTCATTGAACAGGACTCCAGATTTCAGGACACAAAACCAGACGCTGCTCGAAGAGGAAGGTAACAAATACTAATACACGATAGCACTTGTGTACCAGTAATGTCCTGGGTCTAATATTAAAAATGTTAAAGGAGACTTAATAAACAACATACATTATCTCGTAATTAACGAGATATACAACAAGAGCGGCATGTACAGTACAGCGTGTGCGTGTCGTCATTACTCTACACGGTTATAACGTTAATGTTATCTCCACAGATGTCCATACACCTAGTACCTGACAAGATAGACAACAAGAGCGGCATGTACAGTACAGCGTGTGCGTGTCGTCATTACTCTACACGGTTATAACGTTAATGTTATCTCCACAGATGTCCATACACCTAATATCTGACAAGATAGACAACAAGAGCGGCATGTACAGTACAGCGTGTGCGTGTCATCATTACTCTTCATGGTTATAACGTTAATGTTATCTCCACAGATGGCCATACACCTAGTACCTGACAAGATAGACAACAAGAGCGGCATGTACAGTACAGCGTGTGCGTGTCGTCATTACTCTACACGGTTATAACGTTAATGTTATCTCCACAGATGGCCATACACCTAGTACCTGACAAGATAGACAACAAGAGCGGCATGTACAGTACAGCGTGTGCGTGTCGTCATTACTCTACACGGTTATAACGTTAATGTTATCTCCACAGATGGCCATACACCTAGTACCTGACAAGATAGACAACAAGAGCGGCATGTACAGTACAGCGTGTGCGTGTCATCATTACTCTTCATGGTTATAACGTTAATGTTATCTCCACAGATGGCCATACACCTAGTACCTGACAAGATAGACAACAAGAGCGGCATGTACAGTACAGCGTGTGCGTGTCGTCATTACTCTACACGGTTATAACGTTAATGTTATCTCCACAGATGGCCATACACCTAGTACCTGACAAGATAGACAACAAGAGCGGCATGTACAGTACAGCGTGTGCGTGTCGTCATTACTCTACACGGTTATAACGTTAATGTTATCTCCACAGATGGCCATACACCTAAGTACCTGACAAGATAGACAACAAGAGCGGCATGTACAGTACAGCGTGTGCGTGTCGTCATTACTCTTCATGGTTATAACGTTAATGTTATCTCCACAGATGTCCATACACCTAGTACCTGACAAGATAGACAACAAGAGCGGCATGTACAGTACAGCGTGTGCGTGTCATCATTACTCTTCATGGTTATAACGTTAATGTTATCTCCACAGATGGCCATACACCTAGTACCTGACAAGATAGACAACAAGAGCGGCATGTACAGTACAGCGTGTGCGTGTCGTCATTACTCTACACGGTTATAACGTTAATGTTATCTCCACAGATGGCCATACACCTAGTACCTGACAAGATAGACAACAAGAGCGGCATGTACAGTACAACGTGTGCGTGTCGTCATTACTCTACACGGTTATAACGTTAAATGTTATCTCCACAGATGGCCATACACCTAGTACCTGACAAGATAGACAACAAGAGCGGCATGTACAGTACAGCGTGTGCGTGTCATCATTACTCTACATGGTTATAACGTTAATGTTATCTCCACAGATGGCCATACACCTAGTACCTGACAAGATAGACAACAAGAGCGGCATGTACAGTACAGCGTGTGCGTGTCATCATTACTCTCCATGGTTATAACGTTAATGTTATCTCCACAGATGGCCATACACCTAGTACCTGACAAGATAGACAACAAGAGCGGCATGTACAGTACAGCGTGTGCGTGTCATCATTACTCTACACGGTTAAAACGTTAATGTTATCTCCACAGATGTCCATACACCTAGTACCTGACAAGATAGACAACAAGAGCGGCATGTACAGTACAGCGTGTGCGTGTCGTCATTACTCTACACGGTTATAACGTTAATGTTATCTCCACAGATGGCCATACACCTAGTACCTGACAAGATAGACAACAAGAGCGGCATGTACAGTACAGCGTGTGCGTGTCATCATTACTCTTCATGGTTATAACGTTAATGTTATCTCCACAGATGGCCATACACCTAGTACCTGACAAGATAGACAACAAGAGCGGCATGTACAGTACAGCGTGTGCGTGTCATCATTACTCTACACGGTTATAACGTTAATGTTATCTCCACAGATGGCCATACACCTAGTACCTGACAAGATAGACAACAAGAGCGGCATGTACAGTACAGCGTGTGCTTGTCGTCATTACTCTACACGGTTATAACGTTAATGTTATCTCCACAGATGGCCATACACCTAGTACCTGACAAGATAGACAACAAGAGCGGCATGTACAGTACAGCGTGTGCGTGTCGTCATTACTCTACACGGTTATAACGTTAATGTTATCTCCACAGATGGCCATACACCTAGTACCTGACAAGATAGACAACAAGAGCGGCATGTACAGTACAAGCGTGTGCGTGTCATCATTACTCTTCATGGTTTATAAAACGTTAATGTTATCTCCACAGATGGCCATACACCTAGTACCTGACAAGATAGACAACAAGAGCGGCATGTACAGTACAGCGTGTGCGTGTCATCATTACTCTTCATGGTTATAACGTTAATGTTTATCTCCACAGATGGCCATACACCTAGTACCTGACAAGATAGACAACAAGAGCGGCATGTACAGTACAGCGTATGCGTGTCATCATTACTCTACACGGTTAAAACGTTAATGTTATCTCCACAGATGTCCATACACCTAGTACCTGACAAGATAGACAACAAGAGCGGCATGTACAGTACAGCGTGTGCGTGTCGTCATTACTCTACACGGTTATAACGTTAATGTTATCTCCACAGATGGCCATACACCTAGTACCCTGACAAGATAGACAACAAGAGCGGCATGTACAGTACAGCGTGTGCGTGTCGTCATTACTCTACACTGTTATAACGTAAATGTTATCTCCACAGATGGCCATACACCTAGTACCTGACAAGATAGACAACAAGAGCGGCATGTACAGTACAGCTTGTGCGTGTCGTCATTACTCTACACGGTTATAACGTTAATGTTATCTCCACAGATGGCCCATACACCTAGTACCTGACAAGATAGACAACAAGAGCGGCCATGTACAGTACAGCGTGTGCGTGTCGTCATTACTCTACACGGTTATAACGTTAATGTTATCTCCACAGATGGCCATACACACCTAGTACCTGACAAGATAGACAACAAGAGCGGCATGTACAGTACAGCGTGTGCGTGTCGTCATTACTCTACACGGTTATAACGTTAATGTTATCTCCACAGATGGCCATACACCTAGTACCTGACAAGATAGACAACAAGAGCGGCATGTACAGTACAGCGTGTGCGTGTCATCATTACTCTTCATGGTTATAACGTTAATGTTATCTCCACAGATGGCCATTACACCTAGTACCTGACAAGATAGACAACAAGAGCGGCATGTACAGTACAGCGTGTGCGTGTCATCATTTACTCTACACGTTATAACGTTAATGTTATCTCTACAACAGTCCATGTACATCGTACCTGAAGAATATACCCATACAAGAGCACACTACTTGTTTCATGTTTAAGCCGGAGAAGAAAATTGTAATCAGAGGAAGAAATGTCGTTTCATTTCAACCCTTTTTGTGTCCTTTACTTTGATCTTTACCAGAACTAGCCCTCTGTCGATTACTAGAAAAATCAGTTTGTGTATTTATATCTGCACATCGGTTTTCACTGGCACCTTCACATTAGTGACTCACGCCATGCAAATATAGTTATCTGCTGGTGTAAAGCTACACGTGCTCCCTGAGTCAGTAAGATAAGAGATGAGGATCTCCCGCCAAGGTGGAGACTTGAGCATTGGCCTTGAGCTGAAAGTGTTATAAAGTACATTTGGCTTGGCGGATATAAAGTATAATGAAAGCTCGAGGGGTGAGTTCAAGATTTTACATTCTACACAATATTTGGAACACATAAATAATTTTTGGAAAATACATGTAAACGTATTTCGTAACTGATTTACTGAATGATTCATCAATGTCCGGCAAAAACCCATGAAAAATTGAGGCATAAAATTTGGTACTTAAGTGTCTTGTGCCTTAGAGGCGCTCTAAGGAAGTACTTTTCCCTACGTCCTCAGGGCTCAACCCTACTGGTCTCTAAGGTTGCGAAAATGTCCATAAGATATGCATTGCAGCAAACAAGTGTTATTAATATTAGAGCCTGTTAATATGTAATGAACTGTTCTTTTTAAACATTATAGTATGACGCTAAAAAAACGCTAACAACCAACCAACAACAACCAAAACAACAAAACCAACTATGGGCTAGACTTAGATATCAAAGAAACTTTACAATATTTATAACTTGCCCAGCTTGATATCAATGATTAACCGCTGAAATGGAGGAAATAATTCTCCCCGTGTGTTTATCAGGAGCCAAACCCAAATGTTGAAGCCACTTTAAATCTAGTCACTTGTAAAACATGTCTCCCATATTTTTCTCATATTCGTCGCCATTTTCAGTCTCAAAATATTAGTCACTTCTTCGTGTTTTTTGTTTAAATTAAAATTACTATAACTAATAAGTTGAAATCATATGCTAAGTTAAATAAATTGTAATATCGAATAATTCCTCCGGATAAAAACATCGAGCTATTCGATAACAACAACCGAATGACGAGTGTAGGCCGCTTATTAAACTCTACCCATTATTTCACCCTTAGGAAAGGGATGGATTCCAGTCCTAGAAACGTAGAGTTGTCTACTTATGCGATATGTAAGTATTTATGTAAGATAATGCGTTGGAACATATCCGCGATCTTGTTATCTTTTCAACTTATCCATTATCACACTTTAAATAACACACTTTAAACAAAGGGTCAATAATAGATCTTTGCAAAATTGAATTCCAAGAATATTCTACAACTTTATCTAACTAGGGCTGAAATACTTTTAAGATATAAATCGATAAGATAAGATAAGTAATCTAACATGGCATTCAAAAACAAAAATAAATCTTTAGCCGTAACCCATTGCTATTACGATGTACAAATCCAACATTTACTCAGATTTTTTTATCAGAGAAACATTGTTGTCAGTTAGCTTCTGTATCTGGGCCATATGATAAGATAGTTACGACAGCATACGAGAGGTTAAGCTGGGCTTAGTTAATGAAATGAATTTGACGTACTACGGGTGTAATGTGAAATTAAATTCAATTTCTTGTGGATGTGTTAACCAGAAATGGGCACCAACAGATGTTTCAGTAGTGACAGCCTAAAAACAGTAAAAAAAAAACATTCATCAGTGTCATTAGAGCACGGCTGTTCTCTTTATCCCATCCAGATATTCTAACCAAGTTGCAGTATTTACTTTATATTGTTAATATCCATGCATCCGTTGTTAATTGTAAAGTCTTGTTAGTATTCATGATGTAGTGCTTGGATTTGATTATTGTTATTTAGGTTTTTGAAACCCCTACTAGTTGATTGTTACGTTATTATTGTCAACCTTTAAGTATTATTGTGAATTATTATACTATATTAAATTAAAGTATATTGTTGACATCAATATCGATAGAATCTTGCACTTTTGGTGTTTTTCTTTTGATTAGATAGCACATTCAGATTGTAAAATTTGCTTATTTTGTTGCTTTATTTATAGCTTACTTGTTGTTTTTGATCAAACCTTTACTATCGTTATTATTTATGTAGGCCTAAGTTATGCTTAAGTTGTTATTTAAGTTATAATTTTCTTTTACTGTTCAATAATGATTGATCATTACTCGTTAAGTACAATATTATTACTAAGTTGTCTAATGTAATGGCATTGCCTTTGGGAGTTAAATAAATAAATAATGAGTTTGGCTAGTGCTAAATTATCGAGGTATATTGTGCTACGTAGGCGTTTTGCTCATTTAGAACAAGAAGCTGAGGAAACACCTCATTGAACTTGGTCCAAAAAAGTAGGTCTTCAGGATGGGTAAGATTGTGACACGCATAATGAGGTAATCACAACAGCAATGTTACGTCTCCACGCGTTGTGGCTCTAAAACATGCACTTAATACATAACCTTAATTATGAAAACAGAAATAAAAAATATAGAACACAATAATTGGTCTGCACTGCGCGACCAACCACTGAGAACTGACCAGAGGCAAATAGTAAATTACGATCGGCCCTGTTAAAACAAGATGGCGGTAAATCAGGTTAGTTATCCACCAGAGGAAGAGGTCAGATTGCAGATTTCGAAACGTAGTGTTACCGATATCTTTTCACACTGAGCGATGGTAAATGTCCGAAAAATCGTTAGTGCAAGCCATTAAAATTATAGTTATTGAATTCCCGACTAGACCATGACAACATTGTCGACAAATTTATGGAACCCAATTCGTACCTAATATTTATCAAAAACACTACACCTATTACTAACAACAACACCACCACTGTTTTACTAGGTCTAATTAAGGAATATCGGCTAATTACTTCCAATTGCGTTCTGAGTTTTTCACACCGAGTCGGATGGCCAATACTGCCTGTTAATTTTGGAACATAAAGTAGATCTCTAAATCCGTAATGTATAGTCACAGTTTCTTGTATTTATTTCCCTTAGAATAACACAACTACAGGTCAGTATATTCAAAATACATTATTACGCGTTGAAAACAATTTTGTAATAAAACTTATATATGAAATAAAAAAGTTTTATGATTTACCAAGAGCAAAAATGCACATTGAAATGTATTTATATAATTCAAAATGTGTAATTTTAAATTAATAATTTTTTTTAGATTTTAATTACGATTCATTTTAAAGAGAAAAGAAATGTAGAAAAAGTAAAGTTTTTAATTTAAATAATATTAACTATATACATAACGATTTTTAGAACATCCCATGTACTGGGTTTTGTGGATGCTTTGGATTACACAAAACGCAGCTATGGTGGGAAGGGTTTATTCAATGTGAATGTTGAGTTTAGCTCCAGTTCAACTTCCTCTTAGCGCAGCATCTGGAATATGACACTGTCACAGACTTGACTCCGAAAACCTAGAGTCATGTTCGTCTGAAGAGGTTCAAATAAATCGGCAGTGAAGAAGCTAAAAATGAAAACTGCTTACATCGTTTCAAAATCAGAGACACTAAAATTTAAGAAATATAGTGCAATCTATGTGAAGAGGTATTCTCATTGTCTTGTCAGGTGCACAGCTGGTATTTGAGCTTCTTCGTCGTCGAATTTGATTGGATCTCGTTAAACGAACATGACTCCAGGATTCAGGAGTTAAGTATGCGAAAGCGTCAGATTCTACACTTAAAATTATCCTCCTCCTTGAACTTTTTCTAACCTCAGATTCGTCATTTGGGGCTTCTAATGAAAGTTTTTCAATACGCCATTACCCTTTTTCCTTTTTTAATTTCAAACTCATCACTACTTTAAAACTTGGCAACTCACAATGTTCTCTGTAACAACATAAGAGTTAATGATTAAGGGATGACTTTAGGTCAAATGGGGTTTTTGGAAACCGCGACTGTATAAAAAATATAAAACTCTGACAGAATAAAGCAACAACATGAATAAATTGTGTTATTGTTTATCACTTCTCTGAAAACACAAAAAATGAAAATACAGTGAGATAAGCAACCAAATACAAAGAAGGATCATTTACATAGGCAATCTTTACTGTTTGTAATACTTTTTTGTACGCTTCTGTTATGGTTTGGTAAGCGGTGAAAAGTACTTTTTTTAACAATATGTATTTTAAATGGCCATACGAGTACATACCCTCTTTGGATTTTCAATTACAAAAATATATTACCTCAATAACCAAATTGGTGATTAACAAGTAATTACACATGTGTTTAAAAATAAACTGCTAGAAATCCAACTATAACCGCCTCAATCACTAGACTAGCTAATAACTTTTGGGACAATTCCTAAGAATTTCCAAGAATCCGCTATTTCAAATAGTAACAGACAGTAGAAGACATAAAATCCCATTAACAGCATCAATCCTGTTTTTCTCCTCCTAAAATGATTTCAACGTTTCCCAGAAATTCAGACCACAGACGTAGGAACTGTAAAAACCTATTGTTGCATTATTCAATTCGGGGTAGAGACAAATGAACGTTATTTTAGGGATACGACAAGAATAATTGGCAGCAGTGGCAAAATTGACAACGTTATCTTTTACTGATAAAATGATGAGGACACGGTTGCCTTGACGTTGTCGGCCGAAGTTTTGTCTTTTACAACTTCCGTACAGTTCATACATACCCAATTATTTGAGTTTATCACATTTATAGTCACTTTTTACATACAACGTTTTAAGTAAATCCGCTATAATTCTAAAAGTTGTTGAAGTTTAAATCCTGTTTTACGTACAACCTGCTGCATATAAAGGTATCATATCATTAATTATTTATCTAGCCATTTATTTCACACCATTGGCGAATGGCATAATTGCCTGTTTTTTTCACTTTTAGTGCATTACTGCATTTTTTTATTCTGAAAACTTAACCACGGAAGCAGCCCAGGTCACGTTTCCCATCAGCAAAGACTGTCACTAACAGCGTTTAATAAACGTCAAAACAAATTGCTTTTGGAAATTGGTCTTTTTTGAGTTGAATACCTTTGACTTTTGTATACCTTCGAAATTTTAATGGTGGTAATCAACTTCAATTAAATTACCATAAACATGGGATTGACGATTGAAATTATCGGGCTTCACGAATTTTATAATAGTGTCATTATATTGCAACAGAAACGTTTTAAACAATTATAAATCAATTCTTTCATACAAATTGTTAAACTCTTTCCACTAAAGTACTTTCAGGTGTAGGTTAAATGCCTATTTAATCATGGTAAGATTAAAATTTCAAATAAATTGTTTACAATAACGGATTTACAAACGTAAGTCGCGTTAGTTTATACATAGAAAAAATAAACATTATGTAAATGAGATAAAGTTAAACTTATGATAAAGTATACTCAAGATAAAACATAATAATATATAAATATTACGTGATATTGAGTAATTGAAATTGATATTTATGTTCCCCTTTCAACTTAAAAATGTATACTAGAAGTTTATATTTATAAACTAGCGGGCCCGGCGCGCTTTGCTGCGCATTTCAATAATTTTTTGCAAAAGTTGCCCGCGGCTTCGCACGCAATTTCCCGTTGAAAACAGTACACTATATTCACTTATTCTTTTTCTATCACATTCTAAACATTGCTGAGATAATTGATAGTCGTTCCATCGTGAGCCTCTTGGGCGTATTATGAAGGTATGTACCATATTCCTGCCTCTATCTAGCTGTTACCCACGGCTTCGCACGCAAATCTTAAGAATCGAAGTCCTTATATTACTTAGTAAATTTTTTTTTTACTATAATAAATTTTAGATTAAATTAGTTATATCTCCGATGCCACGATTGAGCTTGCTTTGTTGTCTCGATCGAGAGAATATGTACACACGGAGTTTTGAGAACCATACTTCTGTCAAAAAAAACAACTAAGGTTGATTTTATAACATTCTTTATATTTGTAGCCAACGTAAGATAGTAATTATGATATCTGCATTACTCTTCTGATCAAGCATGAGCATGGTTTATATTAAATAAATATTGCAGTTAAAGGTGAATTTTTACGTCAAATTTGAATTGTATTATCTGGATAGTAAAGTCTATGTTTAACAGTGATTGCAAAAACAGTTTAAACAAAATTTGTCGTTTCTCTTAAGCTTACTCTATGCTTTAAAACTATAAGTGTAATATATGTTTACAAAGAACAGCTGATTAAAAAATTTGAAAAGACGTTAACATATGTTTGCTGCAATGCATTTCTTATGGGTATTTCTGTAACCAGTGGGGCGGAATCCTGAATCGGGAAAGGGATGGGCATAGCTTATAAACCTTCTCCGTGGAAAAATACATATACGTACAAATTTTCATCATGATCGGTCCAATAGTTCACGATTCCATAAAGGACAAACATACAAACATTCATTTTTATATATATAGATATACCAACCCATTCAAACACGCAATGAGTATGTTACAGTTGAAATGCGAGTAAACACTCTCCCTGGTGAAATGCCGTGTCTTGTTTTTTTACGATTCCACGAATAGTTCATGACGCGTGAATTCCCAGAAAAATAATTTTTCATCGCATAACCTGTGTAGCATACATTTACGATGTTTGACCCGCTTTATTTTGAGAGGAAGGGGTTTCTATTCCTGTAGCCAAGCGTTTTTGAAGGAAACTTCCCAACGTTTTTATGACCTCCCCGGGTTTCGAACCCGTGACCTCTCGGTCAGAAAACCACAGCCTTACCCCTACGCTAAGGCGAAGGTCAAACAGATGAATTTTGAGATCAACATGTGTGGGAGAGCCTGATGGTAATTTTTATAGTTTATTTCTTAATACCTCGTCTTTCTAAACTAGACACCGGTTGTCGTATAAAGTAAAATGTAAAGTTAAAATTTCAATAAACGTTATACTTCCCATAAACTTCATTAACGCTTGTATGTTAACGATAAATAATAATAATAAATACGAATATATTATTTTATATACATAATTTTGTAATTGGACGAGATAAAAAAACATTTGTTGTACTTAGTTTTAGATTTAGCTTCAATAACCTCTTTTGAATATAAGGCTACGGTCAGATTCCGTTATATGCCCCCAACGCATAAACTTTTTTCAATGAACTTAGAACGTTATAAAACGATTCCAGGTATTGCGATCGGTATTGTTGTCGCTGTTATCTTATCTTTCTCGAGAATCCCGATTACGGCAGGCCGCGCGGCGTCACATGATTATTTAAGTTTTTTACACGGTACATAATTGCCTTTCCATTACAATTCAATTTATATTTCTGATCAGCCCCTCTAGAATTTGATATTTTACTGATAGGTACTATCTCGAGGGATGTTTTTCTTTCGTTGATGGCCGGAGGCACTCGCATTTTGGGTGGCGCAGTGTGATCAAGAATAAAAACCAGTTTTGTGCGTTTTTTCAATAAAGAGTTTAGTTTTTGTTGAATTTGTGTGTTTGGAGAAATGTAGGGGTCTGTTCGATATAATACGTAAGTACCCTTTTTTCTTAACTAGTAACAAATTGTAATTCATTATAATCATCCGTAAATGAAAAATTAGCGTTGGGAGCATAATGCTAGTTCTGTTACTCGACTACATCGTTTTATAACGTTCTAAGTTCATTGAAAAAGTTTATGCGTTGGGGGCATATAACGGAATCTGACCCAAGGTTACTATTTCAAAAGTTTAAGATACCATCATTTTGGTAAAAACGTAAAATAAAAAATAAATGTCAATTTATGTTGTAATAAAGATGTACCAAAAGACATTAGGAATAATTTTTATCATTATACAAATTACATCCTCTAACAGTAGGCTAATGAAGGAGGATGAATATGGCTTACGGAAATGTGACTTTGATAAAATTTGTGCATATGAATAAATAAGTTGCCTAAATTCGCAATTAAATTAGCCACGCATTTGTAAAATAAATCATTGTTTAAACGAAAATTTAAGTTTTGTATTCCTTAATTATTTGGCTAACAAGATTGACATTTTCAAGCTTAATTTTGGGAAAAGGGACACAAAAGATGCCCAAAGACACTACAGATCGTTGTATGACATTGTAAATTAATATTTGTTACAAACATGTTTATGTAATCCTCGAATAGATCACTATACAGTACATCAATGTTAAGCTTATATGAATGACGTAGCATTGAATTATCGTGAAAGGTTCTCACGTTTGGTGTTTATGTTAATGATCAAGAACAGTAAAAGATGTTTAGTTTAGTGTCAGGCAGGTGGAGCTATGATCCAGGATGGCTAACCCACCAGCAATAACATCTTTGTCCTTGTGTGATGTGGCCAACAACGGAAGTAAACCTTGACATCTACATTTAGAAATAATTACAGATGAAGAAGGCCATATTCATTTAACAGATGCTATCCAATTATTTGGGATTCTTTCGTTGTACGCCGCCTAAACGTATATACAAGCAAAGCGTACGCCTATAGATTCGAATTGAAATATAAGAGTAGTGCCCTCTTCCTCTTAGTGCAGCGTCTGGAATCTGACGCTGTCACAGACTACCAATGGCGCAATGTGGTGGAAAATGGAATTAAATAAAAATGTTCTTTATTAGAGGCGAATTTAGGAACTATGAAGTCCTGTATACCACTTAACCGCATAAAACATTTTACTAACATACAGGGTGGCTGGTCATCAGTGTTAAAAAATGTTACATATTACAGCAATTTCTCAACTAACTGTAAACGGATTTGAGTAAATTTGTAGATTTGTAAACGGATAATGACGTAATTTTCGTATTTTACATTAAATTTTGAATAGAAATAAGTGAAAATTTTAAAGGATCAATAATAAAAACTCCATTGTTAATAGTTCTAAAGTTTAAAATTTAAGTATCTGTTAAAAACATGGTTATTTTAGAAAAATTTAAAATAATTGTTCTTGAAGCCAATTTTTTGACTTGGAACCTCTTACATGCATCATTACACTTCATTTAATTTGTAATTTCGCCCAAAAGTTTTTGTAACACTGATGACCAGCCACCCTGCATAGAGGGTGTTTGCTTTGAAAACTTCAAACTCGTATTAAAAGACTTATAGCCCAAGTATCAAAATTCTGTAAACGGGAGTGTATAGTACTAACTAATTGGGGAACAAAAAAATGTTATTTTCAAAATGGGGGTGATACCAAACGGCTTCGCCGATTTCAATTTTTTTTACTAAAATACAGACATTTTTATGAGCTTCAATTTGAGGTGTAACGAGGTATTAGTTGCCATTTCAAAATTTTGGCTTTGGGTACGGGGGGCATGGGTGAGCACCTCCATTTTGAAAATATGTTTTTTTTGTTCCCCCAATTAGTACTATACACTCCCGTTTACAGAATTTTGATACTTGGGCTATAAGTCTTTTAATACGAGTTTGAAGTTTTCAAATGAACACCCTGTATACATATGTAACCAAACATAAATCCATTTACTTAAACTATATATTAAATGAACCTTAGCTTAAAACAAGCATCAACAATTAATGTAACTTTATACATATTTACACTACTATTTCAAGACACACTCACTGTCATTCAACTTCCAATGCCCCAAGTACCACACTCCAAGGCCGCCAACCACTATACCCCCTGACGCCCCTGATCTTCGCCCCGAAGAGAGCGCGCTTATCGATGGCTTTCATGTTTACACGTAAAGCATTCCACAATCGACAGGCAGAAACTGTAAACGACTTACTAAAGGTAGTTGTTCGATGAATTGTGATAGATAATAAGGACGTACCCCTCCTTGTACTTCGTTCACTTGTTTCAGACATAAATTGCAAATTGTTTGATAGATAACTGGAACAATTTGTATTTAAAAGAGCGAGCAACAGAGTGAGTGAGTGATAGTTTCGAAGATCTTGTAATTTTAAGATAGATAACTGTTTTGAGTAAGGCGTTACGTGATCATCACGTCTGAGATTGAAAATGAACCTAATGCAAATGTTCTGAGCACGCTGGAGTCTATTTGAAAGCTCCACAGTCATGTCATTAATGACTATGTCACAGTAGTTGAAGTGAGGCAGTACAAGAGTCTTTATCAGCAATATTTTAACATCCTGTGGTAGATATGAAGCCAGCCGCTTGAAGCTGTGAACCCTATTACATATCAAAGAAGCCTGTTCAGTCCATCTTAAGTGTGTGTCAATAATAATTGTAGGACTGTAGGTCCACGCCTATTTTGACGAGGGTGGCTGACGTCACTTTTCTGCAGGGTAGGACAGTTAGTCCACGCCGACACCTGCGGACTAACTGTCCTACTTTTCTAAACTGACCTGGCCGTGCATTAGTTTTTCTACCTGCACTTATTCTTTATTTTGGTCAGTGATGCTTCCACTACATTCGCACAGCGTACTGCTAAAGCAGTAAATATTAACAACAGTTTACTCAAGCTATCACATATGAAGTGGATTACCAATAGGGATTGTATCTTAACGAATTCCATATAGCATTATATTACTTTCTGATTAATTTGGCATTGTCCTAATGAATCATAAACATCTACAGTAAGTTTGTATTAGTTATTCCGTATATTGGACCATCGTTTGTATAATACTGTATATACCAGTAGACACTATAATCGTTAAAGACATTCTTAAGTTAGAAATGGCGTAACTAACCTGACTTTATTTTATGTATACAATTTCGTTTCATTCTTTTTGCAGCTGTCTTATGTAGTGTACTGAAAATTATTTAGCAGATATAGAGTTTAGATCTCGAAACATCCATTCAAGTGCTGCAGTGTGAGTACGACGATCCCTTATCAACCCCTCGTCAAAAGAAACCCGTGAGTCGGATAGTGGGTCCCAGGCCGGGACCGCGACCTACTGTCCACCCTTTAAGAAGTAGGTAAGAAATGCTTCCGGCAGTTTTATGACGTGGACCTACAGTCCGTTTACCGTCAATAATAAGTCCTAAACTTTTTACTTTCTCTGAGTATTCTAGCTCTTGGTCATTTAGATTTTATTTGGGAGCCGTAGTAAAGTCAATGTTACGAACAAGCTTTTGGATGACCTATCATAATACACTCAGTTTTGTCTACGTTTAATTTTAGTCCATGTTTCCAAGTCCAGTGAGTTAAAAGCGTCAATATCGGAATTCATGAGAGTCACACAAGTCTGTATTCCTGTAGTAGATAACAACAACGGTTATTGCAAGATAACAGATCAAGCAACGTCGAGCGTGGCTGCTGCTTGGATAGGTGACCGATGGACGATCCTGTCCTTGCAAGCAGGTCGCCTGCCCGGCCATTGGAGGTGGTTCGGAAGTCACCTTTAAGCCGTAAGTCCCCAGGTTAAGTGTTAGAGAGGGTTTCTTAGTCCTAACTTCGCCTGGTAAATAAGACATCCTTTATTATACTTAACTTTTAAACTTGATTCAGTACTGTACATTAAATCAGTTTGGATAAATGTTGTAGATGGAGCTTATATTGGTTACTGATTTTACTTTTATTTTTTTTTGTGAGGCCTTAGCTGTGATGTTTTTTTTTTTTTTTTTTGGCATGCAAGCTGTGATTGCTCTAAAACATGTTTGTTGGAAAGCTATTATTACAAAATAGCCAAAGCAGGAAGCTTTGAGGACAGGGAAGAGAGGTTTTCTAGTCTGGAACACAATTTATACACCAAAGAGACTGTGGCTGGAAGTGGAAGATAGAGATAGTGAAAGTGACTTCCACACGGTTGATTCCAGACAAGCACCAACTCCAGTGCTACTTTATATATAGCCTATGTTTTCGGCACCATTAGCCGTATCAGCCATGTTTTGTGTTTGGTTAAACGAAGAGCTGTTATGTTTCATCAAGCGACATTTTAAGTGCCGGCTGTAATGAAAGGACTAACCCCGATGGAACAATGTAGAAGCTTAAATAATTTAAGTTCTCATTTTTATCGGTACTTGCCGATTACAACGCTATTAGGATAAACAAATTGTTCAATATATAAACAGACGGTTAATCAACTACAATTTCTAACCTTGCATTACGTGATAAATTTGAGGGATAACCAGTCTCTCTCTCCCTCTCTCCTCCATCACTCCTCCCCCTCCCTTCCCCTCCCCCCTCCCTCCCTTCCCCTCCCCCTCCCTCCCTTCCCCTCCCCCCTCCCTCCCTTCCCCTCCCCCCTCCCTCCCTTCCCCTCCCCCCTCCCTACCTTACCATCCCCCTCATCGCCTCCTCCCCCCCCCTCTCTCTCTCTCTCTCTCTCACTCCCCACGGTAAATACTGTTTAATAAGAGGCTATTTATTGGCCAGGTCAGACAACTTAGCCCTTGAAAACAATTTTACTGTACCTAAGTATTACACAGAAAGTTCAAACCCTCGGTGCTTTTGGACCTAATTCATTTGATTACCACACATAACGGAAGCTTTACTTTCTAGTTAAAAAATATGTTTAACATGACAATGTACAGCTTCAACGATAGAGATGAAATTGCCAATTTATAAATAGCATTCACGAAATGTCAATCACAACAGATGGCATTCTCATGAGAATACTATTTTAAGCTACCGCCGCTTTATCATGAATTCTTTTCTTCAATGGATAATGATCAGATTAGCACCTGGTGGGTCTACAGATATTGATATTATTAGAACAAAGCAGCCCTTCAGAGAACAAACTGGATTTCCAGGAAAGGTAGAACACAGTAAAAAGTTGATAAGCGTTTCAATTCGTGACAACGGAGAAACCAAATAAAGTCAAATTCGATTTTCCCCTGGATCTATATTTTCTATTGTCTTTCAAAGACCTCCCTTGAAAAACTTATGCTGGATATCTTGTATAATCATTTTGGACTTTCTTTTACAAAGACTTTGATCAACATCTGCAGAAACTTAAGTCAACTTCACAAGTAGAGGTCCAAAAATTTTAAAAAGGAACACCGGACCATCGTTGAATGATTATGAGTATAAAAATATCCTTCAGCTATTTGGAAACCAAAATTTGATAAGGCCTACTAATCAAAAACATACTGGTGGGAGTGCCGATCGCCGAATGGTCTAAGACGTCGGACTTGAATCTGAGTTAGAGATAGCGCAGGTTCAAATCCAGTCTTTGACCGTAGCAACAATCAGTACCATCGACCTTGTCTGTATAGGCTCACCGCCTTTATTTTGTTTGGTAAGACCCTCGCACAGGCCTGTGGCCCATAAGGATGCGCAGAATAAGGTTTAAAAGGAAATCGGCCACTCCTTGACAAAAGAGTGATTCTTCACAAAAAAGAACATAATACAATGCATGGCAAGAATAACTCAGTGCCAATGAAATGAAATAGAAGATAGCTTTACGTGAAGCAAGAATATAATCAGCTGACGTGTTGGGTTTCTCATAATTTCGACCGGCCACTTCCAAAAAGGATGTGTTATTGCAATAGAATTAGGCTATTGCCATTTATACAAATTTAAGATTAAAAAGTAAGTAATTTTCTGACTTGTGTTTTATTTATCTGTTTGTCTGTATTTATCTGTTTTATTTATCTGACCGTATACCAATCCCTTAACAGTCTGGTTATTTAAACACATATGTGACAGAGACTACCAAATAATAAATTAATTATTAACAAACAGTAAGAGCTCATTAGTGTACTGGAATCAAGATCACCTGGTAAATGAAAGATCCGGGTTCGAGTCCTGGCGGAAAACATGCTGTATATTTATCAATACTTTTATTAAAATAGGCTATTGCCAAGTATAAAAAACACACATATACTTGAGATGTGTGAAAATTAGCTTCTCAACGATGACTTAAAAGGTTATATAGGATTAATGAGGAAGTGTACGGCACTAACATTAATAGAAACAACAGTAGCACAACAATTCGTTAATTGCTACGACAGGAAAGAGCCAGTGATGAATTAGAAAGCCCCTTTCATTTACTTAGCATGGTTTGCCATTCCATCGTGTTGATAATTTATATATTGAGGTATGTTACTCAATTTTTTAAGCGACGTTATGGTCTTTGTTGCTCTTTTATGGCGATACTAATGACATTTTTATACATAACAGACTTAATATAGTGCTATAAGAAAAATGTAAATGTTATGGAAATTATTTTGTAGCCTAATAATTGTAGGCACTGGAAATCTAAGTCTTTTACCCTTTAGCTGGAGAGGAAAAATACAATATTTACCGCATAGTAGACAAAATTGAATTATTTTTAAGTACTGATTGATGTTGAAGAAGAAGTAACCTTTAAGTTTAATCCCTGTTTTGTAAATATAGTATTATCATTATATATTTTGCTCACAGTGATCGCAATGTTTTTATTTTTTATTTATGCTTTGGTTCGTGGAAATATCCGGCCTAATATTATGACTCCATCGATTCCTGATCAATATCAACATCCACGCCTGTTGATTGTAGATAAAACCGGTTTGCAGCTTTTGTAAACAGAGGCAAGATAAACATTGTACTGATAACAAGGCCTGGTGGTTTTTACCAAATATCAATAATGTTATCACAGTTATCACCAAATAGTTGCAATAACTTAACTGCTGCTAGATATGATGTATTTACTAAATATCAATTTTGTAAATTTAATGTAAATATTTACCGCAAACTATTTAAGGTATCTGAATAAAATAAATACCCTGCGATTTTAATGAATATTTGTTTTCTGTAGAACTGTTTATAAAATTTCACGTTTACAGAAACTTCAGTAAATAATGTAGATTTTTAATACGCAATACAATTTTAATTACATAAATATTGTGTTTTGTTGTTGTTTACTTACATAAATATAACACACATTGTGAAACCTTCAGATTTATATATTTTATAATCCTTAATAAAAAGGTAGGTAATCAATAAAATGTAATAGGAGAACTTATGATTATCTTAGGGGTGTTAATTTTTAGCATCCCTGATAGCACAAATCCTGATCATTACTTTCAAGCACGACAACGTTTTAGATCAGTGAAAATTCCCACGATTATTATATAAGTGTAACACCGTACATAAATTCTAGCACTGCAATTATTATCTCTAAACATGCTGTAACAAATTGCGTTATCAAAACTGATTTCATCCACTCATTATTATATTTTAGCTTCCCTTAATGTCATTGGCACTTTATTATCCTTCATATTACTACAAAAGTTTCAAATTTAGGGAAATGAACACATTTTCAAAGCATGGTAATCAACAGTTATAAACTTAACCGAATTAAAAGGAACCACAAATTAGTTACCACCAAACATCTCATTAGTTAAAAATTAGGTTTCATACAAATATACATAAAATCAAGTATCAATTAGAAGATCTCTCCACCTATATTAAACTACAAGGGTAATATAATCAATAGCTAAACTACAAGAGTAATGTAATTAAATAATTAGAGTACCACCAATGCTTATAAGTATTTGAAAAGCAAAACGACCGAAACGAATTAAATTCAAATATACTATTAAATGGGGAAATGAATGATTAAGTGAATTGTCCAAATAAAAAAAATTGCATTAGTACTAAAGAAATAGCTATCATAATTAATGCTTCAACCCAGAAAAATGTCTATATTTGTGATACAGGGCGAGTAAGTATGAACAGTTAATAATTAATTACAGTAAAAAAATAAATAGTTCAACAATAAAAACATGTGAAAACAGTGATAAAATAGTAAGATGTTTGAGTAATTTTTACTCAAGAAATTCTAGTAACAGAACAAGTATTATATGTACATTTAAAAATTAAGTATATTCGGCAAAAATTAATGACAGCCATTGTATAAAATTATTCATGTGTCTTAATTAATTGATCTGTACTCGTAACTATATATACAATAAAGCCCCAGGTTCCACCAAAACTTCAATAAACATTGTAATAAGTAAGCAACAATAGGACGTGAATACTATAACAGTTTTCCAGAATAAACCACCATCAATCTCTTTCTATAAACCTTGAATTTTGAATTTAAAGAACAAGGTTCTTCCCATGCTAAACTGATATAATTAACACAAGGCTAAGGTTAGCGTTAATTTAACCGGAAGGCAAAAATCATTGTAAAAGGTATATTTAATTGGATAAGTCGTGATGTGAAAAATTATCTTAGTTAACAAATAATCATCAATGGTCTAGGAGCCTACAACATTACTAATACCAGGCTGGAGAATACCTAAGCTAAAGACGTTCAAAGTGACCACCGTTGTTGCTCACACACCTACCAATTCTGTTTGAGAAATTGTCTACAGCACTCAACACTTCTTCAGCACTTTTCAAAAACAAACACAAACGACTCGGCCGTACTGTTGTGTCTTATAATAATTTATCTATTGCATGTCATGTGTTTGCGTATGTATGCCTATTCCGTGTTTATTTTTTTATTTAAGTGTTTGCCAATGCCGTAATCATGGGAAACGCGTAAGAATGTAATGGATTGCATGCAATTCTAAAACAAGATCAAAGTAGAAATATTTAATAAACAACCACCATGTATTGTGTACACTGTGTTGTTAACGATAGGACTGTCTGTGACTCTACACGAAGTTAAACACTCGCAATCTTGTACAATAAGCAATCACCGTGTATTTAGTTATCGGTGCTCCACGAGCCATTAGCCTTGTGTACACTGTGTTGTTAACGATAGGACTGTTTGTGATTGTACACGAAGTTAAACACTCGCAATCTTGTACAATAAGCAACCACCGTGTATTTAGTTATCGGTGCTCCACGAGCCATTAGCTTTATGTACACTGTGTTGTTAACGATACAACTGCTTGTGATTGTACACGGAGTTAAACACTCGCAATCTTGTACAATAAGCAACCACCGTGTATTCAAGTATAAACACTCCATGAGTCATTAGCTCTATGTACACTGTGTTGTTAACGATACAACTGCTTGTGATTGTACACGGAGTTAAAACACTCGCAATCTTGTACAATAAGCAATCACCGTGTATTTAGTTATCGGTGCTCCACGAGCCATTAGCCTTGTGTACACTGTGTTGTTAACGATAGGACTGTCTGTGACTCTACACGAAGTTAAACACTCGCAATCTTGTACAATAAGCAATCACCATATATTCAAGTATCGCTGATCCACGAGCCATTATATCTATGTACACTGTGATGTTAACGATAGGACCGTTTGTTATTGTACACGAAGTTAAACGCAATCTTGTACAATAAGCAATCACCGTGTATTCAAGTATAAACACTCCATGAGTCATTAGCTCTATGTACACTGTGTTGTTAACGATAGGACTGTTTGTTATTGTACACGAAGTTAAACACTCGCAATCTCGTATAATAAGCAATCACCGTGTATTCAGTTATCGCCACTTCACGAGCCATTAGCTCTATGTACACTGTGTTGTTAACGATAGGGCCGTTTTTTATTTATTGTACACGGAAGTTAAACACTCGCAATCTTGTACAATAAGCAATCACCGTGTATTCAAGTTATCGGTGCTCCACGAGCCATTAGCTCTATGTACACTGTGTTGTTAACGATAGGGCCGTTTTTTATTTATTGTACACGGAGTTAAACACTCGCAATCTCGTATAATAAGCAATCACCGTGTATTCAAGTATCGGCTCATCACGAGCCATTAGCTCTATGTACACTGTGTTATTAACGATAGGGCCGTTTTTTTATTTATTGTACACGAAGTTAAACACTCGCAATCTCGTATAATAAGCAATCACCGTGTATTCAAGTATCGGCTCATCACGAGCCATTAGCTCTATGTACACTGTGTTGTTAACGATAGGACTTTTTGTGATAGTACACGAAGTTAAACACTCAGAATCTTGTATAATAAGTAATCACTTTCTATTCAAGTATCACCGCTCTACAAGCTATAGAAATACATGTATGTCATTCACTCGTGACAGACTGAGCCAATTCTGGCTTATTCATACAGAACAATACGACTCTCATCAATATTTATATCCTTCTAACTCATACGTCTGGAAACGGCCGGCCCGTTGTATACTTGTGAGTATAACTATTTTTTACGTTTTAGTGAGGTTTGATCCTTCTCACGAAAGCAGTATACCCACGTTCCTTTTTGTCTATATAATTAAGACCATGGACATTCGTATTTATAAGTTGAGTAGGTATTAAAGGGACGTAATGATAAATATAGAAATTAATGAAAATGAAATAATGAATTCATCCTGAAAAAATACAAACTTTACAAGCAATACGATTATGGAATATAATCTAACCACAGTAACAAGTTGCGTGGTTAGATAAACAATAGATAGGAAAGGTCTGATAACAGTCCGGTCTTCTCTGATAAGGACCTACGTACAGATCACTGCGGTAATATTGAAAGATTCTTACTACATTAAACAAACATTACATCGTAAAGAGAAAAACATGTACGATGATGAGAGCATAACTTAATCAATTTAAACTGTTGTTAGTCTTAAATTTAGTTATTAGTTACTGTTGAAATATATATAAAATATATGAAACTCTTAATATATCGAAGAAAAATTGAATGTTGTATTGGTTCACTATTTAAAAGAGAAGTACACTTAAAATAAAAGAATTGTGTAGAAAGGGGACGAATTTAAGTTTGCAAATAGGAAAAAAAGAATTAAAAAAAGAAGAAAGAGAGAAATTCTATATTTTGATTCTTTGTTATTAAATACTGCGTATTAGACGTTAGACGACAAAGTTTGGTTACTAATTTTGTATAATTTTCTGGACAGTCTACAAAAGTCAGTAAAAATTTTCCATACATCACAGAGAAGTGAAACACGAACTCATGCCGTAAATTATAAACGTACCTGGAAATAAGTCAAAAACTTACAACAAGATAAATTCAGACTAAAATTTGATACGAATAGCACTGAATTCAATATACAGGGTGTTCATTTGAGTACTTCAAACTCGTATTAAGAGGCTTATAGGCTTTCGTATCAAAATTCTGTAAACGGGAGTATGCAGTTATAATTGGGGGAACAAAAAATATTTTCAAAATGGGGATGCTAACCCCATGCCCCCCTTACCCAAAGCTAAATGTTTAAATGACAACTAATACACCTATACCTATACACTAATATACCTTGTGCCGCCTCAAATTGAAGCTCATAAAAATGCTGTATTTTGGTAAACAAACACTGAAATCGGCCAAGCCGTTAGGTATCAGCAGCCAATAATCTAATTTGTTACACAACAATTATTAGTCTACAAACAACTGTACTGCTGCTAATAACAACAAAATTACTCACTGAATACTGTCATAAACTTCAAATCAAATGTTTAAATTGGTAGCCATTACTGTTCAAGCAAAATACCTATTTTCAAATTCTTGCCTTACCTTTTAAAAGTTTCTCTGGTTAAGCGTCTGCACTCAGCAGTGATCCTGTTTTTAAAGTCTTTGGACACCAGTGGGATGTGTTTTAAAAACTACTGATTTCAAGTGACCCCACAAAAAAGTCTAAGGGTGTTAAGTCTGGAGACCTTGCCGGCCACTCAATTGATCCTCTTCAACCGATCCAGTGATCCGGGTAGTGTGCATCTAGCCATTGTCGTACAGGAAGAGCATAATGTGGAGGAGCAACATGTGTTTTATTTTCAACACGAGCTCCTCAAATTAACACCCTGTATATATTTGCATACCTTAATAAAACCCCATACAAAACTAACCAAGGAGTTATCTCTCAGTTAGGCGGACTCATTTTTTATCTTTCGACCCCAGAATCAATAGGGTTCTTCCTTGGACGAAGATGAACTCATAAACCGAGTTTCCAATCTATAGGACCTCTCTATCAAGAGTTATCAGACAGATGACAGGACATACAGATGGACAACGAAAAGGACAAGTAGGGTTCTTTAGAAAATACCAAATATGATTTAGTTCCATCAACTCTTCACATAGAAGAGGCAAGTATTTAGTCACCAGTAGTTATCAAACTGCTCCATGAAATTGTGAAATGGTAGAATCTTCACGACTACGAAACATTGTTTAAACCGCAAAGGAAATCCACAAGCAAACCCGATGATCTTTCCTTGGTCGAGAAATAAATATGACAAACGCCCGGGAAAAATATGTTGAACAAAGAAATTATAATTACGTGTCTAAGTGTATTATTACATTCTGTCATAATTCCTCCATTATTAAAAGATACGTACAGGGTACAGAAGAGGCCTACCTTATAAAATTATGATGAATTCTATACCCAGCAGGGATCACTTCTGGCAGGTTTATACCTTCCAGTTTAACCCACCACTGGACACAGCAAAAACCGATGTGTCACTTAAATCTGGACAATCTTATGGATGTCCAGGAGCGGCACATCACAAACCGCAAATGTCGAGATTCTGGGGTTAAAGGACAATTTTATAGGTCTATTCTACTGCGGGAGATTACTGCTGGAGTTTGGTGGAGTTCGTTCCCTAACTATCCGAGGTTCTTGCTAGCCTCAACAAGGGTGTGCCAACACCTGCCTGCTTTGACTGGAGAGGCTGGATCAGAGCTGGCCTCCATTCTTCCGGGGGGGACATAACTTTGAGATTAGTGCCCTAATTCTTCCTCATGGATCTTGATAAGAGGCGGCCCCTACCCCCTAACCTTACCCATCCCGAATATCCTGTCACTCCGGAAGCAGCGCTAAGGTTCTTACAGGACTAAGTCCAATTTATAAGCTTCTTGTCCTAAGAGAACAAAAATTATGAATTCTATTTAATGCTTTTTTAATAATAAACTAGCAGTTACCCACGGCTTCGCATATATTTTGTCAAAACTAGGATGCCAAGACCATATTGTTTTAAATTACATAATAAACACGTCTGAGATAAGTGATAGGCACTGAAGAATATTCCAATATCCTGTTCAATTCTAGATTTGATTTTAAAGAGCAGTGTGTTATGGGCCCTGAAGTCAGAGTGAAACAGTGAAACCTATGAAATAAATCGAATTTATTTCCAACATTTCATGATATTTTATTGAATAGCTCGAACTATTTCAGTAACAAACTATTTTAGGCTAGCGAGAAGAAATCCTCAATTCGAAGTCCTTAGCTTTTCAGCTAACGCACTTATAATGTGATAAATTATGAGGCTATGTTATTTTGAAAAGGTAGTAGATACATTAATTTAGGTACATTTATTAGTGTTTGTGGTCAAGAGCTTAAGGTATTACGCGTAGTTGCAAATTGGTATTGTTTTATGTTTTGCGCATGTATTAAAACTTTTGAGTTTGAATTAATTACATTCCCAACGCGTATGTAGATTCGTAGGTAGGAAGCCTACATCTGTCAAAAAACAACTAAGGTGGATTTTATAACAGTTTTTAAAACTGGACAAAAGTTATATTACACTACTGATCTAGCATTGCATACTTATTTGCTAAAATGTACAGTTAAAAGCATATTTTACCGAAACTTTTATTAAATTAATGACCTCTGTGCTCAACAGTGATTACAGAAAAGGTTGAAATAAGAAGTGTCGTTACTTTTAAGCTTCCTATATGTATGCTTTCAAGATTATAAATGTATATGACGAAAAGGTTATTACTGCACCAAGATGTACAGAAGTATATTTTGAAAATTTGAAATTAAAGATTCAATATATACGTTTTTCCGTACAAGAAATAAATAAAAATACTGATAAGACCCATTTTAAAATTGTTTAAATTATAATGTGTAATAATTACGCATATTGTATTGTTCGTATTGTATTGTAGGTTCATCCAATTTATTTTGTTTATTTTCTAAACTAAATAAAGTAATTGTTATAAACAGTACCCTTTCAAATGCTCTATGTATTATTGATGAACTCTCAAATGAAAATATAAACATGAAGCAGAAGAATCTATCTTTAAAACTACGATCTATTCAACGAAGCTATGAATAAATGAATGAATCCGTGAATGTATGAATTCTGAAAATACACTAAGAACTGGGACACTAAACTCATCTCATACCTACAAGTGAGTTATTTAATTAAAAGGGTTTCAGCAATATTTTAAAACTGTTACCAAGGATTTTTCCTTATTCTCTTCACGAGCCTGTAGGCGGCGGCCTGACAGCACAAGGCTAGTGGACACGGTAGCGTGATTCACCTGCCGCAGAACGATAAGACATCACGTTTACTACACGAATATTACTAGAACCGTAAACTAAAGGCTATTGCACTGCGGTTCATAAAGTGGTTCCTTCACGGCCAAACACAGGATATTACCAGAACCGTAAACTAAAGGCTATTGCACTGCGGTTCATAAAGTGGTTCCTTCACGGCCAAACACAGGATATTACCAGAACCGTAAACTAAAGACTATTGCACTGCGGTTCATAAAGTGGTTCCTTCACGGCCAGACACAGGATATTACCAGAACCTTAAACTAAAGGCTACAGCACTGCGGTTCACAGAGTGGTTCCTTCACGGCCAATATGATAGCCGCAGTTCCACACGAAAAGATAGTGAATTGAAACTACAGAGTGTCTTCAGACCTATCTCTTTCTAGAAGCTGATAAGCGACGTAATCAATTATGTTGTTTTCTATGTTTTAATCATTACTAATCGATCTTTCTAACAGTGTAAGTTTATTATTGCTGATTTGTTTATTTAAGATATGGTGTTTACTGTTAAAGTTTTAGGAATTTTAGTTAGTACCATGCAATTTTCAGTATGCTAGGATTTCTTTTTTTATTATTTGGTCAAGTACGTTCAGTCAGCGCAAAAGGTTGAGGTATTAAATTAAACTTGATTTTTTAACTAGCTGTTTCCCGCGGCTTTGCACGCTTCATAAGATTAGCCCGCGTATAAGCTCTTCTGGCCCAAATGAGTTATATTTAAAACGCCGATGATGTAGAGTTTACCTTTTTGCCACGATCAAAAAAATCGTCAAAAGTGTATGTTTATAGCCATTGCACACACACACATATATATATATATATATATACTTTATTATAAAGTGGTAAGTTCCCTATCTTTAAGTTCAAACTGATGTTTATTTTTAAGAAAAATATACATCATAACTAATGCCTTCAAATAATGTTTGGCTATGTAATAAACGTAACTGTCTCGTAATTGCAGTTTATAAAGTGCAGGTGCTTTGATACCTTTTATATTTTGCAGAGCCTGGTGGTGAGTTACATCAATGGACATGGACATAGCATATACACCTTTTACGTGAAAATATACATATACATACAAATTTTCATAATGATCAGTCACATAGTTTACGATTCTATAAAAAACATACAGACAAACATTCATTTATACATATACAATTTTTCTGAATACCCACATTTTAAATAACAATAATTTACCGCAACTGTTTTAAAGTTAGTCATACTATTTTAAATTTACAGTACACGATATGAGGTTGAGCGATAGTCTTAACTCCACCTCTGTAATAAACGCATTTTTCATTTCATTTCATATTTCGGGAATGCCGATGGCCGAGTGGTCTAAGACGTTGGACTTTGGGTCTGAGTTAGAGATAGCGCAGGTTTGATTTCTGTCTGTGACCCTTGCACATGTTATCAGTACCATCGACCTTGTACTGTATCGACTCTCCCCCTTATTCTGTTTGATAAGATCCTCGCACAGGCCCACGAGGACGGGCAGAATAAGGCTTAAAAGGGGATCGGCTTCTCCTAAAAAAAAGTCAATTAGAGCTGCTTCCTTCAGGGGACAAATCAGAATCTATGCTGCCATTAGAGTTTTGTGTTTCAATCCTTGGACATTTAGTGCTCCAGTTTTGTACTCCACCAATGCTTCCCTTCAAGTTCACCTTAAATTTAAACTTTTGTTTCGGTCTTTCGATTTTTGAATTTTACTTATATCTTCTTCTGCCTCTGGGATATTTAAACAGAGGATAGCAGTACTTTTTAATTGTTTCTTTTGCGGGAGGTCCTCCACACGATTTCTTACGTCGCTCTCGTAATCTTTACTAGAAAAATGATCGCTACAAAAAATATCATTTTTATAATTAAATATGTCTTGTCTTTTACGTTTAGCAACCCACAGCATATTATTATGCCCGCGTATTTAGGAAACTTATGGTTTACGAACTGCACATCCGACAGTCGAGTGTTTCTGTTAAATTTTGAGCAGCAGTGAAAACCTGAGCTGGCTTCAGTTAGCCTTCAATTCCGCTCTTCACGAAGTCATGATTCCACGCCTTTTCAGGTCATGTTTAGTCGTCCTCCTTCTGATCCCTTGTCTAATCTCTGGGAGTCTGGATGGTCTTCTTACCAGTACCTGGTACTCCCAATGTGAGTGGACACTTGGGAAGCAGTCAGGGTTAAGCTCCTACAGTCTAGGGAAAGGGTGAGGAGAAAATTCAATAAGGGAGTATTGCTAACCCCTTCCAGGTGGGGGATCTTGTCTTTTGCAAGGCCCATCCGGTCAGTTTCGGCCGTGGATAAACGGGCAGCCAAACTTTTGCTATCGGTGGACAGGTCCTCACCGGATTCTTCGTTTTTCTCTCCCCAGTTACTGCTGAGTTGGTTGATCCCGTATCGGGGAGGTTGTGGCGGAAGGCCCACGTTTCTCATCTGAAGGCCTTCCGTGGTGATACCTCTGGTCATGCTCTGGATACTGGTGCGGCTGCGGGGGTGGTCCGGGGACTGATCTCCCCTGGGTTTTTCTCTGTAGTGTCGTTTTACTCTCTTTCTCTTTTCTTCTTTCTCCAAGAGAGGCGCCTCTCAAAATTTCAGGAGGACCGTGTTTTGTCTGCCTCCTGCTCAGGACTTCGTTTCCTGTTAGGGTTCTCGACTTCCCGTATCCTGTGCCAGAACTTGTTGGTTCTTCTTTCAGTGGGGGAGAGGTTTTGTTTGGGGTTGCACCCTTTTTAGTGGGGGAGGTTGAGCCGGGGCTCAGTTTGGACAATTTATTTTTATCTATTATTTTTCCCACCTCGGCCACTCTTGTCAGTCGGTGGGGGAGTCACTCACTCCGTCAGAGTATTGATTTTCTGCCTGGTTGGACTGATTGGTTGAGGTCAGCTGGTTGACCTTGACTAGTTTACCGACCAGCTGTTCACCCGGCACCGGCTACTGTTCGGAGCGGTCAGACACGTTCGGAAGAAGCTACTGCTTTGCTGTCTGTTCACTGCTCGTCCCGTTCCACATGGCTGGCTAATTCACCGACTTTCGGCAGGTAATTGTCTTTTTTTCACTCTCTTTACTTAATTAGTTGGCGGTTTTTCTCTCCCACCCAGACATATATTATCGTAGATTAGTTATAAGTAATTTATATATATTATTTTTGTAACTGGTGTTCCTCGTGTACGTGTTCGTGTCGCAATGTGTTCTATCCTGTCTTTCGTACGTTCTAAAATTTGTTAATTTATTTACTATGCCAGTTAAGTTTATTTTTTGCTCTAGTGCTTTCTAACTGATCCGTTCGGCGAACGGAAATTATTTATTCCGTGTACACACACTTTGTCTTTATTTAGTGTAAGCGAGACGGTACAGACTTTGCAAATTCTGTTACCTCGTGTTTTGTGTTGCGTGCAAAATTGGGTGGGCAACATTCATGATTTCAATTTAATTATTTAATTATTGCCTTTATAGTAGCGTGAACTGATTGGAATTTAATTATTGTTATTTGGGAAATAATGTATTTTTATTATTTGTAATTATTATAATTATTATTAGGCCTACCTTACAATTAATATTTAATAGCAAAATGTAATTTATTATTAATATTATAATGAAATGATTAAAATCCAGCGAATTATAGTTACAAGTAATTGTTATCACGCTTAATCATTTAAGTATGGCTGTTCTAAGCCTATAAGTAAATGTTTATATATTTGAAAATTTGTTTTGTAAAATAATATTTAATATTGTCACCAAGTAGTGTATTTTTATAATACTTGGTGTCGAGTTATTTTTAGGAAATAGTCTTTGATACTTAAAAGGTACTGTTAGTTACAGATCGTTATTTTTAATTGTTAAATTTAAATATTTTATATATACTTTGTGGCAAACATAATTAAGTTTTTATTTTCTCAGGTTACAATAACATTTTTCTAAAATATCTACTGGTTATGTTGGGATTCTATAGGGTCCCCGTGAGTGCCGTCAGCGGGACTGGTGCGGCGAGTCTGCCCGAACAACTGAAAAATTGAATGCCCGCGCCCTGCCAGCGCTATTGGACCGGCATCCAACCGGAGTGTAGTGCTCCCATTAATTTCTTCTGGAACAAGGTTGGATTAAAAATGTTTTTTTTACTTCTTATACTGAACTTGCGAGGGACTGGGGTGCAGGGAGCGCTGCCAGATGTTAGATCTGGAGGAGGGCCCAGTATATTAGCCAGTATTATTTAGTTTAGTTACATGAACTGAAGGGGAGGATTTCATCTTTAATTCGGATTCGTGGAGGCAACTAAGCCCCCCCGCCTCCTTCGAAAATTGGCTTTAAATATTTTTTTTTAATTTTCGGCTACCAACTTTGAAACCAAATTATTTTTTAAAAATAGTGGGCCTAGAAATTCTACAAATTCTACAACCTTTTTTCCCTCACCCTCAGTTCATAAAAATTACCAGTTAAAATTTTACTACTGCCGTAACCTGATATTATGTTATTTAGTATATTATATATTTATTATATTATGTTATTGTTTCTATTTATTATGTTATTGTCTTTATTGGAATTCTATTGATTGTTGTTATTTAGTTATTAAGTTACGCGGTGCACCGTGGTGCTGCAGTAATTTGTATTTTGCATGAAGATGTTGCCAC
The DNA here is from genome assembly GCF_021130785.1 of Homalodisca vitripennis. Lineage (NCBI taxonomy): Eukaryota > Metazoa > Arthropoda > Insecta > Hemiptera > Cicadellidae > Homalodisca > Homalodisca vitripennis. The sequence goes on from NC_060214.1 coordinate 112,203,668, forward strand.
CTCACTAATTATATCTTGTACTCGAAATCTTGTCTCGTTTTTTGTCTCTTCCCACTAGTGGCATGTGATTGTTTTTTTTATGCATTTGCTCCGAGTTTGGGAGGGCACGCTTCCGAGGCCTCCTGTCTTTTTCGCTAACTCGGAACAACAGAGTAACTTGATTAACAAGGAACAACGTGCCAGGCAACCGGAAATGCTAATACGTCACAGCCCCCCCCCTATAACTCGGAGCAAGGTTCTTTGTGAGTCAAAGACGCAATTAATTAATATATTTATTAATTATAATAATAGTCTGAAAATGTATATCGTTGGTTTACTGTTGTTATCTATTTGTTAAATTAATTACCTTATGTTATAAATTATTAAACTGCATAGTTGTTAGTTTCATGCTAAAATTTATTGTAAATGTAGTTTTTATTTCATAAAAACCATTAAAACCGTTGTATATCTGCAAAGATATAAATTTTAAAATTCATTAAATTTTACTTTTGTATGTTATAGCATATACAGGTTGAAATACAATGGTAAAACTTTTTCACGCAATAACAAAATTTTGATTCTTGATTCTTTTCATCTTATACAATTCTCAATACTCCTTCTTCTTTTCAGCCTCTCAGACTTAACTTGAGAGTTCTTGTAAAATTTTGGCATAACATCTCGACCACTTAAAAAATAACTATGATCATCATATCATCATATTAAACGCTTTTGTGAGGTAGTATATGAATCTCAAATGGTGGGTCAAGATGACCACAAGAGCTACAGGGGATGGTCTCCCATGTGTGGGAATCGTACAAAGCAGGAGTCGATACTATGGACACTAGCATCGTACAAAGCAGGAGTCGATACTATGACACTAGCATCGTACAAAGCAGGAGTCGATACTATGGACACTAGCATCGTACAAAGCAGGAGTCGATACTATGGACACTAGCATCGTACAAAGCAGGAGTCGATACCATGGACACTAGCATCCATCCTATTCTATCTTTCCTCTCTTATGTGTCATTGGACACCCTCATTTCAGTATATGTAAAGAATAACACAGCTGAGTCTTGAAATAGAACATGATTAATGATTGTTATATAGTTGTTGTATATTATCAGCTTAATAAAGTAATCATGCAAATGTTTTGTGATAGCGGCTAACAGCTAAGAGATAACAGCGGCTTGACAGTCTAGCTATGCCACGCGTCGACAGCACTGTAATAGCTACGACTGTTATATGAGCTTATCGGCTACGACTGTTATATGAGCTTGTCAGCTACGACTGTTATACGAGCTTGTCAGTTACGACTGTTATATGAGCTTATCGGCTACGACTGTTATATGGGCTTGTCAGCTACGACTGTTATATAAGCTTATCGGCTACGACTGTTATACGAGCTTGTCAGCTACGACTGTTATATGAGCTTATCGGCTACGACTGTTATATGGGCTTGTCAGCTACGACTGTTATATGAGCTTATCGGCTACGACTGTTATACGAGCTTGTCAGCTACGACTGTTATACGAGCTTGTCAGTTACGACTGTTATATGAGCTTATCGGCTACGACTGTTATATGAGCTTATCGGCTACGGCTGTATATAAGCTTGTCAGCTACGACTGTTATATGAGCTTATCGGCTACGACTGTTATATGAGCTTGTCAGCTACGACTGTTATATGAGCTTATCGGCTACGACTGTTATATGAGCTTATCGGCTACGACTGTTATATGAGCTTATCGGCTACGACTGTTATATGACCTTATCGGCTACGACTGTTATATCTAATAACTAAATTGAGACAGAGTATATGACTACGACTGTTATAGAGGCTTATTTGAGCTTATCGGCTACGACTGTTATATGAGCTTATCGACTACGACTGTTATATGAGCTTATCGGCTACGACTGTTATATGAGCTTATCGGCTACGATTGTTATATGAGCTTATCGGCTACGACTGTTATATGAGCTTATCGGCTACGACTGTTATATGAGCTTATCGGCTACGACTGTTATATGAGCTTATCGGCTACGACTGTTATATGAGCTTGTCAGCTACGACCGTTATATGAGCTTGTCAGCTACGACTGTTATACGAGCTTGTCAGCTACGACTGTTATATGAGCTTATCGGCTACGACTGTATATAAGCTTGTCAGCTACGACTGTTGTATGCGCTTGTCAGCTACTTTACTTTATTGTCGTACTGGCATATAATTGTGTATGACAGAGTCAATGGTACAAATACCTATAAAATAATCAACAATATACAACAATATTGTACTAACAATAAACTTAAACTTACAAAATCATAAAATATCTAAAACATTTAAAAATAAACAGATTTAAAAAAATCTTAAGTGAAATATGAAATTGAAGTTACAGACCAGTTAACACAGTATGAAGTAAATCAACTAAAGAACCCAGACAACAACAAAAACACGCTAAACTAGTGCCAAAGAACTTCACAACCGAGTAAAACTCCCCACTGATCCAGAACTCTCTCAGGTTACTTTTAAATCTTGTTTCTTTGGGCTTTTTTTATACTTCGGGGCAAACAAGAGAGAACCTCGCTCCAGCATTGTGCGGTAAATAGCCAGCTAAAGCTGAACGATGTGAAGTCTGACGTAAATTAATGCCAGCTCTAGTGTTGTGTTCATGAATTTCATTACCAGTTAATGTAATTTTGCTTTTGAATTTGGAAAAAACAATGGTTTGATAAATGTAAAAAAGCAGGAAATGTCATTATATTTAAATGCGAAAATACGTTTCTACACGAACTTCTTCTCCTGAGTCCAGCTATCAACCAAACCGCTTGTTTCTGAAGCACAAACATTACTTTCAACAACGCCTCAAATTCTGAGCCCCAGACTATCAGACCTTATCTCATCTCCTTATCTTATCTCGACAAGTGCGTGGTAGATAAGTTTCATCAGGTATTGATTCCTATATATTTTGCATACGACGAAGCTACGATAGTACTTCCCGATCAGATTGAAAGTTTGTAGATGGTTTTAACAGGAATGCTTCGGGCAGCAACAAGGTACGTATCAAGTCCGTACATAACCTCAAAAAGTCTCGAGATGTGCACTTTTGAAATCTTGACGACGACTGAGTGAGTTTGACTTTCCACGCATGCGCGCTTCTGCGCAAGCGCGGGGATAACCTTTATAAGTAGTCAATTATTGAAGACCGTGACACTTTGCTCCTTCAAAAGTGAACTATTTGTTTTGGTGTTCGATGTGACCCAGAAAACTAATTTCACTTATCTGACGAAATTTGAGGAAGTTTTACATTAAATTTGTTTAATGTTATAGTCAAAATAATTTTAAAAGAGGGAGTAACGGTCTGATTTGAAAATTGTCCATGTGCTTATGGTTTCATTAAATTTGAAGTCAACATTTTTTAACAGTTTTTAGTCCGTTTTTATACGCAGTTTGTAACAAAACAAGGCGTTTATGCTCGGCTTGCGCTTCTGGCAATATATATCAGAATTTCAGCGGAATTGTTTGTTTTTGGCAATGAATGCCATACACATTTGTTATTAGTATACTTATGTACGTACCTGGGACTAAACTGTTATTTAGCATAATACAGATCAACATGAAAAATGTTGTTTTCAACTTTTTTAGAATTACTTATTACAAGGATTAGCTTAGATGAATAGAAATATAGTTTACATCAGTATGTGTTATATAAACCTTCATACATCGCAAAGTCCACAATTTATCTTCTTTCATAGGTTTTATTTTAGAATTTTAAGGAGAGTCAATTGTATGCAACACAAAATGCATAAAAATCTTATTATTGGTCATACGTGTTAGTCTATTTTTTAATTTGTTCAGACCCTGCGTTTTAAAGTACGTTTCTAGATTTGTTTATGGAATTTTATTAATTGTTTATTACACGGTTATCTTAAGTTAAATAAAAATTAAATTTTTAACAACATATCAACTCATTTTCCAGTCACTATTTCATGTCTTTAACTTATTTTGGTTATAATTATTTTTTTTAGGTTTGATGAAACAAAATTTAATATTTAGCAACATTTTTGGACTACTCAACGACTTATTACAAAAACTTATTTTAAGAGATGTAGGAGTTTAAATATTCTGTTTTTACCGGGCTTATTTGTATTATATTAAAACTATGCTCTCAATTTAAAATTAACTATGCGCGTAATAATGCATGTGACTCATGTACAGTCCTCTTGGAATCAAGATAGGTGTAAAATTTAACTGGTACAGAGAACGAGCTGTGTTTGTGATTCTTAAATTACTTTTATACCTGTTTATCTCTGACTGTTTTATTACGGCCTTGTTATATTCTATACAGGCAACAGCTGTTCCACTTGCTTTACTTTCAGGTAACTAAAAACAGTGACAGGTTTTAAAACATTACACGTTATTCTGTCGTAAATAACGAAGGCATTGCAGTCGTAAGTATGCTACAATTTTAAATTACACTAAACTAATAAACAAATATCCAGTTATTTGTATTGTATTGCACTGCACCCTTTGGAATTATTGCAGACAAGACTAGGTAACAAATATCCACTTCTCACAACATTACATTGTTGATCAGCTGATTTGTGATACCAACTTACCAAATCATAATTTACCTTGTTTGAAGGTTAAGTGACAAAGATGCGAAGGTACATGTTGTAACCGTTTGAATGATCTTGAACAGCAGTAGTGCTATTAGGTTTTAAATGTTAACATTTAGTATATTTCAAACTTAATTTAATTTACCAATTTAGTTTGTTATTAAATTGCGGAATTAAATGCATAATGTGTATTTCTTGCACGGCAAAGTGTTAGTTGTCAAATTTGGTTTTAAAAACTATTATTTAATTTTAACTGCATTATTGTACACAATTTTGTCAGTATTAAATCTTCTACAAGTTTATCTGTAAAACTTTTGTTTTTATTAACAATTTAACAAATTAATTGTACATTAAACATAGACCAGTTTTTCGAATGCTTTTTTTTGTGTTTTACATAGTAAATCTTAAACAATAAAAGAGATACAGTAATAGGACAAACTTTTTTCAAAATTATCATGTGAAAAAACATCAGAAAAAACTGCATTCTTCTCTAAGTCCCTGTTCCTAAACTCCCAGCAATGATCATTTAACCTCGGGTCATTTAAATTGTGGGTGAAATGTTTGGCCGTTACTCAGTAACAAAGCCTTTCCATACCTATGTTTATATTATGTTTTTCGTTATTTTGTATAGTAAAATAAGCTCAGAAAGTGCCGATAACACTACCCGAATCACCCTGTGTGTGTGTGTGTGTGTGTGTGTGTGTGTGTGTGTGTGTGTGTGTGTGTGTGTGTGTGTGTGCGCGCGCGCGCGTGTGTGTATTTTTACGTGTTGAAGAAAAATTGTACTTCACTAAAATTGTACTTGTCTATTTTAATACATTTGTATATCATTTAAAAAAAGTAAGTATCTGTAATACTTAAACTGACTTCTCTTATATATTAGTGAAAAGTATTTAAAATCCGCACTCGTATAAAAGTTGTTTTTTTAACATTTGTGACGAATCAAATCAAGATAGATAACCTATGTTGATTTGATTTATTATGAACAAAATGAGACCGAGTACAGTGCCATACGTGAACATTTAGTAACATAATAACATATGTTCGTAAAGCTGATCTATTCGGCCCCAGGGCACTTTTCGGAAATACCCGCTGACAGATCACATAGGTTCTTGTCACTCAAAGGGTTCAATTCGTTTCATTCCGCGTGCTCCGAATTGAAAAATTACAACAATTATAGATTGTACCAATCCAGTATTAAAAACCGCTTACCCGGTTTGGTATAAAAATATAATCATCAGAGGGTAAAACAAAATACATACATCGGCGCTAGCTTCGTCAAAAACATTATTCACTAACATTACACCTAACACTGTTTCGTGATCTGTAATCTGATTTTTTTACTCCGGTGGGTAACTAATCGCGCATGAGTCACGAGTTACAACCATGTTCTGTGTTAACACCATGCACACTATCTCTGACACATGCACTTAATAAAAATAAAACCTTATGCATTAAAACTGAAGTAAGAAATGCATGTCACAATAGGTCTGCACTCACCCACCAACCACAAGGAATGACCTGACGCCAATAAATGGCGATCGTCACAGTAGAAACAAGATGATGGCAAAAAAGGAAAAATTTTCCCATTCTGAACTAACAGACCTCACAGAGTTCCTTATGCTTACACTCAGACAGACAGACTGGAAAATGTGCTTAGCATATTTCTCGACCTCTCAAAAGCCTTTGACTGTGTGCATCATGAATCATAGTTGCAGTTGCTTGACCAGCTCAGTTGGTCAAGCGGTGTTCTTGGTCTGCCTCACAAAATGTGATTCGACATACCTAAATAATAGAGAGCAGTGTGTGCAATTCGCGAATACCCTAACAGTCAAAGTTAAAAATGCCCTGTGGAGTCCCACAGGGATCATTTCTAGGACTTGTCCTCTTTTCTCGACTACGTCATCAGATTGAGTTCGTCAATCCATAATGGAGAGATATTCAGTATGCTGACGATACGACTCTCTGCATCAGGTCAAAAACTAAACCATATCTTGAAATAAAAGCCTTTGAAAATTTAATGCATGCATTGAACATTTTCCAAATTAAATTTCAAAACACGTTGTTCAAAAACAAGCGTAATCAATTTCTGTCTTCGGCAACATGAAAACGAAATCCGACCACTTATGATGGTGGATGAACCCATAATAGAAGAAGAGGAGTCTACCAAGTTTCTTGGTAAGCACCTTGATTGAGGGCTGACATGGGACAATCACATATATAGTATCTGTTCAGACATTTATGTCTTAAGCAATTTAGCAAAATACTGTTCTTTGAATATTTTGAAGCCGGCTTGCTTTTGCCAAATATATCCACGTTTAGCTTATGGCCTGAGATTGGGGGGAGGCTGTTCTAGATACAAATGTAATAGAGTTTTTAGAACGCAAAAGAAAGCTGTCAGAATAATTTACAAATTGAACTAAAGAGAGTCGTGTAAAATGGCCTTCGGAGAGCTTGGATTGTTGACTTTGCCTAGCCTATATATTCTCGACGTCGTGCTATACTGCCGATGCTGTGTGTCTCACTTCGGGGTAGCGACGTACACCAATACGGAACTAGAGGCCGGGACAACTTTCGCATGGCACAGCACAAAACTACTGTTTTTGAATAGTTGTCATCTTAAGTTTGTGTAAGGCTAAATCAGTAAACTCTCTGAAGAGATCAAACGCGTTAAAACCCCAAACAATTTAAATCTTGGCTAAAACACTTTCTGGTGTCTAGGGCATTTTACTCAGTTGACGAGTTTGCGATGGGCCGCTGGGATAGTCTCCAGTAACAACAAACAACTAATTATGTCTGACTCCTCTTCTGACATCAAAGAAAGTCGACCACAGTTGAGGAACCGACGAATGCGGCACGAGTTCAAAACGAAATTTGAAATTGACATTTATTTATTTACTTAAAATCAGATAGCTATTAGATTATGCCTTTTATTTGTTTAAATAACGCTTGCAACACAATTATTGTCAATTTACTCCAATAAAGATTATTAGTGTTATAGGAATGTTTACCTAATAGTTTCGATGTTATTGGACGAATTCATTTTTATCTTTTTCGTACTAATCAGCTTTCGACCCTGGCGGATTCGGTCCTATCGGACCCACACTAGGTGTGCCTTTAGATACTTATTGTTTAACTGTGAGACTGGTATTAAACACATCTAAAATCTCCTTGAAACATGTGACCACAGCAAAAACACCGGCTGTCTACACGAAGCTACGAGGAATGTTCCACGGTTTTGATTAATTAACGGGACATCCTGTATGATACAGTCGTAGCAAAGTAATGTACACCACTCCCTAAACACCATAAAGCGCTTTGTTCAGGTTTACGAGCCTTGCCTCGTGGCGTTATGTCCGTAATAATAGGACAGTTGTGTAAACTATTATTGTTATTGATGTAAACAACGTCCTAATAGATAAAATAGGCAGATTAACGTGCAGTAACAAACCGTTTATGAGTTGTAAAGATTTAAGGATGTTACAACAATCGGTAAGAGATAACTAACTGCCGTCCCGATCGCTTAGTAGTAGTAGCTCGGTAAAAAATAACTCCAAATGTCTCCATATTTGTGACTGTAATATGTATTCTGCAATTTAAGAGTTGCACTTTGTGTTTATCTCAAAATGTGGGTTGCTATCACAGTTCTATGCTTCCCCACACCGCATGCGGATACCGCAAGTAATCTTTTATTGTTCCTAGTTAGCTCGCGTTCCGTCTTGACAGTTACTAACTAGATAATAGAAAATTATAAACCGTTCACAAAACCAAAACTATTCATTAGAACATTTATTATTGTTTGGATTAATATTGTTATATATTTATATGCCTCTTAATTATACATGTTTGTACTTGTTGCCATTGATCGCCTTAATTAAGCTTATTATTGTTTACTGACGTGCATTTTTACTTATCATTGTTTAATAATGACACACACCCTAATTATTATTGTTTAAATTGGTTTATTAATTGGTTTATATGGCTCTTAATTATCCATTGTTTACTTATTATTGTTTAATAATGACATACATCCCAAGTATTATTGTTTAAATTGGTTTATTAATTAATTGGTTTATATGGCTCTTAATTATCCATTGTTGTATTTGTTGTTATTGATGGCCATAATTAAGTTTATAACAATTGATTATAGTTATAATAAAACGTAAATATTACTACACTAGTCACGCGAACTCCCTGAACGCGGCTATTAGAAGTAACATTATACTGTACACACCAGTATACTTATTATTGTTTACCGACGTGCATTGTTTACTTATTATTGTTTAATAATGGTACACACACCATTTATTATTGTTTAAATTGGTTTATTAATATGATTATATGCCTCTTAATTGCTAATTGTTGTTTGTATTTGTTGTCATAGATCGATTTAAGTCTATAAGACTTGATTATTGTTATAAAAAAAAAACGGAAATATTACTACACTAGTCACGCGAATTCCCGAAATACGGCTATCCGAAGTAACATGATACTGTACACACCAGCATTCTTATTATTTTATTGTTTACTGATATTCATTGTTTAATTATTATTGTTTAATAATGGTATACACACCATTTATTATCGTTTGAATTTGATTTTTTAACATGTTTATATGGCTCTTAATTGTTCATTAATGTATTTTGTTGTCATTGATCCCCTTAATAACGTTTATAATAATTGATTATTGTTATAAAAACGGAAATATTACTAGAGTAGCCACGTGATTGTTTAAAATGCGGCTATCCGAAATGACTTGGTACTGTATTACCTACTCCGTCATACCATTAGCTTGCTTTTCGTTAAGAATTGATTTTATTTTAAGGCTAGAAATGTTAGAAGTGAACACTGACATCCGGTGTAAACCAAGGGAAGTTTGCAATGGCGGTCAGACTAAAAATTGCATTGTGCTTCGTGTATTGCTTAGTGATTCTCACTAGTGAACTCACTGCGCTCGCTTGTTACCTAGAAATGTAGTCACGGAGCAAATAGTTTGTTCAATGAAGCTAATGCCCAGTCCCTCCGCTATTTGTTCCTTCAGCTACTGTAAATAAGCCGTCTCACAACGTCTAAGTAAACCAAATTCAATACCTTACATCTACACATTCACAATTAATTAAGTTCATTAGGTAAAATCTAGAATATATTAATTGTTTTGCCTTGTTGCCACGATGTTCAAATAAGAATAAATGTTACTTGTGTTATGCTTTCACTCTATAAACGTAAACAAATTGAAAACAGTGGTTAAATTAAATAAACATATAGTCGTGTTGTCATAGTACAATTTTTACACAGAAAAGTTTATTACATTTAGTAGGCTCTTTCAATTCATATTACACAGCTTTTCAGACCAAGATGGGATCTTTCGCTGCTTTAGGGACCAGTGGGGCATAGCTCGGAGGGCTTATCGAAACAAGAATACGCCTATATTCGTCGCAGGGGCCATAAAAATGTCCATGTAAAATTTCAGTACAGTTAGTTGAGTAGTTTACACGTGAAAGAAAAACAAAGTCACTTTCACATTTATAATATTATTAAGATTAGGGTGTATTTATTGCATACACAATAAAAATTCAACCTTATTTAGAATTAAATCGTCAGCTACATCGGTGTTGGCGTGAATTTATATATTTATGTTTAGAAAGGATTAAAAATATCCAGTAGAATTAATTGGCTTTTACGAAGCATACTTGTTTTATCATGACAAATTCAAGCAATAAGCATAAAATCTTAAGAAAAATTATTATTTCTATTTTAAACGTTGTTGCGCTCCCCCTATAATCGCGTGGAGTACTGAAGATAAAAGATGTAATTGACGAGGTGAAAAATTAATATTAACACATATCCGAGTCAAACAGTTCTAATAGTATACATACACGCTACTGCTTCAATGGTTTTAACTTCTAACAAGCCCTATTCTTGAGAGAATTCGAATTAAGTGTTATAGTTATTTATTCGCTGTGGTTTTTACTGTGTTTGCAAATTTTAAACTAAAACAACTACGGATAGATAATCGTCACTTAACCATTATTGACGCCAGGGATGACCTACAAGAAGTTGAAAATATGGAAGCGTATATTAATTATCTATACATAGTTCAGGGCTAAAATGATACGGAATAATATTTATTACGACAATTTTGTCTATGTTGTATTTAAGTATTATACGTATGAATCTGGTTTAGGTCCTTACCTACACCAGATTCATGGAAATTAATGTGATTCCATGGAAACAGAACAAATTCATGGAAATGTTACTACTATTTTTTAACTAAAGTATATTTTACTAATGCTTGGGAAGAAGGTCTAGAGGTTAATTTAATTTCCTCCTTTACTGGATAAACTTCTGTTTGTACCCTTACATCAGTAAAATAATAAAAACTAATCGGTGCAAACCTGATTTGATGCCAAAGCTTCATAAGAGAGTCAATGTTTTCTCCATTGTCTTATCGCTTGCAAATTTAAAAATGCTCCAAAGTACATCGCTAAATTTCAGGATCAGGACACTTTGAAGATTCGGTTTCACTGAACTGGTTTACAGATAAGATAACACCGCTCAGCCTTATACTGATAAACACGCACAGTACCTTTCTACTCAGGACCTCTTATCGCTTGTTCAGATAACAGTGGTATAAAAGTATACAAAAAATTACATCCTTAAGAAAAGTAATACAATTGCAGCACTGTAAAAATACATAGTAATTTTCTGAGTTCACTGCTGAATTCTTTTCGTATATCTGAATATAAAATAACTGATTAGCTTACACCAGGTTAGTTATAGGTTTGTATGTTTCATAGAATTTGTCTTGTTAATTACTAGCAATTACCCGCGACTTCAGACGTAAATTCGTAGGCTTTGCTTTATGGTACAAATAAGATAGCAACTATGTCTTTGATATACAACACTCAATGTTTGTTAAAAATATACAGTACAGTTAAAAGTATATTTGTACTAACACTTTTAATTTTTATTCGGTATTGTCTTCTTCTGTGCTTAACAGCGGTTGTAGAGAAAGGTTTAAATTAGATGTATTGTTACTATGAAGCCTACAAATAAGCTTTCACACTATAAATATAAACAGATTGAAAATATTCGTTAAATTAATGAAACATATGGTTGTGTTGTCACATAAAACAATGTTTACATAGAACAGCTGATTACATTTAACACGTTCTTTCAATTAATATTTCACAACTTTAGAGACCAGGAGCTGTAGCTGGATAGATTTTCGAAAAAATAATAGGCCTGCTCGTATATTCAAACCCCTTTAGCCCTTAATAATGTCAACAAACATTTCAGTACAATCGGTTGAATAGTTTACGCGTGAAAGCAAAACAGTCACTTTCGCATTTATGATATTAATTATAATTCACAAATATTAAGACATCCAGAATAAAAAAATATGTACACACAATACATTCCTATAATACGTTATATTATTATAGGTTTAAACTACAATTTAAGTGTAAATAAGTGTCTTTAAGTAAGTATCGAGTACCTTTGGCTGCCATGCTATACTTTTATTTTATGTTTAAAGTCTGTCAGGCAGTTTAAGTTACCTGTATCTGAAGACTGCCAAGCCAAACTACCATATGTCTACCTGTACTGCCAGGCTTAAAATGAGCATTTCGCATAGGTAAACCAAAAACATAATAACTTTCTTTTTTTAAAACTAGCTAGGATCATGATTTTTGTTTTGTTTTGAACGTAATGAAATTTACTATAACATATATAACTTTTAAAACCACTTCAAATTAATTAAACTATTTAAATTAATTAATTAATTTATTAAATTTAAAAAATGTTCAAAAAAGTTTTTTTGTATTGTAAAACACCTTATAAATACTATAATGGGAGAAAATAAATGTCATTGAGAGTCAATGTTCAAAAAATTACAAAAAAATATTGGAAAATAAAGTTATAATGATTATAACACTGAATCACCGCGGCAACGCAAATTTGTTCATATTTTCATAATTTTATCAATGTGGTTCCAAATACTTGCTTGAATTGGTAAACATTACTAGTCTTACACTAAATTCTCTTTTTTATGTTGTTATTGGAAGAAAATTAAACTAATAAATAGGTTTTATAGTTACAAAGAGCCTTTTAAAGTTAGAAAATAAATTATAATACTATACTTACAAATGAAGTTGGATACAGAAGATTGAAGAGAAACAATGGCAATAAAAATTGCTTTTTCCGAGTAAAAACACTATGAACTATGAAACTACAAATTATTTTACATGATATTAGGTTGATATTGTTGATATGATATTGTTGTCAACGGCATCGGCAGCCGGGCAGGTTCGCGACAGACCAACAGCCACACAATTACGTCGTTCTTCTACATGGCGTACTATATAAAGTAAGATTTTTGTAATAACTGATATTTTATGAAATAAAAACACTCTTTAGCTATTATTTTTATGTTATAAGAATTACATTGGTGGTTAAATAGCTGCGCTATAAGCCAAAAGGAAGAGGCCGATAAATTCGGCCGCTGGCAGTTTTCAAATAGTTTTACTCGGCCGAAAATATCGGCCGCTGGCAGTTTTCAACTAGTCTTAACCGGCCGAAAATATCGGCCGCTGGCAGCCAAAGGGTTAAGACATCCAGAATAAAAAGAATGTGTACACAATACATTCCTGTAATACGTTATATTATTATAGGTTTAAACTACAATTAAGTGTAAATAAGTGTCTTCAAGTAAGTATTGAGTGGCAAACGTATGTATAGTTGATGACTGTACATCCTGGGTTCCACATCAAGGTTAGGTAGCAGCATTAGCAAACTTATCAACTTATCAGCTCGGGACTTATCAACATCAATCTCGTGGCCAAGTGACGATATCCCGTTATCTCCATTGACAAATTATTAGAAAAAAAACCTTTATCAGTGATGCCACCATTGCAGTTTCCAAACCTGGGTTTTATAACATCAACCAACGCTTCATACTTCAAGCAATTGTAACTCTACAACTGAGAAGAATTACGTGGGTTGAATTGAAATAATTGTTTTTTACAAACGCAAAAATTATTAATACGATTAAGTACACTGAAACATGTATTTTTCGCGTCTAGTTTTATTTCTTTGTTTTTGTATTAGAAACCTTACGTACAAATATAAACCAAATTAAAAAATCGATGCAATAATTTATACTGAATAACCAGTCTGGACTTTTCAAATGAAAAAATGGCATTGCTTAATAATTGTTATGGGAAGTCTGACATCAATTCAAAAATGTAGCCTACTTATATACATTTCAACTTACTAAGCCACTGAAATAAATTTTTAAATGTAATATGGCACATTGTTTTTTATGCATTTTTTGGTCTTTTTCGTTTAAGGGCCAGCACCTTACAAACATACTATACCTGACTGACGGTGCATTTAATCGTTTTTTTTTTTTTTTGTGTTATTAGTTCGTAGGACAGTAGTCCAGGTACTACTTCTAGTATAAACTCGTCTTATCTTATCAGTGATAAACGCGCGCCGCTTATCTTTTGCCTGTAATGAAACCTGCGTTAGTTCTGTCTGAGTTTTGTGTTCAATTAAAGCGTGTTGAGTTGATTTGGGCTTGGACTTTGCAAGTTCGAGTTAATTTTTTTTCTAAAAGAGCAAGCAGCGCAAAGCGCTGCGCAGCGGGCAAGCATCGCGTGATCTGAGTTTTGAATAGGCAAGCTAGGGTCTTTTGTGCTGGCCCTTAAACGAAAAAGACCCGCATTTCTTTCTTATACTAATGTAACCTTCCAAATATTGTCTTTTTGATCCATATTTTATGTCGGATATAGTGCTGTTTATTCCCTTTGGCAGTATGAATAAAATCAAGCCTATCTACAGAGATATTTCAAACAAGCCATGGAAAGACTCAAAAGTCCAAATGATTCTTTCAATAATGTTCTACGGTGACGTACACAAAAACGAGCTTTCGTTACACTTGAAATACTCAAAATAGGAGTTTGGCATTATATTAGTAACTTAAAACTCTGGTTACTTAGGTAGGGTACAGGTTTTACAAGATCTCTTTGGTGAAGCTGGTTCAAACTGTGAACTTGGACTAAAGGCGCTTGATCAAATGTGGCAAATAAAAGCCTATAAAACGCTGAGGAGGTGAATGAAAAGGCCAGAGTAAGAACTAAGAACAGGAACCTGGAAGCCGCCAAAGAGCAAGAAAAGCTTTATGGGCTTGGAATTGATGATGTTGCTTGAATAAAGACAATATCTTCACTTTTGGTTTGGTTTCCCGAAAACTTCAAAATTTCAACTTTAGGTACACTGTCGAAAAAGTGTTTTACATACTTCCTTGAAATTTGCACCACATACTCGTATTCCTTTTAACTTTCTTTGTATGGTATATATGAATTTACTATGTAACAACCATAAATCATGTAATTCCAAAAATATTTAAGTTTTTTAATGTTATTTTTATTCATGTCATGTATATAGTTTTTTCAAAATTCTGAAGGTATATAAACTTATTTTTTAGGTATAATATTTAGTTAAAGAGTCATAACAACATGTCAAGTAAGTTTCGTTTTCCTAGCTATAGAAATTAATGGTATCGAAATATGTCAAATTTAACTTTATGTTAAATGAGACAATAGGCTCCCCTTAAAAGACACAATTTTTATGTTGTTTCCAATTACTCATAGAAATATATTTATGTAAGTAGATATCAATATTAAAACACAACTTCGGAAAACTCATTCTTAGATCAAAATAACTGATGGTTGAAGTTGGATGTTCCCCGTAATTTATTGTTTGTAGATAGGGCTTATCGAGGTGTAGACCAAGATTTGTGATACCAACTTTGTGTTAAAATTTGTGGACTTTGGTTTTCGGATCTGGATCATCGTCTAAGAACAATTTTTTTTTATTTTACGAACTTATTCTAGGAGATTATCTATCACACTCTCAAATCCTCCATGGCTTTAAACTTTAACACACTTAGTTGAGTAAGAGAATCACTCAGTGAATACAAGCGATGAAGACAAAGTGTTTTGTTGAGAGCTGAGTGTTTTGTTCCAATAAATACCAGTGCCAAGTTTCTTTACTGCTTTCCTCATAGATTTCTTCTCGTTAATGAATTCAAGCCACGTGCAAAATAATGTGGTAAACGAGTTAATAAATGACAAAGACATAGTATGTATAACTGATTAACTCCTCCAGTTTAAGAGAGAGAGCTTGGGATTAAATTTTCTAGTCTTAAATCATCCCTCAATAGGTATTTGGTACAAATTTTCGAGTTTTTTAATAAATATTATTTGAAAATAGTAGTAGCCCTTTGTGTAGCAGACAAAAGTTTTCTTTGAGTCTCTGAAATTTCAGCGACCCTGGGATTACCAAACTATACCGCACTTTTTTAAGCTATTGTGCACTATTTAAAATCTTTACCGTTTTTTGGTACCAATTAATGATGTTTTTTAGCTATTTTACATCAAGAAATTCTGTAACAGTAAAAGATAGCATCTTTTTATAAAGCAAATGTATAAATTGAAAGTACTAACCAAAAATAAAATTGTGTTTTACCTTCTTTGGATAGAAAAGTGATCTTGAAAAAATCACCAGATGGAAAATGCTTTACTTGACTAAACACCATAGAGAAAACTGCACAAGATCACAAATTGTGATTGGTTTTGGCAATAAAAATATAATTTTCAAGTATTTTTAAGTTAGTAGTTTGCAGTCTATTTACAATCAAAAACGTCCGTGGGAACCCATATTTGAAAGATATGGCATACACAGTACATATACAGGGTGTTTCAACTTCAGGATATGATAACATGAAACTTGGCATTTATGTTAAGTTAATTAAAATAAGAATAACAAATATTTAAAAATGTTCAAACTTTAATATCCCGAAAACTGTTAAGATTACGTAAATATTGCAAGGATAATGATTTATTGCAAATTTTAATAACAAAATTAACGATACCAAATTTATTTTAATCGGTTGAGAAATTAAATAATTACATCAAATTTAGCTGGATAGTGTTTATGCTTTCTTAGATGTGGAAAGTAGATTCTTATATTCTTATCTTGGTTGGTGCCAAAACTACTAAATCATCGTAGAGCAGTTGCAAATGCCATCGTGCTCTAGTGACCGTGCATAGGATGTTACTCTGAACATGACATTTGACAAGTGTTCAGAGGGGGGGGGGGAGTAGGGAAAGGGCACCGACCGATTCAGGAGGTCGAGGAATGTGGCAGATAAGGGTCTGTAGCGAGGCCCTTGGCTCCCAGTCGGATAACTGAGAAACTGTGAAAGTGGCTGGGAGACAAACTGAGTTTTACTTTTACAACACTTGAATTGTCATATTTTTCTCTTAAAAATTTGAAGCTTAAAGTTTGCGTTCAATTTTATGCGTTTAATTTAACGAGGTAGGAGTACAGTACAAAAAGTTATTACTCTGCAATTTTCTCGCTGCTTGCATAATTGCACAGAGTTCCATGTAGCAATGTTTGCTAACGCTCAGCCAAATCCCATGGAATGGCATACACCATCATCGAACCCAATGTGGCTTTTGTAGAAATGAAGCTTCATGCAAAATTTCAATTCTATATGTTAGTTCGTCCTCGAAATATCTGGCAGACATACAGACAGGCAGACAGAAATATAATTGTTCCAGTCATTTGAGTGATAGGCTTAGCTAACGATCAGCCAAATCCCATGGAATGACATACACTATCATCGAACCCCATGTGGCTTTTGTATAAATGAAGCTTCATGCACAATTTCAAGTCTATATTTTAGTTCGTCCTCGAAATATCTGACGGACAGACAGACAGAAATATAATTGTTCCAGTCATTTGGGTGATAGGCTTCGCTGACGATCAGCCAAATCCCATGGAATGACGTACACTATCATCGAACCCCATGTGGCTTTTGTACGAATGAAGCTTCATGCAAAATTTCAATTCTATATTTTAGTTCGTCCTCGAAATATCTGGTAGACACATAGGCAAAAAGAAATATAATTGTTCCAGTCATTTGAGTGATAGGCTTCGCTGACGATCAGCCAAATTCCATTGAATGACGTACACTATCATCGAACGCCATGTGGCTTTTGCAGGAATGAAGCTTCATGCAACATTTCAATTCTATATGTAAGCTCGTCCTCGAAATATCTGGCAGACAGATAGACAGACAGACAGAAATCGAATTTTGTCAATCATTCAAATCCCATGGGATGACATGGACCACCATCGAACCCCATGTGGCTTTTGTAGAAATGTAGACAACTTAGATAGGTTTAATAATAGTCTTTAAATGTATAGTAAAAGTTAAACTACATCGTCTCTTATATCTGCACTGCTTTGCAATAAATCTCATGTTTCAGGACATATTCTAAGGTAGATTAGTAATGACCTAATCGCTGCAATCTAAAACTGTGTGAAAATATATGGCTACTCGACATTTAGTTACTATAAATGTAAAAAAACATAAAATAATAAACAATGTTTACACAGAACAGTTATTACATTGACAGTTTGACTGGCTCATTATATTATAATATTACACAACTTTAGAGACCAAAATGGGATTTTCACTACTTTAAATATCAGTGGCTATGTCCGGAAGAAATTTCGAAATAACAATAGGCCTATATTTATCCCTGGAATCACAATAATGTCTATGTAAATTTTCAGTACAATCGGTTGAGTAGTTTACGCGTAAAAAGAAAACAAATAAATAACGGTGCTTTCGCGTTTATAATATTATTAGGAAAAATTAGGATGTGTCCAAATTTTAAAACAACCAATGATCTAAAGGCGGTACAGAGTTTAGCATGACAAGTCTTTTTATACGATTCCTAGACTGAAAATGGCCGAATATAAATCGAAACCGGTATCGAACTCCCCAAATCAGGATTACTGAAAAATGAACAAATATAAATCAAAACCGGTTATTAAAATCCACAAATAAGGGCTATGAAAATGACCGAATATAAATCGAAACCGGTATCGAACTCCACAAATAAAGACTACTGAACATGAACAAATATAATTCAAAACCGGTTATTAAAATCCACAAATAAGGGCTATGAAAATGACCGAATATAAATTGAAAACTGTATTTAACTCCACATATAAGGGCCACTGAAAATGAACAAATATAAATCAAACCCGGTTATAAAATCCACAAATAAGGGCTATGAAAATGACCGAATATAAATGGAAAACGGTATCGAACTCCACAAATAAGGACTACTGGAAATGAACAAATATAAATCAAAACCGGTTATTAAAATCCACAAATAAGGGCTATGAAAATGACCGAATATAAATCGAAACCGGTATCGAACTCCACAAATCAGGATTACTGAAAATGAAAAATTATAAATCAAAACCGGTTATTAAAATCCACAAATGAGGGCTATGAAAATGACCGAATATAAATCAAAACCGGTATTGAACTCCAAAAATAAGGACTGTTAAGCTCGGTAATCTATATGTAAAAATGTCATTATTTAGAAAATAGCGAACTAAAATGATATTCTGGAATTTGACTCACCCAAACGGAATAAAACTATAAGTTGATTTCTGTTTTCAATTTTAGTCGCAGAACAGTCAAACTCGAAGTGAAAGGTCTTTATTCAAACTTGTATGAATGGGGTTTGATAGCAGGAACTTTCACACAATAGAGATCAAGATTTGAGCTGGCCAAGTTACTCATTCTTGAGCTATATTCCGCCATTGTATTTTGCATTTACATATTAGATACTTTGTCAGAGTGGTAAGCGGGTTATACATTGTAACTGAGTAGCTGAGCGTTAGCGAAGCCTCTCACTCAGGGGTTAGGGTTGAAAGGATTTCACGTCCATTGTATATTTGTCCACACGATGTTTTAAAAACTAACTGAAGTGTAGACTTTACATTTTGCATGGAGGTTCACTTCTAAGTAAGCAACATTGATGATTATGCACGACCTTCGACGAGATTTTGCTGAGCATTAGCGAAGCCTAACTTCCACAGAATATTTCATAATTATTTTTGCACCACTCCGTAGGCTGGTGGTGAATTCTATTACTTAGGAATATCTACATATCTAACTGAGCTACATGATTGAAATGTGGAACACGCTTTGTTCTACGCACACAATAATTAATGTAAATGCATCTCCGTGGGTCTGAGCGTTAGTGAAGCTTACTACACGATGGGCTTCAGCCCTGAAAATGAACTGATCTATATTCTTCAAGTTTGGATGAAAAATCATTTCTACCAAAGCAAGATTGATGTCCCCTCAGTGAATTTCTCTTGTCTAGCCAGGATGTCGTCAAGGATGCGCGTACTGCCTTCAAACAGTAAAGGTCCAAGGGGCAGCAGTCCTAACAAGATAGCCAATATCAGAATGTTTGTGGTAGATACGTAGGTTGTAATGCTGACACATGGTGGCAGAACTATGTTTATAATTTACTTGAACTCCCATGTTCTGTATCTGAAGTCACATGATGTGGTATAAACACATCAAATCTGAATCTAAATCTTAGAGTGGTGTAATGGTCTTATTACATAACTAGTGATGTAATGAGTTAAAACTGATAAACGATACTCTAGCATACGGTAATCTAATTATGCATGATATTCGACTTGTACAGACCTATTTAGTACGTTCCATATATATTTATTGAGCCATTTATTGTGCACTAAGTGCTAGTGAAGTTTCTTTTCAACTGTTTTTCAAGGTAACTAACTATCTACTCAATATCTACAAGGAATCTTATTAAGCGTAAGCCTAAAAATTAAGATAAATTAACTAAAATATTATATATATATATATATATATATATATATATATATATATATATCATGTCACTCTGACCTCTCACTTGCCTCTCTCCTACGTGCTGTAATAAATAGATTACGTAACTTGTTACGTTAAAACATATATTGAAATATTACTCATACTTTTTATATTATGTACTTCTATAGAGAATATCTACGATGTTCAATATTTTAGCTCCTACACTTGGATATATACAGCATGAATCACTCCCCCCCCGTCAGTCCCCCTCCCAAGTGGCAACCCCCCTTCAAAACACCCCCCTAACCACAGTGTTCGGTTACACTTTAATTAATTGACACACGGTCACTATACCCTTACACATTTTCTACTTTCACTCTTCTCTGAGAAAACGTTACTTTTCGGACTTATCTATTAATTACTATGAATTAAAAGTCTTATCAGTTTATGTATTTTTTGTTTATTTATTTACATGCACTGTTACAAGTAAAAAAGCCTAATTACAACAGAGCAGTACTAAAATCTAAACAACAACAAAAACTACTACTTTTAAGCAAGTAAACAGTATTTATAATAAAAACTATTAAACTCAAAACAACATATACAAATAATATTCATAAAAATTAATAAAAAATCAACTAGCAATAAACAATACGATACAATCACTTATTTAAATAGAATGAAAAACTAAGTTATATCAGTTACGCTAAACTATGGTTTATATAATTATGCTTATAAATATTTATATATCAAGCACAGTTAAACGTACCCTTCTGTACTCACTTAGATTATTGTTAAAATATCTGACTGTTGAGCCATTGAATTGTAAAGCCGCATGATTGAGACAGTTGTGTTGGCTAATATATTAGTTCTAGAAAAAGGTATAGCAAACAGATGGCGGATTCTACTTTTAATTCCGGGAACATGATAACGGATTTGCTGTAGGTAGAACGGATCCTTAACTTCATTTCTAACAAACTTGGCAAATAAAAGTTTCTTTGGAGTTTCAATTATAATGTTTTAACCGTTATAATTATCACGAAATTATCACGAACTGTATTTTATCGTGACTGCATGAAACAATTATAATAATCACTATCTTAAGCACTATTTTTGTGGAGCATGAGAATTACAGCATATAAGGGATCCAAATTTTTATTGATGATACCGATACGTTAAATTGAATGATTGAACCTTCACACCTTCATCAGGAATAACGGTTTTAGTTTTTTGCCCACTCTTTGGCTGAGCGTTAGCGAAGCCTATTCCTCGAGGTGCTGGAAACATACCTGCACGATATCTCGAAAAATATTATCTGTAGATTTAAATTTTTGGATGAAGCACTTGGTCCGATGCTGGTGCATGTCATTCTATATGGTTTGGCTGATCGTTAGCGAATACTTTTTCATTGCCCTTGTAGGTTTTTGCACGAGCGTCTGTCTGTATGTCTGTGTGAGACTGAAACGAGACTATAAATGTTGCAGTAACCTCAGCCAAGCCTGAAAGACGACACTTGGTGTAATGTTCTACATTGCAAATTAATACGCTTGTCATTAGTGTTCAACAGTGATATCGATACCCTAAAAGAGGTAGAGGGTTGCACGCAATGAACTATCAGATTAATGGCCGCCATTACTCAATATAATGTTCTCTACTTAATGGTTCATACACGTGCCATTTAAAACTTAAATTATCGCCCGTAAATCAACCAGTGTAAAAATATTCTTTTATTAATAGTGGTTTGGAACAGAGAATTTTATTCAGCCCCAGTCTCCTATAAAAATTCAGATTAATAAACGTAAGGGATCTATATTACAAAACATATATAATAATACTACTATAAATGTTTTTGAATTTTTGGCAAAACTAAGATCGTCAACGAAATTCATTATATGTGTTAATAACAAAAATAATTAAGAAAGCAGATTCCAAGCAACGCTCTTTAATATCTGTTTACTCTAAATAATACAGTGTAATTAATTTCAAAGTGTTTAAGAACGTAAAAACGATTATAGTCTGTTTAGAGCTAATTGGCACTGACTAATCACACAACCAAGTTTTTCTTAAGATAAAAGGAGGAACTTTTCTTCAGAAAGAAATTGATCGTCAACCAGGCTAGTTTTGGTGGCGGTCGAAATAATAAGGTATCAAAAGGGTTAAAAATATAAAACTGTTATTTTTTCTCACATTATATTATTTTGTCCTAGCTTGATGCAATAAAAACTGCTGGATAGACCAATAGCACAATAGGTATAGCACTGCCAGACAATTTGATAGCACACATTAAGTCGCCATTTTAGGGGTCTGACCATAGGTTAGCTGAAGCTGAGTGTTACTACCATTGACGCAACACAAGTGAAGTATTAGACAATTCCTAGTCATTAATTTTACTCAGACGTCAAGGTTTGGATTGTATTTGGACTGTAATATTTGAAGCTTCAAAGGCTGTGTGGTACTAGGCTTTTAACCTAGCGCAACGTAGTGAGTAAATACAAATCAAATTGTTTATTGTTCATTAACAATACAACACGTCACGGAACATTGTCACAATCATAATCGTATAATAGTTATGCAAATGATATTATATATAATGTTATTTATACATGGAGTTGTAAATTTAATCAGATCTTATACAAAAAAAAACAAACTTAACATGTGTATTAAATATTATAATTTATAAATTTATGTGACTATTCCTAATTATTAATCTTAGTGAGACGTCTACATTTTGATTAACTTTGGTCTACACTGTTTGAGGCTTGAGAGGCTGATTATTTAAGCCAAAGACAATAGTTTTTTTTTATGTTTCGAGCTTATTTTGTTCCAAATGCATTTTAACAGGAATTGTTTAACAGTAATATTTTTAGAATCCCTCAAACTGTAATTGACTAAAAGTGGTGATTAGAAAAAAATATTATAGGTTATGATGTGGAGTTGCAAATATTTTTAATATACTAAGGCAAATATTGAATTTTCAGACAAGGTGGATAGTATCTTTAATCAGTTAACATACCTATTTGCAAAAATTGAGTAACCTATTATTGAATTGAACCCGTGACCTCCCGTTAGTGAATTGTAGCTGTAATTCGAAGCTACAGTTAAAACCTGAATGCAATTACTTAAATCATGAATGTGACGTAAACATACAATTTCATCGCGTAAGTGACATACAATCAGAACGATTAACGCCCGATAGTTAGCCTAGATGTGTAGTACGCATTTAGAAACAACTACAGTAGTTCTGGTCACTTTCATTTATTATTAAAAGTAATTAAATAAATCTATAGGTTAAATAGTTCCACATAATCTTAGTTTGATTAAAGATTTCTAAACGTACAACCGATTTTAAACTGTTTTTATTCAATACAAAATTATGGTCTATCAAAACTCTCATGTGTCTTTAACGTCCCGAAATAATAATAATAATAATTTTATTGCGTTTCGAACATGTGCATGTTGTAGCAATTATCAAGCAAAAAAGTAGGCTAAAATTTTGGATTCGTAGATGGCATCTAGGTTACTTTCGTACATACAATTTGTCCCATCCATCCTACAGCTCTTTCATTCGAATTTCCCACCCCAGCACCAGCGTCAGTCAGCCAATCACGTGGTCACCCTAACATGTGCCATGAACTCGTCTGTACTGTAAAAAGCTTCTGAAATCAATGCGGTTCTCAGACGAGTTTTAAATGCCTTAGGCATTGCGACACTTTTTATCAAATTTGCCAGTTTGTGGACAAACCGAGCTCCTGCCTGAGAAGGCAAACGCTCATGTACTAGCGTCCTGTGTCTCCCAGTTCGGTAGTTGTCCCTGCCTCTAGTCTCATAAGAGTGTATATCACTACCTCTAATGTGATTGCATTTTGATCTAAAAAACAGAGGACGTCTCTATAATGTAGAGGGAGGTTAATGTCAACAGTTTCGGATTTCTGAATGCTGGTCTGCACGACTCTCGCCATCGTAGTTTTACAATTGTTCGAACGGCGTTTTTCTTGAGTGTAAACACTCAAGAGAAATGTGTATTTGCACAGCCTCCCCACAAGACCACTCCGTATGACAGGTGGGGGTATATCAATCCATAATACGCCGTCATCAGTACCTGAGTTGGGCAGTATTTGGATAGCTGCCTCAAAACATAAATGCCTGAGGACAATTTTGACCAACGTTGTCCACATGACTATCCCATGTCAACCCTCGATCAAGGTGTATTCCAAGGAATTTTGTCGAGTAGACTACTAAGATATCAGTCTCCTCCAACATCACTATTGGATTTTGATCAGGGACGGTCGGCCGCAAACGAAATTGAACAAACACAGATTTTGACGCGTTTGTTTTAAGATAAGATATAAGCATTCCAGATATTCTGGAATGCTTCTATCCTCTTCTACACTTTTTGTGCTGAACAGTTTTTTATATCTTGGACAGTTTTTGGACATGAAGATCAAATGAGAATAAATTAATATTTCTTTTGTCACAAAATCTACTTACTTCTTCTGACTGAGCCGGGAGGACTATGTAAATACTAATTTAGAGTGGAAACTCGGTTATAATAGTATCTAGGAAGGTACAGAACGCATAGCTATTGTAACGGATGTTGTTTTTGTAAAATTATAAAAATAAAATATGAATAGGCAAGAAAACTACACGACCATAAAGCCGACTGGATAACGCCACGGCACTAAAACAACTCCAATTAATTAATTAATTAACACGTGCCATGACATGACAGCATGCAACATTACAGAACTGAAACAGTGCTGCCAATAGTAATAATACCAACTCCGCTATCAGACTCAATATCAGTCCCAGGTTTATATTTCGTAATACACTATCGTTCGTGTTTGTACAAGAGCCTCGCCCAATCGGTGTCACGAATGTGAACGATTCCTGAAATATAAACAGTAAACTCACTAAATTGTTTCATGCTCGATAAGGAAGATAAGCTGCGCATTTCAATAATTTATACAATAACGCTTTGTTGATTCTTCCAACAGATTGAGAATAATTGTGCTCACTTTGCTTACGGAACGATTGAACGCTCCTATTGCGTCAAAAATCAAGAAAGCAGATCTAAGCCCAAGTTTTAGTGATTTGGTATTGACTACAGTTAATCTTTTAAAGTTTTACACTACAATATTTTGCACTCAATCATTAAAACATGTTATCCATTCTC
This sequence comes from Homalodisca vitripennis, assembly GCF_021130785.1. NCBI lineage: Eukaryota > Metazoa > Arthropoda > Insecta > Hemiptera > Cicadellidae > Homalodisca > Homalodisca vitripennis. The sequence goes on from NC_060214.1 coordinate 112,229,184, forward strand.
AGGGCTGTACTGAGATCGGTTTTCGGACAATTTTATGGAGGCTCGGGCCCCCCGGGTGGGGCCAAATATATTTTCAGTCGGAAATTTTAACAGCATAAGTAAATAAGGCTTGGCAATATATTTTAGAGCTTTCACTTTAAGCACATGGGTTTTGGAGAAAAATACACTTTTGATCACGTTTTTTTTGTTGTAAATACAGCTTTATTTCTGTTTAAATTATTCGTTCAAATTTGTAAATTTAAAGTGAAAATTAAATCGAAACCTGATATAAACCATAAAGCACATTTAAATTGAACTAAAAGTTGTTAATTCATATTTTGAGTTTATTTAAATATTCATGAATTCTTAAGATGGTACCGTTTATTTCTTCAATCTTTTTATTCCTTACTTATTAAGATACCATCCACCTTCTCTGAGAATTCAATATTTGCCTTCAACTGATAGAGATACTATCCACCATTCTGAGAATTCAATATCTTCTTTTAACTGATTAAGATGCAATCTAGCTTCTCCGAAAATTCAATATTTTCCTTTAACTGATTAAGATTTTATCGGGTAGGTCCGATAGGACCGAATCTGTCAGGTTGGAAAACTGCATTAGACCGGTAACTCCGAAAATGAAGTCGTCCGATAGCACCGAAAATAATCCACCATGGTCGAAAAAAGGACTTTTCGCCAACTCCGAATTCTACGATCCACTTTCTTTTAGAATTCAATATTTTCCTTTAACCGATTAAGATACTATCCATCTTCTTCGGTTTCCGTTCGACCTTAAGGAATCCTGATGTGATGAAGACGTCCACGTCAATTCCCCTCGTGGGAGTAAGACCGGATCCATCAATAAGTCAATAATTAATCCACGTCAGCTGCATAGTGAAGTTACATGATAGGCAGGCACGGAAGGCTCTCCACTGAAGGAAAGCTATGCCGATCCGTGCCATCAACTCATCAAGGGCAGGATTGGATAATCGCTGCCACTGTGAGGATGATGGGTTAACAAAGGACGCGTGTCCTGCTTGATAGTGCCTCACTGCCAAGTCCATTCATTCTGGCATCTATTTCTTCTGCAGCCCATGTCTCATGTCGGACAGAGCATTAGCACTGATTGCAATAGCTGTCGAAGCCGTTCCCGCTAAACCTCTTTTTCTGAAACGTGTTGACTTTTCTTTCTATTTCTAAAAGTTTTAGGTCCATAAACATAAAAGATTACTAAAAGGCATGTTTGTGAAACGCTTTATACAAAAAATAGTATAAAATATATAAAAGACAGTTTTGTGACATTTATACATTTTTTGCTAATTTTTGATTGATCACTTTTAATACAGGCTATTGTAGTAATGAAATCACCTGAATAAAATAGACATCAGTTCTCATGCTAACGTAACGATAAAACACATTAATAAATTAGGAATAACTTAAAATGTTTACATAAGAATTATATTAAGAGAAAAGGGAAAATGAGAGGTTTTAGATTGTTAAAAATATTGCCAATACAAACTTTGTTTTTGATGATCATTTTCATTTCCAGTGGTAACACTGGAACTCAAAATGTATTTTTCACAACACAAGAAAGGCAATTAATTATTTTTTTAGAACATAAAAAATACAAATTTAAAAGAACATATTTATTTGTGGGACCGCGTTTCTTTCACAAGTTGCCACGTAATATAAAGATGCCAAAAAGTACTAACACACATTTTATACAAAGCTTTGTTAAAAAATAGTATAAAATATCTAAAAAAACCAGTTTTGTGACATTTATTAATTTTTTCAAATATTTTTATTGATCTATTTACTTTTTATATAGGCTATTTTAGTAATTAAATCACCTGAATAAAATAGATACCAGTTCTTAAAACGGCGTGCTTACGTATTATAAAACACATTAATAAATTAAGAATAACTGAAAATTTTTATATGAGAATTGCATTAGAGAAAAGGGAAAATGAGAGCTCTTTATCTCTGTTTAGATTGTTGAAAATATTGCCACTACAGAATTTACTTGTTTTTAAAGTTTTTAGAATTCTTTCATTTCTCAAAATTTATTTTACAACACAAGAAAGCCATTAACACATTTCTTAATTAATTATTTTTTTAAAACACCAAAAGTTAATAAACATTTTAAAGATCATATATTTTTGGACCACGTTTCATTAACAATTTGTTAAGTAATATAAAGATTTGAACTAATAAAACTCTTTTTTATGTCATTAAAAACTTGTTTGTTAAATGGAAGCTGTTTTAGATTGTTTATGTAGGGTATTAAGTTAGTTTATTTTATACTAATTAATCTTCTTATCAAATTTATTTTACAATAGGAGAGGTATTTTTATGTTTTACCTTTTTTATTTTAGTTTTTCTCATACGCCATGTAAACTCCCGTTCTGACATAATCAGTAGATAGTAAATGTTTGTAAACATTAAAATGTGACATCATAATCATATATTTAATTAATTTAAGCACCATTTAAAATTTCTGATCGTTTACAGCATTGAAGCGTAGTGTAAGTTTAGAAGTATAAACACTTTATATTTTATTCTTCTCTGTAATCACTGAAAAGTACAGAGGTTATCAAAATAATAAAATATGAAGTAGTAGTAAAAATATACATTTAACTGTAAATTTTAGCAAAAATATTACGTATATAATGGTTGCTCATTAGTGTAATACAAATATCAAAGACAAAGTTACTAACTTTTACTACAGGTTTAAAGACTGTTTTATAAAAACACACCTTACTTGTTTTTTGACAAAGCTAGGGATTTTAGATTAACTCAACTACGGCATCAGAAATGCCTTAGACCTTAAACTACAATGGCTATAGGTATACATTTCTTGGCCGAAATATACTTCTCAGACCCGCGTACGTTTATATATTCTTGATCGGGACAGCAATGGAAAAATTAACTTCCGTTTCAAAATTACGTAGAGCCCCATTATTAATGTAGGTACTGAGTGTGCTAACTGAAAACTATGAACTTCGAATTTAGGATTCCTCTATGTGGATCTAAAATAAGTACTGAAATCGTTTGTTGTGAAATATTGGATAAAAATTCGAGTAATTTCACGATCCTATAAAAACAGTTTCACTCTCCAAATTTAGCGCACCAAAACACTGCTCTTTAAACTTAAATATAAAATGGATCAAGAGAATGGAATATTTTTCAGTGATTATCACCTAATTGAGGTTTGGAATGTCATTTAAAAGGAATATAGCCACGATGTCCCTGTGTTTTAGTAGGGACTGCTAGTTAAAGATAAAGAAGTAGGGGTACACTGGTTATATGTAGTTAGCAATTTTATTGAATACATGAGGAATGTAAACTTTACAGTACATTCAGTATGGGTGAAGACTATACGTGGCTCAAGGACGTAGCCAGCGAGGGGTTCCAAAGGGTCCGGATTCCCCCCATCCAAATTTTTAATTTGTTCAATTACTCTTTTGGAACGATTATTATTATTTCAATAATTCAGTATTACTGACATGTACTGCTGAAAGATCGTCCTCAATAAAGAAACGGGTCAAGAACTTTTCAAGGAACAAAATGAGGCTTTTTCTCTCTGTCTACTAGTGAAAATATTACTTGTCTGGACCCCTCCCCAATTTTTTCCTGGCTACGCTCTTGACGTGACTGAAGATTGACAAGTTTGGGGCAATTTCAACTAAACTTGAGAGTATCTTGGACTATAATGAGATCATTTCATTACTGCAGTATGCCGTTCCAAAAACTGGCACAGTGCAAATTTCACAGGTTAGAGCCAATCCAGTATCTCGGCTAGGGAAAATTGAAAATGCGTGACGCTGAACAAACAATTGAAGGCATACACGGCATTCTGGTTGTACCGTTATTTAGTTGTATTTTATATAATACATATTTTCGCAACCCTGTTACTCGTTACTGGTTAGTATAAGTTACATCCGATGTTCTTGGAACTAAACTCTTGGCGGATTAATAACCTAATTGGTACGCGTATTATTTTTTTTCTCTCGTAAACTTTGTAGCTGCCGTTCCTGTTGCCGAGCATCTCGCGCGCCTTGTCCGTAATTAAAATTTATACTTTCTTATTATAAATTAGCCTTTTCATGCGAGACATCTAATTTTTAATTTAATATAAAGTGAAGTTGTAAATAGCAAAGTAACTTACCTTAGTTGATGTTTTATTTGGCAGATTAATACTGATAATTGTGTGGTGATATCCTTCTGACGAGACCACGTTGTCATGAATCTTAAGTTGTCTCGATAAATGGCTAATACCGTCGTGATTTTGTTTTAAGCGAGTTCAACTTCGAGTCTCCCATTTCAACTTCCAGTCTCTGATTTTAACTTCGACTCTCTCATTTTAACTTCGAGTGCTTCCAGCATTCATGTTTTAGACTTCTAATCTACTAATCTTCTCTTTTTTCCGACTACAGCTGCAATGTCGAGCCAAGATGCTGACGCCCGCACTTGTGAGTCGACATCAACGTAAAGGGAAGTCAATTTTAAAATTTTAAATAATTATTAAGTTCATAAGCAAAATTCCCATAGAACGTTGGAACCATTAGGTCCACACCCATGACATCATTTAGTTCTTCTTTATCACTCTATTTAGCGGCACCAAAGTGGCAGTACATTAGTTTAATTTTAACATCTAGAAGTGGTGCTTTTATGTTTATTTGCCACAAATCAACATATAGGTAAACTTTGAAAATCGAGTATTCATTACTACAACCTCAGCGGTATCCAACCCCGTGTGTTTCGTCCATTCGGTACACGGTAAAGGAAAGAAGAAATAGAGGCTCGAAGAAAGAAGGAACAAGAAACAACAAGATAAGCACTAAACAAACAGACGTAGGGAATGGAAACCATTTGCATTTGAATCGAAAGTATTGCAAATGGCGGAAGGACAGCGTATCCCGATCCGAGGTATGGCCAGAGCTAAGAGCGGGAAAACGTCTAGGTTGATAGATTAGTGGGACCACTGATTGTAGTGGCGTCTAAAACCTCACTTAATCTTAAGGTGTGTCTGTTCGAGAAGAATATATCATTAATCTCCACACTCACATTCTCTTTCTCAGAATGTCTTTTTCCCACTTGTAAGGATAGACGAAAGAAGATGAAATTCGTCAAGTACGATAAAATAGTTTAAAGTAAAAAGAAACGAAATAATAGAATACGACAGGTCTATGTCAGCATGATTGGCTGAGCGTTAGCGAAGCATATCACTCGAGTAGTTGGAAACAATTAGTTTCTGCCTGTCTGCCTACACGATATTTCGAGAACGAACTGGTTATAAAAAATTGTGAGTGCACAACGCCATTTCTGTATATGGAACTAGTGATGGAAAGAACGGTTCTTTGGAATGATCCGGTACATTCGGATCGGATCACCGAAATGAGCCGGATCTTCAGATCATCTAGATCTGACTCACTCCGCTCGACTATTCGATCAGATCATCGAATAAAGCAATTAAAAATTTAAAAACAATTAATTTATTAAATTGTGTATCTTGATGCGATCAACTATAATAGTTAAAATAATAAATTTTGTTTTTTTATGTAATGTAAAAAATTAATTTCATTGTTTATCGTCCTGTGTAGGCCTACTATGCAATGTAACTGATTTACAAAAATCTTCGGTAGTATTGTATTGTAGTACAGTAAAACAAATTTTAATGGTTCAAAGTAAGCGAAATACATTAGTTTTCAACGAGGAATAACTGTCGTTCTCAATAAATACAGATTTAAAACAGTTTTCTGGTGTGAAGGAAACAGGATTTTTCCGGACATTTTCCATCGTTCATTGAATAAAAAAATCAGAAACACTACGTTTCGAGATATGCAATCTGATGTCTTCTTCAGGTAAATACTAAGTGCATATTTTAAAGTTAGTGAAGTTGACACACAACATGGTGGTTGTGATTCCTGACTTACGCGTGTCACAACGCTCCTGTATAATTTGTTTATTTTAACCTATTTTGTAATTATGTGTTAGGTTAGTTATTTACTTGAAGAAGAGATCAGATTGCAGATTTCGAAACGTAGTGTTACTGGTTTTTTGTTTCACTGAACGATGGCAAATGTCCGGAAAAATCCTGTTTCCTTCACAATCGTCAAAAATAAACTTCAAGCAAAGAAATTTTTTATGGTTTGTTCAACAAGGAGTCGGCTCACCAAATGACCCGGTTCATTTCATCAGATGATCTGTTGGATCAGTGAATCGGTTCACTCATGATCTTTGCATCAATGTAAGGAACAGAGTTCGATTATGTTACATATCCTTCCTAGGTGTTTCACTGACCGTTAGCGAACTTTTTTTGTAATCATACTTAGTTCAATCACGGCATTTTAACATGTGAGTTACCAACACATGTAGCCTAATTAAAATGAGCTAGAGCCTTGAAATTGTAACTATAGCCACCCCAACACACGTACCACTAACCTGTAATAATACATGTTCTCTTTCCCTTAGCCGATTATGACCAAAATAAAACTTATCCCCGGTCTTTAAATAATTATTGAGCACTGGTGGTGAAACTGGTGACGCACTAAGTGGACTGGGGTGTCCCCTAGCTATTATTAAACCACTTATCTCTCCGATTGTCAAATATTCTACACTCACTTGTAAATTTACTAACGGTTCAGTCACAGTTTACAGTCAACTTAAGATGACGTTAGGAGACATTTTTATAAAACAAATACTATTTCTTATAGTGTTTGTTTTGTGTGTATTTTATACTGTTTATATCTTGTTAACAGTTATGGTTATGGTTATAACTTTAAATAATTATAATTATTTACGTACCGTGGACTATTTTTAATAAATATAGACTAAACGTGCATTAGCTAAACGTAATTTGTTATAATTTGAACTAATATTTATTCGATTAATAAACAATAATTATCAAATAGTTTATTTTTCTTAAGAGGTTTTTTTGTAATTACATATTTTTAGATTTCCCACAGTCCATTTTCCTTTTAAACTTATTGTTTAACCCGCTACTACTGTATGTATTATGTAACTTACCCGCTGCTTCGCATGCAATTTCGTAGGGTTTTCACCCATTTTAGCACTTCTTATTTGTGTAAAAAATTTAATAATACAAAAATACCTCAAAAATTGTATACTTATGGCAATTGTAATTTACTTTTTTGTTAGTACGTTTTGTTCCATACATATTTTGTCTTGTTTGTCAAATTCTGGCCATTTTATGTTTAAGGATATTTTGTAATATAGAGTACTTGTCTAATCGTTGAAATCTAAAACTTCATGAAAAGAATGGTTAGTCCTTACACATTCTCACTCACTATAAATGTAAACAAATTGAAAATAATAAACAATGTTTACACAGAACAGTTGATTACATTTGACAAGCTCGTTCAATTAATATTAAACAATTTTAGAGACCAAGATGGGATTTGTCGCTACTTTAAAGACCAGTGGGGCGTAGCCCGGATGGATTTTCGAAATAAGAATTGACTCGTACCAGGAACCGTAATAATTTCCATGTAAATTCCAGTACAATCGGTTGAGTAGTACAATTCTAAACATGGCATCGAACTAATTTATAGGGTTATTTTGAACTACGTCATACAGAGCTACTCTAGAAATGTCTAAAATTCTGTTCCATACATTATACTGAATGATCACAAAAATAAATCCTCTTAATTATGTAGTTTGTATGGAAGCACATTTATTTTGTGAAATGGTACCTATAGTTACTAGTATAGAACCTAAAAAAAATAAAACGAAAGGACTATGAAGATGCTCGTCTATTCCTTCGTACCGTCTAAAGCACACGGAATGGTTATATTATTCAAGACGTTGCTCAAGAACCCCAGAATCGGAGATGATGCAGAGACTCACCTATGGCGGTCTTGGTGCGGACATTCCTAGAGTAGCCCATGGGGTAGAGGATAGCCCAGTAGCGATCCACGGAGACGGCGACCAGGCTGAAGATGGAGATGGTACAGAGCACCACCAGGAGGGAAGTGGTGAAGAGACACACGTGCTTGTGGGGAGGGAGACCCACGCTGGTCAGGAGAGCACAGGGGATGCCCAGGAGGCCCACCAGGAGGTCAGCGGCTGCCAGGGACACTATGTAGTAGTTGGTGCGCCTCCTGAGTCGGCGCTCTCTCCTGAAGGCTAGGATCACCAAGAGGTTCCCGATCACCGCGATGAAAGCCACGGCCACCTCGCTCACCACGTAAGGTATGTTTATCTCCATGACCGGATACGTGGCGTTGGCAGCCACCACGGCACCCGCGGCACTTCCGGCCACCATTCTACCTCTTCTTCTTCCTGAAGGGGGAGATGGATCTCATGGTCTCCAGGATGGAGACGCCAGTTCTTCCGGTACACCTCTCGCTCCCCTCTGAACGTAAACTTTAACCCATGTACTACATGTCAAGAAATAGTCGCGTACAACACTAATTATTACTTCACGCACGATGAGACACTACAAGTTATAAAGCACCGGTTTGTGATTATTGAAATTTAGTTATTCACTGAAGTGCGAGATTCAAAAGATAAATGCAAACTTGTACCAAAAAAGAACGAAAACAAACACAAGATCTACGCCCTTTAAAGTAACTCTAATTACGCCCTTTGTTATTATAATAAATTGTATTAAACTTGATTTGAAAATTAAAACGTTTTAAATTGTTAATCTATACAAGATACAACTCCTTATTTACTTCACAAATGGTTGGAATAAATTGTCAGATCTTCCCCAAAAACACTAAGTAAACAGTATCACTAGTCGTTACACTGACAGACTGTCAATTAGTATTTTCTGTTTCAATTACAAACTTGTCAGATATTGATAACTAATATCCTATAATCCAGCTATGTATTGTAAATCACAAGATTGGCATTTTATATTCGAGGTTGCCGTAATTCTCGCAAAGTACACTGGTCGTTGGTCAAGATTCGTGTATGATTGGAAATATTCACGGAAAACTCACAACACTTTCGCAACTTATTGTTTAATTTTCCGAGTTGCCGGTAATAAAAGCGCGCGTAAGCTCGACACGTCCGACACCTCTGCCACTCCGCCCGCGACTGGAAGGCAGAAGCGCGCTGAACTGAGCGCGCAAAAGCGTTGCCAACCTTGCGCCATGAAATACAGGATCCGGTTGATACGATTCCGGAAGCCCATTATATTTCACACACATAATCGTCGCCAGCTGTGTTTGGGAAAGTTTTATTTTAGGTTACGGTATATTTTCAGATGTGGTTTTTCTGCTGCATTCAATCGATAAGTAGCCTAATACTGGAGATAAATCTCTGATGTTACTTTATACTTCAATAAAGTTTTAAATAGTATTATTAACAATAAACGGAAACATTCGTCATGCGTATTTATCTATTTGTGTAAAAGTAGTAATTCATTCTTCTTCACTGTCCATATGTGTTGTCTCCCAAAATGCCGAAAAAATTATAAAAAGTTAAATAAAATTCGTTAATGTTTAGTGAACAACCTCTTTCAAGAAATATAATTATAAATCAGTAAAACTCTTAAGCCAATATCGCAGAAAAGCCGAGCTTAACAAGATTTTTTCAAATAATGATTTGTTTACCAGATGTATTATATTAAATTACATACAGTCATCAAAGGCTCGTTTGCTTATTTAATTTAAATTATATCAAATTCAAGAATGTAAATAACATTTAAAAATGTAATCTATAAATTTTATATATATTTTTTTTATAAAATCTTTTTCCCTTTGGAAAGATTGAACTCTCAGTCAACCAGATGTTTAGGGTCCGTATGCAGTATCCATTCTTATAATAATAATATTTTCATTAGAATTCTTATTACTTTCATTATCTCTTAGTAGACTTTTCATTTTATAACAATACGATACAGGCCGATGAGGAAATCGATTGGTTTCGAAATGCTTCGTCCAAAATGTAAATGTTATATTATAGTTTGTAATAATCATTTTGTTACAATTTTTTTTTATTGCTCCAAGAATCTCCATATAACATTTTACTTGTTATATTATGCCAGGCAGAGAACACATTCTCCATCTCTGGGACCGCAAGTAAGATTAAGGAAATGCTAAAAGATCAATATTCTAACTAAAAGAAATCATCTAAGAGAATTACAGTGTGTTTATTTTCCGCCGGGTCTTTCGCCCTAGATCCACAGACTTATGTGAAAGCGTTTGAACAGTAGTAATCATTCATTCAATGAACGCTTGGTCATATATTTTTGTTATGACATTTTAGGTACATATATTACAGTCTTAATTATTTTACTAATAAATTTAACACGATCCACACTTTAAAAAAATGACAACATTTTTTGTTGTTCTTTTAAAATAATAAAGATATGATAACAAGTAAATGATAATAGGATTTCGGACATTTGCCATCGTTATAGGTTGTAAAAGGTATAACACAACGTTTCGAGGATTGGAATCTTTCATCTTCGTCAGGTGTGGGAGGTATTAATACATACAAAAATAACGAACAGAAAGAAGTAAAGAAGGGAAAGAAAAGGATTCAAGCATATCCAAAAGCTGCTTGGTGTCCAGTCCAGGCAGTGTCACTGCTCAGGATTAAGGTATTAACACCTCCCCCACCTGATGAAGAGGATAGATTCCAATTCTCGAAACGTTGTGTTATACCTTTTATAACCTATAACGATGACAAATGTCCGAAATCCTGATATCCTTTCAAACCTTCCATAACAAACTTTAAACAAAGAACATGTAAATATTGATACTTATTGACAAGTCATGTAGGGCAAGCGCCCTCTCACGATGTCGGGTTTGAAAATATTGCGACTTCTTGGGTTTATTTTACTTTGTAATATTGATAAGTTTCAACGTTTTCATTAATGAAAAGCAACTCTTTTTACGAAATTGAACTTTGAGAATTCAATCAGTACAAGCTGTGTATGATAGTTTTTACTCCTGTTAGGATTATGTTTTAGAATGAATTTTATTTAGAAAATGTCTATAAAAGCAAACACTCATTGGTAATAACATTTTTGTTTTCCTTTATTTGTGTACCGGTACATTATTTACTTAAAGAGCTATACTTTATCCTACAGTAAGTTATGTTTTCTACAGTTAATTTATATAAAAACGCACAAATAATAACTAAAAGTATTTTAGCACAAATAACTGTTCCGTTTTTCCACAATAAAATTAGGAAGCATCACGAAGATATCCTGTTTAAGAATCTTCAAACTAAGAAAAAAATTGTTACGTACACAAATTCTTAGTATAGCCTACAATTTTCTCATGTTATATGAGGTTATTTGTAATAAAATAACTTTTTTTAAATATATATGGTTTTGTTTTTCACTGATAAGAAATAAAATTTTAATTCTGACTAACAAAACAAATGATAAAACTCCTTGCAGTAAAAATAAATGTATACAGGGTGAGGCAGACCACCCGTCGCGACAAACCGAGAAAACTACCTTCTTCATTTTCACGAAAACCCCCACCCATATTACGACCCCGAAGAGTTCGTGATAAATCATTTTAGCACCCAAAAATACCCCCGAAATGGTACTTGGATGTGAGGGATAGGTAGGAGTAATTTTTTAAAGATATTCAAATGTAAAAGTTACTTATCAGGAAGATTATTTAAATTATAAGGAATGTCGATCTGTACCACATTTCAAAAGTATTCACTAACCTTTTTTTTTTTTTTTTTTTTTTTTTTAATAAAGGATTGATTTATTTCGCTTTATTTATGCAACGTGGTCCAAAATTTCAAAGTTGTACAATTTATTCTTTTTTACTGTTACTCACCGCTACTGAGTTTAGCCCCAGTTCACATCCCTCTTAGTGCAGTGTCTTAAATCTGAAATGCAACAAAACGTCATGAAAATGAATATTTTTTGCGTAATGTCTGATCTATCCAAGATACTTTAGATGTACTACTATAGCGAAACTTTAAATACCAACATTTCGTTTTTAAGAGAACTATTGATAGGTCATACCTTGATATTTGATTTTTTGGCTTTACGAGTTTGAAATGTTCTAAATTTGAACTATTTAAAAAAATTGGAAATATTCAGACATGTGACAACTGTAACAATATTTTTAGAAAGAGTACTCCTTTGGTATCTTTGGATAAAAAGGTGGATTTGCTACATTCTAATAGATTTTGATGCTACATGGCAGAAAAGAGGCTGTATATAAACAAAATGCATTTTGTACCGTCACAATAGTGTGAACACTGACAAAGTTTTGGATGTCGAATTATTGACAAAATACTGTGCTGGGTGCACAAAAACAAACTAATTGATAAAAATCTCTGTTCATATGTCACATGGTGTAATGATGGCTCAAGTGACGGAATGGAAACTTTTCCCGTTGATCTGAAGCCAATAGGGGTAAAAGGGTTATGATTTTTAAAATTTCTTGGGGATGATGACTCTAAATCATATCCTGTTGTTTGTGCCTCTGATCCTCCTTATGGAGATGTGTCTGTGACTGAAGCTGGAATGTGTAGGGCATATACAAACAAAAAGGATGGGTACAGGACTCCTGTAGCTGAAACAAAACTAAAACTCTGCTCTCTAATGGAAAACCAATTGGAGGTATTGGAAAAGCTGTGGTATAGCTATAAGAAACAATGTGGATGATTTGGAAAATATGGAGAGAGCGTGTGCTATTTATTTTCGTAAACTATCCAGAGATGCGAATCCTTCCGAATCAGATGTCTATTCAGAATACAAAATTGTTGCTGCATCTGGCTTGTGCAAGCGAACCTAGTGGTTGTGCTCGCTTATGCCTTGACGATTTCGTCTAAACTAGTACGTTGAAACGATGCACAGTTCATTTGGGTTTCTTCGTCGTTGATTTTGTTTGGATCTCTTCAGACGAACATGACTCCAGAGATTCCACGAGTCAAGTCTGTGACAGCGTCAGAGTCCAGACACTGCACTGAGAGGAAAGTGAACGGAGCTGAACTCAACATTCACAATTAAATGATAATGACGAAGACTTAGATTGTGTCATAAATATTTATTTTGGCCCATAAATAACAATATAGGTTTGTCCTTTCGTAGAGTGAAAAAAGGATGGGAATTTTTTTAATTTTAAACGAACAGATTATGTACTTTTATCTATATTTCTACAGAGTAATATTCGGGACAGTTTTATCTTCCAAAGAATTGTTATCTGTGATAAAGTTAAATATAGATTAGTATAAACACAGAGAATAGTTTTATCGTTATCAATTGTTTTATCTTCCTGGGAGAGCCGATAACCGAGAGTTCTAAGAAGTCGTACTTTGGATATGATTAAGAGACAGAGCAAGTTCAAATCCTGTGTGTGACCGTAATATTCATTTTTATCAGTAATATCAGTGGCGTACTTAGTACGGTAAACGGACTGTAGGTCCACGTCATAAAATTGCCGGAAGCATTTCTTACCTACTTCTTAAGGGGTGGACAGTAGGTCCACGGTCCCGGCCTGGGACCCACTGTCCGACTCACGGGTTTCTTTTGACGAGGGGTTGATAAGGGATCGTTGTTCTCACACTGCAGCACTTGAATGGATGTTTCGAGATCTAAACTCTATATCTGCTAAATAATTTTCAGTACACTACATAAGACAGCTGTAAAAAGAATGAAACGAAATTATATTCACAAAATAAAGTCAGGTTAGTTACGCCATTTCTAACTTAAGAATGTCTGTAACGATTATAGTGTCTACTGGTATATACAGTATTATACAAACGATGGTCCAATATAAGGAATAACTAATACAAACTTACTGTAGATGTTTATGATTCATTAGGACAATGCCAACCAAATTAATCAGATAGTAATATAATGCTATATGGAATTCGTTAAGATATAATCCCTATTAGTAATCCACTTCATATGTGATAGCTTGAGTAAATTGTTGTTAATATTTGCTGCTTTAGCAGTACGCTGTGCGAATGTAGTGGAAGCATCACTGACCAAAATAAAGTATAAGTGCAGGTAGAAAAACTAATGCACGGCCAGGTCAGTTTTGAAAAGTAGGACAGTTAGTCCACAGGTGTCGGCGTGGACTAACTGTCCTACCCTGCAGAAAAGTGACGTCAGCCACCCTCGTCAAACTAGGCGTGGACCTACAGTCCTACAATCACTTAGTACTTAGCTTCTTCAAGGGGAAGGGGTGAATCTGATTGAAGAGTCCTCCACACCAGAGGTATGGAATAAATCTAAGATTGGAAAAATTGGCCACGAATAATACAAAGTAAAATTGTTTTATTTCAAAAATTCGGTTTGCTGTTATAAGAATATTTCCTCCTTGCACTGTAGCCATATTGTAGCGCCTACACACACTTGGCTGTGCTACCAACTCTCTTTCCCTAAATCTGCACAGGATGGTCCATGAGGATGAGCAGAATAAGGCTTGAAAGGAGATCGACCTCTGCTCAAAATTATCTCTTGGCCATCTAACGTCACCGACCTTCTTTAAAAACAACCAGGTAATAAATTCGGATGCAGTGAGGGAATTAATTGATTCCTTTGATATAACGGATGAATCATAAAACATGATGGCTTTTGTGCTTCGATGACTTGGTGATTATATTAGTTACAAGGTTTGTAGCTGCAGTAACTACGATGCCATTTTAAGGATAATAAACGTGATTTGTTAGTGAATAATAGTGCAATCTTTATAAATGAAAGATATTTTTATTCAAGAGAGTTTCGTGAATATCGTTCAAAAGTGTTCCAGAATGCAAACATTTCTAAACCTTTTGTAATAAACAATTTCTCTGTTTCTCGAACTGCTTTAAAAATATTGATTACATGTAAAAAAATAAGTTGTTAATTCAAGTTCTCACAAAATCTATCAACTTGTTAAGACTATTATATGCTATAGGAATTGATTTTACAGTACTTCCTTCAGAAAGTTGATGCAAGTAATATACAACTGTAGTAAATTGCAGTCAACGTTTTCAAGGCAAAATCCATAGCAAGGAAAATTCAGTTACTTATTATTTTATTTAAATAATTTTGGTCATTAGATTTGTGAAAAACCTCCTAAAAACTGTTATTTTTGCAATTCTTGAGAAAATGCTAGTTTTTTAAATATCCAAAGTTTAAAAGCTTTAAAGGCCGACATGTTGAAAATACAAAAGATAATTTCATTACATTTTTTTCAGTAACCGACCTTGTTATTATAAACCTTTGAGACAAATTTTGTATAATTTATGTTATTAGTTTTTAATATATTAATTTTTTTATAAAAACATTCAGACAGACAGATGGGAAACTAAACATCATGGGAGACCCACGTTCATGTGGTGAAATAAGTTTGTCTTGACCTGAGCAATAAGGTGGTATACCTTTGTCCAGATAGTTACGGGACAACCTTTATATAACTATTATACAGTCAACAAGTATTCTTTTAAATTTGTTGTATGAAACATCACCTTTTATTAAAACACTAAAAAGTGTTTGTTTCTGTTTGAAAATTGTAATTCTTGTAAAGTAAAAACAATTTAAAAAAGGAATATTATAAAAAGAATGAAACAGTTATGTCAGTTTTCCAATAGTTGTTTTACTGTTTTCTTGAAATCCTCGATGTTTTCATAGATGTCCAGAACCTGAGAACGGAGAACTTCCAAGTCTTTATCTTTCCACTTGAAGTGTTCCTGACGAATGGTCAGATCTGGCAGAAGCTGGGTAAACACAGGCCGGCCACCTGTGCAAACACAAAGGTACGTTTACAATCAAGCCCAGTTCAGTTGACTTCAATTGTTCCCAGAACACTTTAACTCACAGTCAGGGCCGTACCATTGGAGGGGAGATGTGGGGGCATCGGGTATGTACAGGTTGAAATTTGTTAGTCTAGCTGTGGAAAATCATCCACAGTCACAACTGATGTTAAACTGAAACCCGAAGTTAAAAACTAAAACATAAAATTGGCGGTGGGATCTGTCTAAGTTTATTATCTGTCGACTAAAGATGGCGCTCTAAAGTAAGGCTGAACTATTTCAAGATTGTAATTGTGTAAACAAACTGTAAACCGGAAAACTTATATGCCATATGCTATTTTTAATTAACCCTACAACTGGCGGTCATTTCATCCTGTAGTGTCGGACTGTTTTAGAGCTTCATGCAAAGTCTTTTTATTTATAAAAAACATAAATTAGGAACAATAAATACACTATATACATATATGTATTTTTGTTCAGGCTTAAACAAAAAATATATTGGCACTTAAAGAGGCCATACAAAATTTGTACTTAAAAAAGTTTTTAATGAAATACAAATTTTGCAAAAAGGATTTCTTACATTTTGGGGTGGACTATGTAACTATCAAAACAAGTTATTATGAGGAAAATGTAAATGTGCGATAGCCATTTTGTGTCAAATTTCATCTAGTTTCATAAAAACATAAACTTTATACACCTTATATGAAACCATGATAAAGCTATATAACAAAATGTAGTTATGTGCATAAATTATGAAATCGGATGTATACGTAAGAGCTTGGTAATACAGGTTTTGCTTATACAATTGTACATGAATATATGTTACTCGTATATTGCATATTTTCTTACTCAGAGTGAAATTAACTATATAGCAACATTTTAATCAATTCCTTACTATTTTTTTTAAAGTATAAAAAAGTTACTTTTTGCCATTATTAAAAAATTATACAAAATATTTTCAAACGGAAAAAAGTACCAGATATTTTTTAAATTTACATTAAATCAAATTTTATTGCTTATGACTGATATAAGATTTTATGTAGTTTTAAAAAACCATGAACTATGCCTAAATAAATGAAATAATTGGCAAAAGAAAATGTGGAAATGCAAACCAGTTAGAAAAAGTTCAAATCCACAACATACACAGTGTTACTAAATTAGCTAATCTTTATTTACTTCAGCCTGAACATTGCTGAATTTATTAGAATGAATAATAAGATAATTAAATAGCTATCCTATCCTAATCCTAATAATATTATAAATGTGAAAGTGCCTTTGTTTATTTTGCTTTCACGGCAAAAAACTATTAAACCGATTGAACTGAAATTTTATATATACATTCTTAAAGTCCCTAGGATGAATATAGGCATATTCTTATTTCAAAATTCCCTCTGGGCTACATCCTACTGGTCTTTACAGTAATGTTGCAAAAAATCCCACCATGCGCTCTGAAGTTGTGAAATATCAATTAATAGAGCATGTCTAATGTAATCAACTGTTCTGTGTAAACATTTAAAATTATCTTCAATTTGTTTACATGTATAGTGAGTACATTCTAATATGAGTAATTTCTAATAATGATAGGCATTATTTTTAAAGCCGGTTTAGATTTCAGTGATTAGGTAAGTACCCATCAATCAACCTTAGAAAATGTCCTGATACATATGTTAGTCTGAATTTTACTCCCTTTGAAGCAGTCAGCAAGAACTATGCTAGATGAAAGTTAGCTGGACTGTGCTTTTGAACTAATGTACCAATTCCAGCTCTAAATGTACTAAAATATTTTCAGTTTATAAAGAAATAAATGCACAGTGTTAATGGTTAGTGTAGTTTTAACTGTACCTTTTTTATCAAATACTAAATAATAGATCTAAAAGACAATTTTACTATACAACTTTTACTGTACATTTAAAGACTGATATAAAACTCATCTTTGTTTTGTGTTGTCATCTCTTTTAACTTTTGGCAGAAATGGGCTTCTCTGATCTGTGGTACATCTTTTCTTGATTGGGAAAACAAGGCAAAATCAAATATGAAAATAATCATACTAAGAACAAGTAAATTACAATGGCCATAATTATACACTTTTTGATGTATTTTCTTGATCATGGCAACAAGGCAAACTCAACATTAGCATCGGAAACATGATTCACTCAAACCAGCAGTTGTCATACACTTGCAAACACGTATGAAATTGCGTGCAAAGCCGCGGGTAAATGCTGGTTGGTCCACATGTTTATGAAACCTATCTAAATTGGACAAAAATAGGCTTTTCAGAGATATATATTTTCTTGATCAGGAGAGAGTCAAAATCAGTTTCGGGACAAAAAATACTAAGATCAGAGTAAATTAAAATGACTATAAATATACACTTTTTAATATATTTTCTTCATTGTGGGAAGAAGTCAAATTCAACATTGGCGTCGGAAATATAACTACCTCCAACCAGAAGTGCTCGTGCAGGTGCAAAACATACAACATTGCGTGCAAAGCCGCGGGTAACTGCTAGTAATTTTATAAACACGAAATTGCTTTGTTTTTTTCCTGTTATGCATAAACTGTTCAACCAATTGTACTAAAGTTTTACATGAACGTCCTTAAGGTCCCTGGGATGAATATAGGCGTTTTCTTATTTTAAAAAATCCCTCAGGACTACGCCCCACTGGTCTCTAAAGCAGCAATAAATCCCATCTCGGTCTCTAAAGTTGTCTAATATTAATTGAAAGAGCCTTTTAAATGTAATCAAACGAAATTAAGTAAGGTATGTATGTTGTTAACTATACCTGTATGATTTTAAACTGAGCAAACACTTGTTTCTTCTCATTTTTATCAATGGTTGCTAGTAGAAATAACATTTAGCACCAAAAGTTAATGGTAGTGTTTCTGTAAACAAATGCTACTAGTACAAAAAATCTTATACAACTTATTGTGTATGAATGCTTGCTTGATTATGTATTCACAAGGCACTCACCCACTGGTAGTTAAACACTAAAATGAAGCAACATTTACTAAGCTAGATAACCTTACTATTATGTTACTCATTAAATCTAAGTAGAAGGGCTTCATATTCCTTCTGTTTCTTCATTTAACCATCAAAGTTCTGGACAAAACGGTATATTTCTAGTTTTCTTTTCTGCAAACACTATATTGCTTTTACATCACAAAATTATTGTGAACTTTTGTTCTATAAATTAATTCTTGATATATTGAAAATTGCAGTTTTATAAAGATAATAATAATATTATCTGATTACAAGTTTTATGGTTGCTGATAAAAGAAGATAATGAAATCAATAATCTTATTTGTATTGCTTTCAAACAATTTTACATTGTATTTGCAGGTAAATAAATAAAGCCAAAGAGTTTGCAGTTTACTATTTGAAGAGTCGTTCATTGCATGCATACATACATTAAATTACATTCATACATAGCTTCAGTATCGGTACTTAGTTTTGAAAATTAGTGGTCCCACCAGCGTAACTTGAACTCATCTACAGAGTGAGACATTTCAGACACTAAAAGGTTCTTTAATGGAGCTTTAGACAGGGTTGGGTTGTTGACATTCTTTATGTTCTCAGGGGGATTATTAATTAATCTGACACCAGCTTGTGAAGGAAGTTGTCAAATGCCAGTGTTCTATGATGTTGCATCCTGTAGCTGTCCCCACCTCTAGTATTATACCTGTGGATGTCCCTGCCACGCACTAACTCACATCGGAATCAGCAATACAGAGCTACATCCAAGATATAGAGGCAGAGAAAAGTCAGAAAACCATGCTCCCTGAAAGCATTGTGGCACGATTCTCTTGGTTTCAATTTGGATATGATTCCAATGACTTTTCTGGAGCCAGAAAACTCTGGTGAATCTGATCCTGGCACATCCACCCCAAAGGCGTATACCATATGTCAAATGGGGATATAAAAGGCAAAAATAGGCCATCCTTAGAACATGTGTTTTATGAACGTGATTTTCTCTTAAATAATGTTATACTTTTAACAACTTTTTACATTAAGAAGGAAAATTAAGTGATAACTCTAAAAAACGAAAGGCTAACTTAGAATACTGTTCAAAGACATAAACTTTGCTGTGTAAGACATAATATTTAGGTAACGTTTACTTTTCTAGGATTTCTTATGTTAAGGAATTTACTTAATAATAATTAAACATTATTTTTAGATTATATAATTTGTTAAAACATATCAATAACTCATTTCCTCACTGTAACACAAACATACTGACTCACCACTCTGCTCCAAGTGCCTGAAGACCTCGATGGTCCGAGGATCCCGAGCTTGTGCCGCCTGGGTGAGCCTCTCCACCAGACCTTTGTAGCCCAACAGGAACTGAAGGGCAAAGTCCACCCTCTCCTGGTCCACAGGCTGACTCAACAAGCTGGCCACAGGAAGCTCATGACACTGCTGCCAACCCTTACACTCTATAATACCCACCAAATCTACAACACCTAACATCTCGACCTTGTACTGTCCAATTTCTTTTCATACCATTTTTATTTGCCACAAAAGTTTACAACGTCATTGTCAAAGTCATAAATACAGCTCATTATTACAGCCACGTCAAAATCTTGAAACTAACAATAATTAAGCTAACACAGCACAACAGTGATTGTAACGGAATACAAACACACAATAATCATTAAAAATCCATATTTTTAATTTTAAAAAATTCATCTAAGCCATAAAATGGATTCTCCAACAGACAGAAATAGAAATTATTTTTAAATCTGTCAAAGGGATATGAGCTAATTTTTCTTTCAACAAAATTATAAACATTCAAAAATACCACAACATGGCTTTTAAGGGTTTGTGGTATCTAACCAACATTGTCCAATTTCATTGTCATTTTTATTACGTGTGTTATGCTATGAATTTCATATTTAAATTTAAGCAAATTTTGATTTTTATGTATATAGATAACTAAATAATATATATATTTATAACAGTTTGGAATTGGAAGTCCTTGAAGTGTGGTGTACAATGCTGTTTAGGCTTACATTTTTTAATAGCTCTAATAGCCTTCTTCTGCAGTAATAATATTTCTTCAATCCAAGATACAATTATTGCACAAAGTGGTTTGGAACCTTATTTTACAATACCACCATGGGTGTACCCTTGTGATGGGGCAACAAATGCAAAAATAATGGTTAAAAAAGTTATATGAACAAAATTAAGTAAGGTGACAGTGAGAACAACATTGAATTGGTGTCCGAACCGAAAATTATCTAGAGACATCTAGCGATTGGGAGGTTAATTTGTTATAATCTAAATGGCACTGGCTTGCTCTATAAATTTTTATTATAGGTTCTTCTATGATTTCCATAAATATATTTTCTAATATTTATCTAACGATGCCATTAGCTTACAAAATAAATTAATATGGATTAACTGCAAACTGCCTCTTGAATTTTAATTGGATCCTTACAGTGGTGTATATAGAAAATTATTTGAGGGTGCTACACACTGGGCAGTTTATGAAAAATAGGAGTTCAAGAATCTTCCTCCGGGAAATTATTGAGCTTCAAGACCTCATAAATGTGTCCTAGCTTAAAACAAACTACTGGGTCTTTCAAGATTTAGAAGGGGTTGAGTCCCCTGAATCCACCCCTTATATTATGCATGGTTCAGTAAGTATCTAATGCATCTTACAAACTTATATTGATAAAAATGATTTTTTACGTTTGATCAATAGACTATATGATATAAATGGCAGGAACACATGACTTGTATGAGAGGAGAGAGATAATACATTTTTCATGGGACCTGAGTAACTGGACTAAAAGAGGGTGTAAAAGATTTCTAGTTCTCAAAGTTTTGACTTAAGCTTCTTGCCTACCTTAAGTTCCATTAGTAGCTTCAACGAGATCCAAGAGTTTTTGCCCAATACGGACGTTAAATAAATCGCCTGGCTGTGAAGTTGCAATTAGGGTGCTTATCCTAACCTAAAGTCTCTCACAATCCAAAATAATGTCTAGCAGTTATCTCTGACTGTTTGCATAGGTCTACACCTAGGGTCTTCAGTAGTTAGCCCCAAGTTGTGCAATTGTTTCCTGAATTGACTGTGTCTAGTGATAAGAGAAATCATCTGTATCAAAAAGCATCCGTTTGGCTTCATCAGCCAATTTGTGAAATAAATGTCAGTGCCCCAGATGAGATCTTTACAAAATGATTACCCAGAGAAACCCTGCCACCAATGCCAGTGACTATCTCTGAACCATTTCCTGATAGCTTGGTTATCAGTTGCTTACACCACAAGCCAGTTCAAGTCCAAGAATGTACTTCTTTGAGCCATTTCTCTGCAAGAACGTAGCCAGGAAAAAATTTGGGAAGGGTCCAGACAACTGATATTTTCCTGTAGTGGACAGAGAGTAAGACCTCATTTTGTTCCTTAAAAAATTCTTCACCCAGTTCTTTGTTGAGAACAATCTTTCAGCTTTACATGTCAGTAATACTGAATTATTTAAATAATAATAATCGTTTACTAAAAAATTAAAAATTAAAAATGTTGATGGGGGTCTGGATCCCTTGGAATTTCTCGCTGCCTATGCCCTTGTTTCAAGGCAATTAGTCAGTGAGATCATTGTCCCTAAGACCTGCATATCCAGGAACCTAGCTGAGATGTACTGAAATATGACTAGCTAAATGGATAGTCTTAAAGCATTCCCATACCAACCTTGAAAGAACTCTTTTGTTGAGAGCTTTAAGAGCAGCCTGACTATCCAATAATATCACTATCGTTGATCGACATAATTTACAGTCAAACTTCCCTTGGCACTAACAAAATGGCATTCAGTGGAAACTGGGTACCTTGCATGGCATGTTTATAGTATATCTGGTTTTAAACTATTAATGTTATCCATGTGAGATTAGGCATACACTTTTGGAAATATCACGGTTCACTGTATTCTGCTACTGCTATTATGGTTTACTTTGAGGACAAATGTAGCCAAAACATGGATCGCTAGCTGAATCTTTTAATTAATTTTATTGCCATCATTTTCCACCTTGAAATCACAATTTTAGTATGATCTTGCTATGGTTTTTTTCTCTTTTCTCTTAGGACAAGAAACTTAGAAATTGCACTAAGTCCTAAAAGGACCATTGTGCTGCTTACGAAGTGACAGGATATTCTGCATTGGGGATAGGGGCTGCCTCCTGTTGAGATCTATGAGGAAGGATTTTGGGCATTAATCTCAGTCATTTTACCTTGGATGAAGGGGGGCCAGCTTTGTAGCAGTCTCTCCAGTCAAAGCAGGCCGGAGTTTCACGCTCTTATGTCTGAGCTAGCAACTACCTTTAATATTTAGTGATCCACCATCTCCATCAGTCATCCCTCGCAGTAGAGTAGATCTATCACTTGCAGTTCGTGTTATAATATCCCACTTTCATCCGTGCCGGTGTGATGTGTGATTGTTTCTCATACTCGTGACGTGCTCGGGACTTGTATTCTCTATAGTGACGCCTGGACTAGAGACCACAAGCAGCTTTTAGGTATGTGTGAACCCTTTTCTTTCCCTTCTTTTCTTCTTTCTGTTCTCTGTTTTTGCATGTACTAATACCTCCCCCACCTGACGATTCCAATCCTCAAAACGTCGTGTTATACCTTTTGTAACCATAACGATGGCAAATGTCCGAAATACTGTTATCCTAAATATTTATGTACATAATTATGTTCTATATAATGGCCTGTAATGCCCGTTTGCTTTAAAAATGCATGTGCTTTAAAATGCTTTAATTTTCCAATTGCTCCAAGAGTCTACAATGACTGATATCAATTTATGTTTATAATTTGTTATTATTTGCAATGTGTTTTATAATTTCCAACAATAAAAAAAATAAGATTAAGATTGAATGTATGATAAGACCTCACACTCAGAGTCCCCCAAGGGCATTCCAAGTTTCTAAACTAGTCCAATTGGATCTGATTGAAATTTAAATCTTCATGTTCTTGCTCCACCCCATTTTTGCAGCTCTCCTTTCAATATGACAGTTAAATAACCTTTTGTCTCTTGCCATAACTAACAGTCAATTGAATTTTGAGTGTAACTCCAGTTCACCTTCCTTTTATTGCAGTGTCTGGAATGTGACGCTGTCTCAGATTTAACTCCTGGCATCTGGAGTCATGTTCGTCTGAAGAGATCCAAAGAAAGTCTACGATGAAGAAGCTCAAAACGATGAGACAGTGAGGTGTCTCTGATGTCGAAACGATGTAAATGTTTCGTTTTGAGCTCCTTCATCTGCGACTTTCTTTTATCTCTTCAGACGAACTTGACTCCAGATTCAAGGAGTCAAGTCTGAGACAGCGTCAGATACCAGACGTTGCAATAAAAGGAAGGTGAACTGGAGCTAAACTCAACATTCAAATCTAATTAACCATTCCTGCCATAGCTTCGTCATCGATTTTCTTTGGGTCTCAATGACAGTAACATTGGCTTTTCACTCTATAACTTTTTTTCGTTGTACCCTATGAATAAAAACATTCCACGTTAAAATCTCATTTTATTGTATTTATTCTGTTTACAAATTTGGTTCTTTGTTTGTTGCCATCATGGTTACCAATAAGACCTGAACATAAAAATATTCGCCAACTCTCAGCCAAATCCCAAGGAGAGACGCATTATCATAATCAAACTCAGTGTTGGCCTATATATAAATGAAGCTTAATGCAAACTTTCTAGTCTATAGGTCAGTTTGTTTGAGATACTGGGCAGACAGACAGACAGAAATTAAGTTTTTCCATCCCCTCAAAAGATGGGCTTACTTAATGCTCAGCCACATAATGTGAAATTTGGTGTGGCATACTCCTTCCTTGTATTGAAATGTACAGTTCAATGTTATTTCTCCAGTTGAGGTTCATAATATTAATCTGGCATTAAGGGGTTATTGTATGAGATATTTTGTTATTTTCTTTTAAATGTGACATTCTTAGATCTTATATACAGGGTGTCACAAACTTCTGTGGTTTATAGTATTCATGATTTCAAGCAAAAAATGTCCTATATATGTAGAAAAATGTGTTGTTTAGCCACTAGCCGCCATTTTGTACTTTTTATAACAAAATTAATATATCTAGAAATATTTAACCTAAGGAAACCAAATTTAGCACATAGATTTGAATAGACAAGAGGAAAATTAAAAAAAAAAACTAATTGTGTTATTTTCTTTAATATTAACAAAATGACGTATGTTGTAAAATATATAAGTCAAGTAACAAAGCAACCCATATAGTTATAAAATATGTACTATGTATCAGCTATTTGAGCAGTTTCATTACAATTCCAAAAGTACTTGTTTCAACGAAATCCATCAGTGCATAAGCGAACACGACCACTTTAAAGGCACGCTTGTACAAACCAGGAGTAACAAACATTTTGTCTTTTCATAGGCATCAATAGGTTACACAAATTTTACTAGATACCAACTATTTTTCAAGTACTTAAAATAGTGTTTTTTTTATAAAATAATAAAAACTTTAATTTTTAAAATTTCTTTATCATTCAGTTTCGAAATGGGTCAGGACCCCTTTACCTGGAAAGAGAAGTGTCAGTGTCCTGCAAGATGTCACCCAGCCACCTCGGCTCAGCCTCACAGCTGATTGTAGTTACGTTTGCATGAACCAGTTCTACCAGCAACAGTGTCACACTGTACACTTTCCACATAGCTAAGTCACACTATCAGCTTATCAGCTATCTCTAGCTGTAGCGATGTAGCGATCTGATCTGTCCACTCTTCGTGGTTTTAGTTATACAACAAGCTAAACTTACATTCTGGGTTTAAGAGGACAATAAATTTTATGAATTTACATTTTTTTAAATTGGTTTTAAAATTTTAAAAAAAGTTTAAAAGTAACAAAATTAATTAATTATAAGTTCTTTATATAAAGTTCATTATACAATAAATTATGGATAGTTTGAAGAGATGGTACTGTGGACATTTGCTACTGTTATATTTTATAATAATAAAAACACAAAGTTTCAAGGTGTAGTATCTGCTCTCTTGTTCAGGTGTCAATATGGAAAGTTTAGAACTTTCTTTATGAAACCTACAAATTTGGCTATCAACATTTGGCTCTATCGTCTTACTAAATACTCAATCTTTTTTTCAAATTTACTATTATAACAAAATTATTTTATAACTTCTAACAAGAAAATATTAACTCGATCTTGATAGCAAGTACTTATTAAATAGATACATTTCTCTTATATTCAAATTGATGTTACTTATCAATTTTACTAATTCCTTTACAGTTTAATTTAAACTTATTTATCCTCTATCAAACCAATTTGTCCTTGAGGACCTATATATGGTTTCAACCCTGTATTGTGTAATTTGTTTACAACCTCCAAATACTAAATTTTGAGTAGTTTGATATCATCTTTGATATAAAAACAAATATTATTATTTAGTGTGATTTGAGTAAATAAAATGTCTTGCTTACTGGCCAAAGATGAGTAAATCTTGGCTGAATAACAGGAGAAGGTTTATTCACCTCATATAGTGATTAATTGCTTGTAGTTTTGTAGTCCAAATGGGTATCTCTGAAACGCCAATAGTATCCTAGTACTACTATGTGAGTTTCTTTCAAATTTCCATCTATATATATATAAAAATGAATGTTTGTATGTTTGTCCTTTATGGAATCGTGAACTATTGGACCGATCATGATGAAAATTTGTACGTATATGTATTTTTCCACGGAGAAGGTTTATAAGCTATGCCCATCCCTTTCCCGATTCAGGATTCCGCCCCACTGGTTACAGAAATACCCATAAGAAATGCATTGCAGCAAACATATGTTAACGTCTTTTCAAATTTTTAATCAGCTGTTCTTTGTAAACATATATTACACTTATAGTTTTAAGAGAAACGACAAATTTTGTTTTAAACTGTTTCTGCAATCACTGTTAAACATAGACTTTACTATCCAGATAATACAATTCAAATTTGACGTAAAAATTCACCTTTAACTGCAATATTTATTTAATATAAACCATGCTCATGCTTGATCAGAAGAGCAATGCAGATATCATAATTACTATCTTACGTTGGCTACAAATATAAAGAATGTTATAAAATCAACCTTAGTTGTTTTTTTTGACAGAAGTATGGTTCTCAAAACTCCGTGTGTACATATTCTCTCGATCGAGACAACAAAGCAAGCTCAATCGTGGCATCGGAGATATAACTAATTTAATCTAAAATTTATTATAGTAAAAAAAAAAAATTTACTAAGTAATATAAGGACTTCGGTTCTTAAGATTTGCGTGCGAAGCCGTGGGTAACAGCTAGATAGAGGCAGGAATATGGTACATACCTTCATAATACGCCCAAGAGGCTCACGATGGAACGACTATCAATTATCTCAGCAATGTTTAGAATGTGATAGAAAAAGAATAAGTGAATATAGTGTACTGTTTTCAACGGGAAATTGCGTGCGAAGCCGCGGGCAACTTTTGCAAAAAATTATTGAAATGCGCAGCAAAGCGCGCCGGGCCCGCTAGTTACAAATAAAATACAATGTGGGCAATCTCAGGCTAGTCTGGTGTTCTGTGAAGTATTACTAAGTTACTTAACTACAACAATGCTATAACACATCCCCTTATCATTGTTATTAATGTCACTGTCATTGGGACTGTTTCCACCGGCCTCCGAGGTAGCAAAAGTTCGCCCCAAACACAACAATACCTGCCTAATGATGTTCAGCAACTATAGACCAATTTCCTTCATCTCTTTTAAGCTAAAGTAATAGAAAATGTTGCACTAAATGGACTAGTAGACTACCTTGAACAACATAGTCAGATAGTCAGATTAAACTACACAATGTCTGTGACAAATATAGTATATTTGCATCAACGAAGGACCATCTGATCGATAATATCCTGTTGTTCTGCCTCTGTCCGCAGCAGCGCCTGATGTTGGATCCGCAGTCGTTCCAGCTCTGTGGATTTCTCTATGATGAGGGCCTGCAACAGCATCAACCACATATTTTATATTAAAAAAGCTATTTTTAAGCTAAGTATTGTTTGCTTATTCAAATAATATCATGTCTTTAACCTATTCGCGACGATCATTATTTAATTGGTTTTTTTAATATGCCGTGTGTAATATTTGATATATATATGTAAAAAAAACAGTAAAAATGTTTTTTGTACAAAAAGCATTAAAAGCCATTCCAAAATGGTGTGTGATACATTTGATAGGTCTATGGAAATACAGCTGGGTTAAACTCACCATACAATACATGTGAAGTGTGGGGTCTTAATAGATTCAAGATTCAAGATTCAAGGTTTTTATTGTCGTTAGGCAATCCACAGAAATGCAATTGACAAAGTCATAGCTAATTATCTACAATGATCATAGCATATAAATCTTAAAAAATACATATTAGGCACATATTTTTCATGTAAGTCAATTGAAATAAATATGACAGTCAATAAATAATCTAAACTAAGTACATAAATTATTTTACTAAAAGTTAATGTAAGGTTTAAAAGTTGAATCTACACACAGTTAAAAATATCATAAATAAAATGAATAAATAATTTAAAATCTTAGGCTACTAATATCACAGTTCAAAAAAATCATTCACTGAATAAAAAACATTTTGTTTAAACCACCTTTCTGTTATTTTTTTAAAAAACTTTGCAGGGTACAGTCCATGCCTTTTTCAGGTAATTTTTGTTTAAAAAAATTTAAGTTTCATTTTAATGTGACTTCTATTGGTTTTCTCTAATTTTATTTGAGGCAATTCTAAAAAATAATTTGATCTAGTTGGATATCTATGTACTTCCTGCCGTACTTTTTTAAACAACTCAAGACTCTCTTTAACACTAATTAAACAGCAATATATATAAATTATAAAGGGTCATTACTTCTAGTTCTTTAAAAAATTTCTACACACGACGCCCTAGGTTGAACATTTTTTATTATCCTAAGGGCTTTTTTTTTGCCATACAAAAACTTTTTCGGAATTACAAGAGTTACCCCATAGGGTTATGCCATAACGCAAATGAGATTGAAAAAATGCATAGTAGGCCATAATTAGCATATTTCTTGATATACAGTTTTTTAACCTTCTCAAAAGATAGGTTTACCCTTGCCAGTTTTTTACACAGTTCTTCAATGTGATAATCCCAGCTTAAAACCTACTATCTAGATACATTCCCAAAAGCTTTACAGGCTTAATGTCTTTATATATTGTGTGATTCAAAGAGAAAATGATTTTTTCAGTTTTGCTGTTGTTTACCATAAGTTTTATTAGCCTCAAACCAATCTAATGCCTTTTAACTGCCTGGTTTTCTAACTTAACAAGTTCATTCAAGACTTTGATCAAAATTTAAGAGAGTGGGTATCGTCAGCGTACAATATTGTTGTACAACGGTGTGTGTTAAAAGCTAAGTCATTGATGGCAATAACGAAGAGTAAAGGTTCCTAACACTGAACCTTGCGGGACACCCACTTTTATTTCTCTAAAATTAGATTTGTCTTGCCCTTGTACAACCATCTGCTCTCTATAACTGAGGAATGATTTGAAAAGATTTAGTTCATTATTCTTAATACCATAACAAAACAATTTTTTCACTATTAATTCATGAGAAATACAGTCAAAGGCCTTTGATAAATCTTATCAGTGTTGCAGGACGTCAGAAACTTACTTTCAAAATTTAAAAGAATTTTTTCCACTACTCTTTCTACAGCTTTTTACAGTACTACGTCCAGAGATGAATCCAAAATTGTTGATCGCAGAACAAATTATTTTGTACAAAGAAAAGATTTAGTTGCATTTTTATACACCCTTCTAAAATTTTACTAAATATTGGTATCAAGGAAATTGGGCGATAACTTGATGGATTAAGTTTATCTCCTTTTTTATAAATGGGTGTAACTTTACTTATCTTAAAAGCTTTTGGATATTTACCTTGTTCCAGAATCATATTAAAAATAAAGGTGAGAGGTCTTAAAATTATGTCTATGATGTCCTTTACCACTTTGTTAGATATCCCGTAATAGTCCTCGCTCCTTGATGAGCTCAAGTTTGATACCAATTTTAAAATGTCACTATCTACAATTTTTCTCCAAACTAAAGATCTCTATTGCCCTATTAGAATTCAAGACGTAATTATTTGTAAGTTCTATTGCATTGTTTTCCAATACACCAGTGTTTAAACCACTACCTATGTCTAGGTTACTTACTAAATTAACAAAATAGTCATTAAATGTATCACATTGAATGCTGCTGCCTGATCATACTTATTGTTATTGCCAGAGTTAGTTTCTGCTTTTATTACAATTCCAGGCTGCTTTACATTTATTTGTGGCATTTTGTATATAGTTTTCATTTGACTTTATTTTTTCTTGCTTAATTTTGGACCTGTACTCTTTTAAAGCTCCTAAATATTCCTTCTTATGATAATTTTCATTAAGTGTACCCTTGCTACTTTTGAACCTATCATAAAGGCCAACCACAAACTCTCTAAAATTTTCTTAACTCTGATGTATAAACATTTATGGTGTGGGGTTTTCAAAGCGTTAGTTTTAATCTGCTTCACTTTACAAAAACTCATTGAGAGAGTTTGTCACATTAGCAATAAAGTAATCACAGGCTTGATCAACCTCTGAAAAATTGCCAATATGTGACCAGTCTACAGCTTTTTAAATTTTCCCTAAGATTTTAAAGTGGCATTATATGAAAGGTTTCTAACATATTTTACTTCCTTATTACCATTTAATTTTGGGTTAAAACAACCAAACTTTGCCAAAATCCCTGCGTGATCCGATTAGTGAGGTTCTACAACTATACAGTCAACATGTTCTCTTAGATACATTTGTGGCAATATTGTCTATACATGCTTTACCTCTAGTTGCTTCTTGATTCAGACAGTACAGGTTACAAGATCTTAAAACATTTAAAAATGAATTTGTTTTCATATGATTCCTTTACAATATTTATGTTAAAATCTGCTGTTAAAAACAATTTTTGAATTTTTATATTTTTTGTACAGAAAAGTTAAAAGTGTGTCCAAAGAATTAAGAAAATGTCTATATTAGAATCTGGTGGTCTGTAAGCTGTAACTATGGCAAGGTTTTCCCTAGACAGAATCACTGCTGTCGCTTCAAGGTTCTTTCGATAACAAAAACTATCCACATCAATAATCTTGAAATCAACATCCTGCTTGACAAATATAACACTTCCTCCTCCTAGTGACATTTTCCTACAACTAATATTTCCTATCTTAAAACCATATGGAACATACATGGAGGCTTCCTCAGTATTAAAGCCAGTGCTCACTTAGTGTTACAATATGACAATTCAAACTACTTAAAATAAATCTAACAAAATCTAACTTTATTTCTAATGGATCGAATGTTTTAAATGAAAAATATTTAAGGATTTATTGTCGCTGTAGTCCGATCTGGGTGCTTGCCCAGCTGCAAGGGTTGGCAGTTTTCCGACGCAATACTTCTTGAAGAGGAAAGATCTTCTTCTACTTGCTGTCCTGACTGCTGAGTTGCTGGAACTGTCTCTGCCTCACTTTTTGTGATTTGTTGAATTTTTTCAGCTATCAGCTTTGCTAACCACTGTTTCCCTCGGGTGTTGAGATGTTGGCCGTGACGAGTATGGAAGTGTCTCTCTGCTTTACTCACATCAACCACTGTAGCGTGTGAGTAGTATTTCTGGCCTAACTCCTTCAAGCGCAGATTAGTCCTCGATACAGCTCGATTCACACAAGACCAGTTTACCAAGTCGTATCGCATCGGCAGATCAACCAGAACGACATTAGTGTTTTTTGTGTTGTCCAATGTGTCAGATATGTTTGACAGAGCCTCTTCAGCCTCATTTCCAGCAATGCCATTTGACCCACACATGAGTACCAAAAATGTCTTTTTTGTTTAAATTTTCCCCTTCAATATTCTTTTTCTTCAAAATTTGCTTTGATCTCCCCCCGGGATTTATAAAGATTATTTATATTAGAGGACCCACACCGGGTTTAAAAAAGATGAATGGGGCTCTACAGCCCCACATTGGTGTGAATGTGTTAAACTGTAAGCCCACAGGGTCAGTATTGACCCTCTACTGGTACATCATTATGTTAACAAACTGCTGCATCTATTCTTTGTTTAAATTCTGTTAATGACAATGGAAGGTTTGAAAGGATAATAGGATTTCGGACATTTGCCATTATTATATGTTTCAAAAGAGTTTCAAGGATTGAAATCTACTGTTTTCTTCTGGTGTAAAAATTACCCTGAGACACAAAAAAATTAAAAATGTGGCAGTGGACTGCCACTCAAAATTAAAATGATTAAGTGATACCTGATGAACTACATGAAGCCCAGACTGGAGTGAAAGAACCCAAGCGATGTCACTGCACAGGACCCAAGAGCGCAAACATATCACGTCCGAATTAACAAAGGTGAAGCAATGTTCTTGGCTTGCTTGGGTTAATTCTTTTAATCGACAGTCCATTGTCACATTTTTTAGTTTCTTTGTCTTAGGGTCATTTTTACACCTAAAAAAGAGGGTAGATTTTAATCGTCAAAAAGTAGCGATATATTTTTTTGTAACATGTAACAATAGCAAATATCCCAAATGCTATCATCCTTTCTTAATCTGTTAGATTTTATGGGTACACAGTGTGTCTCACAAAGAGGTTTACACGACGTGCTCTTTAAGCTTTCATAACTTGCTCATTTGCTGGGCCAATCATTTTGAAACATTACACTCTTTTCCATTAGAATATCAAGAACAGTGTGCAAAATTCACAACTCTTATGTACAGGAATAGTGAGTGTTATCGAAGAGGAACTTCTGCTGAAAGCCCACAACTTTTTTTGAAGAGCATACAAGTAATTGCTTTGCCGTTGTTATCAGTGATTCTTCTGTGGGTGGATTTCAGTTTGAATAAATTTGCTTTACAATAAACTTTTCATTGATTTTAATTGAAAAATGTATCCATAAGATCAAATTTTTACCAATAACAACAGTTTAATTTATAAACCATTTATGCACCTAGTTTAAAATATTTTTCTTTACACCACCATTCAGTTTCTGTGAACATAGGAGAGATGTAAATTTTACACAACATTCTTGATATTCTAATTGAAAAGAATGAAAAGTTTATTTAACATAGAATATAAACTTTGCAATCAACATAGAATATTTTAGGGTGTCCCGTAACTCTCTGGACAAAGGTATATCACGTTATTGCTCAGATCAAGACAAAGATAGTTCATCATATGAACATGGGTCTCCGATGCTTAGTTTTCCATCTGTCTCTCTGTATTTGTTTTTTATAAAAAATTAATATCTTAAAAACTAATAAGCCCAATTGTACTAAATTTGGCTCAAATGTTTATGATAACAAGGCCAATTACCGAAATACTTATCATGAAATTATCTTTAGTATTTAAAAAATGGGGGCCATAAAGCACTTTTAAACTTTGAACATCTTAAAAACTAGCATTTTTTCTCAAGAATTACATGAATAACACTTTTTAGAGGATATTATCATAAATCTAATGACACCAACATTATTTAAATTGAATAATAAATAACTGATTTAGAGCAAATTTACTGTGACAAGACATGGCCCACATTGAGGTTCTCAGTGAATAGCTAACAATACAAAAACTAAATAAACAGCAGCTTTCAATGTGGGTCATGTCTTGTCACAATACATCTGCTCTAAATCAGTTATTTATTAATCGATTTAAATAATGAGACCCATGTTCATATGGTGAAATATGTTTGTCTTGACCTGAGCATTAACAAGGTAAACTTTTGTCCAGAGAGTTACGGGACATCCTGTATAGTAAGTCCTAATCCGTACTATGCTTCCTACTGTTTTTCATAACATGATTCTATCAACATTGTAAATTGTCTTGTTCAATGATTAACACGAGTACAAACACAATCTACCAACCCACAAAGTGGTACAACCCACCAATGACAGCTTACCACTGTCTCATAGAAATTAATTAAACAGTCTCAGATGTAGTGTGACTCGAGAAAACCAATTGACGTCAGTTCAGCTGACGGCTGTTTGCAAACTCAGCTTATTTCCTGACTAAGTTTCAATTGACTGTACTGTAGCATTAACATCGTTAGATTAAACTGAGTATCACACACAGCTACCCCAACAAAAATGAATTTAACATCACTACAGTAGTAAAAACAAACTTTAAACAAAGAACTGCAATTTTTTATTTAGAATGTTATAACGACTTGGATTGTAGGTATTAATATTCCAGAATATTAATATTTAAATTATCAATGAGACATCCAAGACGATATAAAATATTTTTTTTATTAGTAAGCTCCGAGTGAATATTCAATACAATTTATTACTAAATTGTTAACTATTAAATATTATTTGGTTTGTCTAAAATACAAATCACAGTTCTAAATAAAAATAATGGATTTATTTTAAACTGGCAAATTAATAAGTTCAACATTTCAGAATTTTCATCACTCTATTTTCCAAAAAGAATTGACAAACCGTTTAGTAAATTTAAAAGTTCCTTTGGCAAAGAAATAAAAATATTAATCAAATATATCAAACTAAAATCAGAGCTCTCTTCTAAAATAAAATAATAAAGTTTTAAAATAAAAATCAACTACCACTTGAAAATAACTAAAATAAAAATGTTCACTTCTAAGTTCACTCACAATTCAAAAAAATAAAAATTCAAACTTCTCTTTCCACTAGTTGGACTTTAACTTTCAAGTTTTTGCAATTAAGAACTACTAAAAGAAGTTATTCAACACTTTAATTAACATTTGTTTAAGCATTTTTAATAATGTTTGTTTACAAATCAAGCTCACTGTTTTTGGTGCTCTAGAAATAAAAACTAATAATAACAAATTAAGCTTTTTGAATCATTAGTTTCAAAAAGAACATATTTATCTTTTATTACGTCACCTTTGCTGTTGATGCCAATTCAATAAAACAGATTTTGTACTTTTGAAGAGAAAAACAGAAACAATATAAAACAGTTGTGATTACTCACAAGTATTATTTGTAATGGTTTAAAATTCACATGAATATGAATATTTTTTTGGAAAAAGTACAATAATTTTTCTGAAAAATTAAATAAATAATATCAAATTAACAATTTTAAATCCTTGTTTTTAATAAAAATATTAACTATGAATAAATAATAACACATTAATTCTCTGTTTCACCACTCACTCGAGATTCACAACTTGACCCCAATAGCCTTACAGTACAACCATCATATGCTCTGAGCCTACAGAATAGAGCCCTTGACCTTAACCTCAAAGTAATTATGCAATATAACTTCTCTGCAACATGTACACTAAAATGTTGTATCTGAGCATACTTAAATGACACTAATTTAGAGGTAATTTCAGGTATTCTCGTGAAAAGATACTTATAACAACTACAAACACCTTTTAAAAATAAGGGAAATGATTATTAGAAAAAACTCAAAGAAAACAATTAACTTTCCATGCCAAACTCTAAAGTTGTAAATGATAGACCTAATAAATTATTGTACACAATAAGTAAATAAAATATAATGAAGAACAATTATATACAAGAACACTAGTGGTCTTGAGTAGCTTTGAACTTACTAAAATTTGAGATTCAGAGAATTAACTTACACAAAGTCTTTACAAGATTTGGAGGCCTGTACAAAACCTTGCACAGTAGTTTAGGCTCTGTAAGTCTAACATTAAGATCTAGTTTGGAAGTCCACAGTTTGAACACTTTATGGCATTTTTATTTACATTATTGCAATTAATAGTTCATTTATTTAAAGTTTATTTTTGACAATAATTATGAAGGTAACAGGATATTTATGGACATTTTTTATCATCATTCACTGATACAAAATGTTGTATCACTGAATAACAGCAAATGTCCGTCGTTTTCATACAATTTGTATTATTTTGACTCCATTTAAAGTATTAGGAGATCATAACAAAATGGTTATAATACAAAATTAACAACAAGGGATAGTTCAATATTATTGTTGAGCTGGCACTAAAATAAATCTTTTTTTTAAGATTCAATGATAAGAACTGCATGAATTAATAAGAAAATATAGGATATGTAAATTTTAATCTCGTTAGTGAAAAACAGTAAGCTCACGTGGTATTGCTGCTCCTTGGCTTCCCGTTGTTTAGCCATGGACTGGATCAGGTTCCGTGTTCCGACAGCCTTCATCTTCTCCTTCTCCACCTCTTGTGCCAGGGAGTCCACAACAGAGATGAAACCATCCACCACCTCCTGGAACCTGGTTATGTCTGTAACACGGCAGCTACACTAACACTTCGAAATTTTAGCCTAGTGTTCATTTATAAGTCTCAAAAGCCGGTTATAGTCTACAGCGTGTGAAGTTTTGGATTCTTCTACCAGTTCTGATTGCCTTCAAAAGTAAATTGAAGGATTCTAAGTACTCTACAAGTTGTTTTTGCCTCCAAGACTCTTTACTTCTACTTACAGAATTCTGTCTGGTCAATTTTTAACCCATTGGCATCACTTCACTGGTAGTCAGTCATCTTCTTATGTTCTTGGGCTCAATGCCCTTGAGATGCAATATTATGTAATTTATTTTCATCACCATTATTTTCTGATAGTTCTGCTTTGAGCTGAAAATGTCACAGTCCATGTATCATGAGGGATAGTCCAAGTTGAATAAGTTTCAATTCGTATCTCTAGATGCTATTTACAAACATTTTGGCAGTGTAAGTTAATTGTAACTGCTGATGTTTTGGCAGACTTTAGAGTGCCAAATGGGGTTCAATATGACAAGTAAAGCCTCTATGAGCAAATTTAGTGTGTGTTTGAAGTGTCAAAAGATAATTCATGCGTTAATTCATTGAGGGGGCAGTGGGGTGATCTATTGTTGATTCGCTTTTACCTCGATTAAAATGTTTTTGAAGGCCATGCCCAATAGAAACCAATTCAAAAACCAGTCGAGGAAACACATAAGTAAAACTGCATAGGAAATGGAAAATATTTTGTGGGATAGAGGAAGAAAAGAGGGAGGTGAATAAAAGTGAGATTTAACTCAGAAAAGTAGAATAATATATGTAAATTGTGTTGCGAGGGGATCTTGGATTCTGGTGGAAGAAGAAATTTTATATGAGTTACGAAATATGGAGTGTCATCATATGTGAAGCCTGAGTGAATATAGAAGAAAAAAAAACATGTTTATCTTTATCTAATTGTATTTTTTTTATCTGGAATCAATGAATATTACAGAACATCATCTGAAAACTTTCATTGATCAAAATGAATAAAGTAGAAATCAAAATATAAACCAAACTAGTTGACAGGTTAAAGTACAATGGTCTTTAGCTGTGCTTAAATTTGATTTTTTAAGCATATTCAAACAAGATAAATGGAATAAAGAAGAAAAAATATGGAAATAGGAAAGAAGATTAGCCACATGAAGCTTTCTGGTATTCTGGTATATGAAGAAACTACCCCATACTGTCCTGCTTCAACAGCTCTGGATCTTATAGCGTTTCACCCATGTAAATTAGCGAAACCTATCTTTACGAAAGAACCATACGCTATGAGATGACGGAGTCCATGCCAAGTGAACAATCACGATAAACTATAATTGGCATGTACACTTTAATTTCAACTCTTCCCAAAACACGCAACTGCATAATAAAGAGTTTTATCACAATAAAGAAAATTTACTAAAAGATATATCTTTTTATATTTTTGGGGAAAATTAAGAAATAAGTTCATAGAAAGACTATTCAAAGCTGCAGTTACAACTAAAAAAAAGCTTAAAGTGGACAACCTTTTTGCAATAAAGAATGGCCACATTTTCCAACACAAATACAATACTATCTTAAAAGTTAAGTACCAATCAGATTTTTAATAACAAACTTTTTTCATCACTATATCCATCGGTTGAATACCATTTATCAGAAATAAAATCCATCAATAGTATTTTTTTATAACCATAATTAACAGACACTTACTATCAAGAAACTCCGTGCTCTCTTCGCGCAGCTCCTGACTCTTCGCTGCCACATCCGGGTCGACAATGCTCAATTTGTTGAGGTCATCAAAGTGAAGCCCGAGTCTTGTGAGACGGTCTGACATTGAAGTCGAGGTGGATCCTGTCGACGTTGTGGATCTTCACAAGATCTGGCTCGTGGCCTCTCTGGAACATAACAGAAAGGTGCTCAGAATGATACCAGAAACTATCAACCCATAGTCATTCTGTCAACCCTGGCTATGGTCTTTGAAAGACTTTCCAGCCATTCTGCACCAACCATTCTCCGATCTTCCAATCTGACGTGTTAGAGTCCTTTGTTGAGCTGAAATAAATGGATACAATCATCCTGGATTTGTCTCATTACATATTATGATTGCAAATAATCAGGATTTAACTAGAGCTGGATCAAAATTTTATTTGAGATATCCACATTTTAATCTAAAACATGATCCAATATTTTTGGGATGAACAAGATATACTGATCAGAATTTTATAAATATAATATTATATATCAATAGAACTCAATCAAATAATGACTTTTGCTATTTTATTTATGCTAATATTTATCTTATTTCAACAGCTAACCCATTTTAGAAGAAAATTGTACAATTTAAACGATTCATGCTTTTGCTGCTAATCTTTAAATAGTGGTTAACATCATGCAACGACAATAAACGGTGAGTTTGTCTTATAAAACCAACGTATAAGAAATAATATGTTATTCAGAAAAAACAAAGTAATACTAAAATAGATCAGAGTATACATATACAATATAATAAATAAATAAATGAATAAATGAATAAATGAATAAATGATTTATTTCCATCAATAAAATAATTTTTAAAGTAACACTTTTATAACCCAGGAAATAATGCTGGTCAGTATCAAGTAAGCGACCAGCATGAAAAAAATATACATCTATTTAAAAAGAAATTAACAAATTTGCAAATTTGAGTCCAGTTCTACTTTAAAAACTAAGAACTAAGAGCTCTCCGCAGCGTCCAAATAACACCATGCATCTAA
This sequence comes from Homalodisca vitripennis, assembly GCF_021130785.1. Taxonomy (NCBI): domain Eukaryota; kingdom Metazoa; phylum Arthropoda; class Insecta; order Hemiptera; family Cicadellidae; genus Homalodisca; species Homalodisca vitripennis. Next base: position 112,267,884 of record NC_060214.1, read on the forward strand.
TATAACTAAAAAAGAAAACAAACTAAATAAAAAATAAAAATACAAAGCATTTCTTCTTAAACTAAATAGGTCTTTTCCAAGAGTATTATCTTCTTATACAAAATAATATATATGTGTATATTTGTAATGTTTTTAACATAAGACTTTGTAGTTGGTTATAATTAAAAAAAAAAGAGAGAATAAATAAATAATAAAATGAAACTATGAGAATACTATTATTATTGTTTGGTTTTTTTTTTTTTTTTTTTTTTTTTTTTTTTTTTTTTTTTTTTTATATATACATACATATATAAGTACAAAACTAGACTAAAAAGGAGTTTAAGAACTCAATGCACTTATTTTGAAAAAGCCATTCTTTTAATATTTTTTTTGAAAATAATTTAACATTGCTAATTTGTTTTATTTTAAGCGGCAATTGGTTGAAATACTTGGGTCCATTATAAAGAAATGATTGTCTGAGCACAGTTTTGTTGACCTTTGGAATTCTATAAGTTATTTTTTGAGTGTTTTCTTGTAGAGTAATAAAGGTTGTTTGTCCCCTGATTTCCGCTTCTAATGTAAAATAATCTTAGGACTTTGAATACAAAAAGATGTTGAACAGGTAGAATATTTAATGTAACGAATAACGGAAATGAACTTTCTTGTTTTTGTTGTTTAAGATTATTCGCAAATAATGGTTTTGTGTTATTCTCAGTCTATTTAACAGGTTATTTTGAAGCATTTTCCCCAGCAAATTATTCCGTATTGGATACGTGACTGAATTAACCCAAAATAAAGTGATCGTAAAAAGAGATTCATTACAAAAATTCCTTAAAAAATAAAATTTTCGAATACTGATGGAAATAGATTTATGTAATGCAATAATATGATGTTGCCAAGTTATTTTTTTCATCTAAAGTTATTCCCAAATATTTGACAAATTTGACTTTTTCTATAGATTGACAGTTACAATCGATTAATCGATTTGTACATGTGTAATCGTGATATAAAATATTTTTTTCAAAGTCAAAGCCTCTTAAATCGAAATTTATATACTTTGTTTTGCTGACATTTAATTCCATTTTATTTAATGTACACCAATTTCTCAAAGTTTTCAAGTCTGTGTTTATATTTTTCCCAAATTACATTAATGTTGCTATGCGAATAGAATAGCGCAATGTCATCCGCAAAAGCGTTTACTTGTCCAAGAAAATTTTGAGAGATGAGATCATTTAATAAAGATCAGGAACAGATTTGCTGAAAGTACAGCTCCTTGAGGCACACCTACAGTGACCGGTAGTGGCGGGCTAAGGCTGTTGCCGACCTTCACCCCTCTGAGTGCGGCCTGTAAGGTAACTTCGAAACCAGTCCAAAGCCACACCTCTTACACCCATCGCTCTCATCATTTCTAATAAAGTGTCATGGCTTACTAAATCAAATGCTTTTTTGAAATCAATAAAAAAACACCTGTTATTTTATTATAATTTTGATTAATACTACTATAAATGCTATCAGTTACTTTTATTAGTGCGTCCTCCGTGGATTTTTCCTTTTATGAAACCAAATTGGTTGTTACTTAATAATGAATTTTTGCTTATGTAATTAATTAATCTGATTCTCATGGCTTTTTCAATTATTTTAGAAAATACTGATAACAGGCTTATGGTCTTAGATTATTTACATTGTGAACATTTTCCTTTTTTAATAATGGCACAACTATACTAAGCTTTAATTTGTTTGGAAATACTCCTGTGGTAAAGCTCAAGTTGATAATATAGGAGAGTAATGGAGCAATTTCATCTGCAATACGTTTGACTAAAACTATATTGAAGCTATCATATCCCGAGGATTTTTTTATTCTTTAAAACTGCTAATTATATTTCTTACTTCATTTGTTGTTACTGGGCTTAAAAATAAAGAGTTCAAACTGGATTGGGGATACTTATATTGTGTATGTGGAACGATATTGTTTTGTGCCTATTTGTGATTGTATGTTTACAAAATGTTTATTAGCCTCTTCAGCAATCAATTTCCGGATTTACAAGAATTGTACCGTCTTCAAGTATTAGCTTGTCCACGGTTTTTTTTTAACACCATCCACCGCCCTCCAGTTAAGTTGTTTATTATTTTCCATTGTTGTGAAGCGTCTCCATTACAATTGGAGAGTTTATTAGAATAATATTCATTTTTTGTTAAATCAATTTTGTTTTTTAAATCTTTACAAAATGTACCTATAGTAGGTTAAAAAATGTGTATCGTATGGCCTTTTTTTTGATATTTTATACAACTTTCTTCTTTTTTCTATGTTTTTTAACAAATTGTTAGTTATCCAAGGACTTCTAGTTCTAGCTTTATCTATCTTTTCACATTTACTTTGAGACTTTGTATTGTTAACAATATTGCTTAGTGTTTCGTGAAACTTATCGTAACATTCATTAACATTATTCATTGTGTAAAACTCATCCCAATTAACATTTTTTAACTGAAGGCTAATACTATCATAGTCAACTACTGTTTTTGTTTGCAAGCTGAGATTTTTATTTGTTTTTCAATAAGCTAACTTCTTTTTGTTCCATGAATTAGTCCTATAAATGTAGTTGATCTGTGATATTTATATCAAAAGTTGCATATTTAAATGTGTTTATATTTCTGTGTTTTTATAAAAATGTGGTCAATACAAGACCGTGTTGTTTGCGTAATTCTAGTCGGAGTGTTAATTATAGATGCAAAACCGTTATTATTCATTAAACTTAAATAGTGTTGTGTGTGTGTGGATGATAAGTCTAACAAGTTAATGTTAATATCTTCCAATAATAATAGCGTTTTTTGTTTATATTTGACAATATGACTTCTAGTTCCGTGTTAAAAGTATTTTTCTGAGAATTCATGTAACCTATACATACATAATAAATTGAAGTATATTTTGTTAAGTTTTATTTCAAGTAAAAGTACGTCAGCCGTTTGCATATTTACGTTGTAAATTTGTGTAACATTAATATTATTTTTTTACAAAACAGACAACGCCTCCAGCCCTGTAATTGTCATTGCAGTGATAAAACATGTCGTAGCCCTCAATTGTGTATAAACTAGTTTCATTACTACTGATCCATACTTCACTTAATACTATAAAAATCAATTTTATTTTCTAATTGGCATAATTCTTAATAAGAAGTTGTTAAAATTTTTTCTCATGCTTCTAATGTTGGCATATATGAAAAATAAGTTATCTTCATTACTGTGAGACGAAAAAGAAATCGCATTTTAGAGAATTAAAAATTTGTGTGTTTTCAGGTTGATATATCTGGCACTATATCAACACCAAATATATACATACATAACGCATACATATTAAAAATCTAAGAAACAAAATTTACCCTCTGTGCTTATTTTAACTATGGTTTAGTATCAAGTTGTGTTTAAATACAACAAACATACAAAATGCTGCAAGTTTTTACATGTTGTTTGTTTAGTGAAAACATGCAACAAAGTAAATACAAATAATATATAAAAGTACAATCAAATTATATTAAATCTGGGAGAATATAATAATATAAATAACTACAAGCTTTGCAAATAGACTATTTAATAAGCAACAACTATGGCATATTACTCTGATAACAGCAGCATATAAGTAATGATTGCAAGAGACAAATTACTTCATACGTACAAACAAAAATACAATGAGTGCAAATTAATTAATAAGTAAATAAGAAAGGTAGGTAAATAAATTTATATTAGAACACTGAAAGGGCCTGTATACACTAAAATGAACAAGGGCACTATGAATATTTTCTTTGGAGGTAGTTTTATAAGAACTCAATACTGCAGCTGCAATGGTTTCTCTCTTTCAGAAAATGCGAGATGCAATTGTAGATGTATGCAGATAGTATATAAGATTTCCCGAAGGTATCCGTGGATCGAACAGCCCATGAGAATCATGCATCAATTTGCTGCGGCAGTGAATAATACCAGTGATGATTTTGTAAATGGAAACCGTAACAAACATCGGTCTCCTTTTTCCATTGATTGTATACTGAATTCTCATGCCAACCCTTGATCATGGACCTCCATACACCGTAGCCACAACAAAGTCCGATAACGATAGTCAGATTTATAATTCCAATCTGAGTTTTTTCCAAAAGGTTGATGTTTCTGACTTGATAAGGATTGTCAGATCCGGTCAGAAGGACCCAAAATTATGTAGGAGATCCGGCTTGGCGGACCGCAATTATGTTCAAGTGTGTGTACAAAGATAAGTGAAAATAGCTTGCTTATAATTAAAATGGTATCGAACAACGGTGGGCAAAGAGCAGTTCTAAATAACATACAATTCTGGTTATTAGTAAAAAACTATATTAATGCGTAAATTTGATTAATTATTATAACTAAATATGAAAACCTAACAAGGATACTATATAACAGTAACATATTCTAAAACAGGTTGTATAAAGAATTTGTAAAGAGTGAAAAGAGCTCATGGAGATCGAATGTCCCTTGAGGAACAGATCAGACAGTGACTTCTGTAGCAAGAAACAAACCCCCAAAAAGGACAACCTCACAAACCGAAAACATGAATCTGCTGCTGTTTACAAATAACAAATCATTTTCATAAATGTTGAACAGAAGAGCTGCAAAGTAGAGTCCTGTGTGACCCTGAAGGTAAAAGGAAGATGCTGGAGATAAATCTGACATATACCTCATCATTCCTTGATTTGAACAATAATTCTCAGACCAACAATAACAAACCATATATAATGCCATATCTCTGTAGTTTGACTAAAGAATATAACTGACTTTAGAGATGATACAATATCTCAAATCAATAATGTTCTAATTGTTTATTGATATTTTAAAACTTACACTATCTGGACAACACGCTTTTGTAAGTTGGCAAAATAGTTTGAAGAGAAAGAAAATGTATTTTAGGATTAGATAACCAAAATAAATGTAAAAAAATATTACAAAAACTTGAGCAATATCGATACCACTAAATATTAAAAACTTGCATTTCGAAGAATATCTTGTTTGGCACTTGTTAAAAAAATTTACCATGCTACTAAAAATTTAGTCATTAATACACAAAACAAACTACATAATTACGATTATCTAAAATGACCTCACTTGTAAATAAGTTTGTGTATGTAGTGTGAAACCGTACGTAACCATGGTTACAACAGAAACGCACCTGGACTGTCACAGCAGGTACCATAAAAGTGAAATTGAGGGAATCATAAAAGGGAAATTGAGGGAATTTTAAAACAACAATTATAGAACTATACAAATTTATTTGAGTTTTATAATAAATTTGGGATTATTAATGAAACATCAATGAATCTTCAAAGAAATTATGAATAGAGTACTTAAATGTTTCCCTATTTTATACGGTTTCAAGTTAATTCCCAGACATGCGGGAAATTTTTCTTTGTGCGTATGCTTAACCTGGCTCAATAAACATCTGATTACTTCACTTCACTTTGTGTAGTGTCGAAGCTGCTTGTTTAGTTGTTTGATTGTTCCATCAGTTTGAACGTTTGAAGTTGTCTGAGAAAGTGTTTAGGTTAACGAAGAATCGAACGCGTTGTAGTGATGAACTAACGACGCAACAAACTAATTTTAGCTGTTTCAAGATAATTTGTGTCTATGTGCTCTTAAAATTATGTGGAGTGGTTCCAGGATTTGTAGTCCCTATTGTACCCAGTTATTCGCGCATTCTCGATCGCTTGAAAAAATCTGTTTAAAATTGAAATATAGATTTTTGTCAAGTTAGTTTTTATTTTAAGTTGATATTTATTGGTGTCTGAAGCCAGTGTTGTACTTATTGTTATTATACATATTGACATAGTTAGGCTATTGATAACCTGTCTTAGGTGAGTGACCAAAATGTCTTCTGATTCTGAGGCTTGGTGCCTTTGTGGAAGTAGGAGATTGATAATCCATATATTAGATGCTGCAACGATCATAATCATTGTTGGACTTCAGGGTGGCATACTCAATTTTTATCTTATCAAATATTACAATGAGTCTATTGGACCATATTTCTATTTTTTAGCAGATTTATTTACAATGATTGTTTTTGCGGGAACACTCACAACTAGTTTCAACTACTTGACTAAAAAGCAAGCAATTGATGAAAAACTCAAAAAGAAGGCGAATTTTTTCACACCAGCCCGCTTAATCCAAGAAGTTGAAATCAGTTTACCATGGTCTCATCAAAGATTGGGCGTGATGCCTTTCAGTTATATTTCATGGCTAGTTTATGTCATTATAATGCTGAGCAAAGTGGTAGTAATATTTGAATCACCTGGTCTTATCGAGCATCTGAGTGAAAAGGACAAATTTGGCCCAAATGTTCTCAAGGTAATCTCATTAGCATGTAAGATACATTTATTTAAAGAACTTACAGTAATTTAAGCATTAGCCTTGTCCGAAATTCTTAAAAAAATAAGAATAAACTTAATACCTCGTAGAGTGCGTACATGAATTTTTGAAAATTACAAACTCTCTCAGCCTCCCTTCTTTGATTAATAAACTTTTTAATTGGGGTGGATTTTTTTTGTACTCAACTTGGAAAGTCTTGAAATATTTGTACCATACAAATATGTATGGTACAAATTGCAACAGAAAAATTTAAATTTTCAAAATTTACTCAAAAACCTCTGTAATTTTGTTACACAGCAAAGTGTGCCCTAATCTTAGGTGGGAGCCAAACATTTCTACAAAACATATTTTATAAGTATAAAATAATTTTTGTGTCCAAAATTTATTGTGTAAGATACGAGTATAATTTTTTAGTCCACAATTTTGTGAAAAGTTGCTTAATTCTATTTTTATATTTATAATCGGCAGCCATGAAGCATTTCAGCAGAATGCAGATTGAGTAATTAGTGTGCTAGTTTACTAGATTGTTTCTTTTATCCAGTTTCATGGGGAGGGTACGATAAGAGGACCCGGTTTTTTATATCGAAATTGGCAAACGATATTACTTAACCATAACAATCAATATAGGCGTAATCAATCGATACTGATTAATTATTTTGAACAGTTAACTTAAATAATCTATATCAACAGCTGTAAACACTTTCAAATAATACACGTAAGATAATATTTCAATTTTACATAAGTAACATTTGATCATTAAAAATGGCAGTCAATTTTAGAAAAATACACGACATTGCTTTGAAAAATGATAAGACATATTTTACGTGGTTTTAACATGGTTTCAACCAAAAAACCCATTATGTGAAATTTGTAGGAAAGAAACACCTGTAACTGTGAGAGGAGCAAATATGGTTGTCTTCAGTTTTCCTAATTTTTGTTATAATTTGTTTAATCACTATAAATATTAAATTAATATTTTAATATAAAACATATAACTGTTATTGAGAACTAAAATTTTATATCGTTTGATGGTCTAGGATTTGAGATATGAATATTAGGTATCGAAGAATGTAAAATACCGGGTCTGCTTATCGTACCCTACCCAGTTTCATTCTTGAGCCAAATTTAATTCTCTGATCAGCAGTATTATCCAGTTTTTGACATTTCTAAAATAATTTTGCTACAGTGATAATATGAGGAAATAATTCTGTAAGTTTGATATATTCTATTAGCAATTGAGGTGTGATTACAAGGTAAATATTACTACTTATGATAGTAATTAAGTTAAGGCAATGGGATGAACCATATCTCACTAGGCCACTGTTGAGAAATCGCCAATGGCCTTCAAACTTAGCATAGCCTAACACGCGACACATTGAACCAATTTGTATGTATAAACAAAATTCTTTTTCTTGTGAAACCATTAGAGGAATTTCCCACTTAGAAAGAAATTTATCATCATTCGCGTTAGTTTTTGTGTAAGTTAAAATACAAGAGTGTCAAGAGGGTTAAAAATATAAAACAATAATTTTTTATAGTAAAATACAAAACAGATAGTATTTGTAATAAACTTAGTATACTTAAAACCTACCAATACACATATAGTTAATAATATGTCACTCATTCAATAGTTATAAAATGTGTAAATGTTGCCATTTTTACCCAAAGAGTCAGTCTTCATATAGTTGGTTCTCGCTGAGATAAACAAAACGTGGTTATATCAATTTTTGTTTGTAAAAAATATAAAATTATTTTTTAATTCACAAAGATATTTACTTTATTTTAGTATTCACCACTGGTTAGCTTATATTCTTTTAAATTTCAAATTAATTTTGGTTAGTGGGGGCAACATAAACTATATTCATTGAAAATCTGATTTACTGTTTCTTTATTTATTATTCAGTTATTGATTCAGTCAAGTTTTCCATTATTACAAATTTGGGCTGTGAAATTTTTACCGAAGAAACTTTTATTGTTATTAATAATAGGTCTGATAATATAATAATACATTTTTGATTATTGTCAATTTTAAATATGTGAGTGCAAATTGTGCGGTTAGGTGAGAAAAATAATGTGGAAAACAGGTGAGAACAATACATTTCAGATGTTAATTTGGAATTATTTTTTGTTTTACAATGTATTACTGGCTGTTACAGCCAATGTTGTGCATTTACTGCACAATACTTCTATTGGCTAACAAGATTAATCTCTCATGTCATCCAAGGCCTCTACAATTTCTGCCTGGTTTGATTTTGCTGGTTGTCAGTAGTTACTTTCACCTTAAATGGAAAGTGTGTCGAATTGCAATAGAAGAAGACAAAGAGTGTAAGATGGAAGTTAGCTGAAGGCCATAACTTGAACTGCCTAATTAGTCACCATAGAGTAATGCTATCCACAGAGTTATGCACTAATTGACAGCCCATTCACTAGTGTGTCAATCATTGTTTTACTGACAGACAAGTCCTTAGCTGCCAATTATATGCACTGCATCTATGTGGAATATGAACAATATTGATCAGAACTATAAATGAATTGTTGAGAGGAATTAAAATGAGGGAATTTTGTTTAATTTTTTCAAGGTTAGGCTACGTTTGACAGTTTGTTGTTATTTATATAAAATTTCTTTACACTAGATTATAAGACCACTTTTACATAATAATTCGAGGCACAAATCACTGTATACAGATATGTTGGTGATAAGAAGAAGAAGAAAAAGTGCTTTAAACTAAATAATTACAGTAATGTAACATGATAATCATCTGGTAATCTTTGCACAATAAACAATGGTATTAAACCGTCTGTTTGGTTGGTCGCTACATTTAAATATATATACATTTTCTATATTTATTTATTATATTTATGGTGATAATATACCTCAAGTTCTAGTTGTTGTCTCATTAAAATAGGTCTGGACACAGGAGCTATTAACCATTTAGATTCAGAAACTTTATTTGCTATTAAATAAAGTAAAACAAATTACAGTAAGCTTTGTCGAGTTACTTGCAGCTAAGTCATAAATTTCAAAGTCTTAGTCAACCTTACAGTTGAGGTCTTTAAATTAAACCATTGTCTCGCACATAACACAGTGGTTATTAAACATGTCAAGATTTTCTTTAACATCTAACAAATTACTGTATACATACGAGTTTGATGCAGATGGCAACTGAAATAGAAATCACATTCTCAGAAAGAAACAAATTTCAGTTTGTCTTCTTGTAATGTGATGTTAAATATTTTAAATAAGTCAAAGATTGTGAAGGAAAGCGGATTTTTTGGATATTTGCCATTGTTTGCTGGTATAAAATTAATCAGTAACACTGGTATAAATATCTGAAATCTGATCTCTTTCATAGGTGAATAACCACCCTGAGGAAGAGATCAGATTGCAAATCTCGAAATGTAGCGTTACTAATTTTTTGTATCACTGAACAATGTCCAGAAAAATCCTTTTTATTTCAAATCCTTCCATTGTCAAAAACAAACTTCAATTAAATATTGTATCACAAGATTTTTGTGATGTTAATATTTAAAAAAATTTTAAATGTTGCGAAAGATTTAATTTTCTTTTATATCGATGTTTGAAATAACTTCTTTTAGGTTTATATTTAATGGCACCTACTAAGCTAAGCATTACAAAAAAGTAAGAATGTGTTATTATTGTACCAGATGAAGATACGGTTAAGAAGCCCTCTATAACGCAACCTGGGAACTAATGGGTTAAAGGTGACTTCTTAACAACTACCAATGTCCAGGCAGGCGGGCTGCTTCTTGCAAAGGCAGGATCACTCAGCGGTCACCCATCCAAACAGCAGCCACACTTGACTTTACTTGATCCAGTTATCATGCGTTAACCACTGCATTTTATACAAGTTTATGCTTTTTTGTAAATGTTAAACCCCTTCACTGCAAAATGCTTTCATAGTAATTTGGAAAGTAATTTATTTTTATTAATAGAATTTCCTTTCATCGTCGATTGGACTAAAGTTTCCTACACCTTGTATGACATAATTAATTTTCAGGATACATCTACACTGCCAAAGCTGGTAATTTACGTGCACTCCCAAATGTCTTAGTTTGAAATCCGAAATGTGTTGATGTACACTGTAACATCTAAATGTTTCAAAACGTAGATAATGGTGTATGAGAAATCTACTTATGTGCATGAAAATTTGTACCACTGCCATGTGCTTTCATTATTTCACTAGAATAATATAGATGCTGATGATACTACTAAACTACTAAAAGAATGAGTTCCTCTGTGTGTAATAACAATCATCTATATAGAATCTGAGCTCACACTGAAGTGATGATTGTAAAAAACCAGCCGCCCATGTACAGTGGTAACAATACTGCCACATGTTCTGTGTACCATGTACAATAAAGCTGTTATACAAGATTAATGCGTTTTGTCAACCCGTGATATCTCTGTCGCAGTTGACGATTGCACTGGCCAGCCTGGTGTTCCTGTCACTAGTAGAGGGTCACAACTGGTCTAAACGGGGCTCAGCACGTTACTCTTTCGTCACTTCCACCTGTGCTAAGAACGGTATCGAGATGTTCGATGCCGTGGCGTTCCTTGCCATGCAGATGGAGGGCAAGGTGAAGGAATCGGCCTACAAGGACGCAATTCTTGCACTCTCCACCTTCACGTTCTTCCTGCCAGCACTTTCGCTGTTCAAACTCAGGTGAAAATGTTAAGCTATGTACTCAATAGGTCTTCACTTTTAGGCTCAGTTCCAGTGATGGTAGTTAATGGTTTAAATTGCCTAAGGTAGCTCTAGTTCTGAAGAATGCTGCTGATTCATCAATAATTTTTAACATTAAGCAAGTCACTATTGTCTTTTATACAAACCATCCAGGTATCCCAACATACCTGATTTTTAACTACCAGTTGACCAAAACCAAATTACACAGGATCAAAGAAATCCAAAAGTGATGGTAGAGATAAAACCAGTTGTCTACAGACCATTCATCAGTCAAATAGTTTGTTTAATTTACTTTTTTCTAAATTAATAATATTATATTAAATTAATTAACCATCTGATAAGTCAACGTGTACGATTGTGTAAATTCTAGCTGTCAATAAAGTATACTTAATAGGGTATATTTTTTTACTATATATGATAGAAATTAATGTAATCTATCTATAATCTGTCTGTTTTATAAGACAGTTTTGTTGGAAAATTCACTGTGCTGCATTCGTTTCACATTAATGGCTTTGTATAGACAGATTCTTTTGTGATTTATCAGTGGCAGTTGAAACAATTTAACACAGTTATTTGTCTCAATAAATAGAGGCAAAATTATTTTCTATCTTTTTGCCATTCCTCATGATGTTTTGTATGTTTTATTCAACTAGCTTTTATAAAAAAACAAATAATAAATATAAGCCGATTGTTTCAACATTGTAGAACACACACTTCTGTCACAACACAATCAATTGAAAAGTCAAGAAATTGAAACTTTTTTGTACAAAAACCTAGGAACTTTTCCTGTGTATGTACAAATTTTCTCTGCACGGTCTCAGTGGCTTTATATCTAAAGGTGGCAACCATGTTCCGTATTCCAGATAAAGGTGGCATATTATTCCAGATGGCATTGAACTAAGGATATGTAATACATGAATGTATGTTGTTGGAATATTGAGCAACAGTACTTAAATATTTATATATCTATTTATACACAGTATTTTTTTGCTTACAGTACCCTAACAATTTCACGAATTAAAAAAAATGTAAATTATCTCTTTATGGTTCTCCAAATCAACAATAAAAACACTAATTCTTAGAAAAAGAACTGCAGTATTGCCTTCAGGAAGTTGTATTGGCCTCGTGGAATTTAATGAATCATTCCTAGTGGCCAGTGTGGTCAGTGATGGTGTTACCATTAATATAAATCCTTTCCTGTTATTTATTTCCTATTTCAGACTACACACTAACAAATGTAGTTTGCGGCTAACATAACCATTATCTGTTGTTGCAGCCTGCTGGACTTTGCCTCAGAAAAGGCATGTCTGCAAGTGACTGTCCTGCAGAACGTATTGAGGTTGACAACAGTAGACCTGCCCTTCCTGGCTGTCAGGATGTATCTGTGGATGTACTACAACGAGAATGCCAGCTTATTCCTCATGAAGAATGTCTTCAACATCATCATCATCTCACGAACTCTCTGTCCAGACCTTAAGGTGAGACTTTCTATTGGGTTTTTAGTATTAGGACTGGGTGGGATATACTGCAACGAGAACTCCAGCCTATTCCTGACGAAGAATGTCTTCAACATCATCATCATCTCACAAACTCTCTGTCTGTCCAGACCCTACGGTGAGACTTTCTATTGGGTTTTTAGTATTAGGACTGGCTGGGATGTATTACAACGAGAATGCCAGCCTATTCCTCATGAAGAATGTCTTCAACATCATCATCATCTCACGAAATCTCTGTCCAGACCTTAAGGTGGGTCTTTCTATTGGGTTTTTAGTATTAGGACTGGCTGGGATGTACTAATACGAGAATGCCAGTCTATTCCTCATGAAGAATGTCTTCAACATCATCATCATCTCACAAACTCTCTGTGTGTACAGACCCTACGGTAAGACTTTCTATTGGGTTTTTAGTATTAGGACTGGCTGGGATATATTACAACGAGAATGCCAGCGTATTCCCCATGAAGAATGTCTTCAACATCATCATCATCTCACAAACTCTCTGTCTGTCCAGACCCTACGGTAAGACTTTCTATTGGGTTTTTAATATGAGGACTGGCTGGGATGTACTACAACGAGAATGCCAGCTTATTCCTCATGAAGAATGTCTTCAACATCATCATCATCTCACGAACTCTCTGTCCAGACCTTAAGGTGAGACTTTCTATTGGGCTTTTAGTATTAGGACTGGGTGGGATATACTGCAACGAGAACTCCAGCCTACTCCTCATGAAGAATGTCTTTAACATCATCATCATCATCTCACAAACTCTGTCCAGACCTTAAGGTGAGACTTTCTATTGGGTTTTTAGTATTAGGACTGGCTGGGATGTACTACAACGAGAATGCCAGCGTATTCCTCATGAAGAATGTCTTCAACATTGTCATCATCTCACGAACTCTCTGTCCAGACCTTAAGGTGAGACTTTCTATTGGGTTTTTAGTATTAGGACTGGCTGGGATATATTACAACGAGAATGCCAGCGTATTCCCCATGAAGAATGTCTTCAACATCATTATCATCTCACGAACTCTCTGTCCAGACCTTAAGGTGAGACTTTTCCTTGGACTTTTAGTATTAGGACTGGTTCTCTGATACTTTAATTGGCTCACATTTAAACCTTAACTGGCTCACCACTTTGACTATATGCAGATTATTTGGTTTTTTACATCATAGAATTAGTTATAAAGCAAGATATACTCAACCGTATTAAAAAATAAGGTTTATAACAGTTTAGTTTGTTTTGCTTCTGACACAATGTATTGTCGATGCTCAAAAATAAAAATATAATTTTCCCAACAACTCTGATTTTAGATTTTAGGCTGAGTTTTAGATTATCACTTGAGAGGCTGGAACAATTTCATTTTGTTTGTCTATCTGCCCGTCTGCACGATATCTCAAAAACAAAATGACCCACACACTCGAAATTTTGCACTAAGCTTCATTTCTATATGAGCACCACTTGAGTTTGATTGGTAAATGTCACTCCATACAATTTGGCTAAGGGTTAGTGAAAATATTTATATTGGTCTTATTAGTAACATGAAAATAGCAGAATAAATAAATGTTTAAACAAACTGCATTCAATCATATGTGATTTGACATTTGATTTTTTTCATAGAGTAAATCATATGTGATTTGACATTTGATTTTTTTTCATAGAGTGAAACAAAAAATAAAAAAGTGGAAAGTCAATATCAAAATCTGTGACAAGATGTTATTTAAGCACATTCTTGCACGTTTGTGCTCGCCATAACTCATCAGAACTTTTATTATTCACACATAACACTCGCCATGCTCGGGGGTGTAACTTTAAATTTTCAAATTGCAGCCCCTATCTTGTGACATGTTGTTTTAATGGCCTATATAATAGAAACACAATGACATGAACAAAACATCTCTACGACGTTCCTAGCAAAAGTTATGGGCGAATAACACTTTATATCAAGGGTGTAAATTAAGCATTGATATGCCTAGATATATTCCAAACGGATATCGATGTACAACCTTCACCATACTTATTAAAATACTTTTTTGGATTTGTTGAATGATAAAAAAAATTTCCCCCCCTTTCCAAAGGAGGGTACTGGGGAGGGTAACGTTAAATTTTCAAATTGCAACCCCCATCTTGTGCCATGTCATTTTAAAGGTCTATTCAATGTATATGTAAATAAATACACTTGAATACAGAGAAGGAAAGTGTGGATTTGCTGATTAAAATTATATAAATTTTATCTGATGTGACACAGATTATTTTAACTGTGATGTAATTAGTAAATGTTTATTGAGTCGATGCATTACGATTCTCTCAGTTCACAAGTGGAAGGGAAAGAGTTGAATACAACTTTACCAGTTCTAGAGTTAGGTTGATTCTATCAGTATGAAAATCGTTGTTTACTTTGGTTTATTTACTTTTCAACTGTTAGGTAAAGGCAACATGCAATTGTGTTAAGAGTGGTTTAAACAAGAAAGTAGTTTGGTTCTACACTTGTCAAGAACAAATCCAAACTATTGATCATTATTTAATATAAACCTTTGTAATAAAATGAAATGAAAAAAGCCTTTATTAAAGAGGTGGAGTTAGGGCTGTCAAGCCCTCTCTACCACTCAACCTCATATCATATACAGTAAATTAACAATACTTGAATACAGAAACATGTAAACTTTGAACGCACTTAACCTTATAGTAAAATTTAAACAAAATTGCTTAATTCACATAGAATAACTTATGAACTTAAAAATATAATTTTTAATGAAAGATAAAGAAAAGAGTTAACAATGTAAAAGAGCATATAAAAAAAACAATAACAATTCAACCGTTCCTACATACTGTCTGACGTCACTCACACTGCAAGCCCCACCGCCCGTCACCCCTACAGTCCGCCATTAGCAAGTCCCTGAGCCTCGCCCCGAAGCACGCACGACCCTCAATACATCTAATATCGTCAGGGAGAGTGTTCCAAAGGCGACAAGCCTGAACAGTAAAGGAACTATTAAACATTGTTGATCTATGAATGGGAATTTATAGTAAAGTTGCTCCCCTTCAAGTAGGTCATTCACTAATATCAGAGATAAAATTGAAGTGATCGGACAGATAAATAGGAGTTTTAGTTTTGATAGTTGAATGTAGGATGGAAAGAATATGGAATCAGCGTAGTTCTTAGAGTTTCACGAGTGATAACTGCTGAAAAAATGTTGAAACGTGCTCATGAAGTCTGAGATTAAAAATAAATGTAATACAGTAA
The DNA here is from genome assembly GCF_021130785.1 of Homalodisca vitripennis. Classification (NCBI taxonomy): domain Eukaryota; kingdom Metazoa; phylum Arthropoda; class Insecta; order Hemiptera; family Cicadellidae; genus Homalodisca; species Homalodisca vitripennis. The sequence continues at coordinate 112,283,689 of NC_060214.1, forward strand.
TTCTGTGCACGCTGAAATCTTTCCGATTACTCAACAGTCAAGTCATTGATTACGTCACAGTAGTTAAAGTGAGGAAATATAAGTGTATTAACCAGCATCACCTTAATATTAAATGGCAAATACAAAGTGAACTTCTTCAAACTATGGATGCCAGCAAAGACTTTGTTACATATTATTGTAACATGGTCTGTCCATTTCAGGTTTGTATTCATAGCCAATCCAAGAAAACAAAGCACTTAGGTAACAGTTTGCTCTCTTTCAGGCACTGGCGGAGGATCACTTTGGCACCCACCTCCTGTCCTCCACCCCTCACAATTTGCCACGAACAGACGCGGAGGACACTGTTCTCAACTTTGAGCCGGATGGCAAAGAGGAGGAAATCGAGGATGACTCAGAAGCTAAGAAAAGAACAACTATCAACTTATGAAAAAAGTTAAATTGACACATTTGCTGCTTCAACGTTTTGATTAGAATTATTAGCTTAAAATTTCATTTAATCTTATGTTACAGTCCATACTCATTATCGACTTTTGCAATTTTAATTTTGTTTACAACTAGCAGATGTGTTAATTTATATAATTTATTTATATCCATAACTGATTTCATTTACTTATTCAGTAAAATCGTGTTTAAGTAAAAGTAAAAATGATATTCCAACAGAAATACATTATACAGAGCTAGTTTTAAAAAAATGACTTAAAACTTGTATTATATTTGTTGCATTTAGTTTTGTGCATTTTTAGGTTAATGATTGACAGTGTAAGATATTGTTCTATAAACTTTTCTTAATTTATTGAATATCTAGAATAGGATGTATTGCCCAAATATCGTATTTTATTTGTCTTGCCAAATTAATATTACTTTAGGTGGGGTCCACAGAAAATTTTTGAATGATTACATTCATGCAATTTATATTTAAATATTCTTAAGTGTGATATATAATTTAGTATATATTTTTAGTGGCCATAATACTAATTTAACGCGAATATAAAATTATATTAGTGCACTAAACTGAAATCATCTTTCGTATTGGCTAAAAAGTCCATGTAAGAGGCAGCGGGAGATAGCTTACGTAACTGATAATGCCTGGATAGCTTTAAAATGGGCGCTCACTATCAGCAGTGTTGCCACTTTCCACCAAATTAATCCGTTAATAGCTAAATATAAAAAATATATGAAAATAATAACTTTTTATGATTCTGGTGATTTTGGTAAACTATAATATACAGGTAAAACATTTTCAGTCTGATTTTTGTAATATCACGATTTTTAATAATGATTTCATTATGCAAATGATAAAACTGAGATGCATCTAAAAACCATTTTAGCCTCTGAAAGTCCCTAGTGAAAATGTTTTCAGAAATTTTAAGATAGCTGTCACTCAAATCGTTGTCACTGCCCACATCCACGTAATTTACAAATAAGTTAGTAATGGGTGTATTTTCGATTACGGGATAACTCAAACGATTCCCTTAACTCATTTTCAAATAAACAAAATAAAAATCGAATATTTAACTGCCGTGCTTTATACTGTTTTAACCTAAAAACATTATTAAACATGGTGGAATATTCACAACATGAAATACAGCTGTCTGCGACAATAAGTGAGCAGTCAGCTGGGATGAATTGCAATCTCTCAATCATAGACTGACAAAATACAATTACAAGCGTTACAAACTATTATATTTCGATGTAATACATCTTTTTACAAAAGTCTGTGGAATTTGAAAGTGGTAAAATAGGCGGCCAGTAAAATAATAAAAAGTGTACGCCCGCACTATATGGACGTCGGGAATTGACGCCATTTTTACAATGTCTGTATAATACGGACGTCGTTAAAAGGGTTTTTAATTGATTTTTTTTTACTTTTTTCATGTTTATGGGCATTCATCGCCTATTGTGAGATAAATATGTGGATGTTTATGGTTTAATTTAGTTTTCAGTTACAAATATTCCTTTAGTACTGTAGACGTCAATGTTATATTGTGCTGTCAAAGCTATATGTTAATTAACTCATACTCCACGACTTATTCTTACGAATATATACTGTAGACCTATATCTGTACCCAATGCCTTTCAATGTACACAGGTTTTGTATATGGTTGTATGCAGCATGGTGCTAAGCATTTCAATAGCTTTTAGTAAAATATATGTTATCATTGTGATTGTTTAATACATATGGAAAATTTTATGTATTTTGATATAAGTATTTATTGTACTATTGATAATGTATAGAATAACGGTAATACAAATATTTTTCCATTTTATAATGTACTGTTTTTGGCAGATAAGTATCTGGTTTTTATAAACACAATATCACTCACTGCCTTATATTGTTATCTGAAATATTGTTTGTGTGTACAATTTTAGTGCATCTGTCAAATAATACAATCTGATTTGAGAAAATAATGTTATTTTAGTTATCAATGTAGAACTAGCAAAATAAAAGTTCGCTAAATAAAAATATTTAGCTATAAAAAACTATTATACTTGATACAATAACATTTTTATGTTTAGGTTGAGATGTAAGCTTTTCTAACAGTAAAACCTTTAATAAATTATCTTTATAATTGCTAAGTACTCCAGAATATTTAGAGCATCTATTATTTCTTTTTTTGTCTGGAACTAAAAGGGTTAGATCTAGGCGAGAGACCACAGGTTACATCCTGTCTGAACAGATTTAGTTTTTATCAGTATTGTTCACTTGCACTCTAGGACTGGGCTGGACTACTCTCGTTTGTAAACAAGTTATATTTGAAGAACATGCACTTTTTGTGCTAAAAAAATTAATTACTGTTTAATTTTATTTCATGTTATAATTTTGTGATATGATGATTTAGTTAGGTTTTCAGTGAAAAAACTTTGCTGTCATCCAAAGAAAGGTTTCACTATCTAAGCTAGCTTTATCAGTCTGAGGTCTGCTATCAGCAGGAAGTTCTCTGTCGGCACTATCTCTTGCCTAGCCTACCATGCCCTACCTAACTTATTTTTAGGAATGAAGCACTAAATTGACCTTCAAATATGTGAGGATTTACAAAACTGTTTTTGAAATAACTACATATTCAATTGGTATATATCTTTATTTAATATACATAAAAACTATTTTATAAAAAATTAATTTAAATATTTTAATGCTTTAGTAAATTACATAATTTTGCAGATTTTATCCTAAGCTGTACTTTTAAATCATCCTTAACTGTTCAGAATCCTAAATTGTAATTACAAAATTGAGGAAAATCTGAATTATTTATACGTGGGAGGGAGAGGAGCTTCTGCTTTCAAACAATCATGTTTTTTCTTAACCCTTTGAGTGCCAAGTGCTTTTCACGGGGTGGTGTTGCCAGTGCCAAGCATTTCTGAAAGGTCTCCTCTCTCAGTGCCAAACACTCTTTCGGCATTTGTGTAGTGTTCCGTTAAATAATTTATAACTTGATGGAAAATAAACATAACGAGATCATTTTTGTTGTTCTATGTAGGGACATAACCGGGCTATAAATTAAAAAATCCATTTGAATGGTAACTTATCTGAACATTTTTAAATACCAAAAACAATCTTATAACTTAACTTTTATAATTTTGAAGTACTAAAATTATAATACTATGTTGTATACTTATTTGTATGCACCTTTTATATTATTTTCTTTATAAATAGTAACAAAAACACCAAATTTAAAAAAGTAGGTACTTGTATAACAGTTTTGAATTCTTTTGTATTACTGTGCAATTTATAAAATCTGTACCCGTTTAGAATCCGATCCTCATGTTTGGCAATTATCTTTTACCCTGTTATGAAATTAAATCAAGATGGGTGTTCTTTTTTATTTGATTCGATGTGTATGCAATGAGACAAAACAGTTTTCAAAATCATTCACAGTACGTAGTGTTGTAAAATTAATTAAACTTACGTTACTTCAATTTACATTACACAATAAAGAACTTACTGCATTTTTTTCAGATTGCTTCAAAATAAATAATTTTCTATCACACAGAAAGAAGGCTACTAGTAGTCTATGTCAGTTATACTTATTCAGTAAAGTCTATATACAGTATACTATTTACAAAAGTAAGTTTTTACTAAATTTAACGATCCGTTACACATGTGGGCAGGCCCACTGCCACTGCCTTTAAGATATCAGCTGCAGTACAACAACGAATACTATGTAATAACAAATTGTGTATACGTGCATTTTGTTGTACATTTATTTAGCTTTAATTTGAGACTAAGTAAAATTCCATACGTCAACAATTAGTAATAGAATAATAAATATTCAAAATGCCGATCTAATCAGCCCTTGGCATTTTTAAGACATACCCGGCAGACCGAAGTTATCGGCAATCAAAGTGTTAATTTAACTGCGCATATTCGTATTATAAATGCACTTGTTTTATCTAAATAATACACAAATATTAAGAAACTGTAAAGGAAGAAAAATTATAGAGTTAATCTATAGAAGAAAACTTATTTCTGTAAAACCGTTGTAACAGTGACAAGTAGTTTAACATAATCCTGTTCTTTGTTATACATCCTGTTGTAAACTGTTATCCTGTTATACTTACTCCTATGTAGCCTATTGTTTAATTTTTCTGGAACACTGTATCTTTGTCACCATTAATAACGCACAATACTATAGCAACTAAGGTGTAGAAATGATATTCGAAATGACAGAGGAATTATATTGTTAAGAAATGTAAACCACCTGTAACACTTTTATTGTTTTTAATAATTCATACTATGTACATTCCAAATTCAAAAAAATACATTTCCAGATACTAGGTTAAGGTAAATAAAATAAAATAGAAACAAATTAATTCAATTATATCAATATGTTTTATAACTACTTTGGTGGCTAAATTTTGTACTTAATTTATGTGTAATTTATTTGTATTGTCTATAAAAAAGTAAATTTTTTGTTAGAAGTTACACTACTAATTATACTGCTGTATTCTAAAAACATTGTTATTGTTTAAAAACTGTTGCCTTAACTGCCTTAGCATTATACTAGGTAATCTATAAAAGTAAAATTTTGTTATTATTTTTTAATAAGAAGATATAGTTTTGTTCTCTCCTCCATATACAATATAGGAAAAAGTATTGTACTGATCAAATAGTAAAATTTTAATTTTCAGTATAAATGTTCCAGATGGAATCAAATGAGTAAAAAAGTTGTTTTTACATAATCACCATCTTAATTTTTTGTTTACCAGCTGCGGAAATCTTATGTTTTGGACTACCTTTGTATAAGTAACAACGTGTTGTGATATTTTCAATTAGCTTTAAGTGTCTCGTCTATTTTCTTAAGGCTTTTGTATATTTTGTATGGAACGCAGTAAAGAATTGTACAAAATACACGTTGTCGTTATTGACCAGGGCTTTCTCGAAGTGTTTAGGCTGTTGCTGTTTGATATTATCTGGACCCAACAGTTTATAAATCAGCTAAAATACACTAAATGGCTGTATAATTATGCAAAAGTACAAAATACAAATATCTGATTTATCACACGCAAGTTAATGAGTGATAAGGAAATGGTATTAGAAATAAGTTAAGGATCAAAAAGGTACCAATAATTTTGTTTAAAATTATAAACAAATAGGTGTTTTGAATATTTCTTTGATGACAGTTTTGTAGAATATAAACATAGAATCGTTAAAGACGATATCAACTGCATGGTCTACACATAAAAATTGTTCAGTTTTGAGCTAAGGCAGGTCAATATTGAGTTAAGGGATGAAGGGGTTGGGAGCACTGCAGTAGTCTAGACTGGACCGTCGTCTGCTGACAGTTTAGTCACATGAGGTCCAATCATGATGAATTCCCCGTCTTCGGACCGGTTGAGCGTATAGCTGCCATCTGAAACAGTTTTTTGTTCTCTTTTAACTGTCAGTAATTAAATAGGTTCACTCCGTACACTTCTAAAATGATAGTAAACAATTTTCAACAGAAGCATGCAGGATTTCGGACATTTGGCATCGTTGTAGGTTATAAAAGGTATAACACAACGTTTGTATTTATGACACTATTTATAATCTCAAAGATTGTAAATAAAGATATTCTCATTCTCATTCAAACAAAAATAACAAGAATGGTGATTGTAGTATCACTAGATAAAGAAATACAACATTTTCCAATATATAATTTTTTATTTTGTGCAAGGCCTTTCTGAATCAAAGATTCCATCATCAGGCACTTCACAAATTATCAAATGTTTACATTTTTGTAATAATAATTAATTTTATAATAACATATGGTAAACAATTTGGATGTACGGTTAGCCAGTATATAAAATATTTAATCAGAATTTAATTTTAATTTTTGTATAAATTGAGATGAGAGTAAAACTGAATTTTGAATAGGTCCGTCTTCATTATTGATAAGTTATTCTTGATTTATGTTAATGTAAAATGTTTCCCAAGCATTTAAGTGTATAGTTTTTGTATGTATTAATACCTCCCCCACCTGACGAAGAGGATAGAGTCCAATCCTCAAAATGTTGTGTTATACCTTTTATAACCTATAACGAAGGCAAATGTCCGAAATTCTGTTATCCTTTAACCCTCCATCGTCAATAACAAGCTTTAAAACAAAGAAGCATGCAGATTGCCGTCCCTTTCCAATAGCCCTGAACTTAAGATAGATATCACTATATCAAATGTTCCAAGAATTTTAAATGTTATTCATATATAAATGCATAGTAGTATTTTTTTACTGTTATTATAGAGTACTGTGAAATCTACAAAAGTGTGTTTTCTATCACAAAAATAGAGTTATATAAATATAAAGTATTAACCCCTTAACACTTTATTGAAATTAGCCAAAATTGTTATGCTGATGTTTTTAGTTTTGTTTTTGTAGAGGCAGATTTTCCTGGCCAGTATATTAGGTTTCTTAGGTAATAACACTCATTAAAGTTTTCAAAAGTTTTTCAAAGCTACTTTTGCCTAAATACTTTCTATTAATAGTGTTATTTAACTTAAAAATAAAATATTTTGTTTTGTAACTATTAAATAAAATTTTAAATTGAGGCCTCTTATTTTGGCCTGTATTTTTTGTATAAATAACTGAAAAGCTACAAAACTTGAAAGCCTCTGCTTAATTTGTAGTTACTTATTTTTTATTTTTGTTCAAATAACTCAACATAGCTGAGCCATGTGTCGTCCAAGGACATGTAAGTTACTTTTGACTTATATTCAAAATTTAATAAAAAAAATCTAGACAAACAATGTCTATAATTGTTTGATATCTTAGGCATAACTTTTCTTTATAGACTAAAAAAATTCACATCGTCCATTAAGTCACCACTATCACTCTCCAGGTCCTATTTATCATCACAAACCCCTGATCAATCAGTGCCTTAAACTTCAGCTGCACATAAAAACTTTCCAGCATAATCTTACAATACAAATAAATCTATAGATAGAATGGTTGAACTTGAATGCTGTCTGCATCACGTGAACACAGCTGATCTCTTGTGATTAATTACTGAAGTGAAGTGAATGAAACTTAAGTCACTAGTTGTTCTCATCTAATGATATTTTTGTTCTCTTAGGGCAAGAGCTAAGAGATTACACTTAGTCCTTAAAGGACCTTTGGTGCTGCTTCCGGAGTGACAGGATATTCTGGATTAAGGTTGGGGGTAGGGGCCTACCCCATGGTGAGATTCATGAGGAAGGATTTTAGGTATTAATGTCAATGCCTCCTTTGAAGAAGGAGAGGCCAGCTCTGTATCACCTCTCCAGTTAGAGCAGGCAGGAGATGGCATGTCATTATGTTTAGGCTAACTACTGCTTTTAACACTTACGGAGCTTCACCAACTCCCAACAGTCATCCACCGTAGTAGACTAGAACTATCGATCTACGTTTGTATCACAATATCTCAACATTTGCGGTTAGTGATGTGCCGCTCCTGGACATCCATAGGGTTACCCAGATTTAAGTCATAAGTTTTTGCAGCACCCTGTGTAGGTTCAATTGGAAGGTATAAACCAGACAAAAGTGACCCTTCTGGAGTGTAATTATTCTAATGCTTCTTCTTCTTCTATGGGGCGGCCTACTGCCATGCACTTAAGCCTCAAGGGCCTTTTGCACACCCTGGAAGCACACCATGAGGCCTACCAGTCTATGAGGAGTTCCACAAACCGCCGAAAACAACCTATCAGGTCCTCCTGGGGAAATTCATCTCCCTTGTCCAAACTACTCGTACCATAGATGACATACCGCTCCCTTGCTACTGTAGGACAATCAAAGAGCAAGTGTTCAGCAGTTTCATCCTGCTCATCACTCATTCTACAGAGCAGATCCTCCCGAAGGATGCCGACTCTGTGAAGATGCTTCCTCAGGTGACCATGTCCCGTAATCAGACCTATAACCCGAGAAGTCATCAAAATACTTAGTGAGAGAAGGTCAGACGCCACCCTGGAGGAAGGGGACTGTAGAACCATTCTGGTCATTCTCATATCTGGATGCAATCTCCACCTTCTCTCATATTCAGTGCGAACACATTTCGAGACAACCACTTGACGCCAATTCTGTACTCGTTCATGAATAAAGTCTTCTGATTTCTGATTCTAAAAGAATAAAACAGCAATGCGTTAAAACAAAATATTGTGTTAGTAGACAAAATTCCGCAACCTTGCTATGAACATAATGTTGTTTCAGGAATTGTTAAGGAGTATTAAAAAATAAACTTGAAACATCACTTTCAAAAAAAGCTGGAGAATATTACGTCAAGCTGTAAATGATACTCACTTTTTCGAAGGCCGTTGTTCTGCTGGACCTGTACGGGAAAATCAATCACCCAGCCCTTGACAGGATAAGCTGGCTCCTTGTGCTTGGATACATCAAGACCTGAGCAAGAAATCCGGTTTATACTATAGTTTCTTACAACGTATGTCTCATTTCTATGATTTATTGTCATAAGTTTTCATATTTATAATATTTAGTAATTAAGATTCTTATAAATTCTGGTACAAAATGATTTGATTTGATGGGTAGGAGTGTTGTTTAATCACAAAATGAGTCTTGTAGTAATAACAATAAAGAATTGTTTTGGAAGGGAAAAGCCAGATCAAAGTTGTCTACTACCTGTGTCTAATTACTCTATCTCCACAGTAGAGTACTTTCAAACCAGGTTGCTTATTCTGACATAAATGTTTCTTACTCCGATAACAGTGCTTTGTGATTGCGCGGGTAATTCCCATCGATCTTCTTGCTCTTGAGCGGAAGCGTGTATACGATGGGAATGGCACTGTCAGCCGTGCTGCTGCCCGTTCGCACACAATAGATGAGTGGCAAACTCGATGGGAGACGGAGAGTCGAGGATGTTGGTCTTTTAGGCTCATAGGTGATCTGAGGAGATGGACCGAAAGAGAGCATGGAGAGGTAGACTTCTACCTTACCCAGCTTCTCACTGGGCACGGTTGTTTCGGCTTCTACCTTAACAGAATGGGGAAGATCCCGAGTCTGGAATGCCAGTACGGGGATTCGGATTCGGACCGATTGCCCTGCACACCTTCTTCAAATGTAGAAGGTGGGAAACGGAGAGAAGGGAGCTGGAGGCAGCTATCGGGCGGGTCGCCGGAGACACTTATAGAAGAGATGTCGTCCAGTCGCGAATCGTGGAGCGCTGTCGCTGCGTTCTGCAAGAAGGTGCTAAGGCAAAAAAGAAGAGAGCAGCTATAAAGCACCAGAATAGCTCATGTCGGTGGATTTTAGAATGAAGTAATGCCCATTGGGCGAACGATGGCACCCTCTTGAAGTAGTTGCAGAGATGCGTTCCCAAGAGGGTTTCCAATGCCATGAACCGGTAGGTTTTTAGTGGGTGAGAGTCCCACACACCAGGGCGAACATCTGTCCCTGATGGGGCATAATGCATTTTCCTATCGTAAAAAAAAAATAAATAAAAAAAAAACTCCGATAAGTACACCAGATTTATATTTGTCATTTTGGAAATATTTATATTTTTATATTTTTTAATATTTATATTTTATATAAACACTTCTATAGGTCAGAAAATATGCACCTTGAATTTCCTGCTCTTCGGATACCCTGAGAAGACCCAAGAGCCGGAGTGAACCGAACAGCAGGATGCTACATAACACGGACCAGGTCACTATCGCAGCTCCACCCAGGACGTTGTTCCTCAGTTGCTGGAAAAGACGTGGTACTTAGACTGCTAGACTAGTAATAATACAGTAATATATTGAGATATAAATAGTTAGGACAAGTACTTGCAAAGTATTGGCATAATTTTAAAATGTAAGTATAACGTAAATAAATAACTATTTCCAGCTTATACAAGTTGTTATTTGAGCTAACCCCAACAGTCCAGGAGCCAAAAGCTAATTCACATGGTACAGTGCTTCGTAAAAATATAATCTGAGAAAAAGATTTTCATTTAATAATTTTAACCCTTTTCATACCCTCCCATTTTGACCTCGACTACAATTAGTGTGACTGATGATCAATTTATTTCTTAGAAAAAATTCCTCCATCGTTTTTCAAGTTGTATGCCTCTAAATTGCAATTAGCTCTCAGCTCCTCAACTGTAGTTTTGTTGCTTTCAGAATGCTGGTGTCATATTCAGACCTTCAGAAAAAGGTTTAATAAAAAAAGGTTCAGGAAAATTGATAATAATTACAGAGCTGTAACTGGTTTTAATATAAATTTATGGTTATACAAGGATAGTTAATTTTAGCTTTTATCGTATTCAGTTTCCAATTTTTACACTTAGTTAGTTTTACATGGCACAGAGTTCTAAACATAAATGAATTTCAATGTAACTTATACTGTTTTCATCGACATATTAATTTTTCTTATTGAGGTAAGAAACATAACTATACACCAAATCTAGTATTCTTTCACTTCAACTATTTGAAAAAATGAAGAAGCACCTCCGCTGAAAATAACATCCACTGGTCTCAAAAGAACCTTTTGGAAATGTATCTAAATAAAAACACGTGTTAGTAACAACTTATATTTTTTAACCTACAAGAACAAAACTAAGTAATTCTCAACCTGTCTAAGAAATGTATAGTAATATTTACCTAAAGTTGTTTCAAATTAGAAACTACATTTTACATTTTTATTAAAAAATGACCATTTTTTATATGAAATTTGGTGAAGCACCTCTTTGTGAACATCATTAAAAATGTGAAAATTAAAATTTGAGTGTTAAGATTAAAAGTACAGTACAGCCTCATTTATTCGGCTAAATTTGGACCAAAAGTTAACTGAAAAAATGAAGATCCTGATTATACAGTAAACAGACAAAAATAAGCTATGGCACAGACTGAATTATGACATCTTTCCTGTTTTTCACTATCAAAATTGTTATCACTGTCCTTTGTTATCATTGAAGAACAAGATGCTGAAACCTTTTCTATTTTTTGCGTTCCATCAGTCATCGTGCCAATGCTATCAGTGGTCTGAAAACAATGATTTACAACTGCCAACTTCTTGTAAGCCTACTGCAACATTGTTAATTTGTTATAATATTTCATGAATTATTCTGCAAGTTCAATAAAAATGGTTTATTCTTCAAAACAATGGAGTAAAACCGATCAAGATAACCCAGCTCTCTGGATAAATGAGGTTGTATTGTATATTTACTCTTGGTATATATCATAAAAGAGAAAAAATATTAGAATTGAAAGTGTAAATTTCCAAACTTACTCGTATTGATTCATCGGTGACACCATAAATGAGACCATTGGGAGTGAAAAGAGGTCCAGCAATTACTCCGAAGAATCCACCTCCAAAATGAACAGCTACAGCATCCAGCGGGTCATCCACTTAAGCAAAACAGGATTAGAAAAATTCAAATTCACATTGATTTATTGTATTACACAAAATAGCTATAACAGAAAATGATTACTTAATTTATTCTACTTCCCAATATAGGAAATTTGGTGAAGCTTTCTTTTTTTTGTAATGTTTGGTCTTGTATGAGTCAAAGCTCTATGACCAAAAATAAGGCAAGAGATGGTTTAAGGTTTAGCATTGCTAAATTACCAGTAATTACAAATTTTAAATAATTTATTGATTCAATTTAAAACTCACTGCAACATTAAAGGTTCAGAAAAAACTTAAAAGTATTTACAAAATAATCATTTATATTCTTTTTAAAAATCTGTTTGAAAAAGATTATTAGTTTAGCTCAATAAATATGATGCGTGATATATATTATTTATAAAGTATTTGTAACATATATAAATGAATAGTCTTACAATTCTTTAAAGTATTTATATATATCCTAAATATTTGTGCCCTCAATGTTTTATGTTTAATACTTCACAATGACTTAGATTTATTGCTCAATTTTGATAATTGATTTTATTGTATAATATTTTTTGAAATCTTCAATGTACATTTAACACATGTTATTGAATAAAGAATTTATGAATCAGAACTTTATTTCCTATTTGATACATCCTATGCGGAATCATCATACAATTAATAAAATCTATACTATTATATAAGAATCGAATGGTACCTGTTCGTGTTTTGTGTGTGTTTTACTCAATCACGTAAATACTACTGGAGCAATTGTACTGAAATTATACATGGGCATGCTTAGGGTAACTGGTTAACATACGAGTATATAGGACTATTCCTATTTAGAAACTTCCTCCAGACTCTTCCTCACTGCTATTGAAAACTCCCTAATACTCCATTACTCGTTATATTTATGGACTTGGCTCAATCAGCAGATAGTAAAGTCATGAAAAGTAAGTATAATAACTTATACACATTGAAACAGGTGATAGCAAATGTTTTTTGTCCTCCACACTGGCCAAAAATACTTTAATTGCTACTGAAATCTTTGGAGATATACAATACAGTATGAAATATTGGAGAGAAATTCGGGAAATTTCAGAAATTTGGGGTTTTAACTAAGAGCTGTTGGGGTCCTTTTTGTTCACACTCATTTGTTTGTTTTGGGCTAGATTTTGAAGGAAAAACCAAACTAATTGTTTTTGGAGAACACAGAATTGAAGAAGACGGATTAAGAAGTGAGCCCAAGATGTAGACAGACAATTAAATTAGAGTCTATCAGATATAGATACCTGTGATACTTCTGATGCTCCTTTTAAAGAAATTGAGCATAACATTAATAGTGACTTAAGTGGATACGATTCGGACTTTCTTCCTTCTTCTGATTAAGAAAATGAACTTCAAGAATTACCTCAAACAGTACGCAGACACTGAAATGTTTAAAGTTTTAAATAATTATTAAGTACGTATGCAAAATTCCCATAGAACATTGGAACCATCAGGCCCACCACTATGATATCATTTAGTTCATTATCACTCTATTTGGCAGCAACATTATTTTATTTTTAACATCTAGAAGCGATACTTTTATGTTTATTTGCCACAATTAAAAATATAAGTAAACTTTGCAAATCGAGTATTCATTACTACAACCTAAATGGTATCCAACCCCATGTGTTTCGTCCATTCGGTACACATTTTGTAGATAAAAAAGAAATCTATTTTTATTTTTTAAATAAAGCTTGCACACGGATCTGGAAATTCAAGGTGCACCCAGCTCTTGAATGAATTAGAATGATCATTGTTTATAATATGAAAAAGAGGCATCGAATTGTTGATTGTGTTACCTTGAAACTTCATGACGAGATTCCGCACTACCAAGAACACAAGACATCCTCCAGCCCCCGTTGCCAAGGACATCAGAGGGGTGTACTGGTCTACTGCTCCACACACTGCTACCTACACATAACAGTTTCCAAGAGGTTAATATATATGGGTGCAATTATACCAAGTACTGTATAGCTTCACTACTTGTCATTGAGAAACTTGAAATGGAAAATAATAAATGTTCTATTATTGTTTAATTATTGTTTGTTAGTGGTGAAATTGGTTTTTGCTTCAGATATTTAAAATATTCCATTCACAGCCATATAGTATAGAATCCCTGAAGACAGAAATTGAAGTGTGAGCTTTTTGGCAGGGTCTATGAAAAATTCTTGAAGATGAAGATAAGGTTGTGAATTCTTTGAGTATTACGTATCATATGATTTCAAGTATGGCATGGATAAGCATGGATTTTTAATGTTTTTATATCTTAAGGAAATAAAAGAAACATATTTTTTATATACAATATACATATTATTCTTGCTCTCCAGTAATTTTCCAAAAATAAAATCCATGTCTTTAATACCAACCTTTCCTGTGTGGGCCTGATTTTGAAGATACCACTATGTCAAAAATGTCTTCTGGAATAATAAAAGTGTATTACGTATAGACTACATACTTACCAGCTCACAGTAAACCTAAACAAGAACTTATTCACTCCAACATAACCAAGTTTAATTGATCTTAGTATATTACAATAAACTAAATACAGCTTACCTCTGTTTTTACTTACTATTTTTGCAAGAATTCGTACAGGTTATTATTTGTTTAGGATTTATTTTTAAGGTTTATTTATTTTATTATCAATTTGTTTTTAATAATTAATAGCTACTCTTTGATACAACTGCATTGAGTACATAAATGAAGTGATTAAGAGCTGCATTATTAAAACAACTATTTCACTTTAAACTATAAAAACAGTGTTAATTCTCTATAATTTTTACAATATCTTGAATTTTAAAAGTACAATTTATATGCATCCAAATCCTTCTGCGGAGATTTCTAATTTGTGTAGAAATTGTATCAAAAATTAATTTTTTAATTTTAAAATAACATTGAATTTTTGTGCGTGTATAAGCAGCAAAATCAAGTGTTAAAATCAAGATCTAATTTGATTTCAGTGCTTACTGAATAACGTTATCTGCTTTTAAGAACTATTCCGATGTGTAATTGGTTAAATTACAAATGGAAAATGCAATGTACATGGTGGAATGAAGAAGAAAATATACATTAATAATTACTTGACTGTAAAAACTACCAGTTAGAAGACTTACTTATATATAAGAACTATTAATTTATCACATCCATCTGTTAACTTTGAGAAATTGAAAATCTTGATGTATTGTTACACCATTCAGATCTCTAAGATTACGGATAAAGAATTTTGTCTATTGTGTACTGTCAGTTTAAGACTGTAAACATTTATTGTAGTTCTAAATAACGTAAGGGTTGTGCTCCTTTTGGAGGCTCCTATAATTTTAAAACATTTACATTATGGGTTCATATAAGTTTTATTTTGAAATGCTATTCCCTTCCTCTACTTACCATGCCGGCGATGACAGCACTCTATTCCCTTCTTCTACTTACCATGCCGGCGATGATAGCACTCTATTCCCTTCTTCTACTTACCATGCCGGCGATGATAGCACTCTATTCTCTTCCTCTACTCACCATGCCGGCGATGACAGCATTCTATTCCCTTCTATTTACCATGCCGGCGACGACAGCATTCTATTCCCTTCCTCTACTTACCATGCCAGAGATGACATCATTCAATTCCCTTCCTCTACTTATCATGCCGGCGATGATAGCACTCTATTCCCTTCCTCTACTCACCATGCCGGCGATGACAGCATTCAGCGTGGTAGCGAAGGCCCAGACACGTTCACCCACCATGCCCAGGCGACTCATCAATAGCATCGAGACTCCTGCCCCACTCCCGCCCATCACGGTGTTCTGTATCACTCGCCCCAGGGCGGGACCCTGGCCACTCACTCTCCCCAGGGCGCCTGCGTTGAATCCCAGGAATCCCGAGATGAGGATCAGGCCACCCACTCCCCACCATCTGTTGAACAACACCTAAGTTTCCCCAAGGTGAAAACCCCCAAATTTTTAAACCCCCTAAAAATTTTAATTTCATTTTTTTGGGTCTGGCTCGCTTTTCGGTTTAAAATTGCCGAATTAAAAAACCGGTTTTTTAAACCAGAAACCCGTGGCTCTGCCTTTTTTTCCCCTTGAGAATGATTTTTTCCCCCTCAAAAGGGTTTTGTTTAAAAATTAAATTGGACCTTTTTCTATTTGTTTGATTTTCTACGGGAAACAATAATTTAAACTTTTGGGAAAACCAAATTTAAAAAAAAATTTTTTAAAAACAAAAAAATTTAAATTAATTTTCCAAAAACATATTTTTTTTGGGTTTGGGGGTTCGGGGTGAAAATGGGACCTGTTTGGGAATATTTTAAAAAAAATTTTCCTTTTCTTTTTTAAAAGGCTTTTCCACCAAATGTTTTTTTTTGCAAAAGTTTTTACAAAAAAATTTTTCTGTTCGAAAATTTTTTTGGGATTATATTTTAAAATTTGTAACTTCTTGGAGTTTTTCTTAAATTCAAAATTGGGGGTATTAAAGTAAAAATTTGGTTTGAAAACTAACCCGTTAAAAGGTTTTAAAATTGGATGTATTTAATTAAACCCAAAATTTACCCAATTTGGTGTAAAAATTGTTTAAAAATTAAAGAAGTTTCCATTTTTCAGAAAAGTAAGCAAAAGAACTCTGTGGGTTCCCAAAAAAAAAAGGGTTTTTAATCAATAAAGGGGAAAATTGGGGAATGTTTTTAAAACCCCCCAAAAATTTACAGGGAAAGGGGTTAGGATTAAAAGCCCCCCCGAATGTTAAAACCCCCGGGGAATTTTTTTTCCTTTGCATTAACAAATTCTAGTTTTAAAGGTTTTCTTTTTTAAAAAAGGAATCTTTGGGGGAAACTTTTTTACCCAATTAAAAACCCTTAATTTTCTTTTTTAAAATTTGGTGGCCTTTTAAAACAAAAATTTTTAAAAAAAATTTAAACGGAAAAATTACTTTTAAAAATTGTTACTTGGTTTTGGGGTTTTGTTTTTCCCCGGGAATTTCCGTTTTATAAAAATACAAAAAAGGACCCCCCAAATGCAACCCCTTTGGCCCATTTTTATAAGATTTGGTTTTAATGCCCAAAATTTTCGACCCCAAATTTAGATCAGAAATTCTTTTTTTTAATAATCCCCCAAGTTTAGGGGGGTTTTTCAAAATTTTAAAGGGCCCCTTTTTTTAAAGGGTAAAAGGGGGTTTTAAAAAATTTAAAACATTTTTAAACTCCAAATGGTTTTTCCGAAAAAAAAAGGGGGGAAAAAACCCTTAATTAAGCTAACCCAAACCGCCAAACCTGGCCTTTTTTGGTATTGAAAGCCAAGAAAGGTTAAAAAATAAATCCTTTTGTTTTAGTTTTCCCCAAAGGACTTTTTCCCAATTTTAAATTTTTTATTATTTTATTTAAAAAAAAACCCCCTTATTTTTAATTGAAAGAAAACCCCCAAAAAATAAAAGATTTATGGGTTTTTGGGTTTTTCCCTTTTTTTAAAATTTAAAAATTTTTTTAAAAATAAAAAAAAAAATTTATTTTGATTTTTTTTTTGGAGGTTACCCTAAATATTTTTTTTTGAGGAAAATTTTGAAAAAAGGGGTTTTAAAATATAAAAAATAAAAAAAATTTTAAAAAAACAGGGCCGGTTTTTAGGTTTATTTTAAGGAAAAATTTTTTTGGGTTTTTTTCCGGGGGCCCGGGTTTTGGGGGAACCATGGCCCTCTGATCCATTAAAAAGCCCGGTTTCTTAACCTTTCCCATTGATCTTGGCGGGCGGGGTTTGCCAAGGGGGGGGGGGGGTTGGGGGGGGGGGGGAAAGGGGACGTTGCTCCCCCCAAAAAAACGTTAACGAAAGGGAACCCCCATTGGAAAAAGGAAGAATTTTGGGTTGAAAGAAAATACTGTAAGTGGGTAAATGGACCGTCGACCACCAAAAGGGAACAGGGGGCAAAAAATAAAACCCGACTATTGGCGGGGGGAGTTTTCCACCCCCAGGGGCCCCCAAAACTTTTTCCCCGCAAATACCCCCCCGAACCCTTCCGCCGAAAAATTTTTCCTGCTCCCAAAAAACCTGTTTCTTGACTTTTTTAAAAAATTGGGCTTTTTAAAGTAAAGGCCGAGGGTTCTTTCCGTTTTTGCATTTTTTTTTGTCGGGCCCTTGCCCTTTAAAAAAATTTTTACTTACCCTGGCGGGTTTTCGGCCTCCTTTGGATTTTGGATTTTTTAAAATGCGGGCCAAATTCCATGTTCCGGGCCCTTTTAAAACTCTTTGTTATTTAAAATAAATTTTCCAAAAAATTTTAAAAGGGTTATAAGACTTTTTCTAATTTACTTAAAGGAAAAATTAAATTTTTTTCTTTAATTATTTCACTTTAAAAAAAAAATGATTTCCTTAACAAACTAAAAAAAAATTTTGGGGAAACCCAAAAATAAAAAAAAAAGGATTCTTAAAAAAAAATTTGGTGTTTGATTTTTTCCCCGAAATGCCTTTCCTATTTTAATGTGCTGTGAAAGGAAACCAAAAAAGGGGGAAAAAATTTTTTCCACTTTTTAAACCCCAATTTTCCCCCTTTTTCCGGCCAAAAAATCCCGCAACGTTCATTTTTCGGGGTTTTCCTTTTTTCAAAACTTTGTTGGGGTTTTTGGTTTTTTTCCCCCTGGGTTTCAAAATTAAATTTTGGTTTTATTAAAGGAAGGGACAAAGGATATTTTTAAACCGGAAAACCCAAAATTTTGGGTTTTTAAATCTAAGGGGGGATGTTTTTTTACAAAAAAAACTCCGGGGCCCCTTAATTTAAAAATTCCCCCTTTAGAATTTTTTCCCACCGTTTTAAAACCCCCCTTGAGTTAAAAAAATTAGGGAACCCAAATTTTAAGGAAAACCACAAATTTTTTGGGGTGGGCAAAAAAATTTTTTGGTTTGTTTAAATCCCCCTCGGGGTGACTTGGGAATTTTTGGTTGCGACGTGCCGGGTTCCTTTTTGAAACCAGGTGGTTTCCCTTTTGATGTTTTGGGCCCAACATAGGACCCTTTCCAGGACCAAACTTTGGACCAGACCGGATTTCCTTTCCCCGGAAATTTCCAGCGTTTTAAATGGGGGGAAGGTTTGGGGGCCTCAAATCCCCTTCCAGTGATTTTGGTGGTGAAAGCGGAAAAACCTAAAACCTTTCCCCCAAATTTTGGCCCCTTTGGGTGCGGGGGTTTGTTGTTTTTTCCCGGAAAAAAAAAACCAAAAAGGGACTTTTGGAAAGGGAAAAAAAATTTGAGGATAAAAATTCCAAAAAACGGGAAACTTTAGAAAAAAACCCATTTGGTTTAGAAAAATGAGGAAAGGTTATAATGGGGTTTTTTTTAAAAACCCCCTGAATTTTTTGAGACTTATTAGTCTTTGTTTTCGGTTAAAAAGGGGGCCTTTTATTGGTTTTTTATTTTTTTTAAAAAGCCCTTTTATTAAATTTGGGGTGAAAAATTTTTAAAAAGTTTTTTGTTACCCCCCAAAATAAAAATTTTAATTTTTTCTTTGCCCTTCAAAAGGGGTTTCCCCGCAAAATCTAAAATAAACTGCCTTCATTTTTGAGGGGATTCATTTGGGGGTTTTGGTTTGTTTTGAACAGGGTTTTGGGGCAATTTTTTTTACTTAAATTCCCCCGGGGTTTTGGAGGCAAAAAAGTACGGTTTAAAAAATTTTTTGAAAACACCTTTAAAAAGTCCTCAAAACCCAAAAACATTTTTTTAAGGGGAAAAAAAAAAAAAAGGGAAAAAGTTTTATTGGGGTTTTAATTTAATAAAAAAATTTGGCCAAATTTAAAAAAGGGTTTTAAAAATTTTTACAATCAAAAAAATTAACCTTCTTTAAAGGGTAATTTTAAAAAACAAAAGTTTTACAAAAAAAAAATTTTATTTCCCGGAACCCCTTGGGAAAAAGTTTTTGGGTTCAAAAAGCCCGGATTTGAAACCAAAAGTGTAAAATTTTCAATTTAAGGGGGAAATATTTTTACTCCAGGGGGATTTAAAATTAAAGAAAAAAAAAAAAATAACCCTTTTAAAAAATTTCATTTTCAAACATGGTTTACCCACCCCCAAAAAAAGGCATTTTTCCCCTTTTCCAAGGGTTTTACATTTAAAAAAAAATTTTTAAAAAAAAAAAAATTTAAAAAATTTGGGGTTTTTTAATTTGGTTAAAAAAAAAGGAAAATTAAAAAAATTTAAAGTTTCCCCTTTTAAACGGGGTTAAAAGGGGAATGGGGTTCTTTTTTAAAAATTTTTTTGGAATTTAATTGTTTTAAAAATCTTTGCTTAACTTCCTCCTTAAAAAAAATTTTAAAAAAAAATTGGGAAACAAAAATAATTTTTTGGGGAGTTAAATAAAAATTTGGGGCCTTTTAAAATTTTTTGGGCCAAAAAGGGGGTTTAAAAGTGGGAAAAGGGAAAAAAACTTTTAAAAAAAAGGGCCAGGGAAAAATTCTTTTTTTGGGTTGTTTAAAGTTTTAAAAAAACCCTATTTTTTTCTTATGCCTTTGTTTTTTTAAGAAGAAAAAAGTTTTGAGGGGCCTCCCAAACCCAAATTTTAAAACTTTTTAAAAAAAAATTTTTAAAACTGTTTTCCTTTGGGCCCAAATATTTTTTTCCCCTTTTTTTTTCCCCTAAACCACTTTTTTGTTCCCGTTTTTTGGTTTTTAGGCCCCCAAAAATAAAAAACCACCAATAAAAAAAACCAAATCCTTTGGGGTTTTTAAAAAATAAAAAAAAATTTTAACCCCCTTTTTTTCGTTTGGGGGGGTTGAAAGGGTTCCGGGAATACCTAAAAATCTTTTTTTTGGATTTTAGTAAAAGAATTTTTTTCAAAAAAAAACTGCCCCAAAATAAACTTTTTTTTAATTTTTCTTTTTTTTTAAAAACAATAAACTTCCGTTTAAAACCGCAAAGTAAAATGTCAATTTTCCTTTAACCCGGGACTTTGGCTTTTTCAAAAAAAATTTTTCTTGGCCGAGTGTTAGGGCCAATTTAAAACGGGGGGCCCTTTTTTGGCCGGGTTTTCGAAACAGGGTCAGGGGCGGAAAGTTTGGGTTTATCAGGGTTGGATTATTTTTTTTTAACCGTTTTGGAAAAGGGTTTTTCCCAAAAACCGAAAATTTTCAACTTTTTTGTGGGTTTTAAAGTTAAATTTTAAAAACATATTTAAAAAAAATTCCCCCGGGCCCGATTTTTTATTAAAGTTTTTAAAATGAAATTGGTGCTTAAAATTCCCAAAAAATTTTTGGGGTTTTGTCTTCGGGAAACCCAAATTATTTTGGGGAAAAGGCAAAAAATTTTAAAATTTTTAAAAATTATTTTGAAAAATTTTTTGGGGAATTTTTAAATTTAGGGCTCAGTTTCTTTTCAGGGCCCCGACCCAAAAGGTTTTTTTTAAAATTTTTTGATAATTATTTTAAAAATGGGGGAGTGACTTTTGGATCTGGAGGGGGCCCTTTGTTTGGGTTAAATCCAAAACGAAAACAGGCTTGAAAAACCTAATTTTTCAAAAAAATTTAAAGGGTTTTTTTGGGTAACCTTGCCCCTTACCGGAGTTTTTTGGGACAAAAATTGGGAGGGGTTTTTGTAAAACTTTTAAAATTCAAGGGTTGATTGGAAAATTTTCTTTTTCAAAAATTTTAAAAAATTTTTTACCTTATCGTTTATTTCAGTCAAAAAATAAATCCTCCCCCTTTTAAACCAGGGTTTTTTTGTCCTTTCAAAGCGTTAAAAAGGGCCTTTTTTGGGTTTGAAAGGGAGAGCTTTCCAGAAATTAAGGAAATTAAAATTTTTTTAGGCGTAAATTTCCCTTTAAAGCCCAAAAATTTTATAACAATAAGGGGAAAAAATTACGGGGTTACTTAATTTTGGGTTTAAAGAAAATTGGGGTCGATGGCCTTAAAAAGATTGGGGATTTTGCCAAAACTGGATGGGGAAATATCAAGAACTTTTTAAAGCAAAATTTTTGAAAAAAAATTTTTATTAGGAAAAAATTAAAAAAAAGTTTTAAATGGGTTAAAAACTTTGGGTTTTGGCCCCCCCCCCCCCCTGTTCAAATGCGGGAAAGTTTTTAAAATTTTTTTTTTATTAATTAGAAATAAACAACAAAAATTGAATAACAGTTTTTAAAAAAATTAAACAAGCTTTAAATAAATTTTTCTTTTTGGGGCCCAAAAGGTTTTTAAAAATTGTAAATAAAAATTTAAAAAATTTAAAACCCCGGTTCTCACCTAATTTTTTGAAAAGAGCCTTGAATTGCGGGTTTTCCCCTTTTTCCCCCTTTAACTGGGGGTTAAAAATCAGTTTTAGGGGAAGGTTTGGGGGTATGAATCCAAAGTTTTTCCCTTTTTCCCGGGGGAAACCTTTTGAAAAGTTTCCCGCTCAACAGTTTCTTAAAAAATTTTAATTTTAACCAAAAATCAGGCCAAAAAATCTTCTTTTTTTAAATAATTATTTTTAAAAGGAACTAACAAAAAAAACTTTTCTAATTTTTCAAAATTTTTTGGGGGTTTGAACCCCCAAATATTTTTGGGTTTTCAAATCCACCCGATTTTTCCTTTTAATTTTTAAATTTGGGTTTTTTTCCCATTTTTTTAAAAACAGAATCCGGGGGTTGTTTTTTTTGCCCCCTTTTCACGGGGTTTTTTGTTTTTAAAACCCCAACTAAAATTTAAAAATTTAACTTAATTCAAAAAGGATTTTTTTCCCCTGCTTTTTCGGCCTTCCTTTAAATCTTAAGGGAAAAAAGGGTTTTAAACCCTTTTTTTGGGTTACGGGCTAAAGCAGTTTTCGTTGGGGTTAAAATTTTTCCCTTTGGGCCTAATTTGGGGAAACCTTTTTCTCTTTTCCTTATATTTTTCCAAGGGTTTTTGTGTCCTGGGGTTTTTATTTAATATGAAAAAAACCCCAAAATAATTTTGGGAAAACCCCAAAAAAAGGGTTAAAAAATTTTCCAATTAAACTTAAAATCAAAAAATTTTTGAATCGGGTTTTTTTACCCAATTTTTTTTTTTGAAAAACTTTTCTTAAAAATTTGGATTCAGCTTTTTTTAAAATTGTTTTTTTTTGTTTAAAGGGAAGGGGTTTAAACCCGGCCCTTTTGGATTTATTTCTGGTGTTTCGGGGCCACTGGATCCGGTTTTCCTTGGGGCGGGTGGGTTTTGTTTAAAAGCTTTAACTCGTATTGCAAGGGGAATGCCCTTTATTTTTCAAAAAAGGGGAGTTATTGAAAAAGGTTTTATGGAAGGGGTTTTTTTAAAAACGTGATGCAAGGGGGGCTTTAATGAAAGGGGAACCCCATTTTTTTTAAAGGGGGTTTAAAATTGGAAAAAGGGAGGTTTTTGGAAGGGGGTTGATCCGGGGGGAAGCTTTTGCCCAAGGGGGTTTCCCAAAAAGGGGAAGTATTATCCTTTTAAGGGGGAGGAAATTTAATTTTAAAACTTCGATTTTCCAAACTTATTTTAAAGAAAAAAAAAATTTTTAAGGGGGCCCCCCAATGTAAAACTTGTTCGCAAAAATTAGAATAATTTGGACCAAAAACAATTTTAAAAAGGTTGCCGAAATTTAAAAGAGACCATTGATCCAAAAAACAAAAAAAAAGGGGCTTTCTTTTTATAAAAATTTTTTTTATTTTTGAATTTTGTCCCAAAAACCTTTACGAAAACTTTTTTTTTTCCAAAATATTTTTAAAGGGGGGGTTTTTCCCTTTTAGCAAAAAACAAAAAGGGGGAATTTTTTAAAAATTTTGATTTTAAAATTGAAATTCTCAATACCTTTTTAAAATGGCAATGAGAAAAAAATGATTTTGGATTTGGATTTATTTGATCGCAAAGTGAGCATTGATCGCTAAGGGTGTTATGTAGATCACAAGGGGAGCGATGATCGCTAAGGTGCGTTGATCGCAAAGTAGTGTTGATCACAAAGGGAAGCGTTGATCCCTTTCCCCGATCCAATGCTCCTTATACAGGCAATAACGAAGTCCAGGAAAAAAAGTTGTTTTTTTTGGGGGGGGAGAGGGGGGTCCAAAGGGCCAAACAGATATTTTTTTAAAGAGTACAAAAAAGTAAGGGGCTCCATTACGTCCCTTCAAAAGTTTTACTCCTATCTACTTTGAGAGGGTCTTCAGCAGTTATACCATGTCAGATTGCTAAAAAAGTAATCGAAAAATTGAAAATTAGGGGGGGGGGGTTTGGACCCCTTTGGGTTTCCCTCGCTGGCTACACCCCTTTGCATAAAGGTGTCTAGTAAAAAATTCCAGGTGATAAAAGCAAAACACATAAGAAGAATTGGTAAAAGAGCCCTATTTATTTGCCTTTACCCAAATAACAAAAGTATCCCACTTTATTACACATAGTTAGTACAATACTTAAAACTATTTCGTTTAGAATCCATATCTATTTTACACTGGTTCATAACACAAATTAACACATCTGATATTATTTAAAAATATATTAAAATGTACAAATAGATAACAAAAACAATACTGTTATAAGATGTCCAGTTCCGACTTCCCAAAATGGGAGTCTATTTAATTATTTCTTAACGAGCTGTCCACCACGTTGTGAGGAAATAAGAGGAAAATACAAGTAGAAACACAAGTAGTGAAGCCACCTGTGTAGCATTTTGTGTGTGTGTTGCCTTCAACAATTGCGCAGTTAAGTAAAAAAAGGACTTGTTAATGGAACATTTAACTGATCAATAAAACTGTCTTTAACAGGTCAACTGTGGCACTGGTTCAAGGATTCAATTATCCTTCAAATCAACAAATAAATTTAATTTGGTTAATATACTGTAGTCATTTTAATGATTAGAAGTGATACAATTATCAAAATATCTGTTAAAACTCTTGTCACAATTTAATTTAAGTGCCGGGCTTTTAGTATTTTAAAATTATTTAATTTAATTTTAAATTTTCATTATTAAAATTCAAGTTAAGTGTAAAAAAGGATCCCAACTGTGAGACCCTGTTAAAATAATGAATATTTTAATTGAATGTTTTATTTAAATTCAAATTTTGTTTGTAATTTTAATAAAAAAATAAAAATACGATATTTTATTGGAAGAAATGGAGCAAAAATTGATTAATGACGACGTTGGCTTGAATATTTATGATAATCTCTATAATTTTTAGAAGTTTTTGTTGTTTTTTGTTTTTTGTTCTTCATTATTTTTTTATTTTTTTGCGTCCTAATAAAAAAAGGGAAGACTGTACTTTCGTTTACTAGTCCTAGTTGTTTACCAGAACTGTGGTTTAGAATCAACACATGAAAGCTCTTAGTGAGTAACAATAACAGAAAACGTTCTAACACATAGCAAGTTAAAAATCCTAAGTTAATGAACCAAAATAATAAATTTCATTGAATTTACAGCCAAGATTTATTTTAACATAGATAACTGCTGATAACAATAAATATATTTATTATCACACAATTTTATTTCAATAACTGCTAAGTCTTATTGACCTAGAATAGTACATACACAGTATATACAAAAATATTTATACTCTATCCGATAGTAAACTAGAAATGTGCAATGTGAGTGAAAAAATATAACTTATGCATCTAAAATGAAAATGTTGATATATTGTAATACTGTGGAAGAGAGTAATCAATATATATAAACAATTAACACAATTCTTGATCCGTCAATAACGATTAATAATATTTATTGAACTTGTTATATGTAAAATTTAAAGTAATGGTCTTAAAATGAACTAATAGTTTACTTTAATACAACGATCAGTAAAGAATATTAAGTGTAATTACAACCATGAAATGAGAAAGATGTTTGTAATTTACATTCTCGATGAGAAATTAGTTTAAATACTTAAAATTTTATAATATTTGCATTTGTTTAAAAAATAAATGTATAGATACAGTTTCGTAGGAAATATTTTCAATCAAAAATACATTTTAGAGGGTTACGTATTACCAAGGTGCTCTGAAAAGTCCCGGAATCTGTTATAAATTTTTTTGAAAATATTTAAGACAGAGCTAAATATCTTGGTACAGGACTTACTAGACTAATAAATACTAATTTAACATTTATTTTATGTTGGTACTGCTGAAAACCGTAGACTGGTAGGCCCTCATGTTGTGTGCTTCCGGGGTGCGGCAAAAGACCCTTGAGGACATAAGTGCAAATGGCATGTGAGGACTGCCCCATAGAAAGAAGAAGAGAAGAAGGAAGTCACCGCTACTTTCCGTTCAGAGGAAATTGGCTTCTGAATTTACAATTAACTAGGTAATACGTAACCGAAGTCATCAATGGTTAGTTTGATATCATTTGAGATTCGCACACAAAACCCAGATCAATGATAATGCGTGTGATCCCATTACAATGGCATAGTCTAGAGATGAAATTACACTGGATGAAAGCATCATGTAGTTTGTTATTTACATTGTTTAAACTGAACGTTTCAAAAGGGGCCATCTTTGAATGGCTGCTATTTCCGGTTCGGTTGTCCGTTTGAGGTCGGAGTTTCGCGGGCTTTGTAATCTACTAATAAAGATCTTTAAATTTGATTGTGCATAACAAATCCTATGCTTACTATTAAAAGCTTTTTTTCTGAACTTCTTGTGGGTCCGTACCCTTTGTGAGGAAAGTAGGGGGCCACCTGGACTATTTTATTATATTAAAATTTTTTTCAGTAAAGTCTGTACCAGGTTTTTGTAGCTCTATTCTTAAATCATTCCAAAATATTTATACCGTCCCGTGGACCTTTTGTAAATGAACGTAACAATTTTTCTTCCAACAGCTTATAAACGTCTAGAAATTACTACTATATCACATGCTTGTAAAAAAATACTGTATTAGTCATAGATTAAAAATATATAAAATATCTTTGTTCAAGTGCAAAACAAAAAAATAAGGTCTTGCAAATACTATATTACATTTTTGCTCTAGATGTATTTGGCAAAAAATAGAAAATGAATTAAAATAAAACATTATTAAATTAGGAACGTTTATCATGGATAGATGTTTAAGCATTTTTATGCCGTTAATAAAACACTTATGTGAATTAAACAGGGCGAAGTTGATATTTATGGTATGAAAACATATTTTATTACAACCCTCTCTAACTCTGAAGGTAATCTGTTTAAGTAAATAACTAGTGAGTATAATACACAATAATACCCAACACTTTTGTGCCAAGTCCTTTATCAGAGATAGAATTATCCATAGCAATGCAGTAATTAGTTGATTCTTAACCCGATTACCAAAAGCGTTCAAGATAGATGGGAAAATGTTTAAACAAACAAGAAATAAAGTACCGTTTTTGTGAAAGACTTTTTCAATGTGACATGAGCCACCACTTTTGCCAACTCATTCAATGTAATTAATAATTTTTATTCTACGATCGATCCTCGAGCCAGAATCTGAAAAAAGGGACTTCGAAAAGAGCGCTTAGCCCAACGTAAACCCCTAGAGTGTACTGTTGGTGTTATCGCTGTCTCTGTTGTTGTCCCAGCTCCAGGCATGTGTCTATGAGTAGGGCCTTCGTTGTCGAAGGCGAGGGTGGGTCTGGCACTCAAGTGAGCTCTGGTTCAGGGTGTAGCTTCCATCTGTGAACATTGAGATTGGATTTGGATCCACTGAAGGGATATTGAATCACAAAGAAGAGGGAACTGAAGGAATCCGATTCCGAAAAGGTTGTCGTGAGGAACGCCCAGCCTAACGTATATCCTAGAGAAAGCAGGAGTGGAGCGTTAATCTAGAGAAAACATCCTAAGGTGAATTGAACAATGCGTTACAAACGTTGATGGGTGGCCTGTTTTCCCTCTCTTCACGTATTAGCTATTTAACTGTGTATTGTATTAGTTAACAACAAGAGATAAATCACCTGATGTTACTAAATTGAGGCACGATTAAAAGTTGTAGCGCCCGGACTTGTATGCTGTGTGAGTGGGGTTGAACTGTAAACCAATCAAAGCCAGCTCTAGCGTCGGGGACTTTGTGAACTGAACTGAAATAAATCTTCTGAACCTCAGTTACACCTCCTTCCGCATGAAATATATTTTATATACTGTGTAACTCAATACAATCCTGGGTATTACATTATGCAATTCAGTGATTCTTCTTAATTGTATTAGATACTATTGGCATTGCCACAATCGATAATTTTTTCCAGAATTTCACAAAACGAATGTATCGTCCACAAAACAGGTCACTGGAAATCTCACTGGAAACTGTTAGGTGATCACTGGCACTACTCTAAATGGCCTGGAAACTAGATGATGAACCTATGATCCACCAATGGTAAGGGGGAAAAAGGAACGTTTAGGTTTCTTACTTGTTTTTGTTTTTAAACAATGTAGTAGCTAATACAAGGAATTCGCCAGAGGTAACAGCGTTTGGAAGACAAGTAAATTTTCTCTAAACGTATGCCATGTGAAAGTGTGCCATAAGAATTAGAAAGTCTCTCGTTGAGGTTGTGATCAATGGATCTTGAGACTTAGCCTTCCATATCCCACGGGCAGTCGCGCTGCAAAGGGGAACATGGAGGTAGACGCGTCCTCGGCAACAAATTTTTAAAGTAAGTTTTGTCCCCCCACCCTTAAATTTTATAACACAGCGGTGCTCGCTTTGGCTCGTCCCGCTCGGGAGCTCCGCAGTCCCACGACCGCACTGCGTTAATACCTCCAGTAAAACCTCCAGATAGTTCCCAGTATACCTCCACAGCACACCCTCCGTACACTACCAGTAACATCATCTTCTAAGCCAAGGGGGTCATATTTGGACAAATTGTTTTATATGTACTGTTAAAGAGTGACAAGTCTTAAATATTTGTATAGGTTTATGTTTTACTTTGTGAATGTAATAGACCGCATTTAATACAGTAGAGGGATAGTGTGTGTAAAATAAAGCATATGAAGTCTGATTAAATAAGTGTTTAATTGTCATATATATTATATATATATATATCGTATAAGTTTTTAGAAACGTTTTCCAGAACCCTAAAACAAAATTTGTCAGTTAAATCCAAACGGTCATTTCCAAGATTACAAGATTTCAACAACCTAACCCCCCATTTGTGTTTTGGGGGTTTGGGGGGGTTCAGTGTGGGTGTAGGTTGGTGTAGGTGTGGTTGCTTGTTTTGTGTCCAGTGATGTCCCCTCCGGGCATCCCAAAGTTTTGATGCTGACGACGGCGGATGTCCGGTAACATATTAAGGGTATTCACAAATTTTACGAAGTTAGCTTTTGTATTAGATTTTGGAAGATCTACAAAATACACACACACAATATAAATATAAAGGTATCTAGTTAACATTGCGAGTCCTACAGAGTAACACGTTATTTTTAAACGACTTCCTGTTAGCTGGAAAATATGGATAGGTAAAATACACTTTTTTAAAAAGGCTAGTTAAAACTACTCAATGAAATATCTAAACAATTATATTTGTATTTTTTAGGTCCTCATTTTTTCTAATAGTCTCTAAACAAACTGTTTATCCATGGAATGTCGTTGTTTTCAGATTTTTTATTTCAATTTAACTTATGGTTTTATTGAGGTTTTTTTTCACAACAAAGATACTTACTTTGCGAATACTAGACAGACGGACTCCTCACTATCCGAGTGAAATGATAACCAAACTATACACATAAATCTCTCACATTATATTTGTCTGGAAATGTAAAAGCGCAAAAACACGTGTTGCAATTTGGCACTCTTGTGGGTCTCACTATTTGCGTCTACTCACAGCTTATGGTATAGTCTGTTGATCCACCAGTTTGCAGCGAACTGAGTTGAGTCCCATCCCCTTCGCGGGGTAGGCAGGGCTCGGTTGAGCATGGCGATGTCCAAATGAAAAAAAATCATTATGATGGTCGTCACGAGTAGATACACGACAACAGTTATGATAAATCAAAGTTGAAGGCGACGAAACACTTTTTGTTTGCAAATTGTTTGGAGTAAACTGCCATAATCAAGATTATGACAATTTACCACATTTAAGAAACGTGACGTTTCAAGAACTGTGAATCATTTTCTTCATCCAGGTTTGCCAAATACTAAAGCGTTGTTTCTTTTGATCATATAAAAACAAAAAAATGGTGGCATTTTGTAATGTTTAAAATACTTATTCGTTCCAAATAATTGAAATTTTATAAGAAACCGTAATTTGTTCATAACTCCTTTCCTCAAGTTTACATGGGTATAAACAGTTTAGAATTTGCTCTTGTGTGGGTTTTGTGATCGACACTTTCCACTCTATTAATAAATAAACCCAATCTTGCTAACAACCATGTCATGGTTTAAATTCGAGTTAACGCTTTGAGAATAATCAAGTGCAACAACCAGAGTGCTGTATCTTCCTTTATCCTTTGCTTCAAACAAGTCACTAAAACAAATTGTTTGACGGACGGGCATGGATGTTACTGAAAGTTGTCTTCTACAATCTTGACTGCAGTGTTGGCAGACCAGTATTGACCATGGGTATTATTAGTTATTGTACGCAATTCTTCTCTACTATTTTTGACATTGCCTCGGTACTATTGAAAATTGGTCTTAAAATGCTCAACACAGGTGGGTTGCACTAGGGTTTGTTGGATGGGGACACGTTACTATGCTCATTTTTCAATTCTCTTGTAATAAATAACATTTGTAAGGTTCTATTTACCTAAACGTGTAATGGCCGTTTACATATTTATATATGAGGTACAAACCATGCTTATCAGTTTGGATGTTGCCGTGGTCACTTCATGGGCCCTGAGCGTTTGGAAATATTTTAAAATTGTCTCTATGTGGTAACTAACATGGCAAAAAGAAAATCAGAATAATTTTAAATTTAGTAAACAAAACTCAATACAACCCATAAAAAATTCCAAAAACAGTTGACAATATAAACACAATTGTAACTTAACTATCCCAAACACATATCATCAATTTTTATAATGCCATACGGTGTGTAGACTTTTATTATTTATAACACATATATGAAAACCCATATTTTAAAGGAAACACAAAAATATGAATGTAACTATCTGGTAAGATATGTCATAAAAGATTTCAGATGTATCAGTTTGAATTTTTTAATGAAACTTTGTTTGTGTAATAAGAATTGAGTTCTATGAGATGCGTTAATTTTCGTGGCAAAAAATACTTTTTTTTTACCATGATCGTAATGTTCTATCTGGCCGCAGGACACCTTGGGGATGAAATGAACTGTGTATTGTAGATATATTTGCTATTGGGACCCAAACCTCGAAACTGTTCTCTCTTACTTTAATGAGTGGAATATGTGTAACACTCCTGTCTATGAATAGCCTTCACCTTCTAGCTCCATGCTCCTCGGGACACCCGTAGGTAACCAGTGGTACTCTGAAGGATACCGAATAAGATCAGCGATAGCAAGAATTCGTCTGACACACACCGATGATCAATGATAGCCCCCACCAAGGTTGTGCCACAGTTTGCTGTACAATCAAGATCATCAGTCATTTGGAATAATAGGGAAAATTAACGATCAAGGAAAAGATAATAGAAAGTGGATGTGTATGTTTTAGATGGGAAAGATTCACAAACTTTTTGTCTTCCAAATTATCAACATATTATTACGAGAATAAGGGAGAAAGTAAAACGAACACTCGAGATCCCATGACAGTAAACAAGAGGCGATAAACAAGTGAAATAGTGCCTTTGGAGAGAGAGAGAGCGCTCAGTGGCTTGGTGTCAGTTTCTTTGATCCCGGCCGTCCCCGCCGCCCTTACCATACCCTAATAACAATATTAATTCTTGCTCGTAGCCAAACACCCTGTGTTTAAGATTGATTATAATGTTAATTTTAATTCTATCACTGACCTGTTTAAGTAAATTTTTAACAAACTTTAGGAAGCCGATATACCCAAAAACATTTGAAATTAAGGTTATTTTACTATCAAAACATTTTTTGGCAAAAGGTTCATCTCTTTACCATTGTTTTAACCCTCTCTCAAGTTAAAGTGTATAGAGAGGGCTTCTTAGTCCCAAGTT
This sequence comes from Homalodisca vitripennis, assembly GCF_021130785.1. Taxonomy (NCBI): domain Eukaryota; kingdom Metazoa; phylum Arthropoda; class Insecta; order Hemiptera; family Cicadellidae; genus Homalodisca; species Homalodisca vitripennis. The sequence goes on from NC_060214.1 coordinate 112,315,443, forward strand.
CGCTTAGGGTAAAAGACATTCATTTGGAGGTTCTCATTTTACTTTTTTTTAACATTGAAATTAACCTTTAAGGTTTTGTTATTGAGGCCTCAAAAGATTTATAAAAAATAAATTTTTGTCCATCCTGAATAAGACTATCTTATGTAATTAAATTCATGTTCTATTGAATATATATTCACAAACTTCGAGGTGTGGCTGCGATCAGTACTCATTAAATTTCAAACAGAAAACGTCATGTAAACCAAAATGTTGATTAAATGTCTCGTTTAGCCACTAGCCGGCCACTTTTGGTTATTATTTATTAAAAAATGATTATCTCTCAAAACTTGTTTAAGCTAAAGAAAAAACCAAATTGAGGCACTTATATATGTATATCGGATAAGAAAAAAGTATAAGAGAAAATTAATTTGTTATTGTTTTTCTTTTAAAATAACAAAATGGACCTTTCTGTTGCAAATTTTTAAAATTAAATAAAAAACCCTACAAAACTACTTCCATTGCAGATTGTACTCCATCCATTCAAAACAAATTATAAGTCATATAAATATAGGTTAATAAATTCTCTCGTTTAAAATAAAAGACCGCTAGCCACCCTGCTTCTATTTTTGTATTTAAAAATTATTGTTCTCAAAAACAGGTTTCCCAGTTAAGGCTGAAAATGGCCTTATTTGGCAACATAGGGTTTTAAAATAAATAAGAAGACATTTTTTAATATTATAACTATTTGACTTATAGCTTTGTTGTTCCAGAAATAGCTTTCCTCTGTTTCATCTATCGAACAATAAAAACTATTACATTCAAAAATTCCTGAAATTTAATTACATTTATTCTTTATTATCTAGTAGATTTCGTTCATAGACCAGCGGGCGCGAGTACTTTCTACAGGTTTTTCGGGTCCTCCGGGGATTTTGCCCAACCTCTAACCTGGCACTCACTACACCATAAAGGGGAATTTGTAATACGATTGTGGAAGAACACTAGCTATTAGCTAACCGCTATTTTGATTGGGACCATATGACCCCGTAGACAATTCCAACCTCGGGCGAATAGAGGGAAGGAGATCAACCCCCAGGTGTCCTCGCACCGAGATGGACCGCTACAGCATCCAGAGGGTCAGTCCCAATGTAGGAATCAATCAATTCAGTTTATGTTCAAAACACAAGTGTAACATAGGCATTTAGATGGATACATGGTAGGCATCCAGTTACTTAATTCATGTATTTATATATAAAAGAGGGTGATGGGGGGAAGGGGCGGAGAGGAGGGAGAGAAGAGAAGGTGACGGGGGTGTAAAGACGGGAGAAAAAAGAGAATGATACAAGCCTCACCCTCATCTCACCTACATTCACGAGCACTATAACACAAGTAAACAAAAGAATAACATGCCACACATACATATGCACTCCACACATAATTTTCCCTATAAACAGATCAAAATCCAAACAATGCATTTTTTTCTGGACATCATAAACACCAGGATCTCATTCATACATAGACATAAACTTTATATTGCTTATACAACTGATAATAATATATAACTTAAATAATAATACTGTAAGCTCTGTGAAAAAAAAAACGAGGGCGGAAAATTCAAACGAAAAAAGAGAGAAAGACTCAGTTCAGTCCGTTAATCTGTTAATGTAAGTTCTACAAAAACGAGTATAATAGAAATATCTAAAATGGTGTGTGTAAAAAGATCTAATCTTTTAACTATCTTGATATCTCTTTAAGATTTTGTGCTTTTCCTTTTGTTACACACTTATTTATAATTACAAATCAAATTGTTAAACGCTCATAAGTCGTTGCTCTACGTAATTTGTTAATTTCTCATGTCAAAAATTTTTCTAGCCTGCCATCCCTCGATTACCTGCTCCACCCCGCTTTATCTAAATATCTAGTTAAAATTATTAATCGGGAATCGTTTATTAAACACAGACCAAGATAGAAACATAGATGGCACACTGAGACACTGCTCACAGCACCATCTGACGGCAGAAACCTTTGGGAAAATAATTCAGTTGTTGTAGTCCACTAACCGTCAGAAAGAACGACTGGGCTTTAGATTGTGTTTTTACTCATAACGAATCAACAGATTAACTGTCTTATCCCTGTATTCACCTTAATCAGCATTAATTCGTTGTTGTTGATGACGTACTGTTTATGGACGATATGTTTCTGTTTTAAGGTTAGATCTATACTCTGAATTTATTACCTTTAACATATTTGTACCTAGCAAAACCTGAAGAGCACGATAGACCAGACAGGCACATGCCCCCGAGATGATGGCACAAGAGGAGAGAACACGTCCACTCACAGCACACAAACTGACACCTGCGCAAAAACAGGCTGATTCGTTTGACTTTCCTAGCATCAATTAATACAGGTTCAATGAAAAAGTTCCAAATGCTTCATAGTTGATTCCACTTTCTGTGGTACTATCCCTACTTTACGGAATCGGCGAGATTAAGGCGGTTTGCCCGAAGAAGGGGCATCCGATATTGGGTTTGGAATAAGTCCCCAAACAATTTCCCTAAATATATAAAACAGAATTTTTACTTAATCACTCCATATTACCAGAATTTAAAATGGGCAATTCTGGACTATTTTGTGGCATGTGTTTTTCTTAATTTATAACTTAATGAAACTATATTGTTGATGTAAAATATAATGGTTTTATTTACCGTGTTTTTTTAAAAGGAAAGGAAATTTAATTGTTATAAATAAACAGAATTTAAATTTTGGCCATGTTACTTTTATAATTATGGACACACGGGTGGTTATGGGTTATAGACAGTTACCGGAGTTTTTTCATCCCTTCTAAATCAGCTAAGTATTATATTTGAGATGGAAGAAAATAAAGACGAGTTATTCCTACAAGAGTAAGGTAATGTACATACCTGGAAACTTACCCTTACGTAAAGTCCATTCTTTGCTTCGCTATTACTTAGCTGCTTACACAGCACCACATCAAACAACAAACAGGTTTTACATAATAAGGTATAGATTTATTGTTGTTAAGACATATATCTTAGTATACTTTATTGACTACCATCGTTGGTAATGAAAATAGGAAACACTAACAACACTCGAATAGAAGGGCATTAGATTTCTATTTCAATGCGGGAAGAGTTTCATTAGAAATCACTTGGGAACCTTTCGTAGGAGGAAAAGATTTATTTAACCCCAATAATACGCCTGAAGAGGTTTTACATAAGTTCATAGACCTGTAATCTTTGGTATGGACAATTTTAGAGCTACTTTTGTTTTCCTGCAAAATGAGAGAGGATTTTCAGTTTATCTGTAACACAAAAACGGCTTATAAGGCTGCCATTCCACTGATAAATCATAAATCTTATGCCTACATTGTACTGTATCCAGTAAACTAATGGATTTTAACCCCACTATGCCCGTGCCAGCGTGGGCGTTTTGAAGGGTGGTTGCTGATAGGCCCAAGTGGAAAAGGCCCCACAAGGTCCCAACTTGCAACAGTGGCCAGAGATCCACGACCGCTGCTCCCACTTCCGGCACCATGATTGCTGTTCAATGATGGGATCGGGGCCACAATCTCTCCCGTCCCCAGGCTCCGTGATGTGCCCCAGGGCAGGCCGCCGTTGAACGACCGAGGAACCCTGAGATTCAGGCAGGAGTCCTCCCAGGCCCATCAGCTAGGACAGAGTACATTCTCGGCTAATTAATTCGAAAAAACGAATTCTACAGCCCAATGGTAAGTTAGATTATTGCAGGTACATGAGGATTCTTCGATGTATTAAATATTACTGGGATTTGTTTTTATTTGGCATACAAAACCATTCCAATTATACAGCTGGTGTTAATATTTCTAAATGTAGGTGAACGGTGGAGGATGGGACTATTAGCCATTTATGGCAGTTGCTATTAGTCAATAGAAGAGTATTCATACTCGTTGTCTATTGACTCCTTTTACCCTTGCTTCCATTAACCATCTTAAGTACATATATTAACTGTCACATTAATTCCATTGGGGAGTGCCCGAATGGCTGAGTAGTCTAATAAGACGACGTGGACTTAGAGTCTGAGTTAGAGATAGCGCAGTGTTCGAATCGTGTTTGTGGTCCGTTGCACTTTTTATCAGTACCATCGACCGTTGTACTGTAAATCGACTCTCCACCCCTTATTCTGTTTGATAAGATCCTCGCAAATGGCAGTGGCCCATGAGGTACGGGCACAGAATAAGGACATTAAAGGAAGGAATCGGATTCTCCTCCTTTTTAAAAAAGACTCTTGTAGGTTTGTTAATATTTCACAGGTAATCCCCAAGATGAACCAATTTCCTGGTATCCTTTGAGACATGTCTTCCACAAAATCAATTTATGGTGATTTTTCGTTGAAAAATAAAGAAATCAATATATCTTCGAGGAAAATTGTGTAGGCTAGATGATTTTCCTTTTCTGTCACTGTTATTTTTTTCAGATATACTGGTGTAGTTACCACCCGGTCTTTCCAATTAAAACCTGGATGATACTAACGTTTGACTTTCCCTATAAATAATATGTTAGTCCATTTCTCTAACGATTCAATAAAGAGAATCTTATATTTAAAGTATTTAGAAACATATTTTATTTCTTTACTTTCCAGAGAAGTATACATTTGTAATCCTTAAGGGAATTAGTTGGATGGCATACTTTTTGTTCGTATAGAGCTAGTTAAATGATTCTTTTAATGATAGATAGCGCATACTTCATTTATTTATTCTCCTCAACGGAATTACACCAGTTAGTACAAATTTATATACGTTAAAAAGAGTTTTTAAACCATGTAAATAACACTAATAATACTTTACCTTTAATAATCAAATAAACAACTGTGTATAAAAAATTAAATAATCAACCAGAACAAACGAATAAGTTAAGTAATATCAGTTTAGTTATTAAACAATTCGAACAAAAATGTGCAAAAATGACAATAATAGATTAGTGAATATATAAAATGAGCAAGAGAAATTAAAATTTCTTGATGTGATAAGTAACAAATAGGCAAACAACGTGATAAAAAATATTGGACAAAAAACAAAATAGCAAATATAACAATATTTAATAACTGGCAAACGTGTAAGAAACAGATAAATAGTCAAAAACATGCGGTAAACTTAAAAATTAATCAGCAATGATCATTAAATAATTAAAAAAACTAAACATACTTACTAGGTTCTAAAAGTTTCTTCCTTCGTATTGACGCTAGAGAGCGCACAACGTTTTCAATGGCACTGGTTTTAACACTGGGATGCAACATCTTCTGATAGACTTGATATAAATAATCAAAAGCGTCCCCGAAAGCTATGCCTTATACTTACCTTATACTGTATGAATTATGCTGTAGGTAATGCTCCACCGGGAAATGGAAGTGGGACCTGGCTTCTTCTCTACCGCCACGCATTTCTGGAAAGCGTCCAGTGCGAGGTCCGGATTGAAGGCAGCGGGCCCCCTACGAGAGAGACATATCACACCCCGCCAGGGCGGCCTACACACCCCACCCCCCCCTATCCCCCCCCCCCCCACCCCCCCCCCCCTTGCCGGCGAAGTTCCCGGTACCCCATCTCTCCGCCAGGAGTCCCTCCCTCAGCCTCCCAAAAGGCCCCAGTGAGCCATACCAAGGGTACCACGAAACCCCCTGCACAGTTCGATAGCAAACAAAACAATCTAGCCCTCTTGCCTCTTGTCATAGATAAGGTTAGCAAAAGGTAATCAACACGATTCCCCCAGGCTTTGCCTTACCAATTTAATTAAGGTATCCGAGATTGACACTTCATGATCTCATGTCAACAGTCCCGTGTGTCTGTCCGTTTGTTCCAACAGTTCTCGATTGAAAAGATCCTGGGAGGCTTGAAACCTTTTTATTGTTTCTCCGTAGGACAAAAGAGCTTTAGAAATGGCACATAGTCCTATTAGGATCACTTTGCGCTGCTTCAGGATGTAAGTTTCAGTGACCCAGAGATGATTCCCTAGGATGGATAAAAAGGTGGAGGCTATGGGGCCCGCCCTCCCCTCTTTCGCCTCTTGAGATCCACGGGGAAGAAGGGGGAAAAAAAGCAATGGATATACACAGCTTCCCTCTCCAGGTCAAAGCAGGCAGGGGGGGTGACCACACCCTTATGGTACTAGGCTAGCAAGACACCTTTGACTATTATTTGGGAAACGAAACCGCACCAACTCCAACAGACATCTCCGCAGTAAGACTCGAAATTATCCCCTTTGCACCCCAGGAATCGTGGATAATTTGCGGAAGTGATTGTACCGCTCCAAGGCGTACAACGTTCCTAAGTTTTGTTATTGTAGTTTTGTTTATCTGACTAATGATTTTTTGTGTCCTTGATTTATTGATGCTGAAAGAAATGAGGCGTACATAAAACTATATGTTGCTAGTGGACGTATAAGTATAATTTCTTTTTAATGTTTTCCCCTTATCATTTCTAACGGCGTCGTATTGATGACAAACTACATTAAAATTTCCTTGCCCTTGAACGGAATGGAATAGAAGTGACTAGAATCCAAGGGCGTAGTAGATAGAGATTCTGGACCTCTTGGGCACTCACCTGAGATGGGACGGGAGTCTGTAAGACGATGTAGGAGGCATAAAGGTTTGCACCTACTCAGCGACTGCCACTGGACACGATGGTGGCGGCCGTCGCAGGGCGAAATTACGAACTGGAAGAAACCAATGAGGGCGAGCCGCCCCCCTCTGGCATCCCACCCCTGCCCACAGGGTGTACCCGAGGAACATGTTCCCGGACTGTACGCCAGGGAGTAGGCCAACCAAGCCAGTAGAAGATCCCACATATGACTAAGGAGAAATAGAGCAAGTTATTCGTACAGGCGGAAGGATTACATACTACCAGTGTTGGGGATCATCGAAAAAAGGTTTTAGATATCTTCAGGATTTCCGGAGGATTTGACATCGTTTCAGTGGATTAACAATTACAATCTGTTACAACCACAAAATCCGGTATGGTACTAGCATGAACCAATAATAATAAAAGGCCCATTCCTCATGCCCCTATATCATTTTGCCGCCAATTTTTTTCTGCCGTGGACGATCGCCATTTTACTATTAGCCTTCTGGTTCGTGTTTATATTTGGTTGGCATAGTTGAGTGGCACAGCTATTGTGAAACCATGTAGTCTGTAGTTCAATTTTAATAAAGTAGGGTATAGTTTTAAATCAAGAGCAATGTTTTAGAGTTAGTGTTGCATGGAATAGACAAAACAAAAATACGTTTGTAGTTCCAGGTGTATGGGTTATCACAACGCTCTGGTATGTGTTTGCTTAACTTAAACTTAGTGTTTTTAGTCATGCATTAGTTTAGCCATTACCCGAAGATGAGAATCTGTATTGCATGATCTCGAAAAACGTAGTTAGTGTTAATGATTGTATTTGTGTCACATAAACCGATGGGCAAAATGTCCGTTTAAAGTCCATTTCCCATCGTCAAAAAAACTTCAAATAAAGGACGGTTAGACAGTATTAAGCAACAACAATTGTCCCATAACAGTAAATGGTAAAATGCAAGAATTTAAAACTATTAATTCAATCATAAAGTGCTTCAATTTTTATTAAAAATGTGAGTGTCCCATTTTCCATATAGTTTGACAATACGCATGGCAGTAGGCGACTATTTAGTGCAGGGGATTAAATTTAGTATATTTTGTTTAAAGTGTGTAAGCTTGAATAACTTATCAGCCATAAGAAACAAACACAATATTTCAAACCATGATAGTCATTGGGACCATTAAAGATTGCTCTACGAACAAGACACCGTGATGTACAATATTAAATAAGAATAACCAGGTAGATTGGGGCAATATAAGTACTAAAACGTTAAAAAATTTATTTCCAATACTTTTTTTTTTAATTAAGGTGCAATCTTATCAATATTCGTCCACTTGTATCCAATAAAACCCTGTATCCTGCTAGCTTATTTAACCTCTGTGTCTCAATTAAAATTTTCGACCGAATTTCCTCATTAGTTTTTTAATTATCTTTCAGTAATATCATTATTAATGCACACTCATATCAGTTCCATAATTGTATTCTGTAATGATTTAGATGTCAGGGTATACGAGTCGCTCATTAAAGTGTTACTAGAGATTCTAGGTTAAATGTACTTAAATGTATTGTAAGTCATCCTAATTAGATAAGCAACATAAATGACTCGAAGGTTTGCAATAAATACAAAGATAATCTCATTTATTTTAGGAAAAATTAAATTCGTGAATCCAAAATAATTAATTTAAAAGTATATCGAATATTATTCATAAATATTCAAATACTACTGAACAGTCATCCAATTATTTGTGTAAACACGATACATATTAAAATATCATTAAACATTACTCTTGAAATTTTTCTAAAAATTAAACATTTTAAGTAACCGAACGCTTTTAAAATTTTACTAAAGTATGTGCGTTCGTATTACTTCAATTCAAGGTAAAACTATAAGATTATTCGTTCTTTAATAAAATTAATTCTTGTATTTGACTTGACATTGAACAAATAAAGGAAATAACTAAGCTAAAAGAGACAAACTATTCGACCATAAAATGTGCTAAAGGACTAAACTCTATATATGTTTTAATGAACATTGGTGCACAACGACTTGTTATGTGACGATTTTAACTCCTAATCATTGTGTAGGTTGACATAGCAAAGACATTATGTCACTTTGAGGTGATAAATGCAATTTTTTAGCAGTGAAACGGCGACGTAACTGCTAATTATGTCAAACTTGTGTGCAGCCCCTTTGATTATTATAGTTATTGACGCCATCAAGTTTATCACTTGTTATGTAAAGTCAGGCTAAACATAACATTTATACAGTTTGTTTTCCTAGCCTATTTAATGGTATTATTTCGGCCAGACTGGGTTATATAATATAGAAACAGCTTTTTTCAGATTCAGTTGGAATTTGCATAGAGTTAGTGTTTTGGCTGAGCTGAGTTAGCACTGATGGCCAAGCGGTCTAAGAAGTAAGGTTTTGGATCGTAGTTAGAGATAGCGCAGGTTCAAATCCTGTCTGTGACTGTTGCACTTTTTATCAGTACCACCGACCTTGTACTGTATCGCCTCTCCCCCTTATTCTGTTTGATTAAGATCCTCGACACAGGCCAGTAGCCCATGAGGACAGAGGGAAATAGAATTAAAACGGATTTGACCTCACCTTAAAAAAAAACAAAGTTATTGGGCTAATTTTATGTACTGCCAAGCCTTCAGTTAACATTGTTCAATTTTCAACTGATGAAAATCAAGGTAGCAATTACATTTTAATTCTGACATCAATACAAGAAACAGTAATTTTGGGCTGACCGACTTGACATTTATTTTTACAAACAGAAAATATTTTGATTTTCACTTATAAAAAGGTGGATTGCAAGGGTAAAGAAAAAAAATAATTATAATATTGTTACATTGTATATATAAATTTATGTTTTATTGAGTTCTTTGCAGATTGCAGTCTATTTTTTATAAACTAAACGAATGCATAATGATAAGCGAAAATCTTGTTACAATTATCATTAGAAAATGAGTTTCTAAAAATAACAGAGCGCCTACTTTAATGAAAATAAGTTTGAATGTTGTATAAAACTTGCCTACCCACCGTTACGTATGAAATTGAAGGCGCTATACTAGTGTTTTTCCTTAACAGCGGTCACAATAATGTACATATACACCATTCCAATCAATTTTGGTATCCATTTGAAGCCCCCTTAAGTATAGAATAGGAATGCATGTACATATGGTGGCATATGTTTTCGAATAATTCAGGGTATTTCCTACGTGTGACATTCAGCCAATTTTTAAAAGTGTGTGACTGTAAATTGACAGAATTGTTGAGTTCACTTGTTGGTAATGGTTGATGATTGAAATTAGACACAAGTCAAAAGTAAATAAACTATTGTTGAAATGTATTCTTTTAGGTCAAATCCAACAATTATCGAAAATATACGAACGCTAACTGTTCTTCACGGATATCACAACATTTACAGGTTATCGAATAAAAATTTTAAATTTTACTGTTGTAGCTGTTATTTTATTGTCCCCTTGAGAGAGTATGACAAAGGGAAACAATAGCTTTTTTTACGTGATTGATGTGTACAATGGGCACCATACCACTTCTTCAGCCCCCGCGGTTCTGGTACTCGGTTCTTTGTATGTGTTCATGTAAATCCCTAAAATGGTTTTCAGACTTTCGTTAAACTTTGGCATGCAGATGAGTAAATACAATTATAGTTTGTTTTGTGAACATATTATTTTAAATTTTATTCACAATTGGAACACCACCAAATTGTGAGTAAAACAATTGAGAGTATTGGCTAGGAAAATGTGCTGTCCATGTATGCCAAAGTTAACAGCAGTAAAACTAGTTTTGACATTAAATTAATATAAACATATAGTTGTGTTAGTATAGTCGAGTCAACAAGCTACCCAGACAGATAGAGAATTAGGGCTAGATAATAAAGCTTTCATTTATTATTTTTGGATAAAATCTTTATACTATTATTGTTTGCAATAAAATCTATGTTCATTATTAATGTATTCATTGTCTGTTCTAAATAATTTTATTAAATTTTGTATAAAAATGTAAAAAACTCTACCTACAGAATATGTAGGGATTGTAATTGTCACTATGAAACCACAAACTCAAAATAATACATTTCTTCATTGAAGTTGACACAGAGTTTTTAAGGTTTCTGATGAATTTCGTTTTAAAAAATGTTTTGTCTGCTCATGTAGAGGAATACGAATATATTTTGGTTTGTATACTTTTCCATCCAGTACTGCTTCAGAGTGAAATTAAAAATTAAGAGCTGACTTTACTGGGCAATACTTTTAGGATCTTATAAATTATAAAGCCTTAGAATTATTATAAAACGTATCATATCATTATAGAAAATGTATAGAATTGTAGGATATTTTTAAAAAAATAACTAATTTTCATCTAAATACTTTTTAGTTTTTTTCTATGTTTTATTGGTTGTTCGGACAAATTTTTGGAACCTTTTTTATTTCATACTTCAAAGTATTATATACTTTACAATGAAATCTTTTCCAGAAAAAATAAGGATGTAAAAGTTTTTAAAGGTTAAAATTATTCTTATGGAAACACTCTTAAGGTCGCTTTACTCAAGTCAGCTTACTTTACTTTACTTTAAGTCAGCTATTGAGGACTCACTTTGGAGGCAAATTATGGCAAGGTAAGTCAATGCTAGGAATTTTACTTTCCTAAAGCATTTCCTACACGAATATAATCTTAGAAACTCGTAACTGGTCATGATTTTTTAAGTTTCGAATTCTCCCAAACTGGTTCAAGCAGCAAAATTTGCCAAAACATTTCCATATGCCCAGTTCAGACAATATAAGGTATCAAAACACGCTATACTGTCACCGAATAATACATAGTACTGTGGAGGGAACTTCCTCTTCAACATTCCAAGTGAAATACTGTCTAGTTGAATTCGTTTAAGTCAAACCAGTCCAAAAAAGATTTTTCATGAATCCAATTGAGGCAATATGTTCTATATAGTTTTTACTGAGATAAAAAGTTGGTTATACGACTGACTTCCTTTCAAATTTACTTTAGTACAATACATGAACGCAAAGAATTTGGCTTGACGCATTGTGATTGCTAACTAATAATCATTCTACTACAATGATAAAAAGATTACAGCCTTTATCGTATTTAGTCAATCCTTTTTTTATGATAAATTCAATTTTTTCGAATGGTTGAGGAAATATCGGCTCCAAGAATGGGTCCTTGTGGAATACCGTATTTAATTTTATTTAGCTTGAACGCGTGTTTTAATTCATATACATTGGTATATATCTAAGCGAGATAAGGCGTGAGCTATTTGTGTGACAAGCATCACGTACCTCCATCAGCTCATAGTGAAAGGGTTTTGGGAAAGAATTGATAAAAATGCTCCAGTATGTGTTCGTATATCTCTCTCTCTTTCACTATTGCATCGACAGTGATTTTAAGAATGGGGGCGTTGATATTTACATTAATTGTTACAAAATTCAAACCTAAGTCTAAAAACCTCACATCTATCCATAAAATCAGCTTTGAATAGAAAGTTTTTGAAATATTTTCTGATCGCAGGTAGAATTGAAATTGGCCTATAATTGTTGTTATTATCATTTCGGGCTCTTTTTTAAATAGAAACGTAAGGAAAGGAACCGCATAAGGTTATCAGTGTAGGTTCTCATTTTGACGATGATGGCACATATTTTGAACATGATCTATGTCATGTAATATACTTGTACCGTAAATAATTTTGCGGCGATTACGAAGGCTTGTATTCGGCGTAATTCACCAGTTCCGTTTCCCGTGCGTGATAGCGTGCGAGTGCGCTCTGCCATTAGACCAAACAACCGCCGTTTCCCGACTCTCCCCAATACCGCCAGCCATCATTTACGGCAGCTCCTATTTTGCGAACAGCTCTCCTATTTGCGAAAACAGCTGACAACAAGATTTGGCGAACCGTTTAAACTCCACAAAAACATCCGGTTCTTAACTAAATTACCTCCTCATTATCAAAATTAGTTCACATCACTATTGCGTTCTGTTATACTTTAAAGTTTTCTCTCACTCCACTTAAGATTCCAATTAAAATTAGTGTCATTTCACCTCTTTCTGAATATTTAGTACCAGCTATCGATTACTCGAACGGGGTTTTTTTGGCATGGCAGCATAAGAATTTGTCTTATCCAAAAGATTGGTTTGTTTCTACTTTTGGTATTTCACTTCGGGGTTTATTCAATGCAAGAGCTTAGCTCCCATTTCATATCTTGATGCGATAATCGGAGAAGTAAAATGGATCTAAACCCAATTGGTGATGTTTGTTTTTGTTGAATTTCTATGTTTGGAGAAATGTAGGGGTGTGGTCGATATAATACGTAAGTACCCTTTTTTCTTAGCTGGTAACCAATTGTAATTCATTATAATCCGTAAATGACAAATTAGCGTAGGGGGCATAATGTTAGTTCTGTTACTTCAACTACATCGTTTTATAACGTTCTAAGTTCATTGTGAAAAAGTTTAAGCGTTGGGGGCATATAACGGAATCTGACCGAATATGTCTTGCAATCAACTCAAACACTGGAGGACGTAATGAGCACCAAGGTAAAGTCCCAGAACACTTAAAAAGTGATTTTCAAAACTGTTCATTTTACGTCATTGTGTTTGGACCAACACACCGCCGCCGATGTGTCTTAACCCCTGGATAAAATTATACCCCCCCACCCCCAGGGAATTTCCTGGCATGACTTCATGCCCGAATTTTACCAATCAACCAAAATCCCTCTTATCCCGATTTTGCAAGCAACATCATGGGGGGCCTGGGGCGTAGCCCCCAGCAAGCCGAAGGCGAGTCTTTGTGTTTTTAAATTCGGATACAACAATAGAAGTATTTGTACAAAACATATAGTTTGGGACATTTTAAATTTAAATATATCGTGTAGCCTGTTTGAAAAGGACACTTTCGGCATCATTGTACTCTAAATGGATCTAAAAAAGTTTAAATTTGTTTACTTTTAACAGGTAGGAGCCTTATGTTATTACAGAATGGGCAGCTAGAATTGTAGACATGTATATATCACACGCTTTCTAAAACGCGTGTTTAATGCAAGTGGTTTTTGTGACAGCTAGACTTTCCCTAATGAAGCTGCAGACTGTTGAAAGCAAAAATTAAGTTACCTACCAGAAGAAGTTAGCGCCTCTGTTTGCTGACCACACTTGTACTTGTACCAACACCTTATTGTAGAAGACTTGCAGTTTTATTAAATGAAGGGATCAATACCAATAAACTGATGGTTTTATTAATTCGGTTACATTAGTGTCAAGAATGAGACGTACAAAAAATTAATAAAAAATGGTGGTTTTAGTACAACTTATTAGTGTTAAAACGCTTTAGTTTAACAAATTAGACCTATTGAAATATTACAATTAATTGGAAATAAAAACGTTTTACTATTTGTGTCCTTGCATACTCATAAATATAATAGCTTTAATCTGTTATTAATTCAATCTTTTTTTATTACTCGCTACTTTGTAAATTGAGAAATCTGTTGAATATGATTGTCCAACAATGATTACTAGGAAGGAGGAGACTTTAGTAAGTGTCCTACAATCGTTATTCGGTTTTTATCATCGAACACTTCGATATATTATCCAACTTCGATCTGTAAAAAATCGTGCAAGAGATATAATAAAATTATCGTAACAAGAAAAAACTCATACATTACAAATTTTAAAAACATAAATTTTACACTAACATTACAAATCAACAAAACCAACCATGGGTATAGTCTTAGATATCAAAGAAAACCTTACAATATTAATAACTTGTCCAGCTTGATATCAATGAGTAACCGCTTTTATGCAACGGATGAAAGAATTCTCCCCATGGATGACCCAAACCCACAGGTTTGAAGCCAGTTAAACAAATCTCGTCACTGGTGAGAAATACCTGTCATATATACTCCTTATATTCATCGCCATTTTCAAAGACTATATATATTAGTTACTTCTTGCTGTTTGCTGTTTATTGTTTACATTAAAATTACCATAACTAATAAGTTGAAAACACACGCTTAGTTATATAAATTTTAATATCAAATTATTCATTCGGATAAAAAACATCGACCATTCGATAAAACACAACCGAATAACCAGAGTAGGCTGCGTATTAAATTAAAGACTACCCCTGGGGACGAACCCAAGAAATAAGATTTTATTCGGGTCTGTTTTCAGTAATGACAGTTTCTCACAATATAATCGTATGTATTAAAAACACAAATGGCATGTTTTATTCTTACGTATTTATATAAATAATACTAGTTTTATTTATTGGCTGAGCGTTAGAGAACATTTTTACATTGATCTTACGTGTAAACCGTGATGGTGAGAAAATCGCAGGATAAAGAAATGTATTAGTAAACTGAGTACAATCATATGTTGTGTGACATATTAACACATATTGTAGCCCAATCAAATGAGCAATGGATCTGACAACTTATATGCTGCCTCTGTGAAACCTGTTACGTACTCCTACCTTCTATATAAGTTCTGTGCAGTAACATAGACAGCCGAGTCTGAGAGTGTTTTAAACGGAGCAGGGAACAAGAGCATGGTCTGATTTACACTGAATAATAATTGCAAAGCCGTCTCGCGTTTTCCTGAGCCTAGAGCGGATCTCTAAGATCATACCAGACATCTTCAGCAGCCATGCTGATTTCTTACTGGACGAGGTTTTTTTCACGAATGTCGATCTGTCCCAGACAAGTTTTTGGGTTGGAAAACTATTTAAACTGGCTTTCCATGTTTCAAATTACGTTTGTTTATATGAATAGATGAAGTACATGACTTGAAATATATGAATATATACCAAAAGTTCCTTCGAATCCTATTTATTTTTCCTAGTACTAACCATAAAGAGCCGTCTTATTAGAGGATCTCCATTTTTAAGATAGTGCAAAACAAGGGTTTTCTCAACTGGGTGGTCGCGATCCCTAGGGGAAGTCGCTAAAAGACCTCTCATCGGGGGTTGTGGAAGAAAAAGAGAACGTTTTTGTCCCAAAAAAACGTACCGGTTTATCCTTGAGTTCAAGATGGACACACAAAAGGGGGGTTATAGATTCAAAAAGGTTGAGAACCCCTGGTCAAAAATTTCTAAAACTCCCTCAGCCTCCCACTAGGTCTAAGTCCTTCTGTTGTGTAACATAAATTAAAAGTTCATAAGTGTCGTGGAAGCTGCTTCCACCTATCCTACTTACACAGGTCCAGCACATTTTTCATAATGATGTTGGTGACGTTCTTGGAGTTGACACAACCTGCCTCCAGACAGGCGAACCCCGCCTGCATCACTGGAACATACACAATAGAACAGCCATACACAAAATAGTCATGGTTGTGGAAGATTTTTTAGGACAGCTTTAGATTCCACTCTTAAACTGCCATCTATATATTAAATTCCTTTTAGGTTTAAGTTTAATTTAGTTTGTCTAGAAACATTTAAAAAATTATTTGAATGAAAAAATATACTTATAGTGATGAAGATCGTTACATTTCTGTACTAAAATACTTCCGAAATACACACTGATATGGATTTTAGATGCGTCACTTCATGTATTCTTTATTCCACAATATAATAATATGCAAGGTTGCCCCATGAAAAAATACGATCTCAGCTACAAATTAACAACACGCTATTTCTGCACTGATACGAATTAATACTATTGCCCTTTTATAAATAGACACTTTAATTTTCAATCTTCAACTTATAAGCCTATGTAGGGCGGTTTTGAGATGGCTTGGGCTAGACAGACAAATCAGTGTGTTGTAAAAAACCATCGCGTCAAGATGACGCGTCAAATGTAGAGGCTCCATATGTGTTTGGTGATACAATAGAATATATACTTTTCAATTGTAATGTTACTTGTTAAGGAGGAAGCCATTGTGTTAAAGAGAGAATAGAGTCTACACATTACGACATTTTCAACTTTAAGCCTATAATACGGCGTGTTTGAAAATTGTGCTTGAGATATTGGCAAGACAGACAAATATCTCAAGGGGACATTAATGTATGGAGTGTTGTAAAAACCAGTGTCCATATGACGCGTCAATGTAGAGTCTCGATATTTTGGTGAGACACTAAATAGACACTCTAATGTCAATCTTAATTAAGGATCTTCGGCTTTAAAGCCTATGTATGTATATTTTTTGCTCTAATGGTAAAAGATGACGAGATTTTTAGCCACTATATCATAGCCTTTAGCTATGGGCTCAGACTATCTAAGGAATCTATGGAACAAACCTATTTCGATCTGTGTGTTTGGTGGCACACACAAAAAGTGGTCTAAACGAGGAAGGGCAGACTGCAGTTTAGTATCAAACAAAGGAAACCGAAATATTCGCTAAGTGGCCAGAAGATCGATTGTTATTCACTCGAAATCGCCCCATCGACCTCTCTCTTATACTCACGTGACACGATCATGGCGTTGAAGAGAAGGAAACATGGCGTTTGATGTTCTCTGCCAGCTCTTCTAGCCTCGTGTCGAGGCTGGAGTAGTCCGTGATGTTTCAACCTGGACTCCGCCATCTTGGATTTTCAAGATATCTGTGAACAGAGAGCTTCCGTCAGTACTCTACACAGAGTAACTTCTGTTAACTATCGTACGATTGAAAACAACTTGTGATTGTCGCTTCAGTAATTGAGTGATATAACAAAAATTTGGTGATTTGGATGCAAACTATTTTTGTTTGTACCGAGATTGTGAAACCATCAAGATACGCTGAGGTAATTTTAGAAGTAGTAGTTGTTAGTAGAAGTATGACCTAAAAGCAAATATTTTAATGAAGTGCATGATCGGCTAGTTTTAGTAAAAGAGGCATCTTTAGATTACTTATTAGACCTGTTTCTTTTGTTAAATATATTTTCTTACGCAACTTCTTTCTTTCAAAAACGTATCTATCTAATAAAAAACTAATTCCGAAATGGATACAATTAATTAGGAAACCTGTTAAACAATTAAGAAGATGTTATGAGGAGGTAATATTCAAAACTTGTTTTGTTCGAGTGAAAGTATTTTTTCAGGAATTGGAAAAAGTGTGTTTTACATTATGAAACAGTTTGTTTTTTCTGTAAATAATCGCTATTCATTCCTAAACACTGTTATATTTACAATCAAATATCTTAAAGACAGGTTGTGGGGGAGAAAACATTAGTACAAAGCACATTTTGAACCAATATAGTGTTAATAAGGTTAATTTATTCAGAAAGATATTAGAACAACATATTATTCTAAAATGTGTAAATTACAATTTTATTGGTCAAGTCATTCACACTCTTTTTCAGGTTCGCTGTTAACAAAATAATTACTTTTACTTTTTTTGTCATTGACTAGTAAATTGCTTTTAAAATAATCATGTTGGGGTTTCAACAGCTGATTACGACTGAAGAAGAAGTCTGTAAAATTTCCTATTTGGACCACGTTAAAAAAATCCTGTTTATATAATAAAAATAATTTAACACACTAATCAATTGTTAAGAAACATTCCCAAATGTCTATAAACGATCCTGTTAGATACACTGGCTGGGTATTAACGATGATTTTATTGTAGCCCAAATTGGGCTATAAAGAGACGGGATTTTATTTTTCCTAGAGATGTTAAAAAAGATCGATTGATAAAGGCTTTAATGTATAATTATATAATCTGTAATAAATCTGTGAACTAAGTTATGTACTCTGCATGTAATCAAAATCATACGAGGTGGGTTTATTTTATTCACAGTACAAAGTTATATATGAAAACTTACAATCCCAAGATTTAGGTAGCCGCGAAGGTGATAATTTACCTTTTTAATACATATTGATTTATGTTTGATTTTTATTAACAAATTGCCTTTATAAACCTTATATTTATATTTAAATATAAAAAACTAATATATATTTATATCCTGGGTATGTACTAGGTTATTTGAACGGTTGGTTTTTAAATCTGCCCATCTAAGAAAAATATGATGCGAGAATAAAGTTATCGTTTCATATTTAACAATTTTGATAGATTGAACTTCCGTTTTTTAACAGTTTAAATCACTATCAAAGCCTTAGAAACTCCTTATTAGAGCAAATTTTCTCTATCGATTTTAAGAAAAAACCAGCCAAAGAAGTAAATAAGCTCTCGGCTCTTGGGGGAACACCTATGTGTATGCAAATAATTTATAACGGTTTAATTTATTGTATGGCCATGATAGCTTATATTTTTAAATAACTTGTTTTCATGACTGCCAAATGTATTATTTAGGATATTACCATTTACATAATCTATTTCATAGGTCTACTGAACTATACTCTTAGTTTACTTCGCCTAATTTCATTTTATTAATACAAAACCTGGAATTGATATTGACTACTTTTGATAATTAGCACGCTTGACATTTAAAATGCAAACGAATATAGATGGATATGTTAACGTAAGTGAATATTAGTAAATGCAAGAAAAGTCAGTTAAAATAAATTCTACCCCTTATTGTTCGTAGTTAGCTGAGAAACACTGAAAACAATGTGGAGCTTACAACATTCTTTGAGCGATAAAAGCGAAAAACAAGGTCGTAACGAAAACATTTTACGTAAACGTCAACTCAACTAATTGTCAATTGACCTGGGAACAACAGAATTCATCCACTATTTGATTCGCTACCAACGCCTTGTGAATCTAAAATATCGTAAAATAGCATTTTTCGTGGCTATCTCTGTGAAAACTTCGGAGACTACCCTAACTATCATGCACACACGGCATCACACATCCCCAAACTCACGCACAATATCCATGCATTTGCATTTTCAATCATGCAATTAATTCTTGGCTTTTTTTTTTCTTTGTCTTAAACTATATATACCACAATATACCAAAGTTTTAATTATATATTTTTCTACAGGCGTTATACAATTTTCGTTATATTGTTGTACTTGTTAGTTTTTTAGATATTGTTGTTGTTGTTATTGTTATATCTCCTCATGTGTATGTTATTGTTCTTGCTTTCATAGTTTTAAGGAATCAAGTAATATGTATTGCTTGATTTTTGCTTTTTTTATTATTTTATTGCAACTGTCCTGTTGTTACATTCCCCAGTGTATCTAGAGTCTGGTATATTTTCTATTATATTGGGAATTTCTATTTATTAGCTATTGTATATTATCGGATATGTTTTTTTATTATATTATTGGGTTTGTACTTAATTTGATTGTTCTATAGCTATAGAAGTGCTGTTAGGGTGTCCCGTAACTCTCTGGACAAAGGTATACCACGTTATTGCTCAGGTCGAGACAAACATATTTTACCATATGAACATGGGTCTCCGATGCTTAGTTTCCCATCTGTTTGTATTTTTGGTTTTCTATAAAGAAATTACCATCTTAAAAACAAAATAAGTTTAAATATACCAAAATTTTCTTCAAACATTTTATGATAACAAGGATTTTTTAAAGGTATTTTCAAAATAGCGGCCATTAAAACTTTTTTTAAACTTTTTATAGCTTTTTTTAAGCTTTCAATATCTTAATAATGACAGTTTTTAGACGATATTATCACAAATCCAATGACACAACATTATGTAAGTTATTTAAACTGATTTAGAGCAAATTTACTGTGACAAGACATGGCCCACATTGGGTTTTTCAGCGAATAGCCAACAATACAATAACTGCATAAACGGCAGCTCTCAATGTGGGTCATGTCTTGTCCACAGTAAATCTGCTCTAAATTTAATTATTTATTTTTCAATTTAAATAATTTTGGTGTAATTAGATTTGTTAATTTCCTCTATAAAACTGTAATTCTTGTAGTTATTAATAGAAAAATGCTGGTTTTTTAAGATATTCAATGTGTAATAGGTTTTATGATCGCCAATTTTGAAAATACTAAAGATAATTTAATGATATTTCTTTCAGTAACAACTGGCCTTGCTATCATACAAATTTGAGCCAAATTTGGTATAATTTAAGTTTTTGGTTTTTGAGTTATTTTTTGTAATAAAAAACACATTACACCCAGACAAATGGGAAACTAAGCATGGAAACTAACCCATGTTCATATGGTGAAATATGGCTGTCTTGACCTGAGCAATAACGTGGTATGCCTTTGTCCAGAGAGTTACGGGTCACTCTGTTTGATGTAATATATTATAATAATTACATAATGAAATCATAATTATATAATAATAGTATAGTAATAATAGTTTATTCGACAAAATAAACAAGCATTCTGTGATAAAGGAGCTAAATTAATTGGTCTGATTGCATGGTGACTACTAATAGTTACGCTTCTGCAAATCAAAAGCCTTCCATAGGTTCAACAATGAAAACATAGTAAAAGAGTGTGAACCAACTACATACTCAAGTCGTACATATTTCTTCTGTCATGGAGGGCATGACCAAAGATATAACATTTTTACTGTACAAAAGAAGGCAATCTGAGCAATGATGACTTAAATAGTTTAACTATACCAACTCTTTATTTATTTATGTATAAAACTCAAAATCTTGAATATTTAAAAACTCAACATACACATACAACACTAGGCATAGAGTCAATTTCCAATTTATTATAGACTCACCCTTTTTGAAAAAATCAAACTTTTTTTTATATAATTTTTCAAATTTTCCCTCTAAATTTAAACGACTTAAAATTGTGTAAAAAATTATATATCCCGTTTCGTGTTTAAATTATCCACATATCGGTCTTTGATTATAACTGTTATACTAAAAAATATGTAAGTGGCTTGGTAAATATTAAGTGAATAATAAAATAAATAATGTTTCACTAGTTCATTATATGTGTGTGACTCGTTCTATTTTAACAACACGGTTGTCAAAACAAAGACAGGCTACCACGGTGTCAAGAATGTGATCAGCTGGTGCTCTCTATAGTGATAATGTCCATCCAAGGTCCACCTCGACCACCTGGCCAGCCACTGACCAGCGTGCCTTCCGTTGACCCCTCTCGGAAGCAAGTGGACGTGGCGATTATCTTTTTCATATTTGTAAATCTTCTTCATTAAAACACTCATATGATGATGGAAACAATTCACATTTGCTTAGAACAACACTGACTGAACTATATTTCCAATATGAATGATTTATTTTACCTCCAGATCAGTTTCTTCTTAGTGCAGTGTCTGGAATCTGATGCTGTTACAAACTTGACTCCTGGAATCTGGACGAAGGCAAGTTCGTCTCAAGACGATCGAAATTACATCGTTTGGACATCAGAGACACACAGACTACACAAAATTATGGTAATATATATGGAGAGTTATTCTCATTGCCTCATCAGGTACACAATTGAGTGCACTACGATGTGATAGATACGATCTTTAAGCGCGGTGGAGCAACCGAATTCTCTATACACAAAGTAGCTATGGTTGAAAAACAAGAAAACGTGGTAAAATCCATTTTGATAAAGCTTCTAAAGAAGTTCACATGTTACTCATAGCTTAACCAAATTATGTGTTTGAATAAAAAGTATTATTATGTTCATTGAAGAATTTAAAAGTCCTTTTAAGAGTTTGTTGAACGCCAATGGCATGTTTTTAAATCGACTGAACTGAAGGAAAACGTTTTAAGGGAAAACGGTTGATATCCAATACAAAAGTATTATATCCAATAATCTGTCAACTTACCGAGAATTGAATTCGAGACCTCTCGGATAGACTAGCTTACCCCTAGGTTAAGGTGAAAGTCTATGTTTATAAAAAGAATAAAGGTCTACAATTCTTGATGTTTACGTCCTATTTTGACGCTGCTTAAAATATTATCAAAAAAGCGTCTTTTTAAATCTCCTAAGATTTAGAAATACTCCAGTAAGTGGATTCAGCAAATCGACTAAAAAGATTTCTAAAGGCACATTTTCCTGTATGTAATATTTAATTAAATACCAAAAGGGGACGGACTCTTTATCACCTTGATTAAACACGTTAGGCCTAGTTAGGCCTAGCAGTACTTCTGTCCGTCCTCATGGGCCACTGGCCTGTGCGAGGATCTTATCAAACAGAATAAGGGGGGAGAGTCGATACAGTACAAGGTTGATGGTACTGATAAAAAGTGCAACGGTCACAGACAGGATTTGAACCTGCGCTATCTCTACCTCAGACCCAAAGTCCAACGACTTAGACCGCTCGGCCATCGACACTCCAAATTAATAGTTTAGACTACTAGATTGTGTAATAATTGCATGTTATGTATTTTACGACCTAAATTGATTGTCAGATTCTTCTGATAACAATTCCATTACATATACAATAATGGCAATGCCCTTAATGTCATACTTTATATTAAAAGCTTTCCAATTTTGTGTATAGATTGTGATATTGTTAATCTTACAAAATTTATTTTTTACTCCATATTAAACGTGTTTTTTTTTTTTATTAAACTCTTGTGATGAAATGTACACAGGCTCCCTTAAATTCCTTACCCACCATAAAGTTTGAACACTCGAGAATATTGAAATCTCAAAAATACTTTTATGTAAAGGTTTTGTGATACAGAACCAAGTATAACAAGAAATCCAATTTCTAATCACTCAATCCAAAATACGCACCGTTCCATCAATGGTATAATTATATGTTAAAGCGCTCGTTTCGTTGGATGAAACAACTTAGAGATCTCTAATTAACGAGAGCTTTGAAAGAAAGTGTAACAATATGCGGATATATACTGTACATATATATATATATATATATATATATATATATAATATAAAATATTTTAAATTATGATGTAACTGGACGTTTAGCGGTATATTTTGAGTTAATAGAGACAAAAAATCCAAGAGATCGTGATACCTTAGGAGCCTTGAAGCAGGTTACACAGAATACTTAAAAATTTTTTTAAGATGAAGTTTAATTTTTAAAATAATTTTGATTTTTGACTAGAAATAAAATGTGAGACTATAATATAGTTAATTGTTGATTTTGTAATCAAAAGTAGGGATTAAACTTGGTTTAAACTTATTTAGTATAGTTCTGGCTCGTCGCTCAAACCTAAAAATGTATATCAGAATATTTACGTAACTGTTTACGTATTGATTAAACATTACCGTCTGTGATATATTCTTAGAATTTATTCAACCCTTAAGAGTTACCCTGTACTCTAGAGGATCCTTGCTTCCTGGAATACTAGTTAATTTCATTAACTAATTTATTAGTTTAATTTCAGTTAATTTATTTTGTGTTACAACGGTATCTGATCGGTGTATCAAAAGATGTTATACCTGACCCGGTGGGGTTCAGAAGATTACACAACTAAAACAAAGATAACATCATTACATTGAGCAAACTTTGTAATAAAATACATAGCCTACATTTCCCGTGTCCCAAGAA
Source organism: Homalodisca vitripennis (assembly GCF_021130785.1). Lineage (NCBI taxonomy): Eukaryota > Metazoa > Arthropoda > Insecta > Hemiptera > Cicadellidae > Homalodisca > Homalodisca vitripennis. The sequence goes on from NC_060214.1 coordinate 112,339,351, forward strand.
CCCAACATAAATGTTACTCTGACCAAGGTTGTTGTGTTACTCTCCTAAGATATATTGTTGCTGTGATGGACGCTGGGAAGGATTATTGACTGATGAATGATGTCATTCTATGCTTCAAAGTAACCCGACTATAAGGTACGATGCCCATCATTTGTCTTCATGCTCCTTTTTCAAAGTTTGACATTGTCGTGAAAAGTTTTCAAATCGATTGGGTACAGGTGGAAAATGCGAAACAGAATTTATATTCAGGTTATGGAGAAATGCAAGTTATAAAGACATTTAATCGATGCTTGTTACCTTAGCAGCAGATTGGATTGAAACAACCTTCCAATATAAACACGACCGACAAGTCTGTGGTTCGGACTCTTCATAAAAATTAGAAATTTGTCTTAGAAATTTCTATTGTTTAATGTGGTGTTGTTATTGACGAGACTTTTCAAACAAGACTAGTACAAGGCTACTCTTGCTTTTCCCAATACACCTATCTTTCATCCCTATCCTTATCCTTATCTTTCATCCTTATCCTTATATTTTATCCTAAAGGGGGAACGGCCATTGGTCGAATAAAAATATTCTGTTTCAGTAACGTTTAGTTATATTTTAAATTAGGATATAACTGATTAGAGAGGTATTTTGAGTTAATAGAGACCGAAAAGTCCAGGAGATCCTGGTACTTGAGGAGCCTATGGCGTTATACCTGTCATAAAATACTTGGTTTTAACGTGATATGCCTGAAATGGCAATTAATTACTTTTATTATTTTAACTATCCCTTTTTCTCTGGTGTTCACAATTTGCATCCATTATATCAACACGCATAGGATATTGAAGTGCCAACTTTTCAGATTGAAATACAAATCTCTTTTGATTTTCTAGTCCTAAATGTGTGTTATTGTATTATTGTTTGTAATATCCCGTTGGTGTTTCTCGTTTATTTAAGAAACTCCTTTAATTGCACACTAGCAGTTACCCGCGGCTTGATTGCGATATTCTATTGAATAATAAGTACCTACGTCACAAGCGTGTCTTTTTTAGAAGACTTAATATAAAGACTACTGAAAAGGAAGTAATGAAGTCTCCTCGCGACTTCAGAATAATATTGTAAGTAAAATTTAAAGAGCAATTTTTTGAGATCCTGAAGCAGGAAGAAAAGCAGTTTCTTATTGCTACCAATGAAGTACACAAAAGTCTTTTGTAACATTCCATAATATTTGAATGAATAGCTCTAACACTTATGATATTTTAGGACAAAGTGGAAGAATATGACAAATATTCGTCTAAAGTACATATACGTACATAGGTCTAAAAAGTCTTCTTAGGTCAAAAAGCGTCTACTCCCGGCTATTGTAATTAAATTCCGGTGCCGTAGTAACATTTGCCTTATTGTCCCAATCAAGAAAGCATACACATACGTTGGTTTGTTTTCTTTAAAAAGTAACTGATTCCGGTCATTGTAATTTCACTTCCGATCTAAGGTATTTCCGGTCTAAGATAGTGTCAGTATATTACGGCATACTGGACATTGTGTCACATTTCAAGAACAGAGGGAAAGTACATATAGTTCTAATAGAAGCTAACATATTTCAGCTTTTTTACTGGTTGAAATCCATGAAAACTTTAATTATCGGTTGAGAGAATAACATGCATTTCAAATTCCATTGTTATGGCCATCGGGAGCGTACCTTTTTAAGATTTGCGAGCCAAATTTAATCTCCTAGGGTGGTTAATCTTCATGGAAATTATTTTGTTTTTCAATTAATTTATGTGGTAAGGGAACGTGTGTATGTGTGAATTTTCATTTTATTAGGTCAGCGGAAAGTTGAAAAATAAAATCTAGTTCTTCTAAGTCTGCAAGGCTATTTCTACCCCTATGGGTGGTTGATCTTAATGAAAATGCCTTTTATGTTCTATGTAAGTCATGGGGCATGTCTACGTCGATTTCCACCTAAATTAAACATTTATAAGGACAAAAGATAGTTGTTCTAGAGGAAACAAACCAACTTTAACCAATACGAATTTTGGATGTTTTATCTTCATGAAAGTGCTTTAGTTTTCTACTTATGCTATGTATACGTGGAACCAAATTTCAACTTTCTGGAATATCGGGAAGTTAGAGAATTAGTGATGGGTGAGTAAAAAAAGTAAAGTAAAGATGTCTTATTTTACCAGGCGAAGTTAAGGCTAAGAAGCCCTCTCTAACACTTTAACCTGGGGACCAACGGCTTAAAGGTGACTTCCGAACCACCACCAATGGCGGGCAGGCGGACTGCTTGCAAGGACAGGATCGCTCAGCGGTCACCCATCCAAGCAGCAGCCACGCTAGACGTTGCTTGATCCGTTTATCTTGTGATAACCGTTGTACCCGCTACACTACGCCATTGTCCCATTCATTGAGTGGATGAGTGATTGACAGCTTTGCATTTGATACATAGATAAAGGTTACACAGTACACTTAGACAAATTAAAATTAATTAATTTTTGGCGTTATGTGCTTTTTAATCTTTTTCACTCCTCGATTTTAAACTGTTTACTTACATAGAATTAAAGAATTTTTATATATATGCGGTGACATGTTTAGGTATTATACGATTACGCTTAGATTAACACACAGCTAATTTGTAACTAAATGTATTGCCTTTTTGGTTTTAAACGCATTTTATTCCAAAATTCTTCTTTCATCCTGTAAAAACATTTAGAGGTCGTTTTTATTAGTTTCCTCGCGGATGTGTTTGAGCGAATTTAAGGGCAGAGAGTACGATAAGCGGAATCGGTTTTTATATCGTTTTTTGCAATCATCGATACTTTACATATCGAATAACACGCGGATCAATCAATATCAAAGTATCTAAAATACTAAATTAGTGACATGTTTTAAATTAATAGAAATAGTTTAAACAACTACGTAATGCTATAAATGATAAAGGAGCAATAACCATTAATGAAACGATAAAATTAAGGCAAGTGATAGGGAAAATGTCATTTAAATAACTAAGAACATGTAACAACAACAAAAACATCTTGAATCCAAGAAAACACAGTAAAATCATATTTTAAAGTTATTTTGTATAGTTTTCTAAAGTTAACTATATTTTTTATTTAAAAGAAGTCACTTATAGCACAAATTGTATTTAGGGTATGAAAATGTGATTACAGTTGGTAGAGATAATTCAGTTACTCGTATTGTTCAAATTAATTACTATTGGTTGATTTTATCGATGGGGATATTAATTCGGTTTGGTAATTTCGATATAAAAACCGGATCCGCTTATCGTACTCTACCCGAATTTAAAGTATCATGTGGTAATATGCAGACCGATTCATTCTCGTTTAATGTGAGAATTTTCAGTTACATAATTATATGTTTTTAAGAGTTTATTTTTGTAGGGGTTTTGGAGGAGATGTTTTTGATGAGATATTTGGAATACTTATCGTGTTCATTAATTAATTAGGACTTCAATTTCACCAAATTTTCGTAACTTATCCATCAAAAACCGATCGCGTTTTGGGCCAATATCACGTCGTGGGTGTACTTGTCAATCCACCTACAACCATTGCACTTGCAGTAGAAGGTTATACTCCTCTGTATGTCTCAGCAAGGGCGAGATATTAGACAAGTAAAACCATGTCAATGTCGAGGCTGACAGACAAATACATGCAAGTATTCTATTCATCAGTGTATGACCGCTAACCAAACTACTTACAACAGGCCTGTTTATTTGGTTCGTGTAGCGTCCATCGTACTTTCATTGACGAGAAATTATGTTCCTTAGAAGGAATGTTTGTATAACAATGACAGTATAAAATGTATACAAACTTTAGTGTATAGCAATCCAGGCTGATACTCCTTAATACAAATTTGGCATACGAAACTGGTTGCAATAAAAATGCTCAGATTTTTTTAGTTAATGTTTTCAATGTAGCCATATTAACTACGATCGAAAGAACCCTCTCTCCCCCTTTAATAAGTGATATACGAGGTCTGTCCGAAAATTATCATATCATATCTTCGCATTGGTGCTATTCTTCGTCTTCCGGGCTGTGGCATCCTTCGACGTAGACCCCAGCAGTGCTTCCACATCCTCGGACGTAGATTTTGGAATGGCTTTCAGCTCTCGCTTCACATTACTTTGCATAGCCTCGATGACGTCAAACCGCTTTACTTTAAGCGCCATTTCCAATTTTGGGAACATCCAAAAGTTGCAGAGAACTATGTCGGAACTGTACGAAGGCAGGCGACGTAGTAATAACAAACAACGACGTCCAATGGAGCATATCCATTTGTATGACTTTGGAAGTATTATAATAATTTAATTATTTTTTAAATTTTATTTTATTAATTTAAGCATTTTTTGGCATATACGAAGTCTTTAAGGGACAGTTTCCAACCGAACAAGAAAAAATCATCCAAACAAATTTCCAAATTAAATCAGCCAATAATGAACTGGAATTTCTGCTGTTAATTGATAAAAGGATACTAAATTAGTTACAAATGTTTAAAAAATGATTGAATATCACTGCAACAAAACCTCGCTTATCCAGCTCACTTTAGCTACCTTCTATAAATCTTTGACATGTCGTGGGGTTATGACTTAAGTGTCAATAAAGGTGGCCTGAGCGGCGGTTTCATTGGCCATATAGTGGAAGAACCTTGATGCTGTAGCAATAATTCCGAGATTAAACCGAAATTACTTTGTTCAGGTTATAAGTTCTTCAGAAGTCGTATGTATACTAAAATATATATTATAGTACCTATGTTGGTATATTGAGATATTTAAACGCCTCTATATAATATTCACAGTAGTTTAGTCCACACGTTTTAAACATAGTCTCACATTAAGAAATTGTCAAGTATACTTAAAATAGTAACAATTTGCAACATTGTAGAAACTGATAAACCGTTACAACTGAGTAAAGAAACATAATGGAAGTCTTTCAACCTTCCCAACGAAGTAACTTCATCAAACGTGTTACTATATCACGTGACAAAATATTATTGAGTGCACTCTCTTTTGTGTACAAATTAGTTTTAATGCACATTCTTTTTTTGCCTTCGTGGTTATTCGTAAGGCCAATAGAAATATTTTAGAATTTTAGTTTCGCGTTTAATATTGATTGACCTGGTGGTCTGTCCCAGAATCTCTGATCCCAAAATCAAGAGATTTCTTCCTGGGACCCAGAAGAACCTATGCACGACTATGCAAGACTCTAGGACCTATCGATAGTATCACACTATCGATAGGTATGTGATACTATCGATAGTAGTCTATCGATAGTATCACACAGACAGGTTCAAAATGATTGGTTCATGTAGGAACAGTTTTTACACCAAGCTTATTATCTCACAAAGTTTCAGAGAGGCAACTATTCAAAGTGCCTAAGAGTATTCATTACGAGAACGGCGGAAGAACAATCACTGCTTTGATTGTCAACCGATTGCAGCCAACTATAATTAGATGTACTTAATACACCCTGACGGGTTCGTAAGTCACTTCGATCTAACCAGAATTATCAGAATAAAATGGCCGTCTAAAAACTTTATAATTAATTGTGAAAATATTATCTGATTTATTTGACGACATATTTAATTACATGATTTAAAATGGTGGCTTTCGTATTAACACTTTTATCAAGTACCAGTAACTAAGTTTTAAAAAAAGCAAAAGTAAAAAGTAAATTAAAGATTTCTTATTTTATCAGGCGAAGTTAGGGCTAAGAAGCCCTCTCTAAGACAACCTGGGGACCAACGGATTAAAGGTGACTTCCGAACCACCACCAACGGCCGGGCAGGCGGGCTGCTTGCAAGGACAGGATCGCTCAGCGGTCACCCATCCAAGCAGCAGCCACGCTCGACGTTGCTTGATCTGGTTATCTTCGCGATAACCGCCGCATCCACTACACTGCGCCATTGGCAAAAAGTTCTAAAAAGCATTACGTTTTTAGAACTCGTGTGTGTGTAGTTTTAGTTTTACCATCTATTATCTATCTGGGTTTGTAGTCTATCATATTGTGGGGTTTCAAGATGGTTGACGGTAATTTTTTAAGACAAAATTGAAACACCCGCACAAAAAAAAATTGGGTCTTTTTCGTTTAAGGGCCAGCACCTTACAAACATACTATATCTGACTCACAGTGCATTTAATCGTTTTTTTTGGTGTTATTAGTTCTTAGGGCAGTAGTCCAGGTACTACTTCTAGTATAAACTCGTCTTATCTTATCAGTGATAAACTCGCGCCGCTTATCTTTTGCCTGTAATGAAACCTGCGTTATTTCTGTCTGAGTTTTGTGTTCAATAAAGCGAGGTGAGTTGATCTGGGCTTGGACTTTGCAAGCTCGAGTTAATTTCAAATTCAAATTCAAAAAGAAATTTATATTTCACTTTTTTTTACATAATACATACAAATAACAGTAAAGTACTAATACTAAAAGAAAATTAAGCACAGCATAATTATTCTAAACAATTCAGTACAATATCCTAAAAACAACTAAAATAATTAATAATAAAATAACATAATTTTGTAGTGAAATAAATTAGGTATATCCCAAAGGCAAGGCCCGTGTGGGATATCCATCACTTGAAAAAAACACTTAAAAGCAACACAGAAGACAACAGCTGCATTTGTGCTGACTAAAAAAATCAAAATACATCTTTTTTACGTAAAAAAAATTTAAAGGACATTTAAAATAAACACTTATTATTTCTGCCTTAGACATTTTTGCTATTATTCATAACAAGTAAAATAAAACAATTAAATATATCTAAACATTTATTATAATGAGCTATACTTAGAATTGGATCAAATAAACAAAACTTAATTGATAAATGAGTTAACTGATAATATATATATATATATTTTTTTTTTCTAAAAGAGCAAGCAGCGCAAAGCGCTGCGCAGCGGGCAAGCATCGCGTGATCTGAGTTTTGAATAGGCAAGCTAGGGTCTTTTGTGCTGGCCCTTAAACGAAAAAGACCCAAATAATTTTCATGCTGGAGTAGTCTTTTATATTCAAAAACATTTCTTTACATAGCAATTTAAGATATCTTTCATAAAGACATGAACAATAACAAGAAAGTGTTTGATTATTCAACGAGTGCTTGTTGTAGATATTTGAAGCACAATTTAAGAACATCTTATAATCAGGTCCAAAGAAACAATGTTGAAGGTAAGGATATAATTCTTTTTTCAAATAGAAATATAACTGGAGAAAATTACGTTTTTCATTTTTTTCATTGTTTACTAAAATACACTTAATTATAATTTAACAAATATAATTTCCTTAAGCTGTAAACCATTAAAAACATGTAATTCCTAATTTTATACTCTTTGTGTACAAAATCGAATTTTTACCTCAGACATTTTTGGACCTGGTTACACAAGTTTCCAAATTTCTTACGTCTGTAATTCCTTGGGTAGAGATATAAACAAGTTAAATTCTTTTCTGTCTTCTAGAAGTTATATTCTTAGGACTATGACTTTAAAATGTAAAAAGAGCTCCAGCCCTACACGAATTTCACTACCTTAAAGAGTTATCAAATCAATGTTTTAATTTTTAATTATAATAACTTAACCTGATCAATCATCATGCAACCTCATATTTTTTTCAAATTGGATCCGCACATACCATAGACTCTATCGTTGTCTGGCTACGCCGCAAGTGTTTTGACAACTGTCCTTAAAGAAGGAAATCAGAAATCCAATATCGTGAATGTTAAATTACACATTCGAATCCACCATGCCAGAAAAATTAGGAACATCGATAAGTGTCAACCGAACTTTTTAATAGCATCGAATCCTTTTGGTTGATCGTTAATGGAGCTAGTACCTTGAATTTCTGTCTCTATATACTTGATTCTTGGTAACATTCAACAAACCTATTATATTTTTTACAGTAGAAATTTCAATATTTGCACCATTCACATAATGAGGATTGTATTGAGAATTTAGTGAATAAAAACATTATTAAATACATACCCAAGTGTGCATTAATATAATTATTTGGATAGGACCCCAGCAATTGTAGGAGATAAACAAAATGTTGGCCTGAGGTTCATATAAGAAATGGTAGCTTTTGAAATGCACTAATTCAAATTTGATTGTTTAGGGAAATTAATTAACCGGGTTTTCTTTTGAGCATTGTAAATAAACTTCCATTGTAAATAAACATTTTCATTTTCAACGATTTTTTTTATTGCTAATAATAAATGTTTTAACCTCCCCGAGGAATGAGCTACACACAGCATTCACCGCCAAGGTATGTAGGCTATGACGGATGAAGCCAAACAACCACTGACTGGGAACTAATCGACATTAACTTTTTAGTAGGCGGCCTTGGAAATCAAGAACAGTCAGTAGCAGCCGTACTTAGCTCGTTATGTCGAGTATGTCTAACCACTGATTTAAAAGAAGAGAAGAATTTTCATTACAAACAAAATAATAGTTTAATGGAATTCGCACCTCATCATCTCACCTACGGCGTTTCGGCCCGATACATGACATTAAAACTCACCATGTTCTGAGAGCTACGTGTACCTCATCAACTATGAGTCTTTGTGTGCACTTTTCCAAATTTACTATGCTTCATTAACTTTACAGTTTTATGCCTTGCCTGTACCTCATCACCTTTACTGGGCGTTTTGGTGTACCTCATCAACCTTTAATATGCCCATGGGTGTACTTTATCACCTTTACTGGGCCTTTACGTGTACCTCATCAACGTTAGTATGGCCTTACGTGTACTTTATCACCTTTACTGAGCCTTTACGTGTACCTCATCACCTTTACTATGTCCTTACGTGTATCTCATCACCTTTACTAAGCCCTTACGTGTACCTCATCACCTTTACTGGGCCTTTACGTGTATCTCATCACCTTTACTATGTCCTTACGTGTACCTCATCACCTTTACTGGGCCTTTACGTGTATCTCATCATCTTTACTAAGCCCTTACGTGTACCTCATCACCTTTACTGGGCCTTTACGTGTATCTCATCACCTTTACTAAGCCCTTACGTGTACCTCATCACCTTTACTAAGCACTTACGTGTACCTCATCACCTTTAATATGCCCTTACGTGTACCTCATCACCTTTACTGGGCCTTTACGAGTACCTCATCAACGTTACTACGCCCTTACGTGTACTCATCACCTTTACTGTGCTCTTGCGTGTACTTCATCACCTTTACTAGCCCATTACGTGTACCTCATCAACTTTACTATGCCCTTCCGTGTACTTTATCACCTTTACTGGGCCTTTACGTGTACCTCATCAACGTTACAATGCCCTTGCATGTACTTCATCACCTTTACTGGTGCCTTTACGTGTACTTCATCAACTTTACGTATGATCTTGCGCGTAACACTTACGAGGTCTTTGGGTTTAACTCACCACCTTTGCTAGACCCTTCACTGTACCTTACCAAGTTTCAGCTATAGACGTGACAGGACAGGCAGAATCGAAGGCTTTGATAGAAATATGAAATGCTTTGGTAATTACAATTTCCTTTGGAAAAGTAAAGCAAATTTAGTATATATTTATCTCTGTAAATTTAGGAAAATATTATATTCAGTCAATTATTAATGGAACTCAAAATGTAAAGATGTCATTATAAGAAAAGCTGACATATTACTGATTACAATGAGGGGGGGAGGGTAATAGACCCTGAATAAGATCATATTTTTAGAAGTTTTCTATGGATAAATATTGTTGTATGTTCACCTGAGAGATTGAAGCTATTAAGTTATATTGGATCATTATGAAGGTAAAACATAATATAAAACTTTTTTTGTTTGAAGTTTGTTTTCCACGATGGAAAGAAGGAACAGGATTTTCCCGTCCTGACTAATGCGTGTCAGAACGATCTGTTATGAAATATTTATTTTTACCCAGTTGAAGTGATGTATTAGATTAATTATCTACCTGAGGAGGAGATTAGATTGCAGATCTCGAAACGTTGTGTTACTGATTTCTTGTATCACTAAAAAAGGCAAACGTCTGGAAAATCATGTGTCCTTCTTTTTGTGAAAACAACTTTTACTAATAGTCAAATTAATATCGTCCACCAATAATAGATACATAAAACGTATACATATGGAGCACAACTTAGGTTAAATTACTTTTCTTTATTAGTCTGCCTTTCTCAAATATTTAATCAAAGCATAATAGGGCCAATAAAACCTGTACTGTTATAGAACAGAAAGAGACGCGATAATTTGAAGCATGACCTTGAACTTCATGATAAGCCCCTGGTCTGCAATTAGCGAAAGGATCTGACAAGTTGCCATGTAATCTTCCTTGACGGCGTGGTCAGCAGACTCCGGAAGGAGGAGACGGAAGTTGTGTAGGAAGGTGTACCGGGCGACCATGGCACACAGACAGACGTCTAGGCGCCAGCACGAGACAGAGGTCAACCTTCTTCTCGGCTGTTTGGTGGTCATTGCAACTATTACTTATGTCTGACAAGCAGGGTCCAGTGGGAGGTAGTGGGGGAGTCTGGCCCCGCTTCGGTGTTGGTTAAGCATTTGCAAAGCTTCGAAAACTGCAAACTTTCGCTTCTGTCTGTCCACTTGATATATCGAAAGCGCACCGACCTTTACACTTGAAATTGTGCATGAAGCTTAATTTCTGTATCACCGAGTTCTTCTGTATGCTGAGTATCAACACCATGCATGGGATGTGGTTGATGAGTGTTAGTGTACATATTTACATTGGACTTATGGGTAACCATAATAGCAACAAGAAAATAGCAGAATTAATAATAGTTTTCTCTTTTTTAAACCTCAGCTCTTAGGCTATGCTGGCTTGTTTAAATCACTGTTACTATTATTCCTCTCATGATTGGACCTCCCTGGGATTTGAACCCGTGATCTCTCAGTTAGAGAGCTGTGACTGTATCCAGTAGTCTACGGAGGAGGACTAATAAATCAATTTGAAAACTAATTCAGTGCGTACACTAATAAGAGATTCAAATATGTTATATATTAACACATGTAGCCTAACTATCCCAACACATTCAATATCATTTTATAGTGACTTGGTGTCGACTTTTATTATTTAAACACTGATATGAAACGGAACTTAATGAGCAAAATTCAGAATCTATAAGCAAGATATAACGAGAAAGATTTTATATGTTGAATTTAAATTTTGCATGAACTTAATGAGTTCCATGATGTGTAATTTTCGTGTAACCTCATTATTGTATGATTGCCTGTCTGTATATCTGTCCGGGGGACATCACGAGAGTAAAATAAGGTCCAGATTTGAAAGTTTATTCGCAACCTGCGACACGCGATGTGGCGCACTTCTGCCCTGTTATTAGCAGTGCTATTTCACAACCAAAATCCAAATGCTTGGAATAACTTGCGAAATATACTTAGGCCAAATGTCAACGAATTCTTATGTCTATTTCCCAGTAGTTTCACTCGAAATAAAAACAATAGCTGATGTGTTCCAGAGACAGTCTTTCGGAAATGAATGTCTAAATACTAAATGAAAACCAAATAAATTTTCGATATTCAAAACTCAATGTTTGCCAGTCAATGTAGGCAATTCAGGTACTGTATTGGCTGAGCGTTAGCGAAGCCCATTACTCGATGGGCTGGAAGATTTCATTTCTGTCTGTCTGTATGTATGTCCGTCCGCACGATATCTCGAAAATGAGCTGAGTCGAGAGCATACATTTTTCTAGCCCTTAAACTTTGTAAGAAGCTTCATTTCTATAGACAACACTGACTTCGATCATGGTGCATGCCACTTACCATCGGATTTGGCTGAGCGTTAGTGAACGTATTCACATTGGTCTTTTAGGTAACCAAAGAGAAGCCAACGTGAAAATCGCACACCATATAAATGAGTAAACAAACTGTGTAGGCCTACAATCATATGCAATGTTAACTGTAACATAGTAACATATTATGTTGCCTATACAATGTAACATAATCACTTTGGTGACTTGGATGTAGACTTTTACTATTCAGTGTTATGTGATCCAACTTATGAACAAAATGTGAGCGTAAATGTTGCAAGATATTTTGAGAAATGCTATATGTATTTTTAATTTTGCATGTCACATAGAAAGAAATTTCTATGGTGATGCATGTACTTCGATGGGGTTTGGCTGAGCGTACTTGGAATTCAATAATCTGGCACAATTTCTCTTTGATCTGCTGGAAAATATATCTTTTCTGTATAATTGTCTGACTGTAATCAGGTCATCTCAAGAATTAAATTAAATTTTTCATGCGGCTTCATCGAACCTGTTGCGCACCACCTTGTACTACCTAAATTATATCACCCAATAATTTTAAACGACATAATAACTAAACGCCGCTATGGTCCAAAACAATCTTTTAGGAATGATTAAAACCAAACAAATTATTGGTACTCAAAATTGGATTTGTTTGCAACCAATTGTGGTCAATTTCGGTACTTATAGGATGTTACCAGCAAAGTATGTTTTTAGTATGTTTTGGTGTCGTCTGCATGAGCGCGGTTGCCTCTGATTTTGTGTAGTCCTGATGTTTATCTCTGTAGTGTTGCTGCATTTTAGTGTTGCTCCAATAGCCTAACCTATTCCAGGTGACTTAAGTAATTATATCGAATATCTTGAACTCTTATAACTGGACGAACATTTTCAATAATTAAATATTTTCTATATAATCAAGCTTAGAACTATTGGCATGATGAATAATAGCTAGTGGAACGGTTTTAATGCTCACACACCACCATACAACTAGACCACAGAGTAGTAGATACGTGCTTGACAGTTCTAAAGCCACAGCTTTTTGTATTTCGTCATTGTGCATAGTTTATTTATATATACTATATGCATGCTGCATGTTATTAGAGCCTATTTATTGATTTTATTAATAACGAAAGCCTGTTTTCTTTTCTTATTGTAACCTAATTATTGTTCTTCTTTCATAAAATCATGCTGCCTCGATATTCCTATTTAAACTTTTTGTTGTGGAAAATGGCTCCAAATAGAATAGAAGTGTTCCCTTGTCGTTTGAGGGTGGTCAGGATTAAGGGCATTGAATGTGATGGAGCCTTCTCTTGTTGGTTTCAACCCTGATTGCGTATGCCTCAGTTCAAATGACACAAATCTTATGCTAATGATCCAAATAAGAAATGGTATTGTAAACGAATTGACTTTGCCACTCCTGATAAAAGTTCAATGGAAGTCATCTCTAACAGTATCTTTCTTGGAGTCTTGGGAAAATCTCACTTTTAACCACTAAGGCTCACCTGAAGTCAGAATTGGTTAATATCATGGACGGCATGGTTAATCTATCCATGCAACTAACTGCTTTTGAACCAAGAAAAACTGCTACTGAAAACAGAATTGATGGATTGAAGGAAGCGATAACTGAAATCCGAGGCAAATTTGAAACCAATGATGGTCAACGGATTTCGAGGATATAATTGCTGAAATTCACTGATCGTCAATTCAGTGCATGCGACGTCATTTGTTTCAAGATACCTGAGTTTAAGCACAAGTCAACGTAACAAGACACAAAATTGCACGATGAAGCCAAAATCCGTTGCTCAACAATGCAGTTGGTCTTCTCAGAGATGAAGTTTGCACTTTTTATCGTTTAGGCGTGAGTCCTGATCGTGCCCTCCAAAATTGATCTGTCTTCTCGTGCAAACGTCTTTAAACTTATCAATGATCGGAATAGGGTTCTCCCCTAGTTTATACTGTACTAGCTGAGGAGGACTCTTCACCAAAAGTAATTTCAATGCCGAGCGATCGCACTCCCCAAGAACGAACGAATCCTTAAGGTTCCTCCAAAGGAGTTCAAATCCAATCGGAGTTCCGTAAGGATTTTTCGGCAGGAATTAGATAAAAGCACCAAAGCTGGAGAAACTCATTTAACTGTTAAATACATTAATGGCAAGCTTACCATTGTTCAAAAGCCAAAATAACCAGTAAACCTTAACGGACAATTCCTTAGTTTATATTTTACTTACTGGAACCATTCTTTCCACCAAAATTTATGATAAATGAACTTGGATTTGATCAACATATTACTCTCCGATGTGACAGAACTTCTAATACTAGTACCAAGGAGAGTGATGGACGGGTGCTAATTGCAGCCGACACCAATTTATCCTCAACCCTTATTTTTACTAGTCCTACTAACTTTGAATGCATCTTCATTACTCCTAAACTACTCGTATTACAAAATCCGTTCAAAGCTTTTATTAAGATGGGTTTATATACCACCTGGCATGTCTTGGATGTGTATTCAGATGTATCCCTCTCAATGTTGAAGAAGTAGTAAATTGGGTTGGTTCTGATGTTGACTTGTTGTTTGGAGATTTTAATATGCCAGATATTGATTGGAGGTTATACAAATAAACACTATGCTGAATAAAATATCAAAAATTCTCTAGAATAAGAGAGGATTCCCAAGCATTCTCCAGACAATTTCACAGTGTGTACAGCATGTTTTGGATGTTACCCACGTAAACCCTAGAATATTCTGGAGTTATGTGAAGAATACAGGAAATAAGAACTTAACACCTATTCACTTAACAATTTTCAATTAGATTTTAAAGAGCTGTTCGGGCGAAGACATCTTCGGACCAACTATGAAGGTAACTCTTCAGTGGAGTAAATACAGTGGGGCAATCTGGTGACACCATCTCTCTACTTCTTCTCTAGTACATCACTTCTTAAAGAGCGATTGCTGAGAACCTATTCTGCTGCCATTTATGGAGTAGCTATTACGATTTGGAGTCCTCAGATCCATCATTGTCATTATTTTGTTACTTATTTTTTGCATTTCTTAAATTAATTTATTGTTTTGCTTGTCATTATTTATGTAGTTCTCGGTTACTTCCACTGTTACTTGTTGTTTGTTTACTTAGTTAATTATTTATTTTTTTAACTCGTTTAAACTGAAATTACGATTTTTATTATTAATGAGACATTGCATGACGATTCTCGATATATTATTGAGTTTTGTTATTATATTAGAGTATTATTGAATTGACAAACTTATTTATACTACAATTTATTATTAAGAGTATTTACTCTAATTATGTATTGTTTTGGCACTATAGTTACTTTCCTAATTATTCACTTCCTAATGCTTGTTTTTGTTAATTATTTAATCTAAATGAAAACTATTGTACCAATCACTACGACATTTCAGCCTGAATTGTAAAAATGGTTGTCCATTGAAATAAAGGAAGAAATAAATAAACGACATATTGATTCAATTCACCCATATCTTATTTTATAGCTCTATTGGCTGACTGACTTATGGAGTAAATAATTTATGTAGAATAAATGATCGTGTTATTTAGTTTTATTTTTGTAATCCATTGATCAAGAAAATTAAACATTTTGTAGACTACAAGTGCTATTGAAATATTCTTTAGTTAATATGTCGTTCAGGAACATACAATTATTTTAATTTTAAGTTAATTGTTTTTATTAATTATTTTAAGTCCAATAGCAATAATTGTTTTGAAAGTAAAACCTCATAACCATGCCAATATGCTGTTTGAGCAAATGTATTTTTCCTCAAATATATCGTCACACTATAAAACCCACTCAATACAAAACGAGTTCAACAAAGTGTCCAGTGATTTATTTAGTGTTGCATATTTATAGCCAGCTACTCCACGATAAATACTAAATTGGACTGAACGAAATCGATCATAGGAAAAGTACCGAGAGAATGGCGCGAATACAAACTAATGTGTTCAGTGTTGCCAACCCGTGCCCACGATTCGAGCGATGACAGTTTGGTATCAAATAGCGTAATTTATCAGTCGCTTTACCACACGTGTCGCGTTATAAAATGTTTTCTTTTAGTTTAATCATGGCATTAAATGTTCTAGCGTTGCATTTAAATTCATCAACCACAAGTCCACATTATAGAGATGCGTTTTCGTCTTGTACAAAATCAACTCAATAACTCAAGGGTATGTCACGTGACTTGTAAACATTTTTAGCTCTTTATAGAAGGTATAATAGTAAAACTCGACTAAATAATAAATACATGATGTGCGTTAAGGTATAAAAATGCCAAAGGACATTTCTCTCTCTTTCTCTTCCTTTTTCTTTCCGATTTCTTGTTCTCTCTTTCTTTTTGCTTTCTCTCTTTCTTTCTTTTTTTGTTACGTTTCGTGCTACAGGAAGTAGGTTTTATTATTAGTGGTGGACATAGTGGCTACTTATAACTCAAGATGTATTTATGTGCTCCAGCTTCTGTGCATTACCTTGTCAATAAACAAGAACCACAATTCAATTGACATTACCACACTATTTGTCTAACAGCAATCTGCAGTCTGGTAGGGTGATCCATACCTTTCCCAGAGGCCACTACATTTTAAATAAAAGTAGTTAATAAAATCGTAGTGGCATGATTTTTTCTTAATACAAATCAATAAGTGAGTAATTGGGCTTCACTGGAAAGAGTTTAGAACCACTGATACTTGTTCAAAATGTTGCTCATAATTCGTCTTAACAAAACGCAAAATTAAAAAGTACAAATTGTTCATTACGGCTAAGGCTAATTTTTATTATATTTATTGTAAATCGAAACTCTTTAGTTTTTCACAGTTTTGAAAAGTAAATTTAACACGTTATTTACAGAAATTTAATCTTAAAATTTAATTCAACAATGCACTCGTAAACGCTTATGCACGGCATGTAGCGCCGTGGCCTAATAACGTATTTCGACGTTAGGCTATGTCGCATAAATCCTAGGCTGTGGTTTTGTGTTTAATCTGATTATTATTAGAGGATCAATGAATAATTTATTGTGCACTTAAACAACACCATGGTGGAAACATGTGTTCGACTTCAGAGAATGTCCACTTTTTCATATACAAACATGTTTTAATTCAAAATACGCTATGGAAAATATTACTATAATGACTGAATGAGTCAAACCCTTAAACAATAAAATGTATTAAATGAGTGTATCAATTATTTATAAAAGAAACAAGTACGTCCAGAATAAGTCATACTTGGTTGTTTGTCTGTAATTCCACGCGTAGTTTAGGCCCTTTCCACGTGTGGAATATAAATCAACAAAATTGAAATATTTAACAACAAGGAAAATCACACAAATCACTCAGGTGGCATTATCTCTCAACAGTATTCACTAATTGGCTGAAATTACAGGAGAACCTAATGACCGGCCTACACATTGCAGCGACTGCATAACTTGTGTCTGTCCACACATTTCCTGGTCTCTGTTTGAACTAGATCTCTGATATATTATGCACTGTGGAGATGCTAAATATCCTCAGCATTAGTAAGATCCTCAGGAATTGGTAAGATCATCGGCATTGATAAGATCCTCAGCATCGGTAAGGATAGTTAGCATTGGTAAGATCCTCAGCATTGGTAAGATCCTCAGCATTGGTAAGATCCTCGGCATTGATAAGATCCTCGTTAGCATCGGTAAGATCCTCGGCATTGGTAAGATCGATCTCTCATCATTGGTAAGATCCTTATCATTGGTAAGATCGTTATTATTGGTAAGATCCTCAGCATTGGTAAGATCCTTATCATTGGTAAGTGCCTCAACATTGATAAGATCCTCACTTTATGTTGACGTTCCAACAGTTTTATTTGAGTTTTTATTTCTCGTTGTGAGAAAATCATTATTATATTATATATCATCTAACTAAATCAACAAATACTAGTCCAGAGGTCCAAAACCTTTGGGAAGAGAGGATACGGGGTTCGATTCCGTTCCTGGGAGCCCTTCTGTCATAACCAAGGGACTGATCATCGTAAACTGAATTTTGTTTTGGTCTTATATTCTTTGAGTTCATGTCTGTTAATCATTACAAATCATAAATTGAGTAAAGAAATTCATGTAATGACGCGCGGCCAAGACTATTTCCTCGACATCAACTGTTAACCATATTTAAATTGAATGCCATTAAAAAGTTGGCCCATTTTATATTGGCCGTTTTATTACTATGTTTCAAGTATTATTAACCAATATAACTGGAATCTACCTAAACTATATATTGTAAGCATGGAAGACAGTTATCTAAAACTTTAAACAACAGTAATAACAAAGGAATGCAACTTAAATAGTTAAAATAATTATAAATGCAATAAGTGATTTACAGACATGCAATTAATCTCCAACTACGAGTACGCGATGATGATTGTCCTAATGATAAAACATACCCAGATAAAGGCACACGTATCCATACACTAATATAAATTTTGTAAAATTTCCAAAGATTGTATCGTAATAGTTGTAATTGTTTTGGAGTATAATTGAAATTAATCCCTTTTGTTATCTTATTTTATATGAATGGGCTATGAATTTTTTAATGTTTAACGATACTTTTTTGGCGAAAGTTCGGAGTACGATAATAATTCATTTGATTGACTACAAACTTTCGAGAACTAAAATGGCTTAAATATTTTTAATGATTACGAGTAATAAATAATAAATAACAAATCAAAAAACAATACTTAAGTTGAATCCTTGGAATATTATTAAAATTTTGAGAATACCGTTCTTTCTCTCTATTTTCACACAATACGGTCCTTCATGTTAACTCAAGATTCCTAATTGTTAATGAGATACACTTTCTAATAAGTTTTCTAGACAGTGAGCACTACTTTCCTACTGTTAAAGGAATCTTGCAAATACCATGTGGTACTAATGTAATGTTTGAGGAGTATATGTCAGTGGTGTAACCAAAGGCGCTATTATTGTAAATTGATTACTGTCAGGAGTTTTTGGGACAGTATTCGTTTTCACAAGTCATGTTACATAAATTTGGAAAAAAGGATTGTTTTGAGGTCTGGGGGACATGTTCAGTGAAGTTATGCAGACATTTTCAACATGAGGGCAATTTCAATAGGCTGATTTTCTATATAATATGTGCCTAAAAGAAACACATATCGATCTACGCCCCAATAAACTCCGAACCCAAAGCTTTACTATCACCTTGATTGGTTTCTCTCCCTGCCAATCGTCAAAATAAACATCCTTGTTTACAGTTGGTTCGTCTTATAAAATAAACTACAAGTCAAACTTCCTTCCTTATTATTAAATAATTAATGAATCATTGATCCTTAATTTTGACACTTTTTCATTCACTTACTCTACACAATCGATAGTCGAAGCAGATTGTAATGCCAATTGACAATCTATTATGATATTGATACCATTTATAAAGGGTAGTTATAATTTGAGTGGTTATAACTATAGAATAACATATCCTGTAAAATAGTTAATCAGAGTAATGAATGATTGATTTTCCGTACGGTAGATTAGTGAAGGATATGCGGAGAAAACAATTTCAGTGTCTCTTTGATATATTTATAATCATGAAATTATTGTAGTTTACTTTTTATTCCATTATAAAAAGTGCCCCCAAAATCTATTTCAAAGAGTTGAATTGAATTTGTATAATTTTCTTACCTTTAAATGCATAACTATACGGTCAAAATCATTCCTAGAACATTACCGTGATTAAAAGTGATAAATATTTGTTTAACTCGGGAAAGAAAATTAAAAAAATCTATTGTGATTAACAAGAAAACGACATTGAAACATGGGCAAACTTTTTCTGTGTCCAAAAAGTCTGGGAATGGTTAAATATTTTTGAAAAGTTTTTACAAAAACTTGGTAAAGGCTTACCAACAAAATTATCTCATTTAACACATTTCTTGTGATCCGCTACTTCCTCAGGGGTACGGCCCACAAGAAGAAGAGGACAATCTTAAATTTAAGCATAGGTTACATTAGGGTTAGGTCTTTTTAGGTTGGTACGTACATCAAATTAAAGTTCTTTATTAGTAGAGTACAAAGCCGCAGACCTAATCTGAAACGGGGAACCTAGGCGAAAATGGCAGCCGTGAAAGATGGCTTAAATATAGAATGATATAGAATACAGTTTCATTAATTTAATCACAGGAAAAGCTAGAGCAATAATTGGTGATTGCTAAATCCCATTACAATGGCATAACCTAATTACAATGATTCAAACATCATCAGTATATAGCGTAACTATGATAGGAAGGGTTGATTTCATTGAATTTTGCGTTTAGCTCCAGTTCACCTTCCTTTTATTGCAGCGCCTGGTATTTGACGATGTCTCAGACTTGACTACTCCTGGAATTTAGAATCATGTTCGTGTGAAGAAATCCAAAGAAAGTCGACGACGAAGAAGCTCAAAAGGAAACATTTACATCATTTCAACATCAGATACATCTATAAATAGGTGAAGTGGTAGTCTCATTGCCTCATATAATATTTATATGTTTCTTTCATGTCGACCAATTTCCTTCACCGTAGAGCGTGGGGGTAAGTAAGCCTGCGGCTCTCTAACCGAGAGGTCACGAGTTCAAATATTTGTAATTGGATTTGGACCGTTTTCCCGTAAATACGTTTCGTAGGAACAATTAAAATGCCATTGGCGTAGAAAGAAACCCTTTCAAAAACAAAAAACCAATTCTACTGGTTACATACAGCCCTTCATTATGGATCCTTCTGAGGGAGGGGCATATGGATGTAGTGATAGTTGCGACTCTGGTGGCGGGTACGCGAAACACGTAACACCGCGTACACTGTCTGTTCACACCCGTCCCATAGAGATGATATATCTAAAAGGATCTATAATCAAGGATACAGCTCAACGCTTTAACTTTTTTCAATGAACTTGGTACGTTACGTTATAAAACGATGTAGTTGAGTAACAGAACTAGCATTATGCCCCCAACGCTAATTTTTCATTTATGGATGATAATAATGAATTACAATAATTGGTTACTAGCTAAGAAAAAAGGGTACTTACGTATTATATCGACCACACCCCTACATTTCTCCAAACACAAAAATTCAACAAAATCAAACATTACCAAAAAAAACTAAACTCTTTATTGAAAAAAAACATACAAAACTTGTTTTTATTCTTGATCACACTCCGCCACCCAAAATGCGAATGCCTCCGGCCATCAGCACGGGCTTCGGCAGCACCGAAGGTGTCAACGAAAGAAAAACATCCCTCGAGATAGTACCTATCAGTAAAATATTAAATTCTAGAGGGGCTGATCAGAAATATAAATTGAATTGTAATGGAAGGCAATTATGTACCGTGCAAAAAACTTAAATAATCATGTGATGCCGCGCGGCCTGCCGTAATCGGATTCTCGAGAAGATATGATAACAGCGACAACAATACCGATCGCAATACCTGGAAATGCTTGTTGATTGATGGAATGTTAGTTCTGTTACTCAAACTACATCGTTTTATAACGTACTAAGTTCATTGAAAAAAGTTTAAGAGTTGGGGGCATATAACGGAATCTGACCACACTCCCTAAGTAAAAGGACAACCGACACCCGCGCTAGTCTGGGTAAAGATCGAAGTGGGTAGGGATAAAAGTGGTTAATAAAATAAAAACGTATCACCATACACGTAAATATACATCAAATTAGTATCAGCCGACCATGTATGGATCGACTAGGCCTGTTAATGGCAACAATCAGTCGGTATCTGTATCTAGTTTTACCGGTGATACACTACTACTCTTAATATGTTTGACAATTTAAGGATGTCAAAAAATTTTTAATGTATCATTTGATGTATTTAACCCTTTCGATAACTTCTCATATCGGCCTTCGCCCAACGTGCGCGATTAACGATCTATTTCATTTTTAGGATAAATTCCGGTACCTACTTTGACATCATACCGGCGGTCATTCCGTCCCTATCTATTATTTCTTATTACGCGATATAAGCAGGTAAAACACTTACGTACGTATTATAAGTAGAAAAAAGCTAAAATCAACCTTAGCGAGCATTCACGTGATCCACGTAAACTTAGGTGCTATCTGGAAGGATCTTTTTCATTTTTCGCCAAAAGTGCAGGATGGCGCCGAAGGCGCCACTGAAGCCCGCACATCTGCCCAGAGGCATTTTCGATCGGTACTTTTCCGCCGTCTGATCACGAGAACGCTCGTAAAGGTTTTTTGTTCTCTTAGGTCCAGAAGCTTATAAATTGCACTTAATCCTATAAGAACCTTAGCGCTGCTACCGGAGTGAGAGGATATTAAGATGGGTAAGCTTAGGGTTAGGTCGCCTCCTGTCGAGATCCACGAGGAAAAATTAGGGAACTAATCTCAAAGTCATGTCCCCCCGGAAGAAGGGGAGGCCAGCACTGAACCAGCGTCTCCGGTCAAAGCAGGCAGGGGGTGGCACACCCTTGTTGAGGCTAGCAAGAACCTTTGACACTTAGGGAACGAACCCCACCAACTCCAACAGTCATCTCCTGCAGTAGACTAGGCCTATCGAATTACCCTTGCACCCCAGAATCTCGACATTTGCGGTTAGTGATGTGCCGCTCCTGGACATCCATAAGGTTGCCTAGATTTAAGTGACATCGGTTTTTGCTGTGCCCAGTGGTAGGTTCAACTGGAAGGTATAAACCAGTCAGGAATGATCTCTGCTAGGGTAGCTAGTAAAATGTATCCTTAACTTTGCTACTACTAGTGACATATTTATGATACCCTAATATAAACCTACTCATATCGCGTAATAACAAGTAGTAGATAGGGACAGAGTGGCTTCCGTAAAATACCCAAGTACCTATCATTATTATTAAACTTGATACTTAAATTCTTGACACCGTTAACCGGCGACACCGAAAGCACGTAGAGGATGGCAGAGATTGCAGGACCTTTGATAATACATCATATACATGCGCGCCACAAAATATTCATGTATACATCCACAACCTGTGTCGTCACAAATGAGAAAATAATAGGACTGTTTTTAGATTGAGTATTACATAATGTCGATGTAACTTCAAACGCTGTTGACATTTACAGTTTCACTGTTTATAAACTGGAACCCCTGACTGTAGAAAATACATAGGTGGTTAAACTACAAAACTGAGTCCCAACGACGATGTAGAATTTTAGACTAAACCTCTGATGTAGGCGTTTTTTAATCCTGACTTACAGCATTTATCTAATCGCTGAAATATAAAAACGGCGTGAAAAATAATGGTCACTCCTTCAAGAATTTACACACTATAAATATAAACAAATTGAAGACAGTGGTTAAATAATTAATAAAACAAGTGGTTGTACTGTCATAAAACAATGTTTACACAGAAAGTTGGTTACATCTGACAGGCTCTTTCAATAATTAGTTGTTCACAACCTTAGTGACCAAAATGGGCTTTTCGCTACTTTAAAGACCAGAGGAGCGCAGCCCGGAAGGTTTTCTAAATGGGAATAGGCCTATATTCTACCCAGGGACCGTAAGAATGTCTATGTAAAATTGAATTGTTTACGCGTGAAAGCAAAACAAAAAAATGCACTTTCGCTTTTATAATATTATTAGGATGTTTATAGCAAAACCTGTAAGTGAACCTAAAATGTTTGCCAATCACACAGCAGAGAAAAGAGTGATAAATCGGTACAACGTACTATCAAAGTACCCAACAGAACTGAAGTACTTACCGATCTCACCGTAACTTTTTTGCAAAATTAATGAAAAAGTGACAACCAATAGCTCAAAATATTGTTTTTTTTACATCTTTATTTCATGCTACCCTTTGACATTTTGACGATAAAATCAATAGGGTTCTTCCTTGTACCAAGTTTTGAAACTTATGTACCAAGTTTCGAACCTTATGTACCAAGTTTTGAAACTTATGTACCAAGTTTTGAAACTTATGTACCAAGTTTCAAAACTTATGTACCAAGTTTCGAGTCTCGAGGACCGTTTCTATCAAGAGTTATCACACAGACGGACATAGAAACGAAAGATAAGAAAAGCCAGTGGGGTTGAGTTTGCCCCCATAAGAACAATGTTAAGTTTCAAACACTTTTATGGGATATGTCTAATTTTAAAAACATCACCAACACGTAACATCATACTTTTTTTTCAATTTGCACAATTTTTCATCACTATTTAAATGATGAATTACATACCATTGTTACGTAGTTTACAGCTGCTCTGCTGGCCGCTGGAAAAACGTAAAGAATCTAAACCTCATTGCCTATAAACTCTCTTCTCGGACTTTGTATCCAAGCGTTAGTAAAGTTTTGTAGATCTACAGAATTTTTAGAATTACACATGGGACGAAATCGATAACCCTTCCAATGAACACGCGTACATTTAATGTTTTATATTTTTATAGTAAACCATTCATATCTCACAATCGGCTTCGATTTAACATTGTACATAATTTTGTATGGCTACTTCTTTTATTAGGAGCTAATAATGTACAATAACATTGTAAAATCAAACCACAGTTTTAAACTGGTGACTAT
This sequence comes from Homalodisca vitripennis, assembly GCF_021130785.1. Lineage (NCBI taxonomy): Eukaryota > Metazoa > Arthropoda > Insecta > Hemiptera > Cicadellidae > Homalodisca > Homalodisca vitripennis. The sequence goes on from NC_060214.1 coordinate 112,363,641, forward strand.
TTAAAAATGTATACCAAAATCGACCTCACAAAAAATGTTAAAAATATTGTTGTTATGCTTTTTTCAATTACATTGGATATAACATTTTTATAACGCAAGTGAAGAAACATTTTTTTTAACCGGTATTGCTAAAATTGCACGCAAAATTTTAAGTATTGCTCATCTCATTGGCTACATATACTTAGTTATTTACCAGTATTTACTCTGTGATTTTCTCTTTGATATCATGGATACCCATAAGACAAATTAATGTAAAGATGCTGCTAACGCTCAGCCTATGGGGTGACATGCACCATCACAAAACTTGGTTTTGTTTATACAGAAATTTAAATTTAATACAAAATATGATATGTAAATTTATAGGTCGGTTCATTTTCAAGATGTTGATGTCGTGCTGACATATAGACAAACATACAGAAATGAGATTTTACCAGCCCCTCGAGTGATAGGCTTCGCTAAACGCTCAGCCAAATATTATCTAATTTATAGGCTAGTAACATATTTGCACTCAATAATCCTTACTTAACATCAGTTAAAGTTATTTTTAACAATGAATCATGACGGAAACTTTCCTCACTACGTTTTACAACGAGACTGTTTGTATTCTATCGACCAGGAAAATGAAGAACAGTCATTTCAAGGTCAGGCTGAACATTGGAAGGATTTTCCACAATTTTAATATGACGTCTATTGTAGATCATTAATATCAGGTTATTTTTGCGTCAATTCTGTATTTAACTATATCCTTCTCAAGTAGCATTCGTAATATTTTACATATCCGAATCGTCCTTTCAGCATGTATTCACGCAGGCACGTAAATACGTTTCGAGCTCATAATACACGAGATTTTAATAACATTTTTGTTTTTGTTTTTTAATCGTAGTATTTTAATTCACCTGCGAAATTTTAACCATAACTCAGGATTGTAATTCGGACGCAATAGTATTACAGTATCACACACTTATGTGCTGCTCTCACTGGGTGGGGAGACTGCCACTTACATCTTCAAAAAATCGATTTTTTTATTGCACCTAAAAATTCTTCATGTTTTCCTGATTAAGAAAATGTATAGTTTATTATATCTATCTATTATATTAATGGGTATAAAAAATAAAATCGAGAGTTATGTCATTGTGGAAAGTGAATAGTGCGGAGGTTTTTTCCATATACATGTTTTCATGATTCATAAGACTTTAATTTTTAGTTTTTTCAAAACTCCAAAGGTTTTGAGGCAGTTTTAGAAAGTCAACCTTATCACAAAGATGTAGATATTGAAAAGCTGGAATGTGTCGGGCATGTTCAAAAAAGGCTCGGCACACGGCTTCGAAAGCTAAAGAAGAAAAAAAGGAAAAACTGAGTGATGGAAAAGGTCTAGGGGGCAAAGGCAGGTCGACTGATGACAAAATTGACAACTTTCAACGATATTATGGCTTAGCCATTCGTAATAATGCTACCAGTGTAGACGATATGCGAAGGGCAATTTGGGCTAGCTATTTTCATACGTTATTGACGGATGATAAACCACAACATTCACTCGGTCCACAAGGAAAGGACTCCTGGTGTGGTTATAATAAAGCCCAGGAATTAAAAACTACTTACAAACATAGGAATTCTTTACCAGAGGCTATTATGTTGGCCATAAAGCCTATTTACAAAGACCTGACTAAAGATGAATCGTTGAAACGCTGTCTTCACGGTAAGACTCAAAATCCTAAAGAGAGCTTCAATAGCTGTATATGGCAAAGAATAAAAAACTGGATTTGTAGGTCTACAAACACTTAGGCTAGGAGTCTCAGATGCAGTTGTTGCTTTTAATGAGGGATCAATCGCCAAAGCAAATGTTTTGGAAAGGATTGGAATTAAACCTGGCATGTACACAATTCTAACTTTGAAATCTATTGACCGTGTACGGATTATGAAGGCTAATAAAGAGGCTGAAGAAGGTAACAAGAAGAAGAGAGTTAGGAGAAGGCTGTTGAAGAGGAAATTTGAGGATAACGATGAGCAAGAGTACTGTCCAGAAGGGTTCTGATACCATCAAAGGTTAGTTTTCTTTATATTGTGTTTTCCGAAAGTTTAGTTTTTTTGCGCTTAGGTACCATTATCTCCTAAAATAATCAAGATAAAGACTTGAAACTTTCAGTGATTATTATCTACATGTAGGACTACACAAAGCACTAAAAAATGTATAAATATATTGTTTATAATTTTTTTTTAATTAATTTATATTTTTTTTTAAATGTGAAAAAATTGGTTTTTTTTAATTATTTTTTTCTTTTTAATTTTTTTCTTTTTATAATAATTTTATTAGTGGTTTATGACTCTTAACCCATCTAGATGACTTGGTGAAAATTTGGTGATATTTACTCAAATAGTTTTTGAGAAAAGTGTACCTAACCTAACATGAAATGCTCCATTTAAATAGCATTGCGACAGGTAGGTGGCAGTCTCCCCTTAAGGGTTTACATTTCAGTTTCTGGGCCAAAAAGTACAATTGGGAAGAAACATTTAACAATATTTTCTTAAGACTGAAAATGTAAAGCGAAAGTAACATCTCTTGTTAAAACGTGGGTTGTTTGAGAAAATATCAAAGATCCTTTAGATATTTTCAAAAGTAGTACAAACTATAATATTGAATAAGTTGTTAAGTCTATTGAACAAATCGACTTTAACACGGTGGTATAAACAGTTTCCAATCTGCTCAACACACCGTGTTTTGAAGCAGCTGCGACGTTGAAGATATTTACAAAACAACTCATTAGGCGAATAGGGAGTTTGTTTAATGACTGTGGTGTTAGTTATATTTAAAAGTTACTAAGTAATTTAGCATATTGTAAATAATTATGTTTCATTTTAGTAGTAAATAGCTTTTCACATTGTACATCGAAAACTAAACATTTGCGAGATAGATATGTATAGAACTTTAGTAAAGCCTTGTAAAATTACTAAATCGGTAAGTTATAATCTATTGCTCACTTTCACTCAACGAATAGTAATGTAATGTTTTATATTACAGCCTCGTATTTAATAAGAAGGATACATGTATCTAAAGGTTCATAAAATTAACGAACACAAGGTTGGTTCAATTATTTTCGTTTATGTCAGTTTTGCATTATGAACCAAAACAAAGTAATGGTATACATTAATAAATCACTGTATTTAAACTGGTTCTCTATTAGTTAAAAATATGAAAATTACTGATTATATAGGCAGATATAAAACATTTTTCCGCATCAAAAACACCACAGTGAAAATGATGTCTAGGTCTAGAGTTCGAGTGACTTCAAGTGAGGTGAATTCAGCTGATATAAATTGCCATTTTACGCAATTAATTAACTTTTAATTAGTCTCTAGACTTTTCTATAAATTTCTTCTTAGCCATCATAGGAAAGAGTTAAAACAAGATAAATCGTTTATTTTGACACCATAATTATATGTATTGGTCGTGTAGCAATATTGAATTTTGTCCGTTTTCTGTGTAATTTTGTCTCTATTAATTAATAGTTTATAAATTATTAATAAGTATTCGAAAACATTACAACACATATAAAGTCCTATCGTTTATTTTAATAATATATTAAATTGGGTACTATAATACCAAAACTACTTCAAACTAACTCACTTAAATTTTAAGTATTTATTTTGTTTTTGTTTCTTTTCCTTATTGGTACTTTAGTTTTTATTGTGGTATTCCGATATTGTAATCAACAGACTGCCTTAAATGTACTATTATGCAATATTACATGGATCAAAATCGTTGAAAGCAATAATAAATATTGTGAAAAATTAGTACGAATGTTTTAAAATCAATGAAATCTGCAAGCTTGCATTTATGTGATAAGTAATAAAGGTGTCTAATTTCCAGGTGTTTATGAGAGAAAGAGAGGGGAATTTTATTACATTTATGTTTGTGATTTTCTTAGAGGAAACTATTATGTTTCTTCGATTTTAGTATAATAACGAATAGGACTGCAACTTTAGATTGACTATCTAAATATTGCGCCAGTTTCCTAGAAAACCGGTTAAAAATGTCTGTCGATATTAGCAAATAAAAATATACTACAGCTGTTAATGATGCTGTCAAAGTTGCTGCTGTTCATTGCGTACAAATTTAACTAACACTGTAATTAAGATGATAAACAGACAACTTCTAGTATACTTAAAAAACCAGCGGGAAGCTCCTTTTCGATAAATAGATATATTGTTGCATTATTTAACACTCATTTCTAGCGGCGTTTCAGCTTAACCCAATGGTAACTTTACTCATAACAGATTCCTGCAAAGCTGTATTGTTATTATTATTCCGAATTTAAAACGCTTGTAAGTAAAATAATACAACACATAAGTGCTCATTATGAACAATTAATGCAGGATACTCAATTATTCAAACATAAAATGCAAAATTATATTTCGTGCTTAATTACAAACAAATTTTATAACAAAACAATAACATTCAAGTTAAACTTTACTAGTGCGTAATTTTAGAAAATGTTCAACTGTTTATCATAAAAATATCGAAGAAAAATAATTTTTTAACCTTTGTAATTCGAATTTACATAAAAAATGGTATAATCATAATTTATGTATTTTTTAAAAACATGTAGGCGTACTGCGATTAAAAGACATAATTTTTTAGTACTACTTGAAATGATTGTTATAAAACAATAGTACTCTTAGTTCTTGCTAACTAAACAATAGTATGATAATAATAAAACAATTGTACTGTTAATTTTGCTAACTAGATAGTAATAAATATATTGTACTTTTTATTTTGCTAACTAAACAGTGGTATGATAGTAATAAACCTATTGTACTGTTTATTTAGTTAACTAAACAGTAGTATGATAGTAATAAAACAATTGTATTGTTAATTTAGCTAACTAAACAGTAGTGTGATAGTAATAAAACAATTGTATTGTTAATTTAGCTAACTAAACAGTAGTGTGATAGTAATAAAACAATTGTATTGTTAATTTAGCTAACTAAACAGTAGTGTGATAGTAATAAAACAATTGTATTGTTAATTTAGCTAACTAAACAGTAGTGTGATAGTAATAAAACAATTGTATTGTTAATTTAGCTAACTAAACAGTAGTGTGATAGTAATAAAACAATTGTATTGTTAATTTAGCTAACTAAACTGTAGGAAGTGCTAACTCACTCACCGTCGGGACGCGTGGACTGAGGACAACTGATCTGTGAGTTAGGCAGCGCGACGACGCGTCGTGAGGTGGGCAGTAGACAGACAGACAGACAGACAGGTGACCTCGCTTGAGGCCACCCTCTGTTGATACCGTGCTGATACCACTGATAAAGTGCTGATATTTTGTAATTGTCCTCTGATAGTAGTGTAACCATTTTACATACACATAATCATAGCCAAAGTTATTAAAAGATCATGTTTCCTTATTTATTTTAAATGCGCACAATACAGTATTGGTTGCTTACGTCTTCCAGATATTAAAGCAAGTTCAAGTTAATTTGAAATCTAAAATATATATATATATATATATATATATATATATATATATATATATATGTGTGTGTGTGTGTGTGTGTTCAGATTTATAATATGTTTATTGTGTAAATAATACTAGGGCACATACCCCTTTACGTTAAGATAACGATTTCCGATTCACTACTTTCGCTCTTTGCCGTTCATATGCGCTTCATAATTGTTTACATAATAAAAAGCTAGCAGGTAATTTTAATTTTTAAGTGTAACAAATTGAGTCTCTCTTCGTGAACATTTGAAAGAGGAAATTAATGTATATTACATAATTTTTTTCGTATGTTTACGACTCGTTTATGGAACTCAGCTTACGAAGTTACTCAGCAGTTACTCAAGCTTACGAAGTTACTCAGCTAGAAGTCAGAAATACATAAAATGTAGTATATTAATTAAACAAATGGAAATGGAAATTTTATGGTGTGCGTCAGTAGAGAGTTTGACGTTCCTAAAAGTGGTCCAACTCATTTGTTTTCGAATTAAATAAGTTGTATTTTGTCTCGTATAATTTACAATGCCTTCTTCTGAATAAAAAAGAATAGCAAAATGTGTTGCTAAGCGCTAATCCTGAGAACGGCTGGACCAATTCCGACAATTCTTTTGGTAAAATATTCATTGTAATTAGAGAAATGTTTATATGAAATACAGATTAGAACAAATACCTGGAATATTTGGGGATTCAGAAACATTTTAGTATTTATGTTCAAGTTTAACTGACTTTAATAGCAGTTGACACTTTCATCCAAAGTTCGACAAATTGGCTGAAGCATCCGTTTTAATTTTTGTTTTATAAAATATCAGGAAAAGATTTCTTTGTACATTTCCAAAGTTGCTTGCTATGATTTTGGAAACATAATACTTTCTCATTTCCACTAATAACATCACTTTTGAACGCTGATGCTTTTTTAGAGTTTTTTCTGGGTAGTAGTTTTGTTCCAATTTGATGATAATATAAATAGACGTAAATCAAGTAAACGCCTATTTCATAAACTCAACATTAAACTTATTAGGCTATTTAGTGGCTATACAAAGTCCTATTCATAACTACTTGAAATATATATGTACTTATCCATTCATATATATATATATATATATATATATATATAAATGAATGTTTGTGTGTTTGTCCTTTATAGACTCAGAAACTATTGGACCGATCACTATGAAAATTTGTATTTATTTGTATTTTTCCACGTAGAAGGTTGATATGCTATGGCCATTGATGTAACTCACCACCAGGCTGCGCTGCAAAATATACAAGCTATCCAAGCGCCTGCATATTATAAACTGCAATTACGAGACGGTTACGTATATTAAATAGCCAAACACTATTTGAAGGCAAAGCAATACACGGGCAAAGTTTACCAAAAGCGTGCGAAGCCACGGGAAACAGCTATTAATCAATAAAAACAAAACTTAATTTAACATGAGTTTTGAATCTAAATTATTTTTTGTAATCCACCGATCCTCTCTCAAAACCAGTTATTTTAAAGTAGCCAAAATTTTGACTGCTTAAAGGTTAGTGTTATAAAAATATAATTCTGTTTATCATTAAACCTTATACTGTATATTTTTATACTTAAATATCATCACCTCAGACTTGAAATTCCATCTTAGTTCTTAGGGGCTAATTCAGTTTATTGACTATTTGGCCCAGTCGCGATCTTCATGAAATTACACAAAATTATTTACTAACTGTTTGCTGTAACAGATTTAAATAAAATGTAAAAAGAATTTAGTATACAGTGCTAGATCAGTAGCGTAATGCAGATAGAAAATAAATAGTTAATATAAAAAACTGCGCCAGTGACGAATTAAAACAATCAATCCATTTTAAGTACTATTTAAAGACTTTTATGAAACCTTAATGACAAAGCTGTAAATATTTTCACATAAAACGCTCCAAACTGGTGGTTTACTTGATGTTGTGATATGGTATTTTAACAGTGGCTATGGTAAACCAGAGAAATTAACACTGACATTCCTCAACGATCTATTTATTTCCAGACTACAGTCTGAAAAAACAAGATTTCTATAACGCAAAACCTTATAAACGATTATTTCAGAATGTTGCATGAATTTAATGAGGATTTCCTCTTATACCGGAATAAATATGTAGGAATTCCTAGGCCATAATAGGCTTCTCAATCATATGTACTTGAATGAATATGTATTTTCTTCATCGGGACAATAAACACTACTATGGTTCCAGAAATATCTTATACCAGAAGTGTATGACAAGGGCCAGAAGTAAATGCTTTTAAACGAAGTATAAATAATAAATAAATAAATGTTTTATTGCGTTAGACAATATAACACTGTATGGCAATCGTCATTATATTTGTTTAAACTAAAAATTTTCCACTCATTCTTACATCTCAATCCCTTTTAGACATACATTGTCAACATTTATTCATTCCCAATCATTCGAATTGTCCCACTCTTTCACCTAATCAGTCTTCCAATTCGGTGGTCTCCCAATGGTGTGCCATGAACTCGTCTGTGCTGTAGAATGCTTTTGGAATCAACGCAGTTTTCAGACGGGTTTTAAATGCTTTGAGCATTGGGGCATTTTTGATTGAATTTGGCAATTTGTTGACGAATTGAACTCCCGCCTGTGAAGGTAAACGTTCATGAACTGCCGTTCTGTGTCTCCCAGTTCGGTAGTTCTCCCTGCCCCTTGTTGCGTAAGAGTGTATGTTACTACCTCTTATGGTTTCGCGTTTTGACATGAAGAAAAGGCATGTCTCTAATACGTAGAGGCAGGGTAGTGTCAACAGTTTCAGATTTTTGAATGCTGGCTTACACGACTCTCTCCTTTGCAGCTTGGCAATGATTTTGACTGCTCTTTTTTGCAGTATGAAGATTCTGGAAACATTTGTTTTTGAGCAACCCCCCCACAAAACCAATCCATAGGAGTGGTGTGGGTAGATTAGTCCATAGTACGCCGTCATCAGCACCTGAGTCGGGCAATACTCGGACAGTCTCCTCAAAACATAAATGCCTGAGGATACCTTGGAACAAACGCTGTCTACATGAAAATCCCATGTCAACCCTTGATCGAGGTGTATTCCAAGGAAATTTGTTGAGTAGACTTCTTCGATCTCAGTATGCTTCGGAGATCGTGTATTTTTATTTTTTTGAACGGGGTAACAAGGCAGACTCAGCTGTGATGTTGGAAATATAATTAATTAATTTGAACCGGAAGTGCTCCTAAACGTGCAACACGCGATATAAGTGAGGTTAAACTCTGATAATCTTAATGGTGATCTTTTAAATAATATCTATCTGATATATATACTTACTTACGTTTGAACAATTTCATAGGACTCCATCATATTAAATTGTGATTTTACTAAGTAGACTAGTATAAAGACTTTGAAACTGACATGCGAAGCCGCGGGTAACAACTTGTTGAATGAGCTGATTTTCAACATCTGTTAGTCGCCTAAGAGAGGGTTTCTCCTGGCCATTTTAAGCCTTCACGTAGATTATTCCTCAGGTCCTTCCTCCCTTTGCAGCCTGTACTGCGTCGTTATTCAATTAAAAGATCCAAGAGCCGCCAAGAGAAACTTCGCCAGAACGCTTACATAAACTGCAAATCCTCATCATGCATTTACATTTCGTTTAAAACATTTTTATAGCAGTGTTTCTAGCAAAAAAAAATGGGTAATGAAGAAATTGGTCTCCTTTTTTACCCTCAAGATCAAATTTGCGTAACGCTTTGTGACTCGCAAAACAGACATTCGGAGTTCAAGTATGTTATCATATTTACTGCATTTTTTATCACAAAACAATAGACAAAGACAACTGTTCGGTTATCTATTGTGGTATTTAGTGAGTATTTAGGCTTTATTATACTCAAATACATAACTTAAACGCTATTATTTGATAAATAATCCTGTAATAGCAATAGATAGCATGAAACCATAACTTCGTGTTCATTTTTTGCGGAAAATAATGTGCCCTACCAGAATACACAACATATCTCGTACTATACCGTACAACGGCACATAATTATTATACTAATCTCGAGCAAATATAAGTAAAGAAGAATCAAGTAGTCTTATTTTACCAGGCGAAGTTAGGGCTAAGATGCTCTCTAACACTCAACCTATGGACTAACGGCTTAAAGGTGACTTCCGAACCACCACCAACGGCCGGGCAGGCGGGCTGCTTGCAAGGACAGGGATCGCTCAGCGGTCACCCATCCAAGCAGCAGCCACGCTCGACGTTGCTTGATTCACTAACGCATACTTGAATTACCAATTTTAAACAAACTTACAGGGTTGGCCTGACAAATTAAACTAATAACCACAATTAAATTATTGTAAGCGAATATGTATGTGGTTATGTATCGCCAGCCACACACGTTTCACAGTTAGCAGTATATAAGTAGCACAACAAACAATTATTAGATTTAAAGCAAAGGTAAAAGTTTCGCCTATCACAGTTATGCAGTATTTTCGGATGAAATCAAGTGGATATCTTCGACTACAACCTAAGCAGCTGGGTAACAATATTGAGATTAAATCAAACTATGAATGCATAAGCCCAAATATTAGATTTAAACAGGCAGATTCAACTTATACAAGTTTCCTGAACATTAAAGATCGTTGGCCAAGTCTCTTTGTCAAATTTTAGTCTGGTTTTGAAAAAGTTTGAAGGCAACAACGTTGAACAGCACAACCTGATTTATATTTGTGATTTTACGGCGGTTTTAAAGTATCTAAAACTAATATTTTATAAACATATTTAGTATCAATTGAAATATCTTACACTGTATATTCCGCTTTTATGTACTTTTAGTACACTCGACTAGAGCGCCATCTCACAGGTTTGCAAAGTTTCAATGTTAATTTTTTAAAGGGCAATTTTATTTAGTTTAAACTTCTGATTACTAAACACATGTGTGTTGCTCAGACAATATAAGTATTCTCGATCCACTAACCAAATTAGAATGAACTTATATCTTTATGATGGTTTAAATTCGTGTAAAATTTAAATTTTTTTTGATGGACAAAAAGAAAACGTTTTTTTGTTAAAACGGTAGGAATATCTCCAGATAAGTTAGATACCTGGGTTAGAATGAGGGGATGTTTAATCCAATCTTTTTACTGAAATTAAATTATGCTATGTCCATATTTATACAGATTATGGTATGTACATTTATTCAAATTATGCTACGTCTTTTATACCAATTATGCCATGTCCATTTTAGAAAATATGCCATGTCGATTTATACAAAGTATGATATGTCTATTCATACGAATTATGATGATGTGTCCATTTATACACATTATGATATGTTCAGTTATACAAATTATGCTATGTCCAGTTATATACATTATGCTATGTTCATTTATACAAGTCATGCTATGACCATTTATACAAATCACTCTATGACCATTTATACAAATCATGCTATATTCATTTATACAAATTTGTTGAACATTAAATATTTTATGGCAGCTATTCTGCATTTTGGAAGAATGTTAATGTGGTTATTAACACGAGTGCGACAGGAGTAGCAAAATATAAAAATAAGGGATAAAAGTGATTGTTGTAAATATAACACAAATATAGTATAACGATCAATATACTTCACCCTGTATTTATTTGAGAGCAGCACTGTACTGTGTATGAATTGTTTCTACTACAATCAACTTCAAAGCGATGATATTGATAATGATTATAATATTGCAGACGTCTCTGAGTAGTAGTCTTTTCATTGGTACTACCAGACCTGGCCACGAGGTCGGGCTGTGAACAATAGTTCCAGTGAGTCTTCTTTGTTTTATATTGTCTGTGGTATCAACTCTGAAAATTAAATTTTTTTATAAATGAATAGGATGGATGGAATATTCGAATAATTGATTTTTTATGATTTGAAAATTATTTTGATAATTTGTAAAACTGATATCGGGTACACATTTCTTGACCCGAAAACCCCAAAAATCAAATCTTGTACAACGTACATACCCGTTTGTAAATAGCTGAAAACCCCATTTCTCCTCCCCACCCCCCCGTTTAACGGCCGCCATATTGGAATGCTCATAAATAGAGAATTCCGGTTTGCGCCAAAATGTTACTTTTTTATTCCCTTTCCAACGATGTTTCACAAGTCAAGAGTTGCAATTTTAATATGGAGTTTTGAGTTTGAGTGACCCCCCCCCCCATAATCATTACATTTTGCACGATCCTGTATATAAAATCAATTTTAAGGCGTCATTAGTGAACAAGCAACATTTGTGTTTCATGAAGGAAGATTTCGATTTTTTATCGTGGTTATTTAAACACAGAAACATAACAATATAAACTAATTAAATGATAATAAGTGAATATTGTACTATATAAAAATAAAACTACAAATATACTTCACTTACACGTAGGACTATATGTTGGATTGGAATGCAATAAACACAGATCACATACAGCTCGTTGCTATGATGTTTACAGTCAAGATTTCTATCAGACTCTCCATCAATCATGAGGCAGAGCGCACTACACCCCCTCCCCCCCTGCACAATCAACAAATATATGATACAGTAACCAGAACACTCACTCACGCTCATTGTAATATATCATGCTGCATTTATTTGAAGATCTACCCTTTCCTACTTATGCATTCTTTCTACCAAATCAACCTCGAAGCGAAGAAGTTGATAATGATTGCGAACGTTTCTAAGTATCGTTGTACTAGGGTCCTTCAATGGTACTACTAGGCCTGGCCACCGAGTAGCGCTGTGCAAATTTGTTCCAAGTAGTCTTCTCTGTTTTATATTATAAGCGGTGCCAATTCTCAAAAGTTTAGTCAAAGTAATAGGAATACAAGTTTCAACCTTATATTACTGTTATTAATGTAGACTGTACTGACTGTAGACTGTAATTGTTCATAATTACTATAAACTAATGATGCACGTTGATACACGTATGTAATTGTAGTGTGAATACGTAAATACTATCCAACTAATGCATTAGTATTTTACACCTAAAGAAGGGATTGTTTTCAGGTCTCAAATATAACAGAGTTTGATCACAAGAAACATATTGTATTCTAATAGGCTTAAAGGGCCCTAGCTGGTTTCAAGTTGATTTAAAAATAACTTGAGTAAAACTGAATTAAAATTAAAATGCTAAAAATCATTGAATTAAATTATATTTAGTCTACGGCGGTGATACGATGATTATGCACGTAATATAAATTGTGGTGTGACTTTCAATGGCGGAAGGCCTCCAATAAAGGCTTCACCCCAGAGCTGATCCCATGTGATTCTAGAGACGGTGAACCCGCCTTTGGTAAGCTAAGATCAGACCAAGGCCGGGCTGCTTAAAAGACAAGGTCTGTCGGCCGCCAGAACCATCAACGCTTCTTGTTGTTGACTAGGTTGTTGTTCGATAGCTGTCATGACAACTAATCAATGCTTTGGTTTTATTCATCTGAAACCCCGATTCTTTGTTTATAGTTTATTACTGGCAACAGATGATAAAATTATAGATATTCCCCATGATAAGGTTGTTATAATAGAAGCACAACGTTTCGAAGACTGTGATCTGACTTCTTCTTCAGGTGTCAAACATGACTGCAAATATGGTGAAAACTCGTCAACCAGGTCTTGAAACCGCCGTGTTTCAAAAGAACACTTATGTTATCTCTTACATTCACGATTTTTATTCACTATTTTAAAACAATTCAGTTTCACGTTTTATGTCATATGAAAACTACGTCCATTCTGTCCTTCACTTTGCTAAATTTGATTTATTTTATGTTGACTACGATAATTTTAAAAATGAATACTTATTCTTTTATATTGAAAGGAAAATCTTTTAATATAAAACATGATACTGCTATGTGTAAGATTGTCAACTGATTCTTTTCTATACTAATCTGAGTAAGTTAAAATCGTTCGAAATAAACTGTAATCAGTAGTGTTCTAGAGTATTTATAAAATGGCTGTTGTTTTTACATAATATTACTGTTAGAGTAATTTGATAAATATATGGACAAAAAGAACATCCCCATTGACCACGACAATGCTTTTAGCCCCAAAAATGTGCCTTCCTGATCGCAAAATTCATTAACTGAAGTTTAAAATTGTGCTGCACCCCCTACTATTGGTCCCGTCAAACTTCCATCTGTTTCTAAACGTTGAATAATTCCATGGTTGGAAAATGTACGGGTCAGATAGGGAAGTAACTGAAAGTATCCATTGTTCTTTTCAGACTTGAACGATAGCTTCTACAAATAAGCAATCCGATCATTGAAAGAATTATATAACCGTAAAAGTATATTGAGGAAAATGTATATTTTGGTCGGTTAAGTGTGATGTTGAGTAAATGTGAGGAAATTATTTACCCTGTTCATCATTTTCAATCCACAAAATGCGGTAACAAAATGTAATTGTTTCATGCTCCTTTGTCTTTATCTTCAACTGAAAAAGCAGAACGGCGACTTTCTCCTAATAGTAAAACACAACAAAGTCGCTTTACACCCTCTGTCTGCAAGTGAACAAATAACAATCCCAGAACACATAAAATACAATCAGGCGCTAGTGGTCTTACTCTCTCTACTTTTCCCTCCTCCCTTCCTTTCAACCCCTTCTCTTCCTATCCTTTTTTAACACCCTCCTCACACCCAAACACTGCCAAAGCTTCACTTATTCCACTGATGTATTTCAGTTTTCCCCCATCATTGAGAGGAGTAGGCTAATGTAAATAAATACAATACTCCAGATACAGACGGTATTATAATTACGTATAGTTATAATATAAAGTACCATATAATATATTTAAAATGTCCTTTCAATATTAAAAGAAAAAAACAATAACATTTGCCCCGGTGAAGGACAAAATGGGTGTAATATATACATATAAAATATAACGTGAACTGAGGTGTTTAAACCAGTGAATCGTAAACGTGATCGTAATAGATAACATGAATGTACATTTACCATCTTTAAGTGTTACAATCAGACAAAAACGACGTTACTCCTGGCTCTTTCAACTTATTAAGGTGTCAAATATTTTACACTCGTAAAACAGTCGGGGGCATTCACCTTGTTGGTGAGTTCATTGCCAGTTTTTGCAGTGTTACTTTTCTGAACGCTGAAACGCGTATTTGATATCTGAAGAAGAGAGGAGATCTCAGTCCCCGAAACGTCACGCTACTTTAATAGCAATTTAGCCATGGAAAATTTCCGTACTTCTGTTATCCGTTTGAATCAGCTGTAAACAAAGAATAGTATTTTTAGATGAGTAAAGCCTGGATTTAGTTGTTATGGTAGCTATCGTATAGTAATCCAGCCAATAACAAGAAGCATGGTTACTCCTGGATCGCCGATAAAACCTTCTCCTTAGAATCACGGCTTAGCTCTGGTCTGGACTAACCGATGGCAGCTTCACTGTCTCTAGAATCAATATGGGACCAGCTCTGGATTAGTGTATTTCCTCCATTAAAAGTCTCACCACAATTTATTTTAAACGATCGAAACCTTCTTCCGACAAATACAAAATTTGGCCTGGTTCATTTCCATCGTATCACCGTCATAGACTACAGATTTTGAATCAATAAGCTTTAGAATTTTATTTTAAATTCCGTTTTATTCAAATGATTTTGAAACCAAATTGAAACTATCTCCTTTTATCAGAATAAAATGTCCCTTATGATTAAATTCCGTTATATTCGATGACTAATCAGTCGCCTTTTTCAAGTGTCAAATATTTACACAAAAAGTTGGTCTGTTAAATGACGATTAATACATTTACATACTTTTTTATCATTATTTTATAGTAATTACGATCAATGCGTTATACATAAATCATACTCACATAGGATTGTATATTGAAACTTCAATTTCGTATTACTTTATTTAAACTCACATTTTTAGTGTTTACACCACTGATAATATAAAACAGAGAAGACTAATCGGAACAAATGTTCACAGCGCGACCCGGTGGCCAGACCTAGTAGTACCATTGAAGAACCCTAGTACAACAATACTCTGAAGTATTCACGATATTATAATCACTATTACATTCTTCGCTTCGAGGTTGATTGTGGTAGAAAGAATGCATAAGTAGGAAAGTGCAGTTACTCAAATAAATGATATATTACAATGAGCGCGAGTGAGTGTTCTGGTTATTGTATCATATATTTGTTGATTGTGCAGGGGGGGAGGGGGTGTAGTGCGCTCTGCCTCATGATTGATGAAGAGTCTGATAGAAATCTTGACTGTAAACATCATAGCAGCGAGCTGTATGTGATCTGTGTTTATCGCATTCCAATCCAACATATAGGTCTAATTCGTGCATGTGAACTATATATTTATAGTTTTATCTATATGTACAGCATAATATTAACTTATTATCATTTAATTATTTTATATTAGGCCGTTTCTGTCTCACGTATGCTTAAATAACAAAACTAACCTTCCATTAAAAGACCGAGTAACTACCAAATGACACTTATTGTCCAATTAATTCGTAAGAATAGAAATAGAATAATTAAATGTCAGTAAACCTAATGAACAGAAAGCATTTGTTTGTCTTATTTTATTACCCAGATATCTCACTTACCAGACGAGAATGCTACAATACGGGACACTATGATTGGCCAATAAATAATAAAAAATTTTGCATTCTGTTCGTATGTAAAGGAGCCATTATATTATATATATATATATATAGTATATATATTATATATATATAATATATATATATTATATATAAAATATATAGAGAGAGAGAGAGAGAGAGAGAGAGAGGGGGAGCGGAGAGAATCAGTATCATGTCCGTATACTCTTCAAACGAATACAACACCAATTTACATTTATCTGCCATTTTTACTAAGATAATTACATACACTTTTAAAAAAAATATTTTTAACGTAGGAACTATTTAATAAAAAATTTTATACACTTGAATATATTTCCAAATAATCACAGGATCTCACAAAATACAATCTTCAACACGTGCCACAATACAAGAAACCTCCATAAAGGTTATTCAAATTTTACTCATGAACTTAATTGTTTGATCAGCTGATATTGCCAACCTTTGCAAAGAAAATATGACGATAAAAAGTGTTTGATAAATGATCACTGTTACTCACAACTTAAACATTAGTTAATATTTTATGCAGATAAGAATATGCATTTTTGTGCGTCTGATTTTTTATTTTTAAAGTAAAGCTAAATTTCAATACCTATTATTAATTTTTTTCCTAATAATTCACATGAATCTTTTCAAGAATTAAATGTTCTACAAATCTGTTTAAGAAAAAAAAAATGACCTTTATTTAACATTTTTGGGAAGTAATCTTACGTTAAACACAAAAATGCGCTATTTCTTTGCCACCATATTCTTGTGTTTTTACGTAAGCGAATCTCTGAAAGTATTGCATTTACAGCTCTGGGACGAATTTTAATAAATTTTGTCAGATATAAAAACATAAAAAAACAATCGTATTTTGTATCTTTGTAACTACCTTTAGAAATTTTTATACGGCTGATTTCACAAGGGTTCTGAAATCCGTGGCGAAATCTCTTTCGCTAGCGTAACTCGCTAACGAAGCGTTTCCGGGCATATGGTTATATGAACTTTTTTACTTGTTTGTAGCTATAGAATTAAGCTCCCGAGAGATTGCCGTTTAGTTTTGAATCACCCTGTATATATATAAATGCGAATGTTTGTTTGTATGTTCCGTTAAAACTCTGGAACCAATGCACGAAACACGTGAAATTTTGTACAGTGATTCTCACGTCGTTTCCTGGAAGTAACTAGGCATACATATAGATTAAATTTGGTCCAATTTAAATAGTTTATTTAATTAATTTTTTAATTATGAATCGTGTTGATGTTAGAGTGTTTTATATTGGATCCGACAGACTGCGCTACGACACATAATACAAAGCGAACTGATACTTAACAGCTGTTAATACTTTCAGCTGAAGTTCATCCAAAGAGGCAGAACATTTGTTTACATTTAAAATTTAGAAAATTTTTATTGTAAAGTGCTTGATCAGTAGTGTAATGCAGGTTGCATAGAAGACGTCATTGCCTAATTTTAAATCAGATTGCACCAATGATCAATTAAAATATATAAAAAATGAATGTTTGTGTGTTTGTCCTTTATAGACTCAGAAACTATTGGATGCCGATCACTATGAAAATTTGTATTTTTCTATGTAGAAGTTTATATGCACAATACCCATTGATGTAACTCACCACCAGGCTGTTAGTACTGCAAGATATCAAAGTTATCAAAGCGCCTGCACATTATAAACTGCAATTACGACACAGTTACGATATTAAATAGCCAGACACTATTTGAAGGCAAAGAAATATACGGGCAAAGCTTAAGAGACGCGTGCGAAGCCGCGGGAAACAGCTAGCGCAATCTAATTTGTACAGGTAGGCTATATTTCTTTATTTCATTACCACTTTGGGATGCTACAACACTAATAGTACACTTCAATAATAATCATTATAGTTTTAGATACTTTAAATCGCAAATTAAAACAACCTTTTTAGAAATAATATAAAGAGAGTTATATAGTTAAGAGAATTATTAAATGTTGAGATAAAAGTGACATTTTGTTAACTGTTGAAATTTAAGAAAATAAAATTCTTTATTCTTTATAATACATCTATTGAATATGAAATTTACCTTCAGTCCACCTACCTCTTAGTGCAGCGTCTTTGAATCAGCCACTGTCGCAGACTTGACTCTTGGAATCTGGGATCATGTCGCCTGAATGAACCAAAAAACATCGGCAACGAAGAAGCTCAAATTGAACTCTTTATATTATTTGGACACCATGATGATTGGACAGTTTAGGTTGTTGCCTTCAAGTGTATTCAAAATGAAACTAAAATTTAACGGAGAGCCCAAAAACTTGTCAAACAGTCGTTAACGTCTTGGAAATGTGTAAAATAAGATATTAATAATATATAAGCCTAGTATTAATAGTTTGACGTAATGCCAATGTTGTTATCAATGTTATCATAATAATTGCTCGCTTTACTAATTATATACTGCTTGACTGTTAAAACTGTGGCTAGCGATCTATAACCACATACATATTAGCTTACTTACCATCGTGGTTATTAGTGGGGATTATTAGTTATCCCTATGGTAACCCTACCATTGTAACACATCAACTAACAAACTCACACAGTATTTGGGAAAGATCTGGTAAATATTAAATCAATGAAACCTTACTTTATTGCCTATATAGAACACGAATAATAAAACTCCTGGGTAAACATAGACAATGACATAATAAGCTAACCAAGTGAGTGCGTTAGTAGAACGCATATTTGCACAAAATATCAATTACGTATTGTTCAATGTTGTAGTCTGTAGTAGATTATTTTGCGGGTCTTGGTACATAATATTATTTTCAGGATAACATGCACCCAAATTTGTGGCTTAATGCTATTTATTGCTAGTACTGTACAGAATTATTTACGTATCATATACTACAAACAGTGGCGTAGCAAAGGGGGGGGGGGTCAGCGGGGATGGGCTGCACCGGGTGTCACCTTTTTTGGGAACACCCGGTCTCTCAACTTTAAGAACAATCTACAAACAACAACAAAATAAATCGCTAGCACAAAAATTTCTTTCGGGGATTCCTCCACTAGCACTAGCTCAGCTCTTTGAAAAATTCGGGGATTCCCGCAAAAGAGCCTGACGCTGTCGTGGGGGATTCTCCGTCCCATACTCGCGATCTTTGACGTTTCAGTTACAACATTTCTCATTTGTTTCGTGAAGTGTGTTGTGTTTGGTTGGCGTGAATTTTCAAACGTGTGTTATTCTATAGTGATAGATAATAAAAAAATATATATTATATCCATGACCTTTATCATATAAAATTTATTGCTTTTTATTTTCGATGGGGTGACACCATCAACTTTCTCTCCGGGTGGCACCCAAGGAAGCTACGCCACTGATTACAAAGTAAGTTTTTTCACTGATTGTGACAAAGCCTAAATACTAACTTGAAATTGTTTATAACACGCAGTATCCTTATTACAACTGTAAGCAAACAGCGATTGGTTTCACAATTTCACTTATCGAGTTTGGTTTCCAATGACGCCACTTTTGAAGTTCATGTGCAAAACCGTAAACTGGGTTGCGCGCATGTTTTGCCGTAAACTTCCAAAACACATTATGAAATCTAAGTCGTCAAAACGTAGGTATCACAATTTAATCCAAATCGAAATCGAAATGAAGAACTTCAAATACTACATTATTTTATCTTATTATCTTTCTTATATCAAAGGAATGATTATGAAGCGATCGCTTCCATTTAACCTTAGTAAAGCACACTATTTCACTGTCTACGTCTATAGCGTTAATCTATCAAATTCAGTGTAGTTGTGCACACTCTACATTTAAAAACTAAACTAATTATTAGAAATCAGTCACAGCAGAACAAAGCTGACAAAATGAAGATTTGTATAAGCAATTACCAAGTGGTTCATGAGGAACTGCATAAGGCATATATGGTAGATCCACGTACAAAGTTCCTTCGAAGAAGGCTGTTTTCTACCACCTCTGAAATTACCAAGGTGACCCTAATCTTCAAAAAGTTATCAGTCGATAACTATCGACCAATCTCAATTTTGTCTGCTCACAGCACAATCTTTGAACAACTGTTTTTATAAGAATAATACATTTTTTGATTGACACAATCTGCTCTCCGAAGACCAGTTTGGTTTTAAGAAGGGCAAGTCGACTACAGATGCGGTAGTGACTCTGGTCGATATGGTTCTTAAAGGTTTGAAGGCTAGGAAGCTCACCTTAGGTGTGTTTCTTATCCACTCTAAATCCTTCAATTGCATAGACTACAGCTTGCTTCTTCAAAATCTGGAACCGAACGGTGTTCGGGGTGTGCCACATATGTAACTCAGTTCTTTCCTATGTTGTCAAACTCAGGTCATCCATCTTTTTGGTCAGATCCTCGATCCAAAAATCTGAGCTATGGTGTCCCTCAGGGATCAATACTCAGTCCTTTTCTCTTCCTGATATACATGCACTATATTGGCTCATCAATACAACACGGGTGACTCGTGAAGTATGCCGATGACACGACTCTCAGCATCAGTGAACATTTAAAATCTGAGCTCGGAATTCAAACCTATCAAGAATTGAATAATTGCTTGTAAAGCTTTAACCAAACCAACCTAAAATAACATTCAACGAAATCAAACTTCATACATTTCTGCCTGAGACCCATGGAAACCATGTGTGGCACAGCACTTATGTTGGAAGATAAAATGTTCGAAGAAGTCTGTTCCACAAAGTTCCTTGGAATTCTCCTTGATCGAGGGCTGACATGGTACTCGCACATGGAAGCAGTCTGCTCAAAATTGTCTTATGCAACCTTTGCCTTGAGAAGTCTATCCGAATACTGCCCAACTCAGGTACCGATCACAGCGTATCGGTTATCACAGCGACTCGTCTATCCCCACCTTTTATATGGAGTAACGCTCTGGGGCGCACGTGCAAATTAAGATTTATGAGATTATTTCGACTCCAAAAAAGGCTGCCAGAATAATGACCAAACTGAAAATAACAGAGTCTTGCAGATATCGACTTTACCTGCCTCTGCATCCTTGAAACTGTGGCATTTTACTTGTCTAATATTGTGCCATAATACGGGGCTGATACATAAACAGTAACTACACCAAAGGCAGGTGTCCATCTGTGCCATAATTCTTGATAGAAAAGTTCTAGAGACTTGAAACTTTATATATAGGTTCCTATTTGTCCAAGGAAAAAGGCAATTCATTTTGATGTCAAAGGACAGTCAATTTGTCTAACCGTCCGTGAGTTAACTCCTGATAGAAAAGTTCTAGAGCGTTGAAACTTGTTACGTATGGTCCTCTTGAGGCAAGAAAGAACTGTATTGCTTTTGGGGTCAAAGGACAGTCCATCTGTCTGTCCGTCTGAGAGTTAGCTCTTGATAGAAAAGTTCTAGAGGGTTGAAACTTCGTACGTAGGGTCCTCTTGAGCCAAGAAAGAACTGTATTGCGTTTGGGGTCAAAAGGACAAAGGACAGTCCATCTGTCTATCCGTCTGAGAGTTAACTCTTGATAGAAAAATTCTAGAGGGTTGAAACTTGGTACGAAGGGTCTTCTTGAGCCAAGAAGAACTGTATTGCTTTGGGGGCAACAGGACAAAGGGCTGTCCGTCCGTCTTGTTGTCCGAAAGTACAATAACTATTTCGTTACGTTCCGTCCAGTCATTCGATACTTTACTGTATCGATTTACGTAGGCTACATCGATAGTCTAATCCGGAAAATTATACTAAGTCCAAATCTGTTTTGCAAACATTCGGCTCAAAAGTTTGTTTTCATTTCATCGACCACATACGTACTCTTTGGTCTACACAGGATCGGTGTTCGCAAAATCTCAATTATTTCACAAAAGTTAGGTAGAAATTTAATTACCATTCACCCTTTTGTTGTTATTTCAATTCACACTTTTTGCGTAGTGGGTATTTGAATTATTATTTGTTTCAGTATGAAATCCTCTATAACGATCCTGCGTAGTTGTATTACTGGCCTATTGACACAGCTCTCTGGTTCCTATACCGGACAAATAATTCGACGTTATTCAAGTTGGTGGCCAGGACCAATAGGTGTAATCAGTGTCTCAGTTGCCGTCGCCGGGGTAATAGTTGGGTGGAGTTGGTGTTGGTGGTGATTGTGTTGGAGAGGGGGTTAATATTCACCACTCGTTGAAAGGACCAGCAAATGAACGGTATTTATAAAACCCAAGTCGTGACTTCTGAAACATTTTCAAACTTGTTTTACACTAAGCATTACTAAACATTCATTTACTACATACGGTCTAAAGTATTGTTTTAAACATTACTATTGTACTACTGAGTGAAACGCAAGTCTTATTTTTAACCTAAACACTGACGTAAGGCAATAAACATTGCCTCGTAAACTGATGTAACGGAAGAATGTTTCTTTTTGGAGGTTGTGATGTGTTATCACTAATTAGCTGAGCGTTAGCGAAGGCTATTACTCGAGGGCAGGAATATTTAATTTCTATTTGTTTGTTTATCTGCCTGTGTGTCTGTTTTTTGCTGGAGGTCTCAAGAACAAATGATCTATGGAGATGTTGGATGTAACTTCATTTATAGAGGGTGTAAATTAAGTCCTGATGATACGCCTGGATATATTCCAAACGGATTGCGATATCGATGTAAAAAACTTCAACATACATAATTAAAATATTTTTTGGCACTTTTAAAGGATAAAAATACTTCCCCCCTTTTTCAAGGAGGATCATTTGAAATTTTCAAATTTTAATCCTTATCTTGTGACATATCGTTTGAAAGGTCAATTCAAAAGAAAAACAATAACATGAACAAAACTTCTCTACGGCGATTCTATCAAAAAGTTATGGGCAAACAACCCCTTACATCTAAGGGTGTAAATTAAGTCCTGATACGACTAGGTATATTCCAACGGATTAAGATATAAAATATAAAACCGTCACTATACCTATTAAATTTTTTTGAGGGTAACAAAAACGTTACACCTCTTTTCAATAGGAATAGAAGGGTTAAATTTAAATTAAAAAATTGTAACCCATATCTTGTGACATATTAAATTTCTAATCTGGTGGAAACAAAATGACACAAAGAATACAACTGTACGTCGTTTCTAGCAAAAGTGATGGACAAATAACACAAAAAATAATAATCTGTTGGGACAAAGCCAATGTCTTGGGCATATCAACACAATGCATGCGTGATACCTTTTAGTAAGACTTTGAGGGGCCCATCTTATCCCTTTACGTAGTATGTAATAATACGTAGTAATGTTTCTGGTGTGCATATTTTTGGTAAGAGGTGTCCTTTTTCTAGATGGCATTACAATGTAAGGGATTATTTGCCCTTAACTTTTGCTAGGATCGTCATAGAGACGTTTTGTTCATGTCATTGGGTTTATTTTGAATATACCTTTCAAATGATATGTCACAAGATAGGGATTGCAATTTGAACATTTCAAGTGACCCTATCCCCCCTTTTTTAAATGGGGGAAATATTTTTATCATTCATAAAGTCCAAACTTGTATGTGTTTGCAACTACATATAATATTTTATGACAATAAATTAGCAATATCTTTGCTATTTTATCAACCATTTAAATCAAACTCGTGGTTGGCGAGACCTCAAGTTAGCATTCAATTTATTTTTAATAAAAATTCAATTTTAGCCCTGGTTTATTTTTTCCAGACCATTTTGAGTATTGTAGTGACTAAAGCTCTTCCTCTTAGCGTATCACTATATTTTACATTCTACGAGTATATACAGCTTCACAAACAACATTTTCATAAAGAGATTTTTCAACTAATTTCTTTTTTCTAGCTGTATCAGAAATGTTTAGAAAATCTAGATTAGCTGAGATTATTATTTGTCCTTTCATGGTTTGAATGGCATTAATATTAAATAATATAAGAATATTTATTTTCTCTTTCTCCCAAAAATATATTTTTTCAAACAATCAGAATAGAAACATAGTGTATATACACTCATTAATATAAAAAATATTATTGTTTAAAGAAATCAAAATTGTGAATTTAGATACATAAAGAAAATTCTAATTTCAAAACCTTTTTAAAGAGAGCTTTGAAGAAAATGTGTGCTATTTCTTCAACCATTTAGTTCTGAAATAAAATCCAAACGTCTTAAAATCCAATAAGAGTTTTGCAATATTTATAGTATGTCTCCTAAAAAACCTTTTTTTACAATTATAAAGTTGGGCTTAAAATATGAAAGCATTAAACGTAACATCCTCACTAGTTAATTATGTAAGTTGTATCTGAATTATAAAAGTGTCCAACAAACCTGCTAAAATTATTATATATGTCTTAATTTCAAAGTGTCCGCCAAATTAAAATTCATAAAATTTAAACTTTCTAAAAATTATTTTAAATAAATGCTTTTCATGATATCTCTTGATACAAATTTTAAATAACTCGTCAAGCCAGTTTCTAAAATAATTTTCACAGACGTAATTTTTTAGTA
Source organism: Homalodisca vitripennis (assembly GCF_021130785.1). Lineage (NCBI taxonomy): Eukaryota > Metazoa > Arthropoda > Insecta > Hemiptera > Cicadellidae > Homalodisca > Homalodisca vitripennis. Next base: position 112,388,208 of record NC_060214.1, read on the forward strand.
AAACTCCTTTTAAAACTGTCCTATGACATAATTTAGACACAATTTACTGTATGTATTTATGTACTCATGCACACGACACTACTAGTCATAGTTTTAATTCGACGATCATTTTGTTGTCTTCAAGGAACTCCGAAAAAAACATTCCTAGCAGAAAAGAAGCTGTTTTGCGCGGAGAAGTTATGGTTCCCCTTTGCTTTTTACGTGGATACAGTAAAATTGTGCGTTACTACAAAATTAGCAATGCATTCAGAGTAGACAAGACCTGGCGAAATTCCTTGTTTGCAGAAGGTTGCGCAGACGTAGGATGTAAATCTTGATCTGCATGGCCGTGGCAATGATAGTGACAGAGTGGCAGTGGCGTCTGCACCTGATGTTCTTGAACAGCTGCTTTCGAACTCTTAAAGGACGTCTGCTTCTTAGACTGGCGGCAGAGGTGCAATAAGGAATATTGCACTGCACTAGTTAACATTTCCGGAATTAACAATTGGAGGGTTGCAGCCAAGCCGCAAAGACAAAACAATCAAGATCATCTTATTATGATTTAGATTCTTTTATTACTATCGTTTCAATAGTTTAGTTTTTATTTGTTTTGTCCGTTCAAAAAAAGTAAGACAGAAAAGGGACGGAAATAACTGGATTACTAACTGTGTCTCGAACCAAACTAAACTATCTTCACTCTATTTTTATAACCTCACAAAATGAAAATTTCAACACCAACTCATTGGAGAATATACTAGGTGTGACAAAAAGGTTGGGCTGGCTATGCATTTTCAGATTTTATGTGTGATTCTAAGCTAAAGATGAAGAATAATAGTTTCCAATTTCCGCTTCGTTTGGCCGCTAGCCGCCATTTTGTAGTTTTTACTAATATATATATATATATCTCTAAAAACTAGTTTTTTACTATTTTTAGAGGTAATAATTTGTTAGTAAAAACTACAAAATGGCGACTAGCGGCTAAACGAAGTGGAAATTAGAAAACACTTTTTCGTTATTTTTAGCTTAGAATCACACACAAAATTTTAAAATATATAACCAGCCCAACATTTATGTTACACCCTGTATAGTAAAGGGCATCCGAGGTGCCAAAACATTTTAAAACTCTGAAAATGTATCAAAAGTGACCTGAAAGTCATAAATAATTTGTAAAAATCAAATGGCTGAAAAATATCACTAAAAATCGATCTAAATGTTCCGATTAAATGATCCACTAGAAACAGCAGACAAATTCAAGGAATTTTGGTTCAAGGAATTTGTCTCCAATGTAGCTGTGACTCAGTCGGATGTGAAAGTATCTCGCCCTCGTCCTATCAATATATGCCTTTAAAATTACTCGAGTCTTATCTTTGTGACCGAGAGCAGTTTGTGCAGATTTCGGACGCCGTGCCCTCAAAAGCAAAGATCACTTATGGAGTCCCGCAGGGATCCATCCTTGATCCAATTCTCTTTTTATTTACGTAAATGGTCTGAAGCAATCAATCCAGAAAGGTGGTTCAGAAATGCGGATGATACGACTCTCTGCGTCCAAGGCCAGTTCAGGACTTTCAAACAACCACACTTTCTGAACTGAATTCCTACATAAATTTTTTTCTGACATCAACCTTAAAACAAACGAATCAAAATAAAATTGCATAAAATTTTCATTGAGTAATCAAGATTCTGAAACAAAACCTTTAGTGTTTGTGGATGATGTTCCTCCTAGTTCAGGATTTGACCTGGGACAATCACGTAGACCATGCCTGTGTAAAATAGGCATCAGATATTTTTGCTCTTCGTAACTCAGCACAGTATTGCTCCATCGGAGTATTGAAGACGGCCTATTGTTGCCTAATCTATCCTCATCTGAGATATGGAATTAGACTCTTGGGTAGCTCTGCAAAACACAAGTTGGAATGGGTTTTCGGACTCAAAAAAATTGCCATGAGAGTGAGTTTGGGTATAACCGCCAGGAAGTCGTGCAGAGATGCTTTTAGTAAGCTGCAATTACTGATTTTGCCCTGTCTATAATCAAGGTGATCCTTTACTATAGATCAAGATGCGCTTTGGTTCGAAGCGGGGGTGTTCACCATCCTGGAACGAGAGGCAGGGACAACTTCGAGTCCAACAACACAGAACAAGCAGACTTTTCAAGTTGGTGTCATACCTACTAATCAATAGTCTCTCCGAAAGTTTGAAACAACGAAATAAAAAAATAAAAGTTCAGTTGAAAATAATGCTGGTGTCAAAAGCAATTTACTCTGTTGGCGAGTTTATGATGAATCGCTGGGACTATTAAGAACCCAAACAGTCACAAAATCGTATTACCAAATCTGTAAACTGAACGAGGGAAATATGAATGATGTCTGGTACGTTTGAGCGGGTCATTGTTAGCGAGAATGGTTAAGTTAGATTTATGACGATTGTGATACGGTTTTATATTGTCATTTCACAAAAAACGACATTATTATTTATTGAGATCTTTAGCCAAATACTGCCAAATTCAGATGTTGATTGATGAAGGGATGTTATGGTCTAATACCGCTACATCTTACCTACGCCGTGGTTTTGTGGGGTGCCTGCGCAAACAATCGATTTCGGTGAGTTTTCAAGCTTCAAAAGAAAGCGATTCGAATAATTGCTAACATCAGTAACAGAGAGCCTTGACGATCAGCGTCCCAAAAGTTGGAACTGTCCGTTTTGCCATTCATCTGCCAAGTCTATTCATTTTGGAGACAGTTTCATTCTGCTTATCTAAATGTGCCCTAACAAGGGGCGAGACGTGCACGGTTATGATACAAGAGGCAGAGACATCTACCGAACTGAGAGACGCAGAACGAAAGTAGTATATGAACACTTGCCTCTGCAGCTAAGTGTTTCCACACAGGTTGCCAGATTTCATTAAAAATGCCCCTACGCCCAAGGCTTTAAAAACTCGTTTCAAACGTTTTTAGCGTCAAATGCGTTCTATAAGGTCGTCGAATTTTCAGCATTTAATTGAAAAACTTACTCGAGTTGACAGGAAAAAAATTGGCGAAAGTAATCTTATGATAAATGTATGAAAATGTTTGTGTGAATGTGACATTACGAAATGAATGCCGAAATTCTAATACAATCATGACTTTTCATGTATATTGTTAACGGCAATAAATATAGAGTTTGAATTATATCTTTTAACTATGCGTTCTTGAAATCAAAATACGACAGTGTCAAGATTAATTAATACAATTATATAACTGTTGTATTAATGTATCAAACGCAGGCAGTGCTGTGGAAAAGAGGGTCCAGGAGGTCCAACCCCCCCCCCTTACTCACGCTACTAAACACTAGAGAAATTGTAAAAACTAATTATATTTAATTTGTTTGAAAATCTGTTGCACATAACGCGATAGGTTATGAATTTTGTATGGCTCTGTTTTTTTACTATTCTGTGTTATTATTAATTTATTAACTATAAAGTCGAAGGTGATATAAGAATGTTCTAATTTCTTTTCGATTTGTATAAACATAAGATTTTAAACCTAATCAAAACATACAATAATTAACAACAGTTACAATTAAACTGTTTGGACTTAATTGTTTGGAGGCTTCAAAGCATTTCTGTTGTCAATATAGTATAGTTTTCGTAAAAGAATTATTAAATATTAATTTTAAAATAATTTACAGGTTACAATTTTAAAATGAAATTTAAATATTACCGGATAAACATATAGTTTTGAATTGTACGAGTATATTAATAGTCGTATAAGTGGGCTTAAACCTAGGTATTCTCGTGCACTGGATTTTTAAACGTTTCTATGTACCTTTTTAGATTTTTTTTTTATTACTGCCTCTTCTGAAGTGCTTATCATGTCCGTGACGAACTCGGTTATCCTCTACGGTTGCGAGATATGGGCGGATGCCTTGCGGCAGAAGTGTTACAGGAAGAAGGCTGTGGCGGTGCAGAGGAGAGGAGCTCTCCGGATTTCATTTGCCTATCGTACCGTTTCGGAGCCGGCCGTCCTGGTGATTGCAGGGGTAATTCCCATCGATCTTCTTGCTCTTGAGCGGAAGCGTGTATACGATGGGAATGGCACTGTCAGCCGTGCTACTGCCCGTTCGCACACAATGGATGAGAGGCAAACTCGATGGGAGACGGAGAGTCGAGGACGTTGGTCTTTTAGGCTCATAGGTGATCTGAGGGGATGGACCGAAAGAGAGCATGAAGAGGTAGACTTCTACCTTACCCAGCTTCTCACTGGGCACGGTTGTTTCGGCTTCTACCTTAAGAGAATGGGGAAGATCCCGAGTCCGGAATGCCAGTACGGGGATTCGGATGCGGACGATGCCTTGCACACCTTCTTCAAATGTAGAAGGTGGGAAACGGGAGAGAAGGGAGCTGGAGGCAGCTATTGGGCGTGTTTCGCCGGAGACTCTTATAGAAGAGATGTTGTCCAGTCCCGAATCGTGGAGCGCTGTCGCTGCGTTCTGCAAGAGGGTGCTAAGGCAAAAAAAGAAGGAGCAGCTATAAAGCACCAGAATAGCTCATGCTGGTGGATTTTAGAATGAAGTAATGCCCATTGGGCGAACGATGGCACCCTCTTGAAGTAGTTGCAGAGATGCGTTCCCGAGGGGGTTTCCAATGCCTGGACCGGTAGGTTTTTAGTGGGTGAGAGTCCCACACACCAGGGCGAACACCTGTCCCTGACGGTGCATAATGCATTTTCCTATCGTAAAAGAAAAAAAATTATATCCGTATAAACAGTACTACTAAGTTTTCTCTTAGGCTGGAGGATGACCAGGCTATCGGATGAACTGATGATCCTAGAGTAATTAATCTACGTAAAACTGATTTTTTTTACCTCACAAATAAAAACACATTTAAAATTAACATCATTTCCATACAGTAGAGTCAAATTAACCTTATATTGAAATTAAATTAAATATGCCTTTATTTAAGAGGCTGATTTAGAGCTATTTAGCCCTCTCTACCGCTTAACCTCATCTTGTATGAATTAAACATCAACATTTTAAATTATATGATTAAATTGTAGGCACTGTTATCAGTGAAAAGTAATTTACAAAATGTAAACTACGTTTTATGTTTGAAGCCTGAATATTTTTGTTTCCTAAAGTTACAAATATTACATTTTATAATAATAATGTGTTAAAGAGTAATCTTTTTTCTGATTATAAAGCTTAAATAAAATAATAAATTTGAGTAAACTGCCAGTGATGTGATGGAAAGAGGATTTTCCAATGATTATTCATTTAATTCTATTATTGTCATATTGGCTGGTTTTGTAGCCAGTATTTCAAAATTCATAAAAATGCCTACACATATTATATTATTACCAAAAGTGTTTCAGTCTTCACGTATTATTCAGATTAAGCCCAACATTATAAGGATCATCAATTCGTCTCAAAATACGTTTGCAATTTTGAATTTAATACCATTTAAAATTTCATGAATGAACGACATAATCTGTTTTGTTTAGTAAAGTTGTACTAAGTTTGTTATAAAAATGTTCTGGAGCAAGCGGTAAATCTCTATGATTTTCATAGAAGTTTTCAGGATATTCTAGACCAACTTCGAGAATATACTCATAATCTTCATCTCCCGAAATTTCTAAAATTGTGCCTTTCCAGTCTGCAGTTGTATACATTTTCGGATATACCCACTTTATTTTGTTGTCTGGTAATTTTTGAGATAATACCCAGCCATACAGATTATTCGCAGCGACATAAAGTAGATATAATTTTCGAGTTTTGTGTCGTCAAAATCGTTTAAATATTTATTATTTGCTTTAACATACCTCTTAATGCTTTGAGAAATACCTCCATGGATACAGTTTTCTATCATCAAATACATGTTGTGATCGTGTATCAATTGTAGTTCGATTTTTGTTAGTTTTAGCATCGCATCCCAAGCAAGAGTTTCAACAGTCAGATCGTGAACTGGATCGAGTTTATAGGAATTCAAGCAAATTAATTCTAAAAACGTACCTGCAAGTAATAGAACATCTTGAATATTTTACAAATCTGAGTAATTTCCTAGATGTTTCTCTTTTAATTTGTTTCAAACACTTGAATAATGCTGGTAATTTTTCCCAGAAACATTCTCATCTGTTAAAATGGAGTAAAAATCTTGAATTTTAACTCTTCTGTATGATCGAGTTTTTCAATATTATCCATAAATTCATAAGGAATACGTCTTTATCAGAGACAATTCTAAACATTTCTTCACCATCATTTGGCCGTTTTTCTAGTATTTTATGCAAACCACTTTGTATGAAATTATTTGTTTGTTTACAATCTTATTTTTTGCAAGTTTTTCAATTGATGCGGCCGTGAATTTGAATGTATCTACAAGCGAAACTTTTTGAATTTCATGGTTTGTCACCATCAAACTCATACATATAACCAGAATTTTTTTAGCTATGTATATAGATAATTTATTGAGCTCTTCAAACAATTATGCTGGTACATTTGGTAAATCTTCCTCTTTATTCTCCATTTAACATATAGGTTTGTACATGCGATTCGTACCATTCGAAACCAAATATAGAGTAATACCTTGGTTAACGAATTTTTAGGACTATTTTTGCAACTCGAAATTTTCTCTTATATGCTTTCAAAATTCATATAAATTACGTACGGATGAGGAAAATTTTTTTGTAATTGATCAATTTTGTTGTCTGGCCTGGAAATGGCATATATTTGTTTGCAAACCTCATGATTTTTACAAATTTCCAAATGATCTGTTAAATTTCCAGATTTATAGTCTGCTACGTAGCAAATTTCTATGTCCGTGTTAAAATAATTGAGAGAAAACAAGCCTACATAAGTCAGTTATCAACTCACAGTGAGATGTTTCTTCTTGTTTAACATACAATATATCAACATTTAATTCTCCACCATATAGGCCTATATCTGAAATTTGCAATGGAAGAATATTGAATATTTCATCATAACTATTGATGATTATGGCGTTTTCGGATATCTGTATTTTGGATCAAAAATTCGTTTTTAAAACAATTTACATCTTTGAACGATACTTATAGCCAAACTAGCAGTTACCCGCGGCTTCGCACGCAATTTTCTGTTGAAAAACTGGACATTATATCTATGTACCTACTATTTTTGTATGACATAAATAAACAGTCTAGAGATAATTGATAGTCACTCAAAGCTATTCCAATCTCCTGATCCAATTTAGATTTAAGTTTAAAGAACAGAGGTTTGGGATCCTTCCATGATAACTTATTGAAGTTCTTCGATGGCTTCAGTAACAATAAGAGTTAGCCTTTTCATCCCAATGACGAAAGTGTATCGTACAACTAAAAAGTTGCTGCGGTCAATATGGGTCTGTTCTGGTCGTTTAAATTCACCCCCGGTCTAATCTATTTACAGTTCCACAATTATTGATTTATGCTGTTGCACTAACCAAAACAATGGTCTCATATGTTGGTTTCGTAATCTAACTTAGGTTAAATTTTGATGATTAAGTGATTTTTTTATTTTTACCGACCACTAAATATGTATTAGGGGTATATGCTTCAAGTATTAGGATGTTATCTCCATTTGCTTTTCAATAACTACAGTAAAAAGGCCATACACAACGTTAAAGGAACTAACCAGATTAGATTACGTTATGTGCAAACATTCACAGCTTTATACATGTACAGTAAGGTAGTTGTCATAACAGCGTATAAATAGCATTTCTATTGTATTAGATGGATTATTGATCATTGGCGCAATCTAAATTTAAAATTAAATAACTTCGTATTTGCAATCGGCATTACACTACTGATTAAGCACTTTGCAATAATTCAATATTAACTAAAATTTAAATGTAAACACATGTTTCTGCCTCTTTGATGAACTTCAGCTGAAAGTGTTAACACCTGTTAAGTATCAGTTCAATTGAGGAGCCTAGAAGCCAAAGGAGTACAAGTGACTGAATGTTGATATGGAGAAAAGAAGTTTGAAGTTTAATTCGCTCTTAAAATTATAAGTAATTGTTTCATACATATGAAACACTTCTTGAAAATTACATAGAAGTGTTACATAAGCTGTAGAATAAGTTTTACAACTTGTTTTGACGTGACAACGTCTTAAATTAGGTTGCGGCTCGGAGTCACTCATGAAAAAGTGTAACGCCCGGTAACGTTACGATGCCCGTCCAGTGGGTCCGCCGCACAGGATCCGCACGGGATAAAGCAGATAACTATGTTTATTCGTGAAAATGTGGAGTGCTTAGATTCGTCATTTACAACAACTACAACAATAAAGGTAAATAATTGTACACTGATATTTCATTATCGTAAACTATGATTGATTGATTAATTGTTAGATTGACACAAAAGTTGAGAAACTGAGTTTATAGGTTATGTCATACTATTGACAAATGTTGATAGTGTTAAGTAAATTATTAGTTTAAATCACTCTGCAATCAATCGTAATTCGGTCGATTGAGAAGAAACAGCGCGTATTGCTAGTCAAACATTTAAAATAACAAATTATAACCTCTAACCTGTCATAACAGTGCGACCAAACAAACGAACTAAACCGACCAATCACCACGCGCGGAGTTAGAATTTAACTGTGTTTAGCAAGAATTTCAAATTCCAATTTTAGTAAATGTTTTATTCAACTTATATATATATGTTTTATACCATTTACAATAACAAATTTTAATTATTTTCAAATTATGTACAATGTTTTAGTAAACAAAATATATTTCTATAGTTAAAATTTGTGCAATTCTTATTTTCATTCAATTCCTTGTTCCTATTGTGCAATTTAATAATATTCATATCAATAAATATTCTACCGAGAAAAAGACGTGTCACGTCACGTAAAATCTTCGCCCGTAAAACCAACTTTACAGGCAACCATAATTTTTTTTTGCCCTTATTTTACAATACTTGATTAAGTAACAAGAGTGATCACTTATACCTCTTGGCTTCCAAAAAAGTACCAGATATTGGCTGAGCCCTTTGGTTATGGTTTGTCTATGAACATTTGGATTGAGTAAAAGAACAACTGTGTTGAAAATGATGTATTTTAATAGAAAAATCATTATCAAAAGAATTACAAAATTGTGCAAATCAGTTTGATACTACCATTCCTGAAGCACAGACTAATCTTCTGACTCGCTATCAAAAATGTTTCTGGCTCTTCATCACCTAGGGGAACAGTAGCATCCTTGTTAACTTCTACAGGAACATTGTTAGGCCCATTAATGTATTGTAAGGTGTTGAAGAAGTCATGGTAGATAGGGGGAACGTATGGCAGAAGTGATTGTAAATTGTCAAATTTGAGTTTCTTGATTTTTGGCATATCTCCTGTCGCTGCCAATAACGGGAGTTCGTTGAGAGGTCGACCAGCTCTTGAAAACTTCATGTTCAGCTCGTGAAAATTAGGAATGTTGATGCTTTCTTTGTAAAACAATCTGTATGGATGTGCTTTCTCAAAATGCATACACTGCATTTTACTTATACCTGGCACATTTTTCCTGAAGTAAGGTTCTAGTGAATGTAAAGACACAATGTCATCATTCTCCATTTGCGTCACCATAAACTTCCTACTAGATTTCACTATAATATCGGCCCACATACTTGGTACGTAGACCTGCTGATGGTTTCTGTTCTTTGCTTTTTCGATAATCCCGAAATCCTGGTCACATTCCATGAATGAATGTCCCACTACCAGAAATCTGTGATCAACCGTATCAATTTGTGTCTTTTGGACTACATAATGCCAAAACTTTACAATATAATGACTTTTGTTTTGGCCACCACAGTTGTACAGAATTAGGCGCTTTAAACGGTTGGTGACAGCGTCTTGATATATTTCCAAAGGCAGGAAGCAATTTCTTTACAATCACGATTTCCTGTATGTAACTTTCCCCGATGGTACTGTATTCTCAAAGTTACCTACTATTCTAGAATAATATCGGTAAACTTTGAATTAAAAGATATGACAATAACAATGTCGACAAGCTTGTACAACATTCAACAACAAACTACTTTGGTGACAGTCAGTTGGAAGCCAAGGGGTTACAAGTGGCACTTGTACCCCTTGGCTTCTCAGGAAAACAGCTAATATTCGAGGTAGTCCTTATACCATCCGCTAGAAAGCAGCACTGTACAGTGATGCACTTGTATCCCTTTGCCACTACGATATTTAACTCCATAACAACTAGTTAGTGTACTTGACTCCATTTAAAAAAATTGCACTTGTAAGGGGTACAAGGGCTTCTAGACTCCTCAATTTATATTACGTGTCGTAGCGCAATCTGCCGGATCCAATATAAAACACTCCAATATCATAACATTCGAATGTAAACAAACTAATTTTTCAATTTGAATTCGACTTTATTTGGTGAAATGAATGTGTTATGGGTGGTAAAAAACCACTCTAAGTGTTAATTCAGACCAAAAGCTATATTTATTTCAAATTTCAGCACAATCCGTATAGCAGTTTCAGCGTGATTCGAGGACAAACCTCCAAACATCTAAACATACAAACATCCAAAGTTTTCAATATTACTTATGTAAAATTGAAATATTACCTTACGTGCATCGATTGATTATATCGATGGGTTATCCAAAAATTCAAACTTTCGCATTTATAACATTACTGAGATCCAGAAAATATGTCGTCAGTTACGTATTGTTTTACTCGTTCATAGTTTCTTTTTGGTTTTTCAATAGCGCACCTGAATAAGTAAATAAAGCAAAAATCATCTTTATTTTTGATGTTTACACAAGCTTTTTATCTTTGATTTCCTTTGGTAAATCAATGTATGATCCGGTATTTAAAATCTCGTGTTTATTGAGGCTCAAAATGAGTTTTTTGTAGCGTTTTCATGTCCAACCAGAACATTTAATTATATCATTTATTTGTTCTAAATGTGAAAATTTGTTGAATTGTTTAGTGATAAAACCATCAATGCTGTATATTTAATCGAATTGTATTGTAAAATACATTGGGCAAGCTTGTTGTTCGCCATTCACTAACATTTTTTTCATTCTAAAGAGAGATAGCGTTTATTATTTTTTACATTTTCTAAGAATTTTTCGACCACATTTTTGATCTCGGGTCGCATTACAGATAGGTATTTGTGAACAGATAAATTATCGTTTGTTTTGTTAAAATTAACTGTCTAAACATTGATGATAAAACTTGAACATCAATAATATTTTCTGCAAGTTATTCTTTTAGTTCGATAATTTCGGGTCTCGTTTTATCAGTAGTTTTAGATAATTGACAAGCAGTTGACTCAATTTGTTCATCATTATATAGGTTCAGACTTTTCTTATTTCCTTTAATTCATAATGTTTCATTTTTATTCAGTCCATTTTCGTAAAGTATTCAGCTCACAAATTCTCTGTTTTTATTTTTATGGTCCTTTGAATAACAATTATTTTTGATTTACTGTCATCACCTCCCAAAGTGTACCAGAATCGGCATATTATTATCTAATGCTGTTTTATTATATAGTACTCTTGAAGTATTTCATTTACTGACTGTTTCAAACCAAAGGCAGTAGTCACGTTAGACGTCCTTACGAATCAATCATATGTTGTTATTGAATCACTATTGTTCTTGTTCATTCGTTTATTGTGACGACTTGTGCCTTTCTGTTGTGAGGAGAAGCTGTCAACGTAACTTTGGTGTCAGCATTGAGTGTATTTTCATCTAAACGTAAGTTTTATTGCATTTACATAAAATTAAACTATTTTCTGGTACCAGATATCTAAGTTTTCTAATATCCTTAGCTCACATCCTATTTAAGGGCACAGAAACTAAATTCACAACTTGCAACAGGTAGAATCTACCTCAAGGTTTTAGCAATTAAAATGTATTATGATGTAAACATGACTCATTGTAAAGCTTAAGACTGAAGAATAAATTTGCGTCTACTATTATGTTACTATAAAAATTCAGTCAACTTCAAGGAATTTTTTTACATTGTGAAATAATGTGTAGTCTACTAAATAAACAAATTCATGCAAATGTTTAATATAGGCTACATGCTTTTAGATCCTTTGCTTTCTAAAATGGTGTAGTGAAGATTGGACTAAGCTATATTGTCCAAACTTATTTCAATAAAGATATTTTCATTTCAAGATGTAGGTTATGGTACCTACCTTCTAGGTATTTTTTGCTAAGCCTAGTGTTAACTTGTTTCAACTTCTGTCCTCCTAAATGAGTTTAATTCATCGTATATTTTTACATCAGACTAGGCCTACATATATAGAATTTGATGCAAATCATTCATATAATCAGAGCTAGGGTAGACTTTAATAAACGGCCTACGCTTGTTATTCAATTGCTATTATCGAATGGTTCGATTATTTTTATCCAAAGGGTTAATTCGATATTATAATTTATTTAACTTAGCATATGATTTCAACTTATTATTTATAGTTATTTTAATGTAAACAATAAACAGCAATAAGTAATAAATATTTTGAGACTGAAAATGGCAATGAATATGAGGTAGGTCTGTAAATATATTAGATATTTTTCACAGGTGATGAGATTTGTTTAAGTAACTTAACATGTGGGTTTAGCTCCTGGTAACGGGTAGGGTACAATAAGCGGACCTGGTTTTTTATATCGAAGAATGTAACCATCGATACCTAATATTCGCATCTTAAATCCTAGACTATCAATCGATATAAAAGTATCTATAGTCCTCAATAACAATCATATGTTTTAAAATAAAATATGAATTTAATATTTACAGTGGTCAAACAAATTATTAATAACCAAAATTAGGAAAACTGAAGACTGCCATATTTGCTCCTCTCACAGTTATAGGCCTATTTGTTTCTTTCCCACAAATTTCACATAATAGGTTTTTCGGTATGAGTCCAACATGTTGAAGCCATGAAAAACATGTTTTATCATCTTTCAAAGCAATGTCGTGTAGTTTTCTAAAATTGACTGCCATTTTTAATAATCAAATGTTACTTATGTAAAATTTGAAATATTACCTTACGTGCCATCGATATTAATTATATCGATGGTTATGATTAATTAATATCGTTTGCCAATTTCAATATAAAAAACCGGGTCGGCTTATCGTACCCTACCCCCTGGTAACAACACATGGGGAGAATTCTTTCCTCCATTTCACACAAGCAGTTACTAATTTATGTCAAGCTGAGAAAGTTATTAATATTGTAAGGTTTCTCTGATATCTAAGTCTAGGCCATAGTTGGTTTTGTTGTTTTGTAAAGTTAGTGTTAAATTTATGTTTTTAAAATTGTAATTAAATAAGAGAGATTCTTCTCGTTACTGTAATTTTTTATAACTATTATTGTGTATGATTTTTACATAGCCTATCAAAGTTGAATAATATATTGAATTGTTCGATAATAGCAATTGAATTACGAGTGTAGGCCACTTATTAAAGTCTCCCCCAGAGCTATTCATAGTCTTAAAATAAATTTAGTTACTATAGAAGGACCTAAGAAAGTCAGTCCAAATTATTGAACAGCAAAGCATAAGGCTGTCATTGTGTTTTTTCATATTACATTTAATTCACTTATATATATATATATATAGTTTGATTATTATAACAACTCTTTCACTGTCGCCTCCTAATTTTGACAACTTTCTTACACTGCCACCCATTTTAGTGACTTTAAAATAAATATAATCTTTTAACCAATCACAAAAAACCATGGAAATTACATTGATTTTAAAGCTGAGTTCTTTCTTTTTCTACACAAATACTCATGCATAAATATTTTCAAATAGAAAATCTTGTTTTAAAGTTAAAAAGTAATGTTTTTTGTAAAAAATATAAAGTTGGCCAAAAACATCACCATGCACTTGTCTATAACATAAATATACTAGCAGTTGCCCGTGGCTTCGCACGCAATTTCCCGTTGAAAACAGTACACTATATTCACGTATTCTTTTTCTATCACATTCTAAACATTGCTGAGATAATTGATAGTCGTTCCTTCGTGAGCCTTTTGGGCGCATTATGAAGGTATGTACCATATTTTCTGTCTCTATCTTTCGTGGTTTTTGCTAGGTGTTGATAAGTTATTCAGAACAGTTAATTTATATGGATGAATCTCGATAAACTAATTAGGTTATAAAGAATCAAATTCGGTCGGTTAAAATTAATTTTCTGTCTAAGATATTTCCAGTATTATTGAGGAGTGTGCCTTCAAGAAAATGTAACAACGAAAACCAATTTAGATCATAAAGCGCCTTCTTTCAGCTCTTTTCATTTACCTTCGATCTAACCAAATTCGATTACCTCATGTGCAAACATTCACGGATTTGTATATACAATGAGGTTGTTTTCATAATAGCGTTTAATAGTATTTTCATTGCAATAGATAGTTTATTGATCATTGGTGCAATCTAAATTTAAAATTAGGCAATGACGTCTTCTATGCAACCTGCATTACACTACTGATCAAGCACTTTACAATAACAATTTTCTAAATTTTAAATGTAAACCAATGTTTCTGCCTCTTTGATGAACTTCAGCTGAAAGTATTAACAGCTGTTAAGTATCAGTTCGCTTTGTATTACGTATCGTAGCGCAGTCTGTCAGATCCAATATAAAACACTCCAACATCAACAACAATTTATAATTAAAAAATTAATTAAATAAACTATTTAAATTGGACCAAATTGTGAATCTGTGCCATTCTCAAATCCCCTTCAATACACACGAACACAAGAAATATATATATATATATATAAAGATTTCTCATTATCATTTGAAGGGTCAGGGGGAAAAAGGGGAATGTCAATTTTTCACGTTTTTCAGGAATTGAGATTTACTGTCTAAATCTAATGCTACGCCCACAGATACGTTCATATTTTCTTAGTTTTTTAATGTGATTTGCTCTAATGTTTGCTACTACTATTAATATAACTCCCTAGTCATAAAAATATCTTTTATATTTATATAAAATAAAAATAGTACGTTAACTCTTGTTTTTAGGAGGAAAAAAGGAGGAATGTCAAATAAATTATTCTATTTTTTTTTTTTTTTTCCTTTGGGATATTGGGGTGGATTTCATAGATCCTCACACGTCAACCTGAGCTTATTGTGTGCCCCTTTGATGTTAGAGGGGTAAGCCTATCTTCGTGCCCTTAATTAGGCTAAGAAGCTTTTCCCCGATACTAGCATCTGGTTCGTCGCCTGGTTGTTTATCACCGAAAAGAGCCCTTCTCCTTGCTCCCAGTCTCTCACAGTCCAGTATTATGTGTTTTGCAGTCTCTTCAGACTTATTGCAGAGTCTACACTCCGAGTCCTCATTTCGTAAACCTAGAGTGTTTAGGTGTTTCCTGAAGTGGCCGTGTCCAGTGATCAAGGCAATCACTTGCTTAACCCGATCCCTGCCCAGCCCCATCAGCCATCTGGTGAATCCGGAGCTAGAATCGGCAAGCAGTCTTTTGCCGAGTGCTTGTCCTTGGTGACTCTGCCACCGCAAGCGGTGTGTCTTCCTGGACCATTTGTTTATACTTTGGTAAGCGGCTGACTTGCTTATACCACAACTCAGTTCTAGACCGGTGTATGGCATGCTTGCTCCGCTTTTGGCAAGCCTGTCGGCGCATTCGTTGCCACCTATGCCTGTGTGGCCCGGTACCCAACCAAGACACACACAGTTGCGTGATCCAAGCTTGCAGAGAGTGTTAAAGCACTCCCACACAAGCCTGAATGAAATGCTGTTGGAGTCAAGAGCTTTAAGAGCTGCCTGACTGTCTGACATTATACAGATGTTCATTCCCTGGTACCTTCTGGTGAGGCCTAGGTTGGCACAGGCTAGGATACCATAGATTTCGGCTTGAAATATGGAGCAGTTCCGACCCAAACTGCCGCTAACTAATAGAATAGTTTATTGTAAAAAAACTAAAATAACTTTAAAAAATAGTCTCAAGTAGCAAAAAGGAACCTTATATTATTGTTACAGCTACAGTTTTTCTTTTTTTTTCCTTTTTCCCCTCGTTCCATTTTCGGTAGGCGACCAAATAACTCGACTTTTTACTCTTGATTCCCGTTTCCTTACATAAAACATGTTAGCTTTCTTTGAATGCACTTTGTTATCTGTGTTCAATTTCTTTAACTTTTTCTCCCACTCCAACTTTTCAGGACTATCATCAGAGCAGTGTTTTAGCCCACTATGAATAGCACGTACTTCTGCTGAGTACAGGTCACATGAACCTAACATTACCTTCTTCATCATTATTTACTGATTGATTTTCTTCCATCAATATCACTAATAACTCACCCAAACGTCAAACAACTCCCAAACAGCACAATAACATAACCTTAATACAGCTGACTCACAATATTGAACAGTGGTACCAGCTGTTGCTGTGCTGGATATTTTGACATTCCCCCTTTTTTCCTCTTGCCCTGTATTTTCAAATGCCTGTATCTCATTGACTATCCCCATTATATCCTATTAAGCAGAATACTAAAAACCACCTTCCTTTCATCATTATGGCAGTATAGTACATTAAAAAAATTGAAAAATTGACATTCCCCCTTTTTCCCTCTGACCCTTCATTTGATGTATTCAGTATTTTCATTACTGTCACTATAGCTATAATAGGGGGGGGGGGCTAACCCACTTGTTCCATGGCCATTATCAAAATCTTCACCAGGAGCTGATAATAAACAATAAACTGTAAAATTCTGTAATAACCCAATTATTTATAAAATACAAGAATAAAAGTTTTTATAACTATTATTCTGATATTTGTTTTTTGAGTAAAAAAAATGTCAAAGTCCATCGGCAGTAAAATCAATATCTTTATCTGTATCATCTTGGAATAAATCATCACTTTCACTGTCATTTGAAAATCTGAGTAACTCTTCTAGCACTTGATTGTCTTCAATACTGTCACGAGTCATTGTGTTTCTCACAAAACAATCGTTGTAAACTAAAGTAATAGCAAGCAAAACAATAATATGCAGACAATGAATGAGCAGAACAACAACAAACGCCGCCATAACGCGAAGAGGAGTTCATAAATAAACCTCTTTCCGATATTCCAGATGGCTGTCAACAACATGTCATAGATTATAATCCGTAGAGTAAGAAATAAAAAAATGAAAATAGCGAATTTATTTTTTTATTCCCTTTAAAATGAGGGGTCACATGATAGGGGTTTGTATTTCAAATTTTTAGTTGCCCCCCTTTACTCAATTGTAAATTTATCATAGCATCTGTTGAAATAAACGTAGATACCTCTAGTTTGCATTATTGGATTTCTTTTTTTATTCCCTTTAAAATGAGGGGTCACATGATAGGGGTTTGTGTTTGAAAATTTTTAGTTGCCCCCCTTTACCCCCCTTTAGAAAAGGGGGGGGAAATTTTCAACAACTTGAAAAATTAAAAAATATGTTATAATAGGTAGGGTCAAGGTTTCACTTAGATATCTTGGTCCGTTTTAAATTATATCCAGGTGTGCCAGGACATAAAACTCACTCTGTAAATTAGCAATGGAAATATTACTACACTATGCAATGTTATTATGCGATGAAAGTAGGTTTAGATTAGGTTATCGTAAATATATTACTAGTATTACCAAAGTTAAACATAACCTTTACAAGCGCTTACGTGATCTGAGCTTGAATTTGGGTACTATCTCAAGGGACGTTTTTCCTTTTAAATTAATAAATACTCCACTAAAGACGCAACTGATACAAAACAAACCCTTCGACGTGTGTGGACAGAAGTTTTGTTTCAGTTGTAAACTAATTGCAGACGCAACTGGTTTCCAACTTTAGTTGCAGGACAGTCGCTCTGTGCGCGCTGGGCCTTAGAGTACAGATCAAAGGTTGAGTTGTAGTTAGGCCACAAGTAAACAGCTATGTTTACGTGGCAAACTGGTGGATACGATGTTTAGAGAGGCTAATGACAATGAAGGTGGCTGTGACTGAATATTTATGCATTACATAGACCATCTGAATCCTTTTTCTGGATTCAAAGAGCCGCCAGGTGTCTTGTTACTCTACCTGGTTAAAACTCCACAGACAACACAGCTGGGACATGATTACAAAATTGACCAAAACTCCAAGCAAACTATTCAAACAAGTTGGAAAATATTCTAAACAAACCTTTAACCCATTGTGGATCACTGACGAGCTGCACTCGTTACGAAGCGGCCGGGCCTAACGGCACGATGACGAGCTCATGTCGCAAAAGCGGTCTGATACTGACTACAGCATAATCTGAAACCAGACCGATTATTTTAGTAGGTGATGTAAATTTTGACAGGTTATCTCCAAATACAGATACTATTTTATTTGAAGAATAACACTCCCACTCCCTGCAACCAGAATAACTAACACATCCCAGACATCCATTGACTGTATCTGCACGAACATACCAGATAATAAAATAGACTGGTCCATCATCAATTCTGGGCTATCCGATCACACTGGTCAATTATCTGGGATGCTACAGGTCAGAAAAGTCAGGGAAAAAAAACAGGACTGGAAATCAGGGAAAAGTCAGGGAATCCGGTCTCAAGTCAGGGAAAAGTCAGGGAATTTCGACGTTGGTCAGGGAAAAATATAAAATCCCTTTACACAAATAAACTTACTGCCGCCGCGCCAAGTCAAAGCCTGTAGACGATTAATTGCCCATTAATTCCACCCATTAATTGCCAAAAACCCTGGGGATTGCATCGAAAAAAGTCAGGGAAAAATGAAAAAATTTGGTCTGGAAATCAGGGAAAAGTCAGGAAATTTCATTATTGGACTCCTGTAGCAACCCTGATTATGTACCATAGAATTTTTTTAACAAAAACAAGACACAAGTAACCCTGACAAGAAGAAATTTTAACAAAACTAATCTTGACTGCTTAAAACAGAACTAGACACAGTAAACTGGGGCAGTGTGCATAATGCCAAAGATGCTGAAGAGGCATTCACAGCCTTCAACTTAATTCTAAGAAGAGCACTAGATCATTCATGTCCAAACAAGCCAACAAGGTCAAGAGCGAAATCAAAATTAAAGGCTTTCTATGACAATGATGCAATGAAACTCAAAAATGATTACTTGACATCTCTTAATGTTTATGAAATTACAGGCGGTAGTAAAGACAAAGAGATAATGGTTGCCAAAAAAAAGGCATATGATCTAAAATTAAGAACTCTTAAGCATGAAAACACATCACCAAGTCGGATAATAAGTCAAAGGCAGTATGGGAAATTATAAACTCAGAAAAGCAAAATAAACAGATGGATAATTGCCTAATGCGCATAGAAATACACAATAAAATCGATGAAGACCCTTTCAAAATTTCCTGAATCAATTCTTTTCTAAAATTGCAGAAAAACGCTAGAAGAAAACCGTAAAAAGCTCCAAAACCTAACCTTTCCCTCTGAGCACACAATACAAAGTTTTAACCACCCTCATATGGAATTCACACCAACAAACCAAAAGGAAGTTCTAAAAACCATGCAGTCCCTAAAGTCAAAATTATCCTGTGGAGTAGATGAAATCCCACCAAAGCCTTTCAAATCCTTTAGCCTTGTCTAATTTCCTTCTGCACTGAAGCTTTCAAAAATCTACCCTAAACACAAAATGGAGGCACAACAAAACCGGTAAATTTTCGACCGATCGCACTTATCTCCACTTTTTCAAAGATAATTGAAAAAAACAGCCCTTTCAAGAATGCTTAAGCATCTAGAACAATACAATCTTATTACCAGAATCCAACATGAATTCCTAAAAGGACGATCTACCATCACAGCAATAAATAGCCTAGTCGAATTTGTGACTGACCAACTTGAGAATCACAAACACGTCTCAGCAATTCTGTTGGACTATAGTAAGGCTTTAGATTGCCTAGGGCATACTTATCCTTCAGAAACTGTCACAAATGGGAATCAAAGGAAAGGCTGGAGATTGGGTAGAAATCTACCTTGAAAGGCGTAGGCAGATGGTTGAGGTCAAAAAATCAATTAATGGGCGAGTTCAAGTTTATAAATCTGAACCACTACCAATAGTACGAGGAGGTACTGGGACCATTTACATTTGTATTGTTTACAAATGAATTCCCACAGCTGTTTACAACTGAGAATGTAGAACCCGTACTCTATGCAGATAACACAACCCTGATTTGTAGCAATGACTCAGCCCAAGAACTCTACTCAAGCATTTTAAACTCAACAAATAAAGCACTTAAATACTGCCTGAATAATGACTCAGCTATAAAATCGCTAAAAACAACACAAATAAATTTCAGTAGAAGACGAGATAACTGTCCAGAAATTCCTGACATTTGAGTTAAAAATCACACAAAATTGTTGGGAATTACTATTGACTCTAACCTATCTTGGACGAATCACACTGACATCTTAACAAAAAAACTCTACACTGGAATATTTGCAGTACGTCGGATGAAATGGATAGGTGGCATAGACGTAGCAATAACAGCCTACTATGCGTTGGTTGAATCGCACATTAGGTATGGCCTGACAGCTTGGGGTGGGACATCTGAGGCAAATCTCACCAAAGTTCTTGTTCTGCAGAAAAAAGCGATTAGGGCGCTTGCAGACCTTAACCCAAAAGACAGTTGCAGAGAGGCTTACAAGTCACTCGGAATTTTAACTGTTGTCGCTCTTTACAACCACGCAGTAATCATTTACACAGAAGAAGCAGACTTTCCAAGAGGCAGGGATTTTCATTTGTACAGAACCCGAAGAGTTACTGACTATCATCTACCTACTCATCATACAACTCAATACACCAAGAAACCCTCCTACATGGGACGTAAACTGTTCAACACGCCGCCACCAACACTGAAAGACCTAGAAGGGACAGAACTCAAGACTCAACTAAAAAAATGGTGTCATAATATGAGCTGATTGAAATGGAAAACTTAACGATCGTCTGAACTTGATCGATATTTATTAGAGATTTTTATTGCAATAGTTTATAAACAATATATTGTATTTAATTATTTTGTTTTTAAGAATATAGATGGAGATATTTTAATAAACCGGAATCCAGTTCAACGTAGATATGAAGTGAGTATACAATAGCGAGCGATACGATGTGGCGCACCATTGCTGTTCGTTCGGCCGCTGACCGTAAATTAATTTGTGCCCGCGCGACAAAACAATACGATCCGCAATGGATTAAGAACTAAAATTAATAAGTGCAACACAAAATTGTGATTGAAACAAAACTTTGTTATATTTGCAATACTTTCCAGAAATGCTTTCTAAAGACTAATGTAAGGAGTAAATATTAAATTTATATCTTCAAGTATGTGTTTTAAATAAATATTTAGTGTTACATTACTTATGTTGTACAAAACCAATACTTTTACATGCCATGTTTAATAATATATAACTTCCTCTACACTCAAAACTCCAGTGATATATACTTTTAATGGGTTATGGTGACAGAAATGAGTTACAAGTTCTTTTGTAGAACCATCTCACTTTTTTTAATCAGCTATTTCTAGTTTTATACTAACTCTTATCTATAAAAAAAATTATTAATTAGAAACGAATTAAAAACTGCAATTGTGATACTGTTTTACTATTCTTAAGGTTTTATTGTTCTCTTTCCAGTGATGTATACTTCTAATTGGTTATACTGTGACAGAAATGAGTCATGAGCTCTTTTGTAAAACCGTCTATGATTTTTTGTTTTAATCTGCTATTAGAACTAATTTTATCTCTAAAGAAAATTATCATATAAAAACAAATAAAAAACATTTAAGAAATTCTGAGTAAAACAGTCAAATTTAAAAGTAATTGAATAAAAAATACATTTGAGATAGAAAACCGCAAAAGTATATTGGTCTATACTTTCACGAATAGTAAAAAAACTAACAATATTTCATGAAATTTAAAAATTTGAATCTAAATAACAAAACACTGTCAAAGTGTTTTATTCATAATTGCCATTCACACTTTGGCTAACTAGCAGCACATAATCTAATGTGGCAGACTGCACAGTCAGCTGTTGTTTGCTCAACATATTAATACAAAATTTAGTTAGTCCACTTATGAGATTGGTGATTTTTTGTGAATAGAAATAATATATCACTACAATTTTGTGCCTATGAATGTTAAATTATATTACATAATAGATAATAAATGAAGTTAGTTTGAACTGTACTGATGTTAAAGGATGCAGACCTGCCGGTTCAAAGTGCGGGACAGGACCGACGACTGGAAGTGTTGTTTCTGCTGCCATGTCCGCACCGGCACCATCTTCTTCGGAATCTGGCACCTGGTGAGTTGAACCCAGTACTACAGTCCAGTCTCTGCTTAATACCGCTTTATAAGGTGGTATTTAAACTATCCTTAGTAGTTGCTAGACAAACTCAGTCCAGTCTCTCCGTAATACCGTTTTATAAGGTGGTATTTAAACTATCCTTAGTAGTTGCTAGACAAACTCAGTCCAGTCTCTCCGTAATACCGCTTTATAAGGTGATATTTAAACTATCCTTAGTAGTTGCTAGACAAACTCAGTCCAGTCTCTGCTTAATACCGCTTTATAAGGTGGTATTTAAACTATCCTTAGTAGTTGCTAGACAAACTCAGTCCAGTCTCTCCGTAATACCGCTTTATAAGGTGGTATTTAAACTATCCTTAGTAGTTGCTAGACAAACTCAGTCCAGTCTCTCCGTAATACCGCTTTATAAGGTGATGTTTAAACTATCCTTAGTAGTTGCTAGATAAATTCAGTCCAGTCTCTGCTTAATACCGCTTTATAAGGTGATATTTAAACTATCCTTAGTAGTTGCTAGATAAACTCAGTCCAGTCTCTCCGTAATACCGCTTTATAAGGTGATATTTAAACTATCCTTAGTAGTTGCTAGACAAACTCAGTCCAGTCTTTCCGTAATACCGCTTTATAAGGTGGTATTTAAACTACCCATAGTAGTTGCTAGACAAACTCAGTCCAGTCTCTCCGTAATACCGCTTTATAAGGTGATGTTTAAACTATCCTTAGTAGTTGCTAGATAAATTCAGTCCAGTCTCTGCTTAATACCGCTTTATAAGGTGGTATTTAAACTACCCATATTAGTTGCTAGACAAACTCAGTCCAGTCTCTCTGTAATAACCACTTTATAAGGTGGTATTTAAACTACCCTTAGTAGTTGCTAGACAAATAACTAATTCATGATTCTTCAGAATGAAAGTAAGGAAATAAAATATGTACATCATGTTGATGGTGGTTTGTACTTCCTAATTGAATGAACAAAAGTCTACAACTACAAGATATAATTACAAAATTTATAATAGTATGTTTACACTGTGTTTATTTAAAAATCATTTTATTAATAACAACATTTTAGATTAAATATATTCAGATATATATGAGTGGCACTGCTGCTTTTAGTTGCGTAATAAAATATATTACATTTATATGATCATAATCTGAAAGAGTCAGGTAGTTTTTTTTTATTTAGTGCAGAAATAGAGTAATCAATTAACTTTTTAGAACCTCCTCACACAATGGATCTTGCATTCTAGTTTGTTAAGTTAATTGTATGTTAAATACCCCAAGCTGCTTGACCTACATTTGTGCTGCACGTGACATTATATTTCTACTGACTACGCTAGTAAAATAATAATACACAATTATTAGAACCTGAAGATTGTGATTACAACATGAAATCTTACCTTATTGGATGGCTATATTAGGAATAGCTATAAAACATCAGTATTAACATCTTCAAACGGCTTTGATGACGTAAATGTCTTCACAGAACACATTTATTTTACTAAAAATGACATATTTGAAGAAAAAGTGACTTTGAATATACTATAAAATGAAGTATTTCAACATATAATACTTTATGTGTTGAAATACTTCATTTTCTCTCCTCAAGGTCACCCTCATTGGACTTGAAATCTACCTGTGAACATTGTTTGTTATATGTTTAATTATTAATTAAGTTAGTAGTAGTAAATATGTTTCCACATATACTGCAAACCATCCTTTTTAAGTATTGGATTTTTTATAGCATTCCATTAAATAAATTAAAGAATGCTGTTTGTTTGTTTTTTTTTTTTTTTTTTTTTTTTTTTGTGCCTGTGGATCTATAATGAAATTAGATTTAATTCTTAAATTCGTGTAGTTTTGATTTGTCTGAGTTTGAACTAAACACCTAACACGGTTACATAAAAATGAGCGTAAAACTTAAAATAAATTTTCTCTACTTATTTTCATCGTTTCTAATATTATTAAATGATAAGAATACCTTTAAACATCAAAACTAGAAAACCATATTGTTGGCTCTGAAACTCTCGATTTTCTTTTAATATTCTCTTTATTTATGATTTTATTTTTCCTAACTAAATTTTAGTTGGTAAAATCTTCAATCAAAATACCTTAAGGGGTTTTTGTAAATCTTTAACACTTAATGGTAAAAATCAATTTTATCGAAAATTGATACTATTGTCCAATATTTCTAGTGTAATACACTATGTCAAATTAATACTGATAAATAACATATTTTATGTCATTGTAGTGCACATTAATTTAAAGTATTTATAAAAAGGACTATTATTTATTTTTATTGGTTTAATAGCTTTAAATGGGCTGTCATTATGAAACGTTTCTTCAATAGTTTAAATAGTTACATACTAATTTAACATCATCCCTGTATTTATTTTCAATAAAAGTAGGTAATTATTTTGAGATGCCAGTCTTTCTCATTCATCAGCCAAGGCTCTGAAAGAGAGAAAGTAAAGTACTGTTGATAAGTAGAGTGTTGCAATAATGCGGAAACTGGATATGACCACACAATGTACGACCTTGACTTGTTATCTGTCTTCCAGCCTTATCTGGGCACTGGTGTGGTGTGGTTTGTGTCAACACTCAACTGCTAGTCTACATTGTACTGTCACGCTTTCAGTATTGATTTGTACAAATGATAAACATTATGATGAACTTAAAATATTTACACTGAACGCCATGCTGTCTCTTCATGGACATGACTAAACAACAGAAAATTGTGCAAATTTTATTTTGTTCAAGATCTATTAATTTCTACTGTAGTTAAGATGACTTTAGTGTTAGTTTCTAAAGACTATTTGTAGATGGCCGGCTAGCTACAATGAATGAGTCACTATGGTCATTTTGGTTTTCCACAAATTTGAAATTTCATGACTGTTCATGTTAACCCTCTGAGAATCATTTACCAGATCACTCTGAGGTATGCGTAAAGGGACAAGTGATCCAGATGTTATTGCGGGTTTTTTTGTATTACAAAGTAATCTATCATCAAACTCTTTACTTTATTAAACGTACATGCAAAGTACATAGAAAAAGTACAGGTGCGTTTAAAATACATAATTATAAAACTTCACTGGTACTGGATAGAAATAAATACAAAACCCAAAGAATAAAAAACATATGACAAATTTAACTAGGTGTGAATATGGAATTGTCACTAAATATATATTTAGTTCTAAGCTTCCCTTTTGAGGATGGATGGGAACGTTAACCAACTAAAGAGTGAATGGGAAAATGTCTTCTTCAAAAAACCTATTACTAAGGAATGTTAATGACTAAAATAAAAAGGGCTTGCAATACTTTCAACAATCACACAGGGTCACCTTTAAATGTCAGCTGTTTTTTTTATTATTCAATAGATTTGATGATCTTAGGAATTATGCAGAGCTCATGTCTACACAATCAGTTACCAGTCTGAATGGAATCACATGGCTGAAGCAACTTTCACAAAATATTTATATAACGCAAATCTTTCCACTTCAGCTAATCCTCAAATATTATATTTGTTTATTAATATTTTTCTAAGTTTTTTTAATGTTTTTAAATTAAGTAAGTGTGTATCAATGTCATAAACATTTACATCCATTTCACAGTACACCACATGTGTGTGTTATCTGTGTTTCATATTAATTTATATAATTTGAATTTCTTTATTTGTTGCTAGTTTTTAATATTTATTTCTTAAATGCCTTTGGTAAAAGGCCAATTCTGTTTTATTTGAAATTGTGATTTTAATGTTTAAATTTGCATTTTATGTGATCTAGATAGTACATAGGAATAGAAGGGTTTGAGTAAATTTGTTAAATATATTTTTTGTATGTTCAGTTGTCACTCATTTCAGAAGTTGAGCTATATTGTGTTCTTACACAAGTTTTTTGTCACTTAAACAGACAACGAATAGTAGTGGTTAGAAAAAGCCGTTGTGAAAGCGAGAACCAAACTCCAGAAATGTTAGTGATGTCACTGTCAATTAATGTCTCAGTGTTGGCGGGTCACTGTCAATTACTGTGTCTCAGTGTTGGCGGGTCACTGTCAATTACTGTATCAGTGCTGACAGGTCACTGTCAATTACTGTGTCTCAGTGTTGGCAGGTCACTGTCAATGACTGTCTCAGTGTTGGCAGATGTGGGTGAGTATAGGCACCATGACAGCAGACTAAATGATTGTAGAATGTCTCGGAACCGCTTCTAGATAAATATCACACACCTCTTATGATTCATTGACTAAGAAATAGGCTCCTTGTTGAATCAATTTTCTTGTAAAATTATATTGTTATCTTAGTTTTATGCGATGGATCTTAATAGTATTGGAAATAATGTAAAATCACTCAGATATAAGACATAATGAACCAGATCCTTTGTTTGAAGTTTGTTTTCAGCGATGGAAGTATTGTGAAGGAAACAGGATTTTTCCGAACATTTGTCATCGTTCGGATATAAAAAGTAAACAAATCATACCAGAGCGTTGTGACACGCTTAAGTCAGGAATGACAACCACCATGTTGTGTGTCAACTTCACTAACTCTAAAACATGCGCTTAATAAAAATCTAAACACAGTGCTAATTATTGAAACTGAACTACAGAAAAACAGGTCACAATAGGTCTGCATTCTTCAAGCAACCACCTACGACTGATTTTTATCCTAGTTTGTAATTATGTGTTAGGTTAGTTATTTACCTGAAGAAAAGATAGATTGCAGATCTCGAAACATAGTGTTTACTGATTTTTTTGTATCACTGAACAATGGTAAATGCCCGGAAAAATCCTGTTTCCTTCACGAACCAGATCCTCTATAACGCTACACCCTTCACAATGCTCTTGTAGCATGTATCAGCAAGGCTTAGTCCAATAAAGAATTTGAACTTCATTTCAGATGCTGCATGTGCTGGCTTTATCAGTGTTGGCAGTAGTGTTGAGACATCCAGAATTGATGTCATATGACAGAGCTGTGGATTTGAGGTCTGATGTCCCCAAACCCACCCCGCTGTCAGAACTAGACCTCCACCATGACACTGCAGAGATACAGCTTACCCTGGGTCGGGAACAAGACAAACCCATCATCATGCAGAACAACATCGGTGGCCGCGCCATCTACTATCGTAAGTTCTCGTTCATAGTGACTGCTGTTGTCAGTGGTTTATGATCATAATATAACAAAAGCCAATGAAATGGCTTTCAAAACCGCAGTTAACTGATAGTTTAAAACAAGTTTTATAGCTGTATCTCTAATAAATTCTTCGATTTTAATTTTTTTATCTAGTGTTTTTTTAAAAAGAACTGCACAATATATTTACAATTTGTTAGTATAACTTTATTTTCTCCCTAACAAATGATAACCGTAATTTTTCCTGTATAAAATAAAGAAATAAATATGACAATAATTTTGGTGTATCTTGAATTCATTGCTCATGTATACATGAACAATGAATTCAAGATATATAGGCCTATTTACACACACACACACACGCACACGCGCACGCGCGCGCACACACACACACACACACACACACACACACACACACACACAAAACCACAACAAAAATTAATTCCTGATGAACAAATATTTTTTTTTTAATTATATGGTACTAAACTAATTTTTTTTAGTTTTCATTTTACCACACTATACTTTATTATTATTTTTTGTGGTTCAATATAAGTTTAGCGAATGTACCATGTGGTATTTGAGAAGCTACTGAAACAAAGAAGGTCAGATTATTACATGTCCACAGATTCTGGTTGCGACAATTTGATACACTTAACATAAATCATATAAATATGTGACTTTAAAACCGACGAAGCTTCTGTTGCTTTCCAGAGGACATCAACACCTGTGTCATCTTTACCTTCTGCACTTTCATGATTACACTTCTGATGGTATACGGAGCAATCAAGGGCAAACCTGTCTACCTCCTGCCTTTCTTCTGCCTGCAGGTCTTCGACTTCTGTATCTCCAGGTGAGGCTATGAATGAGGTTCTATACCAATTTTGCACATATTTAACATGTACCGAATGGACGAAACACATGTGGTTGGATACCGCTGAGGTCGTAGTAATGAATATTCAATTTGCAAAGTTTACTTATATGTTTAACTGTGTCAAATAAACATATAAGCGCCACTTCTAGATGTTAAATATAAAATAATGTATTCCCACGTTGCTGCCACATAGAGTGATAAGTAACTAAATGATATCATGGGGGTGGGCCTAATGGTTCCAATGTTCTATGGGAATTTTGCATACAAACTTAATAATTATTTAAAACTTCAAAATTGACTTCCCTTCGCGTTGATGTCAACTCACAACCGCGGGCGTCAGCATCTTGGTTCGACATTGCAGCTGTAGTCGGAAAAAGTGAAGATTAGTAGACTAGAAGTTGTACTCATAGTTAAAATCGAACTCAGAGATTTGAAGTTAAAATCATTGACTCAAAGTTAAAACTGCGGATATGGTGCGTGAGGTGTTGCTCAGCAGCTATAAAGTTCACGAGAGAGAAAATTGATACGTGTGCCAATTAGGTTATTAATCCACCAAGAATGTAGTTCCAAGAACATCGGATGTAACTTGTATTTACCAGTAACGAGTAACAGGGTTGTAAAAATATGTATTATATAAAATACAACTAAATAACAGTACATTAGGTATAAATATTTTCTAATTCGTGTGTGTATGATTGAAATTACCATCTCGCTGATATCTTTGTATTAAATATGAAACTGTACTTTATGTGTGAAATCACAAACCATTGTAAATGTAGTTTTAAATATGAAAAATCTATTGTAAAAAATCTTAGTTTAGGTTCACTGTAAGTATTGTTATCTGTCAATCTTATCTTATCTAATATCCTCCTTCTCCACAACAAGGCACACCACAAACACCACAAAGCTACACCCAACTGTTATGACTATGCTGAACTGAGCTCAATAATTATTGTAATTAATATGTATTGTTAATTAGTTAATTAACCAAAATTACTGGAAACAGTGGTTAGTATATTCCATCATTGCCATGTTTGTCAATTTTATTATTTGTGGAATAAGCCTCATTATTTCATAATAAAAATATTTGTAAATTTTGAATGCAAGGTGTAAAAAACTATTTTTATCAGTTTTATATGATGCACTTTTATAGAAAATGTAATTATATACGAGGAAATTTATTTAATTAATTTATATATATATATATATATATACATATAACATAATAATACATATAATATAACATAATTTTCATTTGACATATATTTTGTTAAATGTGACATATAATGAAAACTATTTGTATAATGGTGATAGAAGAAGAATATCAGGGCATGAAACAGACTTGAAATATAATATAATTTGCAACCGTCCAAATTATATTTTTAGATTTTTTCAATTTCAAGAATAATAAAATGAAGTAGATCTTTATGTAAATTCAGGATAGTAAGAGATAAGTTTAGTATAAAAACCTATTATTAACCATTTTTGTTGTATTTTTGAAGAGATTTTAATTCATTACATAAACATGTTATTTCTATAATCTATGCTTTTGTTTGTTTTTCTAAAAAAGATTCGTGATGGAGCCGGGCCCTGGCTACCTCTCTCACACGATAAATATCTCACTTCAAACGTCTACCACATTAAAATATACATCTATATTATATCGGGCATTTTCTTACTGTTTAGGTAGTTTTTCCCGTGGATTGGTAGTTGAAGAAAAATATTTTTGTTGATGTTAACCATGAATATAGAGAAAACACGGTTTTTCGTAAAATATTTAAGCTTTATTTAATTCTCATAATTGAAAAAATAATAACAGTAAAATAAATTCTTGTACAGCATTTGTTGTATGCTTCTTAAAGAGCGACAAACTAATAATTAAGGGTGTAATTAATTATTTTGTAAACGCTTATGAAATCGGTTATTAGTTGTCGTTTTGAGATTTTGAAAATCCTCTGATAGAGTATGCACTGGTTGAGAATACTGATTACGATTCATACTAATTCAATTTTAGACCATCCCATAAATAGAAGATATTTCAAAAGAGTTTTTGGTGTTACAACGGGTGAGCAGTGGCTGCTTCCTGGGCCGGGAGTACAGTCTGTAAGAATAAGAATAAGAATAAGAATAAGAATCATTTATTCCATTGATCTGTTTACAGAAATAGGACAAGTCATTTTAAAATTACATACATTGTTAAAGCTAAAAATTACATTAACACAAAAGTGTTGTAAAAAGTTCACATGAAATTTAAGTAAAGTAGCAATAAATAAAAGTAATTATAGTTAGTTATAAACTAAAACCTAACATTAATATGGCAATTCATGAATTCCTCAATGCTGTAAAAAGGATTTTTCACTAGCCAATCATATAACTTTTTTTTAAATATTTTAAAGGAAACAAGTCTCGCATCATCAGGCAGCTTATTAAAAAAATTTATAAAATTTAATTTAAACGAGCTTTTAGTTTTAGCTAGTCTGTGAGGCAATATATCAATCTTATTCCTTCCCCTAGTGTTGTATTGATGGATCTCCTGTCTTGTATGAAAAAGATTCAAATTAGATTTTGTATACAATAAAACTTGAAAAATATAAAGATTTACTATTGTGGGAATTTGAAATTGTACAAAAAGAGGTTTGCAGTGTTCAAGTGGGTTGGCTCCTCCAATATTACGAACAGCCTTTTTCTGTAGCACAAGAATGTCAATGACATGTGAAGAATGACCCCATACAAGTAGACCATACAATATGTGCGACTGAAAAAGCCCAAAATATGCCAATCTTAAATACTCTGGACTAACAAAACTTTTGAGTTTCCAAAGTAAGTAATTTACTCTAGAGATTTTGTTACAGACAGTATCTATATGAGTTGACCAGTTTAATTTTGAGTCTAAATTAATTCCTAGGAGCTTGACCGATACCAAATTGATTTCCTGTTTGAGGCTTAAAGTAATACACTGTGTTTTATCCAAATTGCATGCTAGCTTATTTGCTGCAAACCAAATAAGCTGTGCAAACCAAATGTGATGTCAGGCGATAATTTTAGTCGAAAGTCATCGTTCCGCAGAGGTTTTTTCTTAGGCATCCTAAATATGTAGTGCCTTTGTCACTGTACAGGATACAGGGCTCTGTCAGTTTAGTTTGCACAGTGGGGGGAGGAGGTGTTTGTAATGTTTTTAGATTTTTAGTTTAGTGTAGTGTTGTCTCGTATTTTCTTAGTGTTGTATAAATGAATAGAGTAAACTATTTAGTTGTCATAGAACAGTTAGAGTCTAGTGTAAGGAAACCAATGAGAGACCACGAAAACTGATGCTGGTCAAAAGGAAATCGGCTGGCCAAGGAGTAACTATAAAAATCCAGTTGAGGGAAAACATCTGTAAAGTATGGGAATACTTTGAAAAGTGAAAAATCAAACTACCCCATTGCTCCTTGTAAGAAATGTTTTACAACAAACTGCAAATGCATTAAGAATTCGTCCTAGTTCTGTGAAACGAATTTCTAAAGAGAAGTTATCTTAAATTGACTCATTTGGATATAAATCATTATTGAATACTCCTGAAAAGAAAATACCCTGTAAAAGCGTGTTGACAGATTTTAACAACGCTATAAGTTGTTATATATAACATTATGATGTAAGAAAAGAGTACACGACACTAAGAGAATGGAAAGTATCTTTAATACGGAGTAAGCTGTTCACAGGCAGTACTTCACAGATAAGTGTAGTAATAAAGAAAATATGTTGAACGTACAAAACGTTTTATGAAAGAAACGTTGTTATGGAAAGATATAGCTGCCAGATGTCGCTTCCTTTGTGAAAGAGCAAAGCTTTTATAATATTGTGTGGCTAAGTGAAATATGGGTAAACAAAGGTGGACCGACAATACTCTGCATGGTACTTGGCAAACTCCTTTTGGAAAAGGTGAAAGGAAGTCTAAGAAAACTGGTGATTACTAAGAGGAAATAGACCTAGACAAATTTTATACTTGGTGTTCAGAATTATTAGTATAACATTTAAGATGCAGTTATTATTGTAGAAATGAACCGTATTATTCAAATAAATAGACAAAGCACCTACAAGCAAAAGCGATAAGACACTTATCTCAGAATGGTTAACCAGAAAGGTCAGATATGAAAAAAGTCGAACTCCTAGAGATCCAAGGTCTAAAAGCATAGTAATATAAAATATCACGTTGATGAACTTTTTAAAGAAAATGGTCACGCAGAGAGTAGGCTGCTACCACATCATTGCCACTTTAACGCAATAGAACTAATACAGGCTCAAATTGAAGGTAATGTTGCAAAAAATAACAAGTACTTCACTATTACTTCCACAAAATTAGTGGAAGAAGCTTTGATAAAGACTACACCTTAATGTTGGAAACAATTATAGACACACCAAGACAATTATTGATAATGCTAGGACCGACGAAGGATTGCTGGAGGAGGCTGTATAGAGACTAGTAATTTGACTGGGAAACAGCAGTTCATCAGAAGAAAGTGACAGAGAAACTGTAAACACTGATAACGAAAATGATAATGCTATGCAGGGCTGTCGGCTGCTTCTCTTTAAGGAGTACTAACTTCCCTTAAATTATCCGTAAGTTAATTTACGCATTTAGGTTTACATTGATGTTTGTTTTTAGAGAAATGAATGAACCATTTTATACCTTTTCTTGAATTAAATATGCCATTATTAACCCTTAGCACGCTGTAGACAGAATAATCCGCGATGTTGTTTGGTCTTATAACGCCAAAGACGAAATAATCCGCTGATCGATAAAAATATATTTTATTACTGTTTTTTAAGTTTATAAGCTCAATATATAAGCCACAATACTAAGTAATGTACTGGCTTGACCAAATAATCCAGTTGCAGCTGTCAGCTGGCCGCAGTAGGTAAACAATAAATTGTTTTGTTGCTGGCAGCTGTTCTCCCACTCCCGTCTGAACACCGATGACGATACTATCTGCCATTACCGACTGTCAGTGGAGCACGCATTGTGCCTTTGGGAAGTGTTCTTGC
Source organism: Homalodisca vitripennis (assembly GCF_021130785.1). NCBI lineage: Eukaryota > Metazoa > Arthropoda > Insecta > Hemiptera > Cicadellidae > Homalodisca > Homalodisca vitripennis. The sequence continues at coordinate 112,421,443 of NC_060214.1, forward strand.
GTTGTCATTCCTTATACAAACAGTTGTAAAAAGTTATTGTTACCATGTTTTAGGTGTTATAATAAAGTTTTTATTGTTTCTTTTCTGTTGTGTAATTATGGCTGCAAGTCTTGTCTCAAGACCCCATGGCTTCATCCCGATTTTTGTTTTGAAGTTTACCGTACAACTGCCTAAATCTATTATTATCAGAACTTATAAAACTAATCAAGATCAGCATATTACACTTTATTTGTTTTCTTATCCTTGTACATAGTTTTCATATTTTTCATCACATGCATTTTTACTCTGTAACCTGAATTTTGAAATATTCCATTATTATGAACAAATGTGATTATTTTAATGCAAGTATTACATTAATGTAAAATTTATTTTTTTGTGTGCGACTATTAGTCATTAGGAATGAATTAAAAAAATAGCTTTAAGGAATTTTCATTTTTATTTTTTCACCTTAAATGAGCGTAATCTAAAAAAAATACTAAATTTATATCAGCGTTCAAAGGGTTAAGAAACATACAAGCATAATTTAAACATCTCTCTGTTTTGGTTTGTGTTAAAATAAAACTGTTAATATTCTATCTTATGTTTGTTTGCAACACACGGGTTAGGTTGGTATGTTTCATTACTACAATAAACCAACCCATAATGTTGCACGGTTCCGGCACAGTGGTAGGCTGGGCCGGGCAGCTTGTCTAGAATTCAGTGATGTGACTGTACCTCACTTGATCTACATCCTTACTTACGACTAGACAATCGGTAATAAATGTTGTGTGATTGATAAACAAATAGAAGTCTAATCAGAATTAATAAATCCCAATCAGCTGTCACATCTAGTATGTATAGTTTCATACAGTACTCGTATTTTAAAAATCTAAAAATTATAGCTAATAACCGATTTGATAAGGGTTTACAAAACAATTAATTATGTCTTTATTATGAACTTATAACTTAATTTTTAGTATGTTGATCTTTAAGAGACATACATACAACAAATGCTGTATAATAATTGTTTTTTACTAACATTATTTGAAAAAGAAAGCTTAAATTTGAAACAGAAAACTGTTTTTTCCTCATACCTTTGGTTATCACAATCCACAAAAAATATTTGCCTTTTGCTCTAATTCATGGGTGAATACTAAAAAAAAACAGTAAAAAATTGTTCTCAATGTAATATAGATGTATATTTTAATGTGGTAGACGTTTCAATTTTATATATATTTCTGTAAAATGTAACTTTAAACAAAATGTAAGTTTTCAGCCGAACAACCAGCAAACCTCTAGAACAAATTCAATACAGTATGCTGATCGATAATTTTTCTGTTGTCAATACATATTTATGGTTATAGTATGTTGATTGTTTCATTTTAATACAAATACATCATCATTTTAGCCCATAATAACGTTAAAAAAATATTGAATATCTTTGTTGTCATCACGATGCTGTCATGAAGGGTGTTTTGGTACTGCTTTGGCCATTACAGAATGGTACCATGATAAGTGGTTAATGGGTTAAATACTCAAAAAGTATAAACTTTTATTTGTTCTCTTAGGACAAGAAGCTTATAAATTGCACTTAGTCCTCTAAGAACCTTAGCGCTGCTTCCAGAGTGACAGGATATTCAGGATGGGTAAGGTTAGGGAGTAGGGGCCGCCTCCTATCGAGATCCATGAGGAAGAATTAGGGCACAAATATCAAAGTCATGACCCCGGAAGAAGGGGAGGCCAGCTCTGAACCAGCCTCTGCAGTCAAAGCAGGCAGGGGCTGGCACACCCTTGTTGAGGTTAGCAAGAACCTCTGAGGTTAGGGAACAAACCCCACCAACTCCAACAGTCATCTCCCACAGTAGACTAGACCTATCAAATTGCCCATGAACCCCAGAATCTCGATATTTGCGGTTAGTGATGTCACTCCTGGACATCCATAAGGTTGCCCAGATTTAAGTGACACATCGGTGTTTTTGCTGTGCCCAGTGTAGGTTCAACTGGAAGGTATAAACCAGCCAGAAGTGAAATAAACGAGCAGAGTCTCTGCTGATACTCGCCAATATTTGCTGATATTTTGCCAATATCATTATGGAGGAATTTGAGCGAAAAGTTTTGGCTTCAGCTCAGTTCAAACCGAAGATTTGGTGGAGCTATGTGGATGATACCTTTGTTATTTTTTTTCTCATGGAGACATTGAATTAAATAATTTTTTGAATGACATTAATAGTACTTCTCCTTCCATCCGCCTCACAATGGAAGTGGAAGTCCAAAACAAGCTTCCCTTTTTGGATGTGTGTGTATTAAGAGATAGGGATGTCCTTAAGACAACTGTTTTTCAAAAGATAACACACACAGGAAAATATTTAAATTATCAATCCAACCATCAAAAATCTGTCAAAGAAGGAGCAGCATACTCGTTTGATAGAGCAAAGAGCTTGTGCTCAGATAAAGATGGATTAAAAGAGGAATTTAAGAAAGTTGAATCGGATCTCAGAAGCAATGGATACCCTCAATTAGTAATAAATAAGTGCAAACGAACCAGAAGAATCATTCCTGAGTCAGATAAACAGAATTGTGATAAATTTGCGTTTATGTCAATCCTTTATGTGCCGGGATTATGGGAGAAAAAATTAGAAGAGTAGGTAGAAAGTACAACATTAGAACGCGTTTAAAACACACAACACTCTTAGACAAAGTCTCGTAAAAACAAAACCAAAAAATGGCACACAATATTCCAAAAACTGTGTTTACAGTATAAAATGTAGTTGCAATAGGGAATACATAGGCGAGACAAAAAGACCACTAAACGTAAGGATAAAAGAGCACAAAGAAAACATGAGAAAGGGTCTCACAGAAAAGTCAAAAATTGCACACCATTGTCTATCCGAAGACCATCATATGAATTGGGATGAAGCCAACATAATACATCGGGAACCACATTTCTTCAAAAGTAAATTAATTGAGGCAACATGCATTAAATTGGCATACCAACCAATCAGTCAACCATCAGTCGAGATTAGGCCGCTTTGGTTGCCAATTCTAAAACATGAACTAAAGAGAAAACCAAAAGTATCAAATGGATCAGATATTTGTAATAAACCAATGCGGAGTCACAATATGGTTTTAAGAAGTTCATCTCGCTTGAACCAATAATAACGAAAGGGCCCATTCCTGTCCCCCTTGCTTTTTATTTTTGCCATCTTGTTTTTGTCTGCCGTGACGATTACTATTGGCTAGTCCCTCTGGTCAGTCGTAGGTGGTTAGTAGACGAGTGAAGACGTATTGTGACCTGTATTCCGTAGTAGTTCAGTTTTAATGATTAGTGTTGTGTGTAGTGTTATACTAAGTGCATGTTTATAGAGTTAGTGAAGTTGATAAATAACATGGTAGTTGTGATGCCTGACAGGCGTGCCACAACGCTTTGGTAAGATTTGTTTATTTTAACCTAGTTTGTAATTATGTTTTAGGTTAGTTCTTTACCTGAAGAAGAGATCAGATTGCAGATCTCGAAATGTAGTGTTACTGATTTTTTGTTTCACTGAACGATGGCAAATGTCCGGAAAAATCCTGTTTCCTTCTCTGCTGATAGTTCTTACCTCCATTGCTCTCTCTGTTCCAGTTTAAGTGCTGTTGGTTTCCTGCTGTACATGCCAAACATGCATGGCCTTATCGCTCACAGTCCCAGGATACCCTACCAGAATGAGCTGCTGCAACTCAACGAGCAGTGTCTCTCTCTGCTGGTGCTTCTCACATTTGTGATTGCTCTGCTTGTTAAGGTAACATAATATTCTATTTTTTTGTTTAATCTGTAAAAACGTTAGGTATAGTATTTCATAAAAATGAAACCAATGCACTGGAATTTATTGGAAGTATTGTTAGTTTATTCATAATGGTTACAAATTGAAACCTTTCTACCTGTAGTTCTTAGTCATTGGCAGAAAATACTAAAGTGTCCACTATAAGTGTGTTAACCCTTTAGGTACCAGACCTTTTTATTTGTATCTGAGAAATACCTGCGACTATTACTCAAGGATTACCGAATAATACCTAACTCATTTAGGCTATTATGTAGTATTTTACATTTTTTGCCTGTAACTACTCTTTTTTATGGTAAAAATTAATGAATAAATTTAAATTGTACATAAATAAATTTCTACAGCAAAACAGAAAAGTTTTGTTTTAAATTATAAAAATTTAATATAACAACAATTTTATTTACCAAAAATACAGATTTTTACGATTTATTTGTCAGATTTTTCATACAACCTTATTCATTATTATGTTCCGATGAAAAATGAGCTGTATTTGTACTGTTCTTACACAAAAAAAACTGTGAATGGATTAACCTAGGAACCTTGTTTATTCAAATACCAATAGTTATATTTAATTTACAAAAACCGCTCTCACTATTGTTTGTACTTGACAACAGATAAAGAAGTTTAAAATATGAGGGCCTTTTTTTCAACTTCTGATCTCGCCCCATTACGCCCAAGTACGTGACAGGTCCGCGGTGTGCAGTAGTCGATCGCACATCTTCCTCACTCATGATGTTTTCTCTCTAAACAAGACACTTTCTGTGATGGATTTCTGCTGCACTATTCCCGTCTGCTTGCAGGAAACGAATAACACTTCTCAATTTATTCATACATGACGGGAAAATCAATACAGGCAACCTTGTTTATGCAAGTGCAATTCAGTGCAAACCAGCTATTGAACTCAAAAGTGACAAACGTTGTGACAAAAGCGACAAAGCTGTGCACACTGAGAGAGGTTGAAAAAACGGCTCTCATATTAGCCTATGCCATTATAAAATAAACGTTAAAATTTTGAATAAAACAAATATATTTAAAATTTGTAATTCAATCTACTGCCTAACAAATTCTAGATATCTAAGAATAAATAAAACTATAATTGAACCTGATTTCTCCCTCTATAAAGACGTTTGATCTCTAGGCTTATTTCATCGGAGTGGTTTGGAGCTGCTACAAGTATCTTATGCTCCGTGTGTTCCCCGGGCAACGCACTATCCACTACATCGACACCGAGAGCCTTCTGCCCAGCTACGAGGCTGCCGTCAAGAAATACCCCACTCCTCCCCCCTCGTATGCCACGGCCGTCCGCAACCATCCACCAGCCTCTTCCCCCACCACTGAAACGCCCACTACCACCCCCGCCCCGGCCACGGACGCCCCCACCCAGCCCTCTCCTCCCCAACCCATGTAATACTTTAGAAGCTTCAACCGCTAATTCATTTCATTGAATGTAAATCTTCAGTTTTTCTCAATTAAATTTCTGAAACATAGTGTTGTGATTTGTATTATTAGGGATTATACGTACTGAGTTAGGTGTTTAGATTATGGTTTAAATGTTCCATATTATTATTTAGATAAATATATATATTTCAACTGTATAATAGGCATAAAGTTTCTAAAGACATTTAGGTGACTGATGGACAACAAAGCAATACGTACTAATTATAATTTTTGTACGTACTATGCATCACTTTTTTATGTTCAGAAAATTATTTTTCTTTTTCTCCTCGATTTCAAATACATTATTTAAATTCAAAGCAAATAAGATTAGTTCAAGTTATTATTCACCTAACTATCGTGCCTCAGATTGATTTGTAAATATAGGAGTATACTTATTTCTGGAATTTTGCTATTTACTTGTCAGTGCTATTTGTATATATTGTACCAGTACGTTAATATGTTTTTACTTTTTGTGTTTATTTTAATGTGTAATTTTATTGGAAGATTGATGTTCTAGCCCAAGAGTTGAACCATTTGTTGTAGTGATAATTGGGGGTTAGAAGATTTCTAAGATCTTTCTCCAGTTACACAAACATTCATATATTCTTGTAATTCATGTTAGTTTAGAAATAAAAAGTTTTAAACTAGTTTGGCTTTTATTCCAGTATCGATACGTCTTTCCTCAGCTAAACCATGTTGAAAGTAATTATTCTTATATATGACTTCATAAATATATCATAAATCTGTTTGAATACAAGTAACAATCTATTATGGATCCAAAATTAAAATAAGGTAGTGTTCAAAGTAATACCAGGACATAATTAACAAAATTATGTCCAGCTTGATTTAACATCAATAAGGAAAATATATTTATAATGAAGACCTGATCTTAAAGTCATTACCTCTTAAAATGTCGGTCTGCGATATCTTCGCCGAAGAGGTTGTTTCTGTAGTGTCATCGGTGAAAATTTTGCTGACTGACAACGTACTGGCTTCATACGTTTGATAAATCCAAAGGCAGTTCAAAGACACATAAATGCTATATCGTTGGAAAGCTGATGAAATAACCAATCTTTGTATGTCTTTGAATTCCTCAAAGTTTGTTTCCAGACTGTTTCGATAAGAAAAATGAAAGTAATTTTTCTATCAAGTCGGATTGTTTGTAAATGAGTTCTCTTGAGCTTGTAAACAAGCTCTAAGACACACATGTTCTATTTTTTAGTACGGCTATACCATGTTGTATTCTGATAAGATTCTTATTTAATTGTTTTGGAAGTGACAATGAGTGATCCATGTGGGTCAAGTAATATTAGGGGACTTCTTACGGACCCAAACATCAGTGATTTTCCTGAATCAGATTACGAAGCTGGATTACTCGGTTAGACTGGTTATGGTTCTTGGGAGTCATTGGCTTCATGTAACGATGAGACTCAATAAAATTTGGTCAATTTGGATAAATTAACTGATTTTTCATCAGGTTCAGGCGATGATTACATGCCAGATTCGTTTGACCTTTGGACAAGTGAGAGGGATGTAGTTGTGAGGGATGTGCCTGACCACATATTCCTCGTGGTGTTCATCCATCTAGACCAATATGGGTCAATGTATATCTTCCTGCACCAGAAATGGATACTGCTTCTAAATTTCATGCACAAAATCCTGGCATATAACATTTTCTCCCAAGAAACAGCCCACCTCTAGAATATTTTAATTTATTTTTTACTCAGGCTATTTGATCATTGATTGTAAAGGAAACAAATGCCTAAGTAGCCAAGGTATTTAGCACTAGGAGAGAATTAGATACTTTGAAGGAAAAGGCCTGCATAAAGCGATGGGTTGAGGTAACCGGAACTGAAATGAAGCGATTCATAGCAACTGTGATTAATATGGAGAAGACAGTGAGGAATAATTTTGCTAGTTTACTGGTCCACCTTGGACTGTGATTTTGTGCCATGTTATGGCAAAACAATGTCTTGTGAATGCCTCAAATCCTTTTCCCTGGAGGCAACCTGGCTATGACCCATGGCACAGTCAGAAAATATCTGGTTTCTATCAATTAGTCATTCAAAACTTACTTCACACCCTCACAAAATATATCCATAGATGAAAGCATGATTATGAAGAATAGGGTCATATTTATGCAATACATGCCCAACAAACGCCACGCCAGATTTGGAATCTAGAAGTTCGGAGATTTGTGGTAGTGACACCGGATATGTTTTATATACTGCCCTTTATAGTGGAAAAGATTTCCTTGAAGGTGGAGATGCCCAGTTCACACAAAGGGTAGTAATGGAACTAATGGTCAAAAGTAATCTTCTAGACAAAATCATTTGTTCAATGATAACCTTTACACAAAGCTACCATTAGTCAAGGCTCTCATTGACCATGACACTTTCCTTACTGGTGTAGTAAACAAAAACACAAAATATTTAGCCACTCATATCCAATAGGCTGATCTAGGAGTTGCTGAAAGTCTGTATTACAGAAAAGGACCCACTCTTCTTGTAGGGTATAAACAAGATAACCAGTTTACCTCATAACAACTGGATGCCATGCTGAAGACAAATTTATTTGTAGCTGGAAAAGCCTGCTCTGTGAAGTTTATGGGAATGATATGATTACTGAAGGCAAAGTGCCTTCCAGCACTCTTGTGTGGTTATGGGCAGTGGTACATCAGGTTTAAAAATGGCTGAACTAATGTGCATGATGACGAACGAAGTGGACGGCCAAGTATTGTCATTGTGGGCGATAAAATTGTCTCTGTCAATGAGAAGATTAAAGAAGACCGCTAACTCACAATAACAACTCTCACTTCGTTTTCCTCAAATTTCAAGGAGTTTTTTACACAAAATTGTTACGTATAAGTTAGGTTACTATAAATTTTTTCAAGATGGGTTCCAACCACACATGGCAAATTGGACTCGAGAAGCCCAAGATGCTTTTAAGTGGGAGGTGTTTGCACATCCGCCTTAAAGTCCGGACCTTGCACCCAGTGACTACCACCTCTTTCCAGCAATGAAGACCTGCCTTGCGATGACGACGTGGAAACTGCAGGAGGCTGTGACTACCTGGTTGATGTCTGAGGCGGTAGAATTTTATAACACTGGAGTTTCAAAACTAGTTCAACTAACATAAGTGCCTAAATTCATATTGTGACTATGTTGAAAAATAGTATTTTATGTTACTTTCAAATGTTTATAATACAATTTTTTTCTTGTACTTTGTTTTCTGCTTGTATCAAAACGTAATCTTTCTGGATAGCCCTTGTATATGTACATAGTGAAAAATTATAGTAATTTTATTTTTGTGAAGTGCACAGTGTTTGAACAGTAAAAATTCATTTTCAATCATCACAGTCTACTGTGGGCTGTAAAATAAAAAATTGTGAACATGCAATTCTTACTCATTTACGTTGTTAGGCAACCGATTACATTATACCAGCATACTTTTATTAGTATTTTCATAATATAACTTTTAATTAACAGTTAAATATGAGAAAATCTGACTCTTACATTTTTAGGATTTAAATTGAAATATGTCACATACTCCTCAAAATAAAATGATAAAACAAGAAAAATGTTTTAATAGCTAAAAGACTTTTGTTTTTAAAAATGAGACTACGATATTGTTCTACAAGTCTTTCTAAACAAAAATTATATATCAATCAGTACCATTATAATTATTACATTTTTTGCAAACTTTTAAACCCTTGAAAAAAACTACTTAAATTAGGTGAAAATGTGAAAAACACGAAAGACAGTTGAAGAGTTATTCACGATTAGTTTTTCATTGAGTAATTGCGTTACCAATGACGTATATTACCCGTCATCAGTTAGTTCATTAGTTTGTAGTTGAAATATAGTATTACATAGATGGCCAGTCTGTTAAAACAATGTTCAATTTTGTAGCTGGCCGACTCCATTGAAATTGATTGTTTACAGTTTCATCCGTTGATTGTTTCTTTTGATTAGTTGCCATCTGAAATGGCAATGGCAGCACAGATCGCATCCAACTTCTGAGAGCTTAAGTAACTTTGTTGAGAACATACTCAGTGTAAATGAAAATGAAGTGATTGGTGGTAACTTTGATGACGATATTTTAAGTGAAAATAGTAGTGAAGAAATTCAAGAAAATTACGTGACAAAACCTAACCTTCAAACTTTGGATTGGATAAGGCAAGCTAATGATCTGCACAATTTTTTGTTTAATGGTAGATATGGTATTAATCCTTTGTTGCTAGGCAACTAAATATTAATTCCACAGAATTAGATGTCATGTGTAAATTTCTAAATAATTTTAGAACAAGTGTTACCAATGAAACCAAGAAATACGTTAACAAGAGTTTGGGCATGGACTTAGCTGCTGGGGATGACTTTGATGTGACTTGAGTTCCTGTCTGTGGATGAAGTGAAAAAAGTTTTTTGCTTTTTTAATATTGATAGTATAAAACCAAAAGGTGCGGCCTCATAACGCCACAGCTCATAGCGCCACAGCTCACAGCGCCACAACAAATCTGTGGCGCTGTGAGCACTCCGCCAAATCTGTGGCGTTATGAGCTGTGGCGCTGTGAGCATGGATCCGATTATTTATTCGGTTGTGTTGGCGCTGTGAGCACTCGACCAAATCTGTGGCGCTATGAGCTGTGGCGCTGTGAGCACATTCACGTTGTGGCGCTGTGAGCAAATTCACGTTGTGGCGCTGTGAGCTTAGGCACTATGAGCCACCACCAACCAAAAGTATCAGATTATTGGTCAGGAAGAAGCATTGCTCACTACCCAATATGGGAAAACTATGGTTTGCAGCAAGTTTAAGATAGTAAAATACAACTTTAACATCTTATATGGTAGTTTAATGATTTTAATTGATCCTAAACACCACACAATGATTTCTATGGAAAAAATAAAAAAATTTTGGTACTGAGGGTTAAAATATTTGATTTTTAATTGGTAATCAAAGAGTTTAAACAGATGTTATAAATCTTGTTTTAATGGAAAATACCGACTAGTAAAACTCGAATATCAAGGGCTTCCATTTTACTTCGCGCTATTAAGGCTGTAGTTTATCGAGGAGACGCTTAAACTATAAAGCAGTTTCATCAGTGTTGAAAACATTGTTTGGGTCATAGTTTTTCGAGATGGTATTAAAGCCTTGCACTCAGGATACACATTGTCAGCTACGGCTCCACTTTGACCACAAACTTTCTTAAACGAAATATTGTATCTTCTTAAAATTCTCAAGCCACCCGTTACTAATTTTACAGTTTTCGTTGCCTAGGGTTGTAGCAAAGTTTTCGGCCTTTTATGTTAGTGAAGGACAGCCTAAAGTAATGTTATTATCCTACATTCTTCAATATCAGGAAACTCAGCTTCCCTTTTTCTCTTACACTTGATGTTACCTTCATTAGCCCATGCTTGAATGATTGCCTGATTCTTCAGAATTGTTGACAGCGTGCAAGTGTTTTTTGCTGTGCCCAGTGGAAGGTATAAACCAGCCAGAAGTGATCCTTGCTGGGTGAAGGTATGCCATAGTTATACACAAGGTTCCGTATTAATAACAGTGTTTCTTTGTTGCTATATTGATCCATGTATATATTTTTAATTTTTTTTCTATTCAGTCCCGGATCTAAAAAACAGTTTGGTCTCTCATTGAATGTCTGTAACGACTCTATATTTTAACTCTTTTCTACAAACATGTAGGGGAAGAGTGTAGAGTTACTTGATTGGTTTACTGAATTTTCTGAATTAACCGGCGGAAACGCTTTTTAAATCAATTTAATGTGGAAGTATAAAAAAAAATGTCTTTTCCATTAAAATGCTTTACTGAAGTCGTCTTTTTCAGTCGTTTCTAAGGAAGGGTACTTTAGAACTCCAAGAAATGGTCAATAAAATATCCTCTGGCCAGATAATAGATTACAGTGTCACAAAACATTTGTAGATATCACTAAAAATTTCATTTCAAATTATTAAAAGATTATTTTCTTTAAAAGAAACAAAATTGTTTAATAATTTTTAAACGTTATTTGAGAAATGTGAGTTTCTTTGAAAGAAAATTATTTGTTCTCCAATAAGAAGAGCTCCTACCTCTATTATCATTATAAGGTAAGCAGTTGGTACAAATTTTAGGCAAAGCAGACACGGAGCCTTTCTAAATTCATTTCTATAATTTTTCTGTAAAGAAACTTGTTTTATAAACAAAAACATGTCACTCCCATTTCATGTAAATTCTGTAAAAATGTCGTATTTTCAACGGTTCCTTTTTCCAATTATATGTTCCAAAATTCTGCTTCCAATTCCTTGTGGAATAATCAAACAATTTCTTTTTCTATTTTTCCTGTCTTCAGAAACGGTATTTGAGAGGCCTGTTATAAGTGAGTTTTTTCTTAAAATAAATTCCAACCCATAACTGATTTCACCTCCTCTTGGCGAATGCCTTGTTAATGACCTGTATCTGAGAGGCGAGCATGTCGAGACCATGGACAATGCACACTGACCCACAGATGTTTCAGCTTGGGGTGGAGGATAACTTGGCAGAGGGGGCGAATAGTTGTTGAGGGGTTCCATACAGCGAGGGAGGCATTGAAGCGAGCAATCATTTGGAGCAAGTGCGATAACTAGAACTAATAAAGGGAGGGTGAACTAACAAAGACCCTTGTGGAGGATGTGAACAACGACCATTGGGAAGAATGTGAACAACAATCCTTTGGGAAGATGTGAACAACGACTCTTGCAGAGAATGTGAACACGACTACATAGGTGTTTTGCTTGTGTATTTGGAAGACTCCAAAGTCTTTGTTTTTATTTATTTCGCAGGGGCATATATTATTACTTGATTTCCTCCTAATCCTAATATAATATTATAAATGTGAAAGTGCCTTTGTTTGCTTGTTTTTCTTTACATGTAAACTAGTCATCAATTGTACTGAAATTTTTACATGGGCATTCTTACGGTCTCTGGGATGAATATAGGCCTATTCTTATTTCGAAAATCCTCCGGGCTAAGCCCCACTGGTCTTTAAAAGTAGTGAAAATGCTATCTTGGTCTCTAAAGTTGTGTAATATTAATTGAATGAGTCTGTAAAATGTAATAAAACTGTTCTGTGTAAACATTGTTTATTATTTTCAATTATTTTGTACTTTGAATTTTCTCGTATTTTTTTCTTACAAAACTTGTAAATACTGTGGTGAATAAAAAAGATTCATATATTTAAATTTTATTTATATTTAATTAGAGGATTTGAAATTTAAACGCAATAATAAATTTAATATTTTAACGAATTACTACGCAAACGAATATTAACGAATATTAGCAAACATTGTCTGCGACATCCATTCTTGGTGTTTAGGGACTAACGCCTTCTATTTGCTTGATACTGCAAAATATTGGAAGCTTGAATATTGCCGTTATAAGTAGAAGGCGTTACTGGTTTTTAAATTACTAACATTGGAGAATTAAAATCTAGGATGTAAATTAAAACAAAAATAATTAATGTAGTGTTAAAATTGGTGGTAAACAGACTATAGGGCTCCAAAACCTTGAATCTATTTTTTACTTACAAGGATTTGCCTTAAATCTCAAAGATTACTTATTTTTATTGTTATATAAGTTTGTCTAACGGTTTACAACTATAGTGAATCGTTGAATAGGGAAATATTCATTGTAAAATTATCATAGAAAACAGTATTAATAAAACCTATAAAAATGCAATAAACCACTTTACTAATTACTGCTTTCTTTCGAATAACTACTTGTTATTATTCGTTTTTTTCTTTCTTATTTTCTTAAAATAATAAATTTAAAATGTCTCACTACTTAAAGTTGTATGTACTAGTTTGTATCTAAGACTCTGTAACGAGTTTAAACTCTCATTTGGAAATTTTAAAAAATGTCTTATTTGTTATTAAAAAATAGGAATCATAAAAAATGTTAGTTTTCAAAAACTACAAAAATGTATGTTGCAGATTATTATTTCAATGAACAGTTGTGGTATATACGAATTAGCGATTTCACTGTCTAACATTTCTTATACCAATGTAATTTTGCTCTTAACAGACACGTTCATGTGCTATGAAGGATGAGTTAGGCAGATAAGTTTGTTTTAATTTTGTGTTTAATAGGCCAAGTGCGATATTTTGGCCTTATATATATTTAATAATTTAGAGCAATTTGATACAACTAGACGATCCATTTATATAAATCCGTACTTCTCGGATAGTAATATAATTATATCGTTATTTATTTTGAAAAGTACTGAAAATTATTATTAATCTATTACATTGATTAGTATTCCAAATCATATATGTTGTTTTTAATCGATGGGGAAATACTAATACACAGTCAACGAAATTCGCTGGTGGACTATAACACACATTCTATACACTAGAACCCCACTGATCCGGGCTTCACTCCATCTAGAGGACTGTTTTCCTCATGACTTCAAGAGGGTCACTACTCAAGCCAACAGAGGGCTCCTACAGTATTAGGAAATCGGTTGGGCAACAAAAGGGCTGTATTACCTTTCTTCTAATTTCTCGGTTTTCAGCATCCCTCACAAACAGCCAGTATTCGAAGTCTGTTCTGTCAGAAAACATTTTCCCGAACAATTGTGTCCAGTGAGAATTGACCTATGGTAATCTCGAGTTCCCCTCTTTCGTTTTACACTGTCAGCAGAAAAAAAACGTGTGGTTGGCGTCGTCGAGCTCCGCATCCCCATAGTCCGAGATTCAGTCCGAGATTCCATCTCCATCTGAAAGTGCCGCGAGCGGTGACGAACTGGGTTAGGTAGAAATTTACCTCCCGTGTTGTTGCTCCACAAGAGATACGTTCCCAGAACGTGAACTCGTTATCAACCCTCACGTCGAGATGATTCACGGCGTTCTTTGTCTCGATGATCCCCTGGTCCACCCGGACCTGGACGGCGGTTCCAATCCTCCACCTGGTGAGAAGTACGATCTGTCTTCTCAGTCGCCAGACTCAAGCCGTGCTCTCCCATCCACCCATCCAAGGCCCGCACTCGTCGAAGGTTTATACCGCGGTAATGTCGTCCGCGTATCCCACACGAGGAAGCGATCCCTTTTGGCATTTCCACTCGGAGGATCCGGTTTAAGCCGACTGCCTATCCTTGAGATAGCTATCAGGAGGTAGGCCGAAAACGCGTTTAGCACGTCCATCGTGGCCAATACGTCCAACGTGGCCAGTACGTCCAGCGTGGCCAGTACGTCCAGCGTAGTCAGTACGTCCAGCGTGGTCAGTACGTTCCAGCGTGGTCAGTACGTCCATCCGGAACATCCACGCTGAGTCGCAGCGCGGAAGGCATGTAAATCCTGCGCCACCGCCCGCCTCGATTGTTTCGATGAGCCTCGGACTCAGCAGCTGCTCGGAGAGCTGCCTCGCAGTGTCTGTATGCCGACGGGATTTCAGGTTCTCCCTTACCTTTACCTATGAGAGCCAGGCGTTGAACCTCCCATCGCTTATCGAAGGTACATTCTCGCAAGTAGTGGTTGTATTCAGCAAAACTACCTTCAGCACGTTTCCGGGACACATCAGCTTGGTCCGCATCTGTAAAGAGGGGAACCTGCCTAGGATCGACCCCTAAACGGATGGGTTGGAATAAGCCACCACTATGTAGTCCATAAAAAAGGATCTCGTTAATTGGAGCGGCTGACTCGGTACGCGGTTCTACGCAGTGCAACTCGGTAACCCAGTCCCCAAGGGTCGTTGTTCACATCCTCCCAAGGGTCGTTGTTCACATCCTCCCCAAGGGTCGATGTGAACAACGACTCTTGCAGAGAATGTGAACATGACCATTGGGAACAATGTGAATAACGACTCTTGTAGATAGGATGTGAACAACGACCCTTGGGGAGGATGTGAGCATTGACCCTTGGGGAGGATTTGAACATCGTCCATTGAAGAGGATGTGAACAACAACCCTTGGGGACGATGTGAGCATCGACCCTTGGGGAGGATGTAAACAGCGACCCTTGGGGATAGGATGTGAACATCGAACCTTGTGGATAGGATGTGAACATCGACCCTTGGGGATAGGATGTGAACAACGACCCTTGGGGAGGATGTGAACAACGACCCTTGGGAAGAATGTGAACACCGACCCTTGGGGATAGGATGTGAACAACGACCCTTGCAGAGAATGTGAACAACGAACCTTGTGGATAGGATGTGAACATCGACCCTTGGGGATAGGATGTGAACAACGACCCTTGGGGAGGATGTGAACAACGACCCTTGGGGACTGGGTTACCGAGTTGCACTGCGTAGACCGCGTACCGAGTCAGCCGCTCCAATTACGAGATCCTTTTTTATGGACTACATAGTGGTGGCTTATTCCAACCCATCCGTTTAGGGGTCGATCCTAGGCAGGTTCCCCTCTTTACAGATGCGGACCAAGGCTGATGGTGTCCCGGGAAACGTGCTGAAGGTAGTTTTGCTGAATACAACCACTACTTGCGAGAATGTACCTTCGATAAGCGATGGAAGGTTCAACGCCTGGCTCTCATAGGTAAAGGTAAGGGAGAACCTGAAATCCCGTCGGCATACAGACACTGCGAGGCAGCTCTCCGAGCAGCTGCTGAGTCCGAGGCTCATCGAAACAATCGAGGCGGGGCGGTGGCGCAGGTTTTACATGCCTTCCGCGCTGCGACTCAGCGTGGATGTTCCGGATGGACGTACTGACCACGCTGGACGTACTGACCACGCTGGACGTACTGACTACGCTGGACGTACTGGCCACGCTGGACGTACTGGCCACGTTGGACGTATTGGCCACGATGGACGTGCTAAACGCGTTTCGGCCTACCTCCTGATAGCTATCTCAAGGATAGGCAGTCGGCTTAAACCGGATCCTCCGAGTGGAAATGCCAAAAGGGATCGCTTCCTCGTGTGGGATACGCGGACGACATTACCGCGGTATAACCTTCGACGAGTGCGGGCCTGGATGGGTGGATGGGAGAGCACGGCTTGAGTCTGGCGACTGAGAAGACAGATCGTACTTCTCACCAGGTGGAGGATTGGAACCGCCGTCCAGGTCCGGGTGGACCAGGGGATCATCGAGACAAAGAACGCCGTGAATCATCTCGACGTGAGGGTTGATAACGAGTTCACGTTCTGGGAACGTATCTCTTGTGGAGCAACAACACGGGGAGGTAAATTTCTACCTAACCCAGTTCGTCACCGCTCGCGGCACTTTCAGATGGAGATGGAATCTCGGACTGAATCTCGGACTATGGGGATGTGGAGCTCGACGACGCCAACCACACGTTCTTTTTCTGCTGACAGTGTAAAACGAAAGAGGGGAACTCGAGATTACCATAGGTCAATTCTCACTGGACACAATTGTTCGGAAAATGTTTTCTGACAGACAGACTTCGAATACTGGCTGTTTGTGAGGGGATGCTGAAAACCGAGAAATTAGAAGAAAGGTAATACAGCCCTTTGTTGCCCAACCGATTTCCTAATACTGTAGGAGCCCTCTGTTGGCTTGAGTAGTGACCCTCTTGAAGTCATGAGGAAAACAGTCTCTAGATGGAGTGAAGCCCGGATCAGTGGGGTTCTAGTGTATAGAATGTGTGTTATAGTCACCAGCGAATTTCGTTGACTGTGTATTAGTATTTCTCCATCGATTAAAAACAACATATGATTTGGAATACTAATCAATGTAATTGATTAATAATAATTTCAGTACTTTTCAAAATAAATTAAATAACGATATAATTATATTACTATCCGAGAAGTACGGATTTATATAAATGGATCGTCTAGTTGTATCAAACTGCTCTAAATTATTAAATATATAAGGCCAAAATATCGCACTTGGCCTATTAAACACAAAATTAAACAAACTTATCTGTCTAACTCATCCTTCATAGCACATGAACGTGTCTGTTAAGAGCAAAATTACAATTGTATAAGAAATGTTAGACAGTGAAATCACTAATTCATTATACCAACAACTGTTTAACATTGAAATAATAAACCTGCAACATACATTTTTGTAGTTTTTGAAAACTAAAATTTTTTATGATTCCTATTTTTTTAATTACAAATAAGACATTTTTTAAAATTTCCAAATGAGAGTTTTAACTCGTTACAGAGTCTTAGATACAAACTAGTACATACAACTTTAAGTAGTGAGACATTTTAAATATTATTTTAAGAAAATAAGACAGAAAAAACGAATAATGACAAGTAGTTATTGGAAAGAAAGCAGTAAGTAGTAAAGTGGTTTATTGCATTTTTATAGGTTTTTATTAATACAGTTTTCTATGATAATTTTACAATGAATATTTCCCTATTCAACGATTCACTATAGTTGTAAACCGTTAGACAAACTTATATAACAATAAAAATAAGTATACTTTGAGATTTAAGGCAAATCCTTGTAAATAAAAAATAGATTCAAGGTTTTGGAGCCCTATAATCTGTTTACCATCAATTTTAATACACTCTACATTAATTATTTTTCTTTTAAATTACAACCTAGATTTTAATTCTGGAATGTTAGTAATTTAAAAACCAGGGACGCCTTCAACTTATAACTGCAATATTCAAGCTTCCAATATTTTGCAGTATCAAGCAAATAGAAGGCGTTAGTCCCTAACACCAAGAATGGATGTCGCAGACAATGTTTGCTAATATTCGTTTGCGTAGTAATTAGTTAAAAGTATTAAATTTATTATTGCGTTTAAATTTCAAATTCTCTAATTAAATATAAATAAAATTAAATATATGAATATATGAATCTTTTTATTCACCACAGTATTTACAAGTTTTGTATGAGCAAAATATACCAGAAAATTCAAGTACAAAAAATTTGAAAATAATAAACAATGTTTACACAGAACAGTTTTACATTTTACAGACTCATTCAATTAATATACCGTAACTTTAGAGACCAAGATAGCATTTCCACTACTTTAAAGACCAGTGGGGCTTAACGAAATAGTCCGGAGGGAGTTTCGAAATAAGAATTATATTCAAGAACTATATTCATCCCAGGGACCGTAAGAATTCCCATGTAAAATTTCAGTACAATTGGTTGACTAGTTTACATGTCAAAGAAAAACAAGCAAACAAAGGCACTTTCACATTTATAATATTATATTAGGATTAGGAGGAAATCAAGTAATAATATATGCCCCTGCGAAATAATAAAAACAAAGACTTTGGAGTCTTCCAAATACACAAGCAAAACACCTATGTAGGCTACTATCATTCAGCTATATTTCTTAATTTATTACTAAAAAAATATATGTTAAAATCTTTAATGATTTATTTATCTTTGTATTGTGAAATTTGCTCAATATCAATACATGAAAAAGTTAAACGCCATTTCGCCTTGATCGATTTGTTTAGGTCATTTACGCACACAATAAATAAAAGAGGGCCAAGTATAGAACCTTGGGGAACACCAGCGTTGCAGGCAAACAGCTAGATTTACCCTTACCGATTTTATTGGAAATTTCAACATATTGAGAACGACCTGAAAGATAAGAACGAAACCACTCAAGAGGCATACCTCTGAAAACCACGAAGCTCCATCTTCTCCAAAAGACGCTGATGAATGACAGTATCAAAAGCACGGGCAAGATCACAAAAAATGCCAGCCCCCCCCCCCCCACCCCCCCCCCCCCCCACCCCCCCCCCCCCCCACCCCCCCCCCCCCCCACCCCCCCCCCCCCCCACCCCCCCCCCCCCCCACCCCCCCAACTTCTGGAAGAGTGAATTATATTTCTGTTGCCAATGTTGGATTTGCCTTGTTGCCACGATCAAGAATATACGTCAACAATGTGTATATTTATGGCGATTGTAATCTAATCGGTTCTCATTGCCATAGTTTGATTTTGCATGGTTTCCCGGTCAAGAAAAATATATATACACATGCAGGACAGAGATGCCTACTTTCGTCAAAGGACAAACTAAGATGGATTTTAAAGCAGTCTTTAAGTATATAGTAAAAGTCAGATAGTAACTCTGTTTTTTATATCAACATTAGAGTAATAACCAAGTAACTACATATTTAACATTTGCTAAAATTTACAGTTATAAAATTTAGGTTATATTTTAATTTTATTATCTGATTATTTTCATAATTTTATGCCTAAGCAGTTGCAGAAAAGGTTGATATAAGAAGTAATGTTATTATCAAGCTTACTCTATGCTTTCAAGACTATAAAAGTAGACATATTAAAAAATTGTGGTTATATTAATTAATATAAATAATTAATATTATATAATTAATATAAAAATGTGGTTGTATTTTTATACGATCAAAAAACTATGTTTACACAGAACAGTCGATTACATTAAACAGTATAAGTAGTTATAACACTTTAACAATAAAACTTAAATTTGCAATAAAAAAATTGACGTTTATTAATCGAATATCCTGTCGTTTATGTTGGACGTATTGCGTAAAATTTACAAGGATAATATTTTCTTTTTGGAAATACAAACACAATTATGGTATATTATTATTCACATTGTTAAACAAAGTCCCGGAACGGTTAAACATTTTTTAAACCAATTTGATGATTGAATTTTGAGTTTAACTCCAGTTCACCTTTATTTTATTGCAGCGTCTGGTATCTGACACTGACTCAGGACTTGACTCCTGGAATTTGGAAGTAATTTTCGTCTGAAGAGATCCAAGGAAAGTCGACGACGAGAAGCTCAAAAACGAAACATTTACATTGTTTCGACATCAAAGACACCTATCAATATTATGTATCATGAGACAATGAAAACTACCCACTTCACCTATTTATAGGTTACTCTGGTGTCGAAATAATGTACTCGTAAATGTTTCGTTTTCAGCATCTTGGCGTCAACTTTCTTTTGATCTCTTCAGACGAACATGACTCCAGATTCTAGGAGTCAAGTCAGTGAACAGCGGGTAGATTCCAGACGCTACAATAAAAGGAAGGGTGAACTGGAGCTAAACTCAAAATTCAATTAAATCAACCCTTCCTATCATAGCTACGTTATCTACTGATGATGTTTGAATCATTGTAATTTCATCCATAGATTATGCCATTGTAATGGGATTCAGCAATCATCGATCGCTCTAGTTTTGCCTGTGAATAAAATTAATCAAACTGTATTCTAAATAATTATATATTTAAACCATCTTTCACCGGCAGCCATTTTTGACTAGGTTGCCCGCTTCAAATCAGGTCTGCGGAAATGACCTTTATTAATAAAGACCTTTAATTTTATGTGCGTACCAACCTAAAAAGACCTAACCCGAATGTAACCTATGCTTAAATTTTAAGATTTAAGTTTTTATAGCTCTATTTTAAAAACTTTTCAGAAGTATTTTAACCGTTCCGTGACTTTTTGGACACAATAGTTATAGCCCATGTTTCAGTGTTGTTCCTCGTTGTTAATTACACAAAACCAATTGTTCCATTTTCTTTCACGAGTTAAACAAATATTTCATCACTTTTAATCACGGTAATGTTTCTAGGAATTATTTTGAACGTATAGTTGTACATTTTAGAGGTGAGAATATTGTATCAGTTCAATTCAACTCTTTGAAATAGATTTTGGGGGTACTTTTTATAATAATAATAAAAAGTAAACTACAATAATTTCATGATCTTAATATATCAAAGAGGACACTGAAATTGTTTATCTCCGCATTCTTTACTAATCTACCATACGGAAAATCAATAATTTTTTACAGGATATGTTATTCTATAGTTATAACAACCACCTCAAATTATAACTACCCTTTATAAATAGTATCAATATCATAATAGATTGTCAATTGGCATTACAATCTGCTTCGACTATCGATTGTGTAGAGTAAGTGAATTAAAGTGTCAAAATTAAGGATCAATGATTAATTAATTATTTAATAATAAGGAAGGGAGCTTGACATGTAGTTTTATTTTATAAGACGAACCAACCTCAAATAAGGATGTTTATTTTGACGATTGGCTGGGAGAGAAACCAATCAAGGTGATAGTAAAGCTTTGGGTTCGGAGTTTATTGGGGCGTAGATCGATATGTGTTCCTTTTAGGCACATATTATATAGAAAATCAGCCTTTTGAAATTGCCCTCATGTTGAAAATGTCTGCATAACTTCACTGAACATGTCCCCCAGATCCTCAAAACAATCCCTTTTTTTCCAAATTTATGTAACATGACTTGTGAAAACGAATACTGTCCCAAAAACTCCTGACATTAATCAAATTTACAATAATAGCGCCTTTGGTTACACCACTGACATATACTCCTCAAACATTACATTAGTACCACATGGTATTTGCAAGATTCCTTTAACAGTAGGAAAATAGTGCTCACTGTCTAGAAAACTTATTAGGAAAGTGTATCTCATTAACAATTAGGAATCTTGAGTTAACACGAAGGACCGTATTGTGTGAAAATAGAGAGAAAGAACGGTATTCTCAAAATTTTAATAATATTCCAAGGATTCAACTTAAGTATTGTTTTTTTGATTTGTTATTTATTATTTATTACTCGTAATCATTAAAAATATTTAAGCCATTTTAGTTCTCGAAAGTTTGTAGTCAATCAAATTAATTATTATCGTACTCCGAACTTTCGCCATAAAAGTATCGTTAAACATTAAAAAATTCATAGCCCATTCATATAAAATAAGATAACAAAAGGGATTAATTTCAATTATACTCCAAAACAATTAGAACTATTACGATACAATCTTTGGAAATTTTTACAAAATTTATATTAGTGTAAGGATACGTGTGCCTTTATCTTGGGTATGTTTTATCATTAGGACAATCATCATCGCGTACTCGTAGTTGGAGATTAATTGCATGTCTGTAAATCACTTATTGCATTTATAATTATTTGAACTATTTAAGTTGCATTCCTTTGTTATTACTGTTGTTTTTAAAGTTTTAGATAGATAACTGTCTTCCATGCTTACAATATATAGTTTAGGTAGATTCCAGTTATATTGGTTAATAATACTTGAAACATAGTAATAAAACGGCCAATATAAAATGGGCCAACTTTTTAATGGGCATTCAATTTTAAAATATGGTTAACAGTTGATGTCGAGGAAATAGTCTTGGCCGCGCGTCATTACATGAATTTCTTTACTCAATTTATGATTTGTAATGATTAACCAGACATGAACTCAAAGAATACAAGACCAAAACAAAATTCAGTTTATGATGATCAGTCCCTTGGTTATGACAGAAGGGCTCCCAGGAACGGAATCGAACCCCGTATCCTCTCGTCCCAAAGGTTTTGGACCTCTGGACTAGTATTTGTTGATTTAGTTAGATGATATATAATATAATAATGATTTTTCCTCACAACGAGAAATAAAAACTCAAATAAAACTGTTGGAACGTCAACATAAAGTGAGGATCTTATCAATGTTGAGGCACTTACCAATGATAAGGATCTTACCAATAATAACGATCTTACCAATGATGAGGATCTTACCAAAGCCGAGGATCTTACCGATGCTGAGGATCTTATCAATGCCGAGGATCTTACCAATTCTGAGGATCTTACCAATTCTGAAGATGTTACTAATGCAGAGGATGCTAACCAATGTTGAGGACCTTACCAATGCTGAGGATCTTATCAATGCCGAGGATCTTAGCAATTCTGAGGATCTTACCAATGCTGAGGATGTTACCAATGTTGAGGATCTTACCAATGCTGAGGATCTTACCAATGCCGAGGATCTTAGCAATTATGAGGATCTTACCAATGCAGAGGATGCTACCAATGTTGAGGACCTTACCAATGCTGATGATCTTATCAATGCCGAGGATCTTAGCAATTATGAGGATCTTACCAATACTGAGGATGTTACCAATGTTGAGGATCTTACCAATACTGAGGATCTTACCAATACTGAGGATCTTTAGCGTCCCCACAAAGCATAATAGATCTGAGATCTAGTTCAAAACAGAGACCAGGAAGTTTGTGGATAGACACAAGTTATTGCAGTCGCTGCAATGTGTAGGCCGGTCATTAGGTTCTCCTGTAATTTCAGCCAATTACTGAATACTGTTGAGAGATAATGCCACCTGAGCGATTTGTGTGATTTTCCTTGTTGTTAAATATTTCAATTTTGTTGATTTATATTCCACACGTGGAAAAGGGCCTAAAACTACGCGTGGAATTACAGACAAACAACCAAGTATGACTTATTCTGGACGTACTTGTTTCTTTTACAAATAATTGATACACTCATTTAATACATTTTATTGTTTAAGGGTTTGACTCATTCAGTCATTATAGTAATATTTTCCATAGCGTATTTTGAATTAAAACATGTTTTTGTATATGAAAAAGTGGACATACTCTGAAGTCGAACACATGTTTCCACCATGGTGTTGTTTAAGTGCACAATAAATTATTCATTGATCCTCTAATAATAATCAGATTAAACACACAAAACCACAGCCTAGGATTTATGCGACATAGCCTAACGTCGAAATACGTTATTAGCCCACGGCGCTACATGCCGTGCATAAGCGTTTTACGAGTGCATTGTTTGAATTAAATTTTAAGATTAAATTTCTGTAAATAACGTGTTAAATTTACTTTTCAAAACTGTAAAAAACCAAAGAGTTTCGATTTACAATAAATATAATAAAAATTAGCCTAAGCCGTAATGAACAATTTATACTTTTTAATTTTGCGTTTTGTTAAGACGATTTATGAGCAACATTTTGAACCAGTATTAGTGGTTCTAAACTCTTTCCAGTGAAGCCCAATTACTCACTTATTGATTTGTATTAAGAAAAAAGCATGCCACTACGATGTTATTAACTACTTTTATTTAAAATATAGGCCTAGTGGCCTCTGGGAAAGGTATGGATCACCCTACCAGACTGCAGATTGCTGTTAGACAAATAGTGTGGTAATGTCAATTGAATTGTGGTTCTTATTTATTGACAAGGAAATGAACAGAAGCTGGAGCACAAAAATACATCTTGAGTTATAAGTAGCCACTATGTCTACCACTAATAATAAAACCTACTTCCTGTAGCACGAAACGTAACAAAAAAAGAAAGAAAGAGAGAAAGCGAAAAGAAAGAGAGAAGCAGAAAATCGGATAGAAAAAGGAAGAGAAAGAGAGAGAAATGTCCTTTGGCCTTTTTATACCTTACCGCACATCATGTATTTATTATTAGTCGAGTTTTACTATTATACCTTCTATAAAGAGCTAAAAATGTTTACAAGTCACGTGACATACCCTTGAGTTATTGAGTTGATTTTGTACAAGACGAAAACGCATCCCTATAATGTGGACTTGTGGTTGATAAATTTAAATGGAACGCTAGAACATTTAATGCCATGATTAAACTAAAAGAAAACATTTTATAACGCGACACGTGTGGTAAAGGGATTGATAAATTACGCTATTCGATACCAAACTGTCATCGCTCGAATCGTGGGTACGGGTTGGCAACACTGAACACATTAGTTTGTATTCGCGCCATTCTCTCGGTACTTTTCCTGTGATCGATTTTGTTCAGTCCAATTTAGTATTTATCGTGGAGTAACGGGCTATAAATATGCAGCACTAAATAAATCACTGAACACTTTGTTGAACTCGTTTTGTATTGAGTGGGTTTTACAGTGTGACGATATATTTGAGGAAAAATACATTTGCTCAAACAGCATATTGGCATGGTTATGAGGTTTTACTTTACAAACAGTTATTGCTATTGGAATTTAAAATAATTTTATGTTCCTGAACGACATGTTAACTAAAGAATATTTCAATAGCACTTCTAGTCTACAAAACGTTTAATTTTCTTGATCAATGGATAACAAAAAAAAAAAAAAAAAAAAAAAAAAAAAAAAAAAAAAAAAAAAAAAACTAAATAACACGATCATTTATTCTACATAAATTATTTACTCCATAAGTCAGTCTGCCAATAGAGCTATAAAATAAGATATGGGTGAATTGAATCAATATGTCCTTTACTTATTTCTTCCTTTATTTCTACGGACAACCATTTTTACAATTCAGGCTGAAATGTAGTGATTGGTACAATAGTTTTCATTTAGATTAAATAATTAACAAAAACAAGCATTAAGAAGTGAATAATTAGGAATAAACTATAGTGCCAAAACAATACATAATTAGTGTAAATACTCCCCAATAATAAATTGTAGTAAAATAAGTTTGTCAATTCAATAATACTCTAATAAAATAACAAAACTCAATAATTTATTAATAATCCTCATGCAATGACAGATTAATAATAAAAATCGTAATTTGAGTTAAAACGAGTAGTAAACAAACAACAAGTAGAAGTAGAAGTCTGAGAATTACATAAAAAATGACAAGCAAAACAATAAATGCTATAAGTAACAAATATGTAATAACAATGATGGATCTGAGGACTCCAAATCATCATAGCTTCTCCATCAGTGGAAGCAGAGTAGTCTTTCAGCAGTTGCTCTTTAAAAATTGATGTATTTGAGAAGAAGTCGAGGGAGATCGTGCCACCAGATTGCCCACTGTGTTCGCTCCATTGAAGAGTTACTCTCATAATTGGTCCGAAGATGTCTTAGGTTGAACAGCTCTCTAAAATATTGTTCTCATTTAACAGCGATAGAAAGCTTGGTGCAGTAATTCAGAAGTATCTATGAGGTAGTTCAAGGGTTTGTACAAAAAGAAGACATTCTGAATGTCTCTCCGGAAATCAAGAGGGGCGATTGAAAACAAAGCAGCAAGCATCTCCTTGGGGACTGCATGGTAGTCATACCCGAGCCTCAAGACGACCATTCCCAAGAAGATCCTGGATCCTCTGAAGTTCATCCTGAAGATACGCCTGACAGGGCGACCAAAGAATAGAGCAGTACTCCTGAATTGGGTGGAAGTAGACACAGCAAAGTCATGTGAGAGAACATTGGTCGTGCCTTTGGTAGAACAGTGAATGAAACCCAGAATCCTGTATGATTTTGCGCAAATCCTCCGCACATGCAGTTCCCCAACTTAGATTGTGAGAAACCGGACTCCCATATTTGACTGTAGTGGATCGGTTAAGTTTCTGACACTGGTCTGGACCAGTACCTTTAGATGCCTCAAGTTTAACCAATGCCCTAATCACATCATCCAAAGTGAAGGACAAATTAAAAAGTGTACTCTCACTTCTAACTTGGAGTCCCACAGGATCTACTCCGGATGGGGGAGAAAATACTGAGGCGAAAAGTTAGACATCTCACAAATTTCAGAAGGATAAGATGTCAAAATTCTATCTAAGTGAAACGCGGTAGGTGTTAGTTCTTATGTAATGTATTTTTCAAATCACTCCAGGATATTCTAGGGTTTACGTGGGTAACATGCAAAACATGCTGTACACACTGTGAAATTGTCTGGAGAATGCTTGGGAATCCTCTCTTATTCTAGAGAATTGTTGATATTTTATTCTGCATAGTGTTTATTTGTATAACCTCCAATCAATATATGGCATATTAAAATCTCCAAACAACAAGTCAACATCAGAACCAACCCAATTTACTACTTCTTCAACATTGAGAGGCATACATCTGAATACACATCCAAGACATACCAGGTGGTATATAAACCCATATTAATAAAAGCTTTTGAACGAATTTTGTAATAGTTTAGGAGAATGAAGTAAAATATAAACTAACGAATTGTCCGTTAAGGTTTACTGGTTATTTTGGCTTTTGAACAATGGTAAGCTTGCCATTAATGTATTTAACAGTTAAATGAATTTCTCCAGCATTGGTACTTTTATCTAATTCCTGCCGAAAATCCTTACGGAACTCCGATTGGATTCGAACTCCTTCGGAGGAACCTTAAGGATTCGATCGTTCTTGGGGAGTTCGGAAGCAGTTAGTTGCTTGGATGATATTAACCATGACGTCTATGATATCAACCAACTCAGACTTAGGGGTTAAACGTGGGACTTTTTCAAGACTTCTGAGATACTGTTAAAGATTGATTTCCATTAAATTGTTATCAGGAGCAACTCAGTCAAGCCGATCACAGTACCATTTCTTATTAGAATAATTAGCAAAAGACTTGTATTCAGTTGAACTCAATTTCGTTCTGTCAATTGCGTACGCAATCAGGTTGAAATCAACAAGAGCAGGCTTCATCACATTCCATACCCTTAATATTGACCACCCTCAAACGACAACAGTACACTTGTTTTCTACTTGGAGCCATTTTCCACAACAAAAGGTAATAAAGGGATATCGAGGCAACATGATTTTATAAAGAAGAACAATAATTAGGTTACAATAAGAAAAGAAAACAGTCTTTCGTTATCAATAAATAGGCTGTAATGATATGCAGCATGCACATGTACTCGTAGTATATGTAAACTTAGAGCAGTGACGAAATACAAAAAGCTGTAACTTTAGAACAGTCAAGCATGGATCTACCAGTTGTGTGGTGGTGTGTGAACATTAAAACCATTCCGCTAGCTATTATTTATCATGCCAATAAATCTAAGCTTGATTGTATAGAAATATTTAATTATTGAAAATGTTTGCCCAGTTATGGGTTCAATATATTCGATATAATTGCTTTATTCACCTGGAATAGGTTAGGCTATTGGACCAACACTAAAATGCAGCAACACTACAGAGATAAACATCAGGACTACACGAAATCAGAGGCTTTGGGATATTGGGGTGGATTCATAGATCCTCACACGTCAACCTGAGCTTATTGTGTGATAAAAAAAAATCAGAGGCAATCGCACTCATGCAGACGACACACCAAAATATACTAAAAACATATTTTGTTGGTAACATCCTATAAGTACTGAAATTGACCACAATTGGTTGCAAACAAATCCACTTTTGAGTACCAATAATTTGTTTGGTTTTTAATCGTTCCCGAAAGAATGGTTTTGGACCATAGTGGAATTTAGTTATTATTTTCCCTTAAAATTATTGGGTAATATAATTTAGGTAGTACAAGGTGGTGCGCAACAGGTTCGATGAAGCCGCATGAAAAATTTAATTTAATTCTTGAGATGACCTGATTACAGTCAGACAATTATACAGAAAAGATCTATTTCCCAGCAGATCAAAGAGAAATTGTGCCAGATTATTGAATTCCAAGTACGCTCAGCCAAACCCCATCGAAGTACATGCATCACCATAGAAATTTCTTTCTATGTGACATGCAAAATTAAAAATACATATAGCATTTTTCAAAATATCTTGCAACATTTACGCTCACATTTTGTTCATAAGTTGGGTCACATAACACTGAATAGTAAAAGTTTACATCCAAGTCACCAAAGTGATTATGTTACATTGTATTAGCCAGCATATGTTACTATGTTAATGTTAACATCGTATATGATTGTAGGCTTACTCCGACTGTTCACACATTTATTTGTCCTGCGATTTTGACGTTGGCTTCTCTTTGGTTACCTATAAGACCAATGGGAATACGTTCACTAACGCTCAGTCAAATCCGATGGTAAGTGGCATGCACCATTATCGAAGTCAGTGTTGTCTATAGAAATGAAGCTTCTTACAAAGTTTAAGGGCTAGAAAAATGTATGCTCTCGACTCAGCTCATTTTCGAGATATCGTGCGGACTTACAGACAGACAGACAAAAATGAAATCTTTCCAGCCCATCGAGTAATGGGCTTCGCTAACGCTCAGCCAATACAGTACCTGAATGTCCTACATTGGCTAGCAAACATTCAGTTTTGAATACCGACAATTTATTTGGTTTTCATTTAGTATTTAGATACTCATTTCGGAAAGACTGTCTCTGGAACACAGCAACTAATGTTTTTTTTTCGAATGAAACTACTGGGAAATAGACATAAGAATTTGTTGACATTTGGCCTAAGTATATTTCGCAAGTTATTCCCTCAGCATTTGGATTTTGGTTGTGAAATAACACTGCTAATAACTAGGCAGAAGTGCGCCACATCGCGTGTCGCAGGTAGCGAATAAACTTTCAAATCTGGACCTTATTTTACTCTCGTGATGTCCCCCGGACAGATATACAGACAGGAAATTATACAATAATGAGGTTACACGAAAATTACACATCATGGAACTTATTAAGTTCATGCAAAATGTAAATTCAACATATAAAATCTTTCTCGTTATATCTTGCTTATAGATTCTGAATTTTGCTCATTAAGTTCCGTTTCATATCAGTGTTTAAATAATACAAGTCGACACCAAGTCACTATAAAAATGATATTGAATGTGTTGGGATAGTTAGGCTACATGTGTTAATATATACCATATTTGAATCTCTTATTAGTGTACGCACTGAATTAGTTTTGAAATTGATTTATTAGTCCTCCGTAGACTACTGGATACAGTCACAGCTCTCTAACTGAGAGATCACGGGTTCAAATCCCAGGGAGGTCCAATCATGAGAGGAATAATAGTAATAGTGATTTAAACAAGCCAGCATAGCCTAAGAGCTGAGGTTTAAAAAAGAGAATATTATTAATTCTGCTATTTTCTTGTTGCTATTATGGTTACCCATAAGTCCAATGTAAATATGTACACTAACACTCATCAACCACATCCCATGCATGGTGTTGATACTCAGCATACAGAAGAACTCGGTGATACAGAAATTAAGCTTCATGCACAATTTCAAGTCTGCAGGTCGGTGCGTTTTCGATACATCAAGTGGACGGACGGAAACGAAAGTTTGCAGTTTTCGAAGGTTTGCAAAAGCTTAACCGACACCAAAGCGGGGCCAGACTCCCCCACTACCGCCCACTGGACCCTGCTTGTCAGACATAAGTAATAGTTGCAGTGACCACCAAACAGCCGAGAAGAAGGTTGACCTCTGTCTCCTGCTGGCGCCTAGACGTCTGTCTGTGTGCCATGGTCGCCCGGTACACCTTCCTACACAACTTCCGTCTCCTCCTTCCGGAGTCTGCTGACCACGCCGTCAAGGAAGATTACATGGCAACTTGTCAGATCCTTTCGCTAATTGCAGACCAGGGGCTTATCTTGAAGTTCAAGTTCATGCTTCAAATTATCGCGTCTCCCATTTGGGACTGATGTATACCAGTACAGGTTTTATTGGCCTTATGCTTTGATTAAATATTTAAGAAAGGCGGACTAATAAAGAAAAGCAATTAAATCTAAGTTGTGTTCCATATGTATACATTTTATGTATCTATTTTTTTATAAATTAGATTATTATTAAAAATTATTTTCACAAGAAGATGGCATTTGCCTTGTTTAGTTATACAAGAAATCAGTAACACACCGTTTCGAGACCTTCAATCTGATCTCTTCTTCAGGAAGATAATTAACTTAATAAATAACTACAATTTCGTAAAAAAAAAATAAATATAGCGTTCTGACATGGATTTCAAGACCTAAGAAACAATCCAATTGATAAGTTCAATCTCCCAGGTGAACATATAACAACATTTATCCATAGAAAATGTCTAAAAACATGCTTCTATTCAGGGTATATTACCCTCCCCCCTACTCTTTGAAATCAGTAATATGTGAGCTTTTCTTATGATGACATCTTTACATTTTTAGTTCCATTAATAATTGACTGAATATAATGTTTTCCTAAATTTACAGAGATAAATATATACTAAATTTGCTTTACTTTAACAAAGGAAATTGTATTTACTAAAGCATTTCATATTTCTATCAAAGCCCTCGATTCTGCCTGTCTTGTCACGTCTATAGCTGAAACTTGGTAAGGTACAGTGAAGGGGCTAGCAAAGGTGGTGAGTTACACCCAAAGACCTCGTAAGTGTTACGCGCAAGATCATAGAAAAGTTGATGAAGTACACGTAAAGGCACAATAAATGGTGATGAAGTACATGCAAGAGCATTGTAAAGTTGATGAGGTACACGTAAAGGGCTAGTACAGGTGATGAAGTACATGCAAGAGCATTGTAAAGTTGATGAGGTACACGTAAAGGGCTAGTACAGGTGATGAAGTACACACAAGGGCATAGTAACGTTGATGTGGTACACGTAAAGGCCCAGTAGAGATGATGCGGTACACCTAAATGCCCAGTAAAGGTGGTAAAGTACAGGCAAGGCATAAAGTTACATAAAGTTAAGTAAAGTTGATGAGGCATAGTAAATTTGGAAAAGTACACACAAAATCATAGTTAATGAAGTACGTAACTCTCAGAACATGGTAGGTTTTAATGCCATGTATCGGGCCGAAACGCCGTAGGTGAGATGGTGAGGTGCGAATTCCATTAAACTATTATTGTTTGTAATGAAAATTCTTCTCTTCTTGTAAATCAGTGGTAGACATATCGACATAACGAGCTAAGTACGGCTGCTACTGACTGTTCTTCATTTCCAAGGCCGTCTACTAATAAGTTAATGTCGATTAGTTCCCAGTCAGTGGTTGTTTGGCTTCATCTGGCATAGCCTACATACCTTGGCGGTGAATGCTGTGTGTAGCTCATTCCTCGGAGAGGAAAAATGTATTATTATCAATACAAAAATCGTTGAAAATGTTTATTTACAATGGAAGCTAATGCTCAAAGAAAACCCGTTAATTGATTTCGATAAACAATAAAATTTGAATTAGTGCATTTCAAAAGCTACCATTTCTTATTTGAACCTCAGGCCAACATTTTGTTCATCTCCTATAATTGCTGGGGTCCTATCCAAATAATTATATTAATGCACACTTGGGTATGTAAAATAATTGTTTTTTATTCACTAAATTCTCAATACAATCCTCATTATGTATAGATACAGGGATTCAAGGTACTAGCTCCATTAATGATCAACCAAAAGGATTCGATGCTATTAAAAAGTCCTGTTGATACATATCGGCGTTCCTAATTGTTCTGGCATGGTGGATTCGAATGTGTAATATTTAATATTCACGATATTGGATATCTGATTTCCTTCTTTAAGGACAGTTGTCAAAACACTTGCGGCGCAGCCAGACAACGATATGTGAGGATCCAATTTGAAAAAAATAATGAGGTTGCATGATGATTGATCAGGTTAAATTATTATAATTAAAAAAAAAACACATTGATTTCATAACTCTTTAAGGTAGTGAAATTCGTGTAGGGCTGGAGCTCTTTTTACATTTTAAAGTCATAGTCCTAAGAATATAACTTCTAGAAGACAAAAGAATTTAACTTGTTTATCTCTACCCAAGAAATTACAGACGTAAGACATTTGGAAACTTGTGTAACCAGGTCCAAAAATGTCTTAGGTAAAAATTTGATTTTGTACACAAAGAGTATAAAATTAGGAATTACATGTTTTTAATGGTTTACAGCTTAAGGAAATTATATTTGTTAAATTATAATTAAGTGTATTTTAGTAAACAATGAAAAAATTAAAAACGTAATTTTCTCCAGTTATATTTATATTAAAAAAAAAATTATACCCTTACCTTCAACAGTGTTTCTTTGGACCTGATTATGAGATGCTCTTAAATTGTGCTTCAAATATCTACAACAAGTACTCTTTGAATAATAAAACACTTTTTTGTTATTGTTCATGTCTTCATGAAAGATACACTAAATTGTTATGTTAAGAAATTTGCTTGAATATAAAAAGACTAATCCAACATGAAAATTATTTCTTTTATGAAAGTGTTTAAATTTTGTATTAAAAATTAACGTCTACCATCTTGAAACCCCACAATATGGTAGACTTAAAACCCAGATAGATTATAGATAGTACAACTAAAACTACACACACACACACACACACACACACACGAGTTCTAAAAACGTAATGATTTTTAGAACTTTTTGCCAATGGCGCAGTGTAGTGAATACGGCTGTTATAGCAAAGATAACCAGATCAAGCAACGTCGAGCGTGGCTGCTGCTTGGGTGGGTGACCGCTGAGCGATCCTGTCCTTGCAAGCAGCCCGCCTGCCCTGCCATTGGTGGTGGTTCAAAAGTCACCTTTAATTCGTTGGTAGCCTTAACTTCGCCTGATAAAATAAGACATCTTTAATTTACTTTTTACTTTTGCTTTTTTAAAACTTAGTTACTGGCACTTTATAAAAGTATCGTGTTAATACGAAAGCCACCATTTTAAATCATGTAATTAAATATGTCGTGAAATAAAACAGATAATATTTTCATAATTAATTATAAAGTTTTTAGACGGCCATTTTATTCTGATAATTCTGGTTAGGTCGAAGCGTCTTACGAACTCGTCAGGGTGCACTAAGTACAATCTAATCAGAGTTGGCTGCAATCGGTTGACAATCAAAGCAGTGATTGTTCTTCCGCCGTTCTCGCAATGAATACACTTAGAGACTTTGAATACTCTGAAACCTTGTGAGATAATACACTTGGTGGACAAAAGTCCTACATGAACCGAACATTTTGAATATGTCTGTGTGATGCTATCTATAGACAGGTCCTAGAGTCTTGCATAGTCGTGCATAGGTTCTTCTGGGTCCCAGGAAGAAATCTCTTGATTTTGGTATCAGAGATCTGGGACAGACCACCAGGTCAATCAATATTAAACGCGAAACTAAAATTCAAAAATATTTCTATTGTCCTTACGAATAACCACGAACGCAAAAAAAGAACGTGCATTAAAACTAATTTGTACGCAAAAGAGAGTACATTCAATAATATTTTGTCACGTGCTATAGTAACACGTTTGATGAAGTTACTTCGTTGGGAAGGTTGAAATACTTCCATTACGTTTCTTTACTCAGTTGTAACGGTTTATCAGTTTCTACAATGTTGCAAATTGTTACTATTTTAAGTATATTTGACAATTTCTTAATGTGAGACTATGTTTAAAACGTGTGGACTAAACTACTGTGAATATTATATAGAGGCGTTTAAATATCTCAATATACCAACATAGGTACTATAATATATTTTAGTATACATACGACTTCTGAAGAACTTATAACCTGAACAAAGTAATTTTGGTTTAATCTCGGAATTATTGCTACAGCATCAAGGTTCTTCCACTATATGGCCAATGAAACCGCCGCTCAGGCCACCTTTATTGACACTTAAGTCATAACCCCACGACATGTCAGAATTTATAGAAGGTAGCTAAAGTGAGCTGGATAAGCGAGGTTTTGTTGCAGTGATATTCAATAATTTTTTAAACATTTTTAACTAATTTAGTATCGTTTTATCAATTAACAGCAGAAATTCCAGTTCATTATTGGCTGATTTAATTTGGAAATTTGTTTGGATTATTTTTTCTTGTTCGGTTACAGGCTGTCCCTTAAAGACTTGGTATATGCCAAAAAATGCTTAAATTAATAAAAGAAAATTTAAAATATAATTAAATTATTATAATACTTTCAAAGTCATACAAATCAATATGCTCCATTGAACGTCGCGGTTTGTTATTACTACGTCGCCTGCCTTCGTACAGTTCCGACATAGTTCTCTGCAACTTTTGGATGTTCCCAAAATTGGAAATGGCGCTTAAAGTAAAGCGGTTTGACGTCATCGAGGCTATGCAAACTAATTCGAAGCGCGAGCTGAAAGCCATTCCAAAATCTACGTCCGAGGACTGCTTTAAGATATGAAGCATCGTTGGGAGCGAGTGGGTCTACGTCGAAGGATGCCACAGCCCGGAAGACGAAGAATAGCACCAATGCGAAGATATGATAATTTTCGGACAGACCTCGTATATCACTTATTAAAGGGGGAGAGAGGGTTCTTTCGATCGTAGTTAATATGGCTACATTGAAAACATTAACTAAAAAAATCTGAGCATTTTTATAGCAACCAGTTTCTTATGTAACATTTGTATTAAGGAGTATCAGCCTGGATTGCTATACACTAAAGTTTGTATAAATTGTATACTGTCATTGTTATACAAACATTCCTTCTAAGGAACATAATTTCTCGTCAATGAAAGTACGATGGACGCTACACGAACCAAATAAACAGGCCTGTTGTAAGTAGTTTGGTTAGCGGTCATACACTGATGAATAGAATACTTGCATGTATTTGTCTGTCAGCCTCGACATTGACATGGTTTTACTTGTCTAATATCTCGCCCTTGCTGAGACATACAGAGGAGTATAACCTTCTACTGCAAGTGCAATGGTTGTAGGTGGATTGCCAAGTACACCCACGACGTGATATTGGCCCAAAACGCGATCGGTTTTCGATGGATAAGTTACGAAAATTTGGTGAAATTGAAGTTATAATTAATTAATGACCGATCAAATATTCCAAATATCTCATCAAAAACATCTCCTCCAAAACCCCTACAAAAATAAACTCTTAAAAACATATAATTATGTAACTGAAAATTCTCACATTAAACGAGAATCGGCCTGCATATTACCACATGATACTTTAAATTCGAGTAGAGTACGATAAGCGGATCCGGTTTTTATATCGAAATTACCAAACCGAATTAATATCCCCATCGATATAATCAGCCAATAGTGATTAATTTGAAAAATACTAGTAACTGAATTATCTCTACCAACTGTAATCACATTTTCATACCCTAAATACAATTTGTGCTATAAGTGACTTCTTTTACATAAAAAAATATAGTTAACTTTAGAAAACTATACAAAATAACTTTAAAATATGATTTTACTGTGTTTTCTTGGATTCAAGATGTTTTTGTTGTTGTTACATGTTTTTAGTTATTTAAATGACATTTTCCCTATCACTTGCCTTAATTTTATCGTTTCATTAATGGTTATTGCTCCTTTATTACATTACGCA
Organism: Homalodisca vitripennis; assembly: GCF_021130785.1. NCBI lineage: Eukaryota > Metazoa > Arthropoda > Insecta > Hemiptera > Cicadellidae > Homalodisca > Homalodisca vitripennis. Next base: position 112,457,352 of record NC_060214.1, read on the forward strand.
GTTGTTTAAACTATTTCTATTAATTTGAAACATGTCACTAATTTAGTATTTTAGATACTTTGATATTGATTGATCCGCGTGTTATTCGATATGTAAAGTATCGATGATTGCAATAAACGATATAAAAACCGATTCCGCTTATCGTACTCTGCCCTTAAATTCGCTCAAACACATCCGCGAGGAAACTAATAAAAACGACCTCTAAATGTTTTTACAGGATGAAAGAAGAATTTTGGGACAAAATGCGTTTAAAACCAAAAAGGCAATACATTTAGTTACAAATTAGCTGTGTGTTAATCTAAGCGTAATCGTATAATACCTAAACATGTCACCGCATATATAAAAATTCTCCAATTCTATGTAAGTAAACAGTTTAAAATCGAGGAGTGAAAAAGATGAAAAAGCACATAACGCCAAAAAATTAATTAATTTTCATTTGTCTAAGTGTACTGTGTAACCTTTATCTATGTATCAAAGGCAAAGCTGTCAATCACTCATCCACTCAATGAATGGGCCAATGGCGTAGTGTAGCGGGTACAACGGTTATCACAAGATAAACGGATCAAGCAACGTCGAGCGTGGCTGCTGCTTGGATGGGTGACCGCTGAGCGATCCTGTCCTTGCAAGCAGTCCGCCTGCCCGGCCATTGGTGGTGGTTCGGAAGTCACCTTTAAGCCGTTAGTACCCAGGTTAAGTGTTAGAGAGGGCTTCTTTAGTCCTAACTTCGCCTGGTAAAATAAGACATCTTTACTTTATTTTTACTCACCCATCACTAATTCTATAACTTGAAAAGTTGAAATTTGGTACACGTATGCATAGCATAAGTAGAAAACTAAAGCACTTTCATGAAGATAAAACATCCAAAATCGGTATTGGTTAAAGTTGGTTTGTTTCCTCTAGAAGAACTATATTTTTGTCCTTAGATTAATTTGAATTAGACATGCCCCATGACTTACATAGAACATAAAAAGTCATTTTCATTAAGATCGACCACCCATAGGGGTAGAAAATAGCCTTGCAGACCTGGGAGAACTAGATTTTGTTTTTCAACTGTCCGCTGTCCTAATAAAATGAAAGCTCACATATACACACGTTCTTTACCACATAAATTAATTGAAAAAACAAAACCGTTTCCATGAAGATTAACCATCCTAGGAGGTTTAAATTTGGCTCGCAATTCTTAGAAAGGAACGCTCCCGATGGCCATAACAACGAAATTTGGAGCGTATGTGCTTTAATCTCTCACATGGATTTCAACCAGTAAAAAAGCTGAAAATAGGTTTACTTTTATAGAACATTATATGTACTTTTTACAGCTGTTCTATAAAGTTGACACAATGTTCAGTATGCCGTAATATACCTGACACTATAATATCTTAGACCGGAAATACCCTTAGACCGGAAGTAGATTACAATTACCGGAATCAGTTACCACTTTTTAAACGAAAACAAACCAACGTTTTGTATATACTTTCTTGATTGGGACAATAAGGCAAATGTTACTACGGCACCGGAATTTAATTACAATAGCCGGGAGTAGACGCTTTTTGACCTAAGAAGACTTTTTAGACCTATGTACGTATATTTCTTTAGATGAATATTTGTCATATTCTTCCACTTTGTCCTAAAGTATCATAAATGTTAGAGCTGTTCATTCAAATATTATGGAATGTTACAGCACATTTTGTGTTCCCAAACCAGTGCTCTTTAAACTTTAATTACAATTATTCTGAAGTGGCGAGGAGACTTGGATATCTTCTAGTGATCATAACTTACTTTTTAGTAGTTATTGCATTAAGCCTTTTAAAAAAAGACACGCTTATGACATATTCAATAGTATATCGCATGCAAGCCGCGGGTAACTGCTAGAATACAACAAAAGGAGTGTCTTAAATAAACGAGAAACGCGCATGGGATATTACAAACAATAATACAATAACACACATTTAGGGCTAGAAAATGAAAAGAAAATTGTGTTTGAACCTGAAGACTTGGCCTTCAATTTCCTATGCGTGTTAATATAATGGATGCAAATTGTGAACACTAAAGAAAAAGGGATAGTTAAAATAATAAAAGTAATTAATTGCCATTTCAGGCATATCACGTTAAAACCAAGTATTTTATGACAGTTATAACGCCATAGGCTCCTAAAGTATCAGGATCTCCTGGACTTTTCGGTCTCTATTAACTCAAAATACCTCTCTAATCGCTCAGTTACATCCTAATTTAAAATATAACTAAACGTTACTGAAACAGAATATTTTTATTCGACCAAAGGCCGTTCTCCCCTTCAGGATAAAATATATAAGGATAAGGATGAAAGATAAGGATAAGGTTAGGGATGAAAGATAGGTGTATTGGGAAAGCAAGAGTAGAGTCTTGTTTGAAAAGTCTCGTCAATAACAACACCACATTAAACAATAGAAATTTATTTTTTTCTAATTTTTATGAAGAGTCCGAACCACAGACTTGTCGGTCGTGTTTATATTGGAAGGTTGTTTCAATCCAATCTGCTGCTAAGGTAACAAGCATCGATTAAATGTCTTTATAACTTGCATTTCTCCATAACCTTAATATTAATTCTGTTTCGCATTTTCCACCTGAACCCAATCGATTTGAAAACTTTTCACGACAATGTCAAACTTTGAAACAGAGGAGCATGGAGACAAATGATGAGCATCGTACCTTATAGTCGGGTTACTTTGAAGCATAGAATGACATCATTCATCAGTCAATAATCCTTCCCAGCGTCCATCACAGCAACAATATATCTTAGGAGAGTAACACAACAACCTTGGTCAGAGTAACATTTATGTTGGGTTCTTGGGACACGGAAAATGTAGGCTATGTATTTTATTACAAAGTTTGCTCAATGTAATGATGTTATCTTTGTTTTAGTTGTGTAATCTTCTGAACCCCACCGGGTCAGGTATAACATCTTCTGATACACCGATCAGATACCATTGTAACGCAAAATGAATTAACTGAAATTAACTAATAAATTAGTTAATGAAATTAACTAGTATTTCAGGAAGCAAGGATCCTCTAGAGTACAGGGTAACTCTTAAGGGTTGAATAAATTCTAAGAATATATCACAGACGGTAATGTTTAATCAATACGTAAACAATTACGTAAATATTCTGTTATATTTTTAGGTTTGAGCGACGAGCTAGAACTATACTAAATAAGTTTAAACTAAGTTTGATCCCTACTTCTGATTAAAAAATCAACAATTAACTATTTTATAATCTCACATTTAGTTTTTAGTCAAAAAAGCAAAATTATTTTAGAAATTAAACTTCATCTTTAAAAAATTCTTAAGTATTCTGTGTAACCTGCTTCAAGGCTCCTAAGGTATCACGATCTCTTGGATTTTTTGTCTCTATTAACTCAAAATATACCGCTAAACGTCCAGTTACATCATAATTTAAAATATTTTACATTTTATATATATATATATATATATATATATATATATATATCCGCATATTGTTACACTTTATTTCAAAGCTCTCGTTAATTAGAGCTCTAAGTTGCCTTTATCCAACGAAGCGATTGCTTTAACATATAAATTTACCATTGATGGAACGGTGCGTATTTTGGATTGAGTGATCAGAAATTGGATTTCTTGTTATACTTGGTTCTGTATCACAAAACCTTTACATAAAAGTATTTTTGAGATTTCAATATTCTCGAGTGTTCAAACTTTATGGTGGGTGAGGAACTTAAGGTACCCTGTGTAACATTTCATCACAAGAGTTTAATCAAAAAACACGTTTAATACGCAGTAAAAAATAAATTTTGTTAGATTCACAATATCACAATCTATACACAAAATTGGAACGCTTTTAATATAAAGTATGACATTAAGGGCATGGCCATTATTGTGTAAGTAATGGAATTGTTATCAGAAGAATCTGACAATCAATTTAGGTCGTAAAATACATAACATGCAATTATTACACAATCTAGTAGTCTAAACTATTAATTTGGAGTGCCGATGGCCGAGCGGTCTAAGTCGTTGGACTTTGGGTCTGAGGTAGAGATAGCGCAGGTTCAAATCCTGTCTGTGACCGTTGCACTTTTTATCAGTACCATCAACCTTGTACTGTATCGACTCTCCCCCTTATTCTGTTTGATAAGATCCTCGCACAGGCCAGTGGCCCATGAGGACGGACAGAATAAGGCTTATAAGGGGATCAGTCTCTCATTAAAAAAAAAAAAAAAAAAATATGTGTACTGCTATTACTAGGCCTAACGTGTTTAATCAAGGTGATAAAGAGTCCGTCCCCTTTTAGTATTTAATTAAATATTACATACAGGAAAATGTGCCTTTAGAAATCTTTTTAGTCGATTTGCTGAATCCACTTACTGGAGTATTTCTAAATCTTAGGAGATTTAAAAAGACGCTTTTTTGATAATATTTTAAGCAGCGTCAAAATAGGACGTAAACATCGAGAATTGTAGACCTTTATTCTTTTTATAAACATAGACTTTCACCTTAACCTAGGGGTAAGCTAGTCTATCCGAGAGGTCTCGAATTCAATTCTCGGTAAGGTGACAGATTATTGGATATAATACTTTTGTATTGGATATCAACCGTTTTCCCTTAAAACGTTTTCCTTCAGTTCAGTCGATTTAAAACATGCCATTGGCGTTCAACAAACTCTTAAAAGGACTTTTAAATTCTCGAATGAACATAATAAAACGTTTTATTCAAACACGTAATTTGGTTAAGCTATGAGTAACATGTGAACTTCTTTAGAAGCTTTATCAAAATGGATTTTACCACGTTTTCTTGTTTTTCGCCATAGCTACTTTGTGTGTAGAAAATTCGGTTGCTCCACCGCGCTTGAAGATCGTATCTATCACATCGTAGTGCACTCAATTGTGTACCTGATGAGGCAATGAGAATAACTCTCTTCCTAGATTATACCAATTTTGTAGTCTGTGTGTCTCTGATGTCCAAACGATGTAATTTGTTCGTCTTGAGCTTCTTCGTCGTCGACTTTTCCAGGAGTCAAGTTTGTAACAGCATCAGATTCCAGACGCTGCACTAAGAGGAAGCTGATCTGGAGGTAAACTAAATCTTCATATGGGAAATGTAGGTTATTGACAGTTTTGTTGTCTGTAAATTGTTTCCATCAACATACGAGTGTTTTATTGATGAAGAAGATTTAAAAATATTGAAAAAGATAACCGCCACGTCCACTTGCTTCCGAGAAGGGTCAACGGAAGACACGCTGAAGTCAGTGGCTAGTGGCTGGCCAGGTGGTCGAGGTGACCTTGGATGGACATTATCACTATACAGAACACCAGCTGATCACATTCTTGACCCGTGGTAGCCTGTCTTTGTTTTGACAACCGTGTTGTTAAAATAGAACGAGTCACACACATATAATGAACTAGTGAAACATTATTTATTTTATTATTCATTTAATTATTTACCAAGCCACTTACTACATATTTTGTAGTACAAAAGGTATAATCAAAGACCGATATGGGGATAATTTAAACACGAAAAGACTAGATATATACAGGGTGTCCCATAATTCTCTGAATGTACCACATTATTACTCAGGTCAAGACAGACATATTTCACCATATGAACATGGGTTAGTTTCCCATGCTTAGTTTCCCATTTGTCTGGGTGTATGTGTTTTTATTACAAAATTAATAACTCAAAAACCAAAAACTTAAATTATACAAAATTTGGCTCAAATTTTGATGATAGCAAGGCCAGTTACTGAAAAAATATCATTAAATTATCTTTAGTATTTTCAAAATGGCGATCATAAAACCTATTACACATTGAATATCTTAAAAACCAGCAGTTTCTATTAAGAACTACAAGAATTACAGTTTTGTTTTTAGAGGATATTAACAAATCTAATTACACAAAAATTATTTAAATTGAAAAATAAATAAATAATTTCGAGCAGATTTACTGTGACAAGACATGACCCACATTGAGAGCTGCCGTTTATTCAGTTATTGTATTGTTTAGTCCGGTAAAATAAGAATGCAACCTCGGAATAAAAGATAATAAGCTAAAAATTTGCATACGTCTTTATTTTTATGGTATAAAACTTACCTCAAAAGTCTCATATAATCACGTGTACGCGTCTTTAGATATTTAAGGTCAAAGTTCATGAAAATCAGTTTTTTGCAAATATCTCGTTTCCCTTACGCTAAATGACTTTGAAGGTGGTTAGAGAAATTGTAGAACGGAAAATTCTCTTCAATTTTTGTCTGAAGTAATTTTATGTACGTCCAACCCTTTTTGAGATACAGCGCAAAGAGTAGGGGCCGCTTACCTGTATATACGATAATGCGAGGTCAGCAAGTAGAATACAATAAATAAATGAGTTATATTGTTAATTATTCACTTAATTTTATTATTATTACTTAATACTATTATTATTGTTAGCATTATTATCATTATTATTAAATTTTTTATTATTATTTATTATTTAATATACCATATTTATAGATATTAATTATAAATTATATATTCTCTAAATAATACTTATTTTATTTTGATCAAACATACAATATTAAAAGAAATACTATTCGTCCATGTTACTATATTACTATGAATATTATATCTCGAAATACAAATCTGTTGTACGACGTTTGCTGTTTCTGCGAAGCTGTATCAGATTCTGTAACAGAACAGGTTGCATCCTTATTTTGCCTTATTTTACTGAGTTAGTAGCAGATGTTCCATTGTTGACCGGTTTTTTTGTTTGTTGACTTTCTACACACCGTAAAGAGTGAGTTTGGAATTGATATGTATAAGTACAGTAGTGGTGGTGAGATATTTACTTGATGATGGGAATGGTAGGGTATTTCTCTGTGTTAGTATTTCTATACCGATCACAGAAGCACTTTCTGATATTAATTTATTACAAATAAAAAAACAATCAGCCATTGCAATTAAAAGATACACTCAAAAATCGTACGTCTGTTAATGCTAAGATGTCGTTTTCAACTAAGGGATAAAATTAAAATTTTATCGGTATAGAAATACTAACACAGAGAAATACCCTACCATTCCCATCATCAAGTAAATATCTCACCACCACTACTGTACTTATACATAGAAATTCCAAACTCATTCGTGACGGTGTGTAGAAAGTCGACAAACAAAAACCGGTCAAAAATGGAACATCTGATACAGCTTCGCAGAAACAGCAAACGTCGTACAACAGATTTGTATTTCGAAATATAATATTCATAGTAATATAGTAACATGGACGAATAGTATTTCTTTTAATATTGTATGTTTGGTAAAAATAAAATAAGTATTATTTAGAGAATATATAATTTAAAATTAATATCTATAAATATGGTATATTAAAAAAAAATAAATAATAATACAAATTTAATAATAATGATAATAATGCTAACAATAATAATAGTATTAAGTAATGATAATAATAATAATAGAAAGTGAATAATTAACAATATAACTAATTTATTTATTGTATTCTACTGGCTGACCTCGCATTATCGTAAATACAGGTAAGCGATCCCTACTCTTTGCGCTGTATCTCAAAAAAGGTTGGACGTACATAAAATTATTTCAAACAAAAGTTGAAGAGAATTTTCCGCTCTACAATTTCTCTAACCACCTTCAAAGTCATTTAGCGTAAGAGAAACGAGATATTTCCAAAAAACTGATTTTCGTGAACTTTGACCTTAAATATCTAAAGACGCGTACATGTGATTATATGAGACTTTTGAGGTAAGCTTTATACCATCAAAATAAAGACGTATGCAAATTGTTAGCTTATTATCTTTCATTCCGAGGTTGCATCCTTATTTTACTGAGTTATGTTGGCTATTCGCTGAAAAACCCAATGTGGGCCATGTCTTGTCACAGTAAATTTGCTCTAAATCAGTTACTTATTATTGTTGTGTCATTGGATTTGTGATAATATCGTCTAAAAACTGTCATTATTGAGAAAAACTGATGGTTTTTAAGCTATAAAAAGTTTAAAAAAAGTTTTAATGGCCGCTATTTTGAAAATACTAAAGATAATTTTATGATAATATTTTCGGTGATTGGCCTTGTTATCAAAAATGTTTGAAGAATATTTGGTATATTTAAACTTATTTTGTTTTTAAGATGTTAATTTCTTTATAGAAAAACCAAAAATACAAACAGATGGGAAACTAAGCATCAGAGACCCATGTTCATATGGTGAAATATGTTTGTCTCGACCTGAGCAATAACGTGGTGTACCTTTGTCCAGAGAGTTACGGGACACCCTAACAGCACTTCTATAGCTATAGAACAATCAAATTAGTACAACCCAATAATATAATAAAAAACATATCCGATAATATACAATAGCTAATAAATAGAAATTCCCAATATAATAGAAAATATACCAGACTCTAGATACACTGGGGAATGTAACAACATTGTAACATATTGTAATAAAATAATATGAAAAAGCAAAATCAAGCAATACATATTACTTGATTCCTTAAACTATGAAAGCAATAACAATAACATACACATGAGGAGATATAACAATAACAACAACAACAATATCTAAATAACTAACAAGTACAACAATATAACGAAAATTGTATAATGCCTTTAGAAAAATATATAATTAAAACTTTGGTATATTGTGGTATATATAGTTTAAGACAAAGAAAAAAAGCCAAGAATTAATTGCATGATTTAAAAATCAATGCATGTATATTGTGTGTGAGTTTGGATGTGTATGCCGTATTTGTGTGATGGTTTGGGTAGTCTCCTAAATTTTCTCTGCACGAACAATGCCATTTTAAGATATTTTAGATTCACAAGGCGTTGGTTTAGCGAATCAAATAGTGGATGAATTCTGTTGTTACCAGGTCAATTGACAATTAGTTGAGTTGACGTTTACGTAAAATGTTTTCGTTACGACCTTGTTTTTCGCTTTTATCGCTCAAAGAATGTTGTAAGCTCCACATTGTTTCAGTGTTTCTCAGCTAACTACGAACAATAAGGGGTAGAATTTATTTTAACTAACTTTTCTTGCATTTACTAATATTCACTTACGTTAAAGTATCCATCATTCGTTTGCATTTTAAATGTCAAGCGTGCTGATTATCAAAAGTAGTCAATATCAATTCCAGGTTTTGTATTAATAAAATGAAATTAGGCGAAGTAAACTAAGAGTATAGTTCAGTAGACCTATGAAATAGATTATGTAAATGATAATATCCTAAATAATACATTTGGCAGCCATGAAAACAAGTTATTTAAAAATATAAGCTATCATGGCCATACAATAAATTAAACCGTTATAAATTATTTGCATACACATAGGTGTTCCCCCAAGAGCCGAGAGCTTATTTACTTCTTTGGCTGGTTTTTCTTAAAATCGATAGAGAAATTTGCTCTAATAAGGAGTTCTAAGGCTTTGATAGTGATTTAAACTGTTAAAAATCGGAAGTTCAATCTATCAAAATTGTTAAATATGAAACGATAACTTTATTCTCGCATCATATTTTTCTTAGATGGGGAGATTTAAAAACCAACCGTCAAACTAGTACATACCCAGGATATAAATATATTAGTTTTTGATATTTAAATATAAATATAAGGTTTATAAAGGCAATTTGTTAATAAAAATCAAACATAAATCAATATGTATTAAAAAAGTAAATTATCACCTTCGCGGCTACCTAAATCTTGGATTGTAAGTTTTCATATATATCTTTGTACTGTGAATAAAATAAACCCACCTCGTATGATTTTGATTACATGCAGAGTGCATAACTTAGTTCACAAATTTATTACAGATTATATAATTATACATTAAAGCCTTTATCAATCGATCTTTTTTAACATCTCTAGGAAAAATAAAATCCCGTCTCTTTATAGACCGCTTTGGGCTACAATAAAATCATCGTTAATACCCAGCCAGTGTATCTAACAGGATCGTTTATAGATATTTGGGGAATGTTTCTTAACAATTGATTAGGTGTTTAAATGTGTTTTATTATATAACCGGATTTTTTAACGTGGTCCAATAGGAAATTTACAGATTTCTTCTTCAGTCGTAATCAGCTGTTTAAACCCCAACATGATTATTTTAAAAGCAATTTACTAGTCAATAACAAAAAAGTAAAAGTATTATTTTTTAACAGCGAACCTGAAAAAGAGTGTGAATGACTTGACCAATAAAAGTGTAATTTACACATTTGAGAATAATATGTTGTTCTAATATCTTTCTGAATAATTAACCTTATTACACTATATTGGTTCAAAATGTGCTTTGTACTAATGTTTCTCCCACAACCTGTCTTTAAGATATTTGATTGTAAATATAACAGTGTTTAGGAATGAATAGCGATTATTTACAGAAGAAACAAACTGTTTCATAATGTAAAACACACTTTTTCCAATTCCTGAAAAATACTTTCACTCGAACAAAACAAGTTTTGAATATTACCTCCTCATAACATCTTCTTAATTGGTTAACAGATTTCCTAATTAATTGTATCCATTTCGGAATTAGTCTTTTATTAGATAGATACGTTTTGAAAGAAAGGAAGTTGCGTAAGAAAATATATTTAACAAAAGAAACAGGTCTAATAAGTAATCTCAAATATGCCTCTTTTACTAAAACTGGCCGATCATGCACTTCAGTAAAATATTTGCTTTTAGGTCATACTTCTACTAACAACTACTACTTCTAAAATTACCTCAGCGTATCTTGATGGTTTCACAATCTCGGTACAAACAGAATAGTTTGCATCCAAATCACCAAATTTTGTTATATCACTCAATTACTGAAGCGACAATCACAAGTTGTTTTCAATCGTACGATAGTTAACAGAAGTTACTCTGAGTAGAGTACTGACGGAAGCTCTCTGTTCACAGATATCTTGAAAATCCAAGATGGCGGAGTCCAGGTTGAACATCACGGACTACTCCAGCCTCGACACGAGGCTAGAAGAGCTGGCAGAGAACATCAACGCCATGTTCCTTCTCTTCAACGCCATGATCGTGTCACGTGAGTATAAGAGAGGTCGATGGGGCGATTTTGAGTGAATAACAATCGATTCTGGCCACTTAGCGAATATTTCGGTTTCCTTTGTTGATACTAAACTGCAGTCTGCCCTTTCCTCGTTTAACCATTTTGTGTGTGAGCCAACAGATCGAAATAGGTTGTTCAAGTGTTTTTCACGACAGTGTGAATATATTCTACACATGAAACACACTAATTGAGAGATCCAAGGTGACCTTAGATGGTCTGAGCCATATCTAAGGCTATGATATAGTGGCTAAATCTCGTCATCTTTTACCATCAGAGCCACCGTTTCCAGATATCTTGTACAGACCTCATACATATCTTCAATATACTGGCTAATCCAATACACTAACTTTTCTGTGTTGCCAATATCTCGAGCCTTCCTTCCATTGACTCTTCATTCTCTCTTTAATACAATGGCTCCTCCAACACACTAACCTATCTGTCTTGCCAATATCTCGAGCCTTCCTTCATCGACTCTTCATTATCTCTTTAACACAATGGCTTCTCCAACACACTAACTTATCTGTCTTGCCAATATCTCAAGCCTTCCTTCATCGACTCTTAATTCTCTCTTTTTAACACAATGGCTCCTCCAACACACTAACATTTCGTCTTGCCCTGGCCATTGACTCTTCATTCTCTCTTTCGGGCCCTCCACATTGAACATTTCTGCATGGCCAATTTTTTCGGGCCCTCCCACATTGAAACGGAATTCTTGATCACGGGTTTTTCTAACACATTAGCATGCCCGTCTCACCAAAATATCGACCCTCTCTACATTGACGCGTCATCTTGACGATGGTTTTTACAACACTCTGATTTGTCTGTCTAGCCAAAGTCTCTACATAAAAGACCGTCCTACATAGGCTTAAAGTTGAAGATGCATTTACACTTCCTTAATTAAGAGTTAAATTAAAGTGTCTATTTATAAAAGGGCAATAGTATTAATTCGTATATGTGGAGAAATAGCGTGTTGTTAATTTTTAGCTGAGTTCGTATTTTTCATGGAGACCTTGCATTATTATATTGTGGTTAAAGAATACATGGAAGTGACGCATCTAAAATCCATATCAGTGTGTATTTCGGAAGTATTTTAGTACAGAAATGTAACGATCTTTGTCACTATAAGTATATTTTTTCATTCATATAATTTCTAATGTTTCTAGACAAACTAAATTAAACTTAAACTAAAAGGAATTTAAAGATAAATCTGAGAATTTTGTGTGGAATCTAAAGCTGTCCTAAAATCTTCCATGGCCATGAATATTATGTATGGATATTTCGTGATGTGTGCCTATTTCATTATGTATGGCTGTTCCATTGTGTATGTTCCAGTGATGCAGGCGGGGTTCGCCTGTCTGGAGGCAGGTTGTGTCAACTCCAAGAACGTCACCAACATCATCATGAAAAATGTGCTGGACCTGTGTAAGTAGGATTGGTGGAATCAGCTTCCATGACACTTACCAACTTTTAATTTATGTTATACAATAGAAGGACTTAGACCTAGCGGGAGGCTGAGGGAGTTTTAGAAATTTTTGACCAGGGGTTCTCAACCTTTTTGAATCTATAACCCCCCTTTTGTGTCCATCTTGAACTCATGGATAAACCGGTACGTTTTTTTGGACAAAAACGTTCTCTTTTTCTTCCACAACCCCCGATGAGGTCTTTTAGCGACTCCCCTAGGGATCGCGACCACCAGGTTGAGAACCCTTATTTTGGACTATCTTAAAAATGGAGATCCTCTACTATGAAATTAAAGACGGCTCTTTATGGTTAGTACTAGGAAAAATAAATAGGATTCGAAGGAACTTTTGGTATACCGGTATATTCATATATTTCAAGTCATGTACTTCATCTATTCATATAAACAAACGTAATTTGAAACATGGAAGTCAGTTTAAATAGTTTTTAAACCAAAAACTTGTCTGGGACAGATCGGACATTCGTGAAAAAAAACCTTGTCCAGTAAGAAATCAGCATGGCTGCTGAAGATGTCTGGTATGATCTTAGAGATCCGCTCTAGGCTCAGGAAAACGCGAGACGGCTTTGCAATTATTATTCAGTGTAAATCAGACCATGCTCTTGTTCCCTGCTCTGTTTAACACTCTCAGACTCGGCTGTCTATGTTACTGCACAGAACTTATATAGAAGGTAGGAGTACGTAACAGGTTTCACAGAGGCAGCATATAAGTTGTCAGATCCATTGCTCATTTGATTGGGCTACAATATGTGTTAATTAATATGTCACACAACATATGATTGTACTCAGTTTACTAATAAATTTCTTTATCCTGCGATTTTCTCACCCACAATGATCTCACGGTTACCCATAAAATCAATGTAAAAATGTTCTCTAACGCTCAGCCAATAAATAAACTAGTATTATTTATATAAATACGTAAGAATAAAACATGCCATTTGTGTTTTTAATACATACGATTATATTGTGAGAAACTGTCATTACTGAAAACAGACCCGAATAAAATCTTATTTCTTGGGTTCGTCCCAGGGGTAGTCTTTAATACGCAGCCTACTCTGGTTATTCGGTTGTTTTTATCGAATGGTCGATGTTTTTATCCGAATGAATAATTTGATATTAAAATTTATATAACTAAGCGTGTGTTTTCAACTTATTAGTTATGGTAATTTTTAATGTAAACAATAAACAGCAAGAAGTAACTAATATATAGTCTTTGAAAATGGCGATGAATATAAGGAGTATATATGAGATATTTCTCACAAGTGACGAGATTTGTTTAACTGGCTTCAAACATGTGGGTTTGGTAATCGATGGGGAGAATTCTTTCATCCGTTGCATAAAAGCGGTTACTCATTGATATCAAGCTGGACAAGTTATTAATATTGTAAGGTTTCTTTGATATCTAAGTCTACCCATGGTTGGTTTTGTTGTTTTGTAATGTTAGTGTTAAATTTATGTTTTTAAAATTTGTAATGTATGAGTTTTTTCTTGTTACGATAATTTATTATAACTCTTGCACGATTTTTACATATCGAAGTTGGATAATATATCGAATTGTTCGATGATAACAACCGAATAACGATTGTAGGACGCTTATTAAAGTCTCCTCCTTCCTAGTAATCATTGTTGGACATTCATATTCAACAGATTTCTCAATTTACAAAGTAGCGAGTAATAAAAATAGATTGAATTAATAACAGATTAAAGCGATTATATTTATGAGTATACAAGGACACAAATAGTAAAACATTAAAACGTTTTTATTTCCAATTATTGTAATATTTCAATAGGTCTAATTTGTTAAAATAAAGCGTTTTAACACTAATAAGTTGTACTAAACACCATTTTTATTATTTTTTTACGTCTCATTCTTGACACTAATGTAACCGAATTAATAAAACCATCAGTTTGTTGGTATCGATCCCTTCATTTAATAAACTGCAAGTCTTTTACAGTAAGGTGTTGGTGTACAAGTGTGGTCAGCAAACAGGCGCTAACTTCTTCTGGTAGGTAACTTATTTTTGCTTTCAACAGTCTGCAGCTTCATTAGGAAGTCTAGCTGTTACAAAAACCACTTGCATTAAACACGTGTTTTAGAAAGCGTGTGATATACATGTCTACAATTCTGCCATTCTGTAATAACATAAGGCTCCTACCTGTTAAAAGTAAACAAATTTAAACTTTTTTAGATCCATTTAGAGTACAATGATGCTGAAGGACTCCTTTTCAAACAGGCTAGACGATATATTTAAATTTAAAATGTCCCAAACTATATGTTTGTACAAATACTTCTATTGTTGTATCCGAGATTATAAACAAAGACTCGCCTTCGGCTCGCTGGGGGCTACGCCCCCAGGCCCCCATGATGTTACTTGCAAAATCGGGGATAAGAGGGATTTGGTGATTGGTAAAATTCGGGCATGAAGTCATGCCAGGAAATTCCCTGACGGGGGGGGGGTTAATGTTACCAGGGGTTAAGACATCGGCGGCGGTGTGTTGGTCCAAACACAATGACGTAAAATGAACAGTTTTGAAAATCACTTTTAAGTGTTCTGGGACTTTACCTTGGTGCTCATTACGTCCTCCAGTGTTTGAGTTGCAAGACATATTCGGTCAGATTCCGTTATATGCCCCCAACGCTTAAACATTTTCAATGAACTTAGAACGTTATAAAACGATGTAGTTGAGTAACAGAACTAACATTATGCCCCCTACGCTAATTTGTCATTTACGGATGATTATAATGAATTACAATTGGTTACCAGCTAAGAAAAAAGGGTACTTACGTATTATATCGACCACACCCCTACATTTCTCCAAACATAGAAATTCAACAAAAACAAACATCACCAATTGGGTTTAGATCCATTTTACTTCTCCGATTATCGCATCAAGATATGAAATGGAGCTAAGCTCTTGCATTGAATAAACCCCGAAGTGAAACCAAAGTAGAAACAAACCAATCTTTTGGATAGGACAAATTCTTATGCTGCCATGCAAAAAATCCCCGTTCGAGTATCGATAGCTGGTACTAAATATTCAGAAAGAGGTGAATGACACTAATTTTATTGGAATCTTAAGTGGAGTGAGAGAAAACTTAAAGTATAACAGAACGCAATAGTGATGTGAGCTAATTTTGATAATGAGGAGGTATTTAGTTAAGAACCGGATGTTTTGTGGAGTTTAAACGGTTCGCCAAATCTTGTTGTCAGCTGTTCGCAAATAGGAGAGCTGTTCGCAAATAGGAGCTGCCGTAAATGATGGCTGGCGGTATTGGGGAGAGTCGGGAAACGGCGGTTGTTTGGTCTAATGGCAGAGCGCACTCGCACGCTATCACGCACGGGAAACGGAACTGGCGAATTCGCCGAATACAAGCCTTCGTGATCGCCGCAAAATTATTTACGGTACAAGTATTACATGACATAGATCATTTTCAAAATATGTGCCATCATCGTCAAAATGAGAACCTACACTGATAACCTTATGCGGTTCCTTTCCTTACGTTTCTATTTAAAAAAGAGCCCGAAATGATAATAACAATTATAGGCCAATTTCGATTCTACCTGAGATCAGAAAATATTTCAAAAACTTTCTATTCAAACCTGATTTTTAGATAGATGTGAGGTTTAGACTTAGGTTTGATTTTGTAATACATTAATTAACAATTAATGTAAATATCAACCCCATTGATATCACTGTCGATGCAATAGTGAAAGAGAGAGATATAATATATGAACACATCCTGAGCATTTTTATCAATCTTTCCAAACCCTTTCACTATGAGCTGATGGAGGTATGTGATGCTTGTCGCACAAATAGCTCACGCCTTATCTCGTAGATATATACCAATGTATATGAATTAAAACACGCGTTCAAGCTAAATAAAATTAAATACGGTATTCCACAAGGACCCATTCTTGGAGCCGATTTTTCCTCAACCATTCGAAAAAAATTGAATTTATCATAAAAAAAGGATTGACTAAATACGATAAAGGCAGTAATCTTTTTATCTTGTAGTAGAACGATTATTAGTTAGCAATCACAATGCGTCAAGCCAAATTCTTGCGTTCATTATTGTACTAAAGTAAATTTGAAAGAAGTCAGTCGTATACCAACTTTTTATCTCAGTAAAAACTATATAGAACATATTGCCTCAATTGGATTCATGAAAAATCTTTTTGGACTGGTTTGACTAAACGAATTCATCTAGACAGTTCACTTGGAATGTTGAAGAGGAAAGTTTCCTCTACAGTACTCTGGGTATTATTCGGTGACAGGATAGCGTGTTTTGACCTTATATACTCTGAACTGGGCATATGGAAATGTTTGGCAAATTTGCGGCTTGAACCAGTTTGGGAGAATTCGAAACTTAAAAAACCATGACCAGTTACGAGTTTCTAAGATTATATTCGTGTAGGAATGCTTTAGGAAAGTAAAATTCCTAGCATTGACTAACCTTGCCATAATACCTTCAAAGTGATTCCTCAATAGCTGACTTGAGTAAAGCGACCTTGAGTGTTTCCATAAGAATAATGTTAACCTTTAAACACTTTTACATCCTTATTTCTGGAAAAGGTTTCATTGTAAAGTATATACTGTGAAGTATGAAATAAAAAAAGGTTCCAAATTTGTCCGAATAACCAATAAAAACATAGAAAAAAACTAAAAAGTATTTAGATGCAAATTAGTTATATTTTTAAAATATCCTACAATTCTATACATTTTCTATAATGATATGATACTTTTATAATAATTCTATGGCTTTATATTTATAAGACCCTAAAAGTGTTTGCCCAATAAAGCCAGCTCTTAATTTTTAATTTCACTCTGATGCAGTACAGGGTGGAAAAGTATACAAAAAAAACATAGACGTATTCCACTACATGAGAGACAAAAAGTTTTAATGAGACTCAGTATAAACTTTAAACTGTGTGTCAACTTCAATGAAGAAATGTATTTATTTTGAGTTGTGGTTCATAGTGACAATTACAATCCCTACATATTCTGTAGGTAGAGTTTTTACATTTTTATACAAAATTAATAAAATTATTTAGAACAGACAAAGAATACATTAATAATGAACATACGAGTACATTTATTGCAAACAATAATAGTATAAAGATATTATCCAAAAATTATAAATGAAAGCTTTATTATTCTAGCCCTAACATTCTCTGTCTGTTTGGGTGCTTGTTGACATCGACTAAAGTAATACAACTTATGTTAATTTGGTAAATGTCAAAACCATTTTCCTGCATTTAAAATTTATATACATGGACAGTAAATTTCCTAGCCAATACTCTCAATTGTTTTACTCAAAATTTTGGTGGTCCAATTTTGAATAAAATTTAAAATAAATGTTCACAAAACAAACTATATGTGTATTTACTATCTGCATGCCAAATTTAACGAAAGTCTGAAAACCATTTTAGGGATTTACATGAACACATACAAAGAACCGAGTACCAGAACTGAACATGTAACATGTGTGTCATTTTACACATCAATCACATAAAAAAGATATTATTTCCCCTTGTCATAACCTCAAGGGGACAATAAAATACAGCCACCACAGTAAAATTTACATTTTTATTCAATGTACCTATAAATGTAGATATCCGTGAAGAACATTTATGCGTTCGGATATTTTCGATAATTGTATTTGACTTAAAAGATACATTTAACAATAATTTATTTATCTTTGCCCGGTGTCATTTTCAATCATCAACCATTACCAAGTGAACTCAACAATCTGTCAATTTACAGTCACAACTTGTAAAAATTGGCTGAATATCATCTTTAGGAAGACCCTGAATTATCGAAAACATATTACACTATATGTACATGTATTACTATTCTATACTTACGGCTTCAAATGGATACCAAAATTGATTGGAATGGTGTAATGTTACATTATTGTGACCGCTGCTGTTAAGGAAAAAGGCTAGTATAGCGCCTTCAATTTCATACGTAACGGTGGGTAGGCAAGTTTTATACAACATTCAAACTTATTTTCATTAAAGTAGGCGCTCTGTGTTTAGAAACTCATTTCTAATGATAATTGTACAAGATTTCGCTTATCATTATGCATTCGTTTAGTTTATAAAAAATAGCTGCTATCTGCAAAGACTCAATAAAAATAAATTTATATACAATGTAACAATATTATAATATTATTTTCTTGCTTTATACCCTTGCTAGCCACTTTTAGTGAAAATCAAAATATTTTCTGTTGTAAAAAGAAATGTCAATCGGTCAGCCAAAATTACTGTTCTTGTATCGATGTCATAATTAAAATTTATTGCACCTTGATTTTCATCAGTTGAAAACTAAACAATGTTAACTGGAAGCTTTGGAGTGCATAAAATAGCACAAAATAGCATCAATAACTTTGTTTTTTTTTAAGGTGAGGTCAAATCCGTTTTAATTCTTATTCCTCCTGTCCTCGTGGGCCACTGGCCTGTGCGAGGATCTTATCAAACAGAATAAGTGGGAGAGCCGATACAGTACAAGGTCGATGGTACTGATAAAAAGTGCTAAGGTCACAGACAGGATTTGAAACTGCGCTATCTCTAACTAAGATCCAAAACCTTACTTAGACCGCTTGGCCATCGGTGCTAACTCAGCCAAAATCACTAACTCTATGCAAATTCCAACTGAATCTGAAAAAGCTGTTCTATATTATATAACAGTCTGGCCGAAATAATACCATTAAATAGGCAAGGAAAACTAACTGTATAAATGTTATGTTTAGCCTGACTTACATAAGCAAGTGATAAACTTGATGGCGTCAATAACTATAATTATTCAAGGCTGACACAAGTTTGACATAATTGCAGTTACGTCGCCGGTTCACTGCTAAAATTGCATTTATCACCTCAAAGTGACATAATGTCTTTGCTATGTCAACCTACACAATGATTAGGAGTTAAAATCGTCACATAACAAGTCGTTGTGCACCAATGTTCATTAAACATATATAGAGTTTTCCTTTAGCACTTTTTATGGTCGATTAGTTTGTTCTTTTAGCTTAGTTATTTCCTTTATTTGTTCAATGCCAGTCAAATACAAGAATTATTTTATTAAAGGACGATTATCTTATAGTTTTACCTTGAATTGAAGTAATACGACGCATACTTAGTAAAATTTTAAAAGTGTTTGGTTACTTAAAATGTTTAATTTTTGAATAATCAAGAGTAATGTTTAATGATATTTTAATATGTATGTTTACACAAATAATTGATGATGTTCAGTAGTATTTGAATATCTATGAATAATATTCGATTTACTTTAAATTAATTATTTGGATTCACGAATTTAATGTTTTCTTAAAAAATGAGATTATCTTTGTATTATTGCAAACCTTCAGTCATTTATGTGCTTATCTATTAGGATGACTACAATAATTTAAGTACATTTAACTAGAATCTCTAGTACACTTTAATGGCTCGTATACCTGACATCTAAACATTACAGAATACAATATGGAACTGATTGAGTATGCATAATGATATTACTGAAAAGAATTAAACTAATGAGGAAATCGGTCGAAAATTTAATTGAGACACAAGGTTAAATAAGCTTGCAGGATACAGGGTGTTTTGGAACAAGTGGTCGAATATTGTAGATTGCTCTTAATTAATAAAAAAATATTGGAAATACGTTTTTTAACGTTTAGTACTTATTTGCCCCAATCTCTGATTATTTTCTTAATATGTACATCACGCCATCACGGTGTCTGTTAGAGCATCTTAATGGTCAATGACCATCATGGTTTGAAATATTGTGTTGTTTCTTATGACGGATAAGTTATTCAAGCTTACACACTTAAGCAAGTATACTAAATTTAATCCCCTGCACTAAATAGTCGCCTACTGCCAGCGCATTGTCAAACTATGGAAAATGGACACTCTCATTTAATAAAAATTGAACACTTTATGAGTGAATTATAGTTTAAATCTTGCATTTCCATTTACTGCTATGGACATTGTTGTTCTTAATATGTCTAACCTCCTTTTCCTTTATTTGAAGTTTTTTTTGACGATGGAAGGATTTTACGGACATTTGCCATCGTTTAGTGACACAATACAATCAGTAACACTACGTTTCGAGATCTGCAATCAGATCTCTTCTTCGGGTAAATGACTAAACTAATGCATGACTAAAATCTAGGTTAAATTAAACAAAACATACCAGAGCGTTGTGACACGCATAATCCAGGAACAACAACGGCCATGTCGTGTGTCTATTCCATACACACTTACTCTAAAACATGCTCTTAATAAACATTATACCCTACTTATTAAAACTGAACACAGACTACAGGTCACAATAGCTGTGCACTCAACTGCCAACCAAATAGAACTGACCAGAAGGCTAATAGTAAATGGCGATCGTCACGGCAGAAAAAAATTGGCGGCAAATGAAATAGGGGCGGGAATGGGCCTTTTTTATTATTGGTTCATGCTAGACCATACCGATTGTGGTGTTACTGATTGTATTGTATCACTGAACGATGGCAAATCTCCGGAAAATCCTGATATCTAACCTTTTTCGATGATCCCCAACACTGGTAGTATGTAACTTCCGCCTGTACGAATAACTTGCTCTATTTCTCCTTAGTCATATGTGGGATCTTCTACTGGCTGGTTGGCTACTCCCTGGCGTACAGTCCGGGGAACATGTTCCTCGGGTACACCCTGTGGGCAGGCGTGGGGATGCCAGAGGGGCGGCTCGCCCATTGGTTCTTCCAGTTCGTATTCGCCGCCACGGCCGCCACCATCTTGTCCGGGGCAGTCGCAGAGAGGTGCAACTTTGCCGCCTACATCGTCTACAGCTCCGTCATCTCAGGTGAGTGCCCAAGGGTCCAGAATCTCTAGCTACGCCCTTGGTCTAGTCACTTCTATTCCATCCATCCAAATCCAAGGGCAAGGAAATTTTAATGTAGTTCTTCAATACGACGCCGTAGGTTAAAATAATATGAAACACATTAAAAGAAATGATAACGTCACAAGCAACATATAGTTATGTACGCTCATTCTTTCAGCATCAAAAATCAAGACAAAAAAATCATTAGTCAGTAAACAAAACTAAATAAAAAACTTTGGACGTTGTCCGCTTGGAGCGGTACATCACTTCCGCAAATTTCGAGATTCACGGGTGCAAGGGTAATTCAATAGGTCTAGTCTACTGCGGGAGATGGCTGTTGGAGTTGGTGGGGTTCGTTCCCTAATAGTCAAAGGTTCTTGCTAGCCTAGACATAAGGGTGTGTCACCCCCTGCCTGCTTTGACTGGAGAGGCTGGTTCATTGCTTTTTTCCCATTCTTCCTCGTGGATCTCAAGAGGAGGCGGCCCCTACCTCCACCTTTATCCATCCAGAACATCCTGTCACTCCTGAAGCAGCGCAAAGGTCCTAATAGGACTATGTGCCATTTCTAAGCTCTTTGTCCTAAGAGAACAAAAAAAAGGTTTAAGCCTCCAGGACTTTTTATCGAGAGTTGTCGCACAAACGGACAGACAGGCGGACAGTGACATGAGATCAAGAAGGCCATCTCGGTACCTTATTAAATTTAAGGCAACTTATGTTATACCTTTTGTACCTTCTATGACAAGAGGCTGAGTAGATGGTTTCCATCGAACTGTGCAGGGTTCGTGTACCCTGTGGTGGCTCACTGGGCCTGGGCTGAGGGAGGACTCCTGGCGGAGATGGGGTACCGGGACTTCGCCGGCAGTGGGGTGGTGCACGCCCTGGCGGGGGTGTGCTCTCTCGTGGCCGCTGCCTTCATCGGACCTCGCACTGGACGCTTCCAGAACGGCGTGGCGGTGGAGAAGCCAGGTCACTCCATTCCGGTGAGCATACCTACAGCATAAGTATAAGTATAAGTAAGTATAAGCATAGCTTCGGGGAAGCTTTGATTATTTATAGGTCTATCAGAAGATGTTGCATCCAGTGTTAAAATCAGTGCCATTGAAACGTTGTGCGCTCTCTAGCGTCAAACGAAGGAAACTTTAGAACAGTAGTAGTATGTTTATTTTTAATTATTTAAGATCATTGTTGATTATTTTTATGTTTACGCATGTTTTTGACTATTTATCTTTTCTTACACGTTGCAGGTTAAATATTGTTATTTTTGCATTTTGTTTTTGTCAAATTTTTTATCACTTTGTTGTTATTTGTTTCTTATCAGATCAAAAATTTATTACTCTTGCTCATTTTATATTTAACTATCTATTATTGTCATTTTTGCCTTTTTGTTGATTGTTTGTTAACTAACTTATATTTCTTACTTAGTCATTGTTTTGTTGATTATTTATTTTTAACACAGTTTGTTATTTGATTATTTAAGTAAATATTATTAGTGTTATTAATCGTTTATACTCTTTTTTAACTTATTTAATTTTACTACTGGTGTAATTCCGTTGAGAGAATAAATAAATAAGTAGCAAAGTAGCGCTATCTATCATTAAAGAACATAACTAGCTCTACCGAACAAAATGTATGCCACACATTTCCCTTATGGATGCAATGTCTATTCTCTGGAAAGTAAAGAAATAAAAGTAGTTCTAAATTCTTTAAATCAAATTCTCTTTATTGATCGTTAGAGAAATGGACTACATGTTACTTTATAGGAAAGTCAACGTCAGTATCATCAGGTTTATTTGAAACCGGTGGTGAATATATTAAAAAAGTAACAGTGTGACAGAAAAGGAAATCATCTAGCCTACACAATTTTCCGAAAATGTATTGATTTCTGTTTTCAGTGAAAACTCCATAAATGGTTTGAATGTGTTTGTGGAAGACAGTCTTAAGGATACCAGAAAATTGGTCATCGTTCGGTTACCTGTCAAGAGTTAAAAACCTACAAGAGTCTTTTTTTTAAAAAAAAGGAGAATCCGATCTCCTTTATGCCTTATTCTGCCCGTCCTCATGGGCCACTGGCCTTTGCGAGGATCTTATCAAACAGAATAAGGGGGAGAGTCGATACAGTACAAGGTCGATGGTACTGATAAAAAGTGCAACGGTCACAAACACGATTCGAACCTGCGCTATCTCTAACTCAGACTCTAAGTCCAACGTCTTAGACTACTCAGCCATCGGCACTCCCAATGTATTTGTGACAGTTAATATTGTACTTAAGATGGTTAATGGAGCAAGGGTAAAGGAGTCAATAGAAGAGTATGAATACTCTTCTATTGACTATAGCAACTGCCATAAATGCTATTGTCATCCTCCACCGTTCCTACATTAGAAATACTAACACCAGCTGTATATTGGAATGGTTTTGATGCCAAATAAAAACCAAATCCAGTAATATTTATACATCGAAGATCCTCATTACCTGGAATATCTAACTTTTTACCATTGGGCTGAGATCATTTTTCGAATTAATTAGCCGAGAATGTACTTTGTCCTAGCTGATGGGCCTGGGAGGACTCCTGTTGATCTCAGGGTTCCTGGCGTTCAACGGTGGCTCCCTGGGGCACATCACGGAGCCTGGGGACGGGGAGATTGTGGCCCGATCCATCATGAACAGCATCATGGCCGGAAGTGGAGCAGCGGTCGTGATTCTGGCCCTCTGCAAGTTGGGACTTGTGGGGCCTTCCACTTGGGCCTTCAGCACCACCCTCAACGCCACTCTGGCCGGCATAGTGGGTTATAATCCATTCATTATTGATACTGTACAATGTAGGCATAGATTTCGGATTTTCAGGGAATGCAGCCTTATAGCCGTTTGTTCACAGATAACTTTGAAAATCCTTACTCATTTTGCAAGGAAACAAAAGTACTCTAAATTGTCAGACCAAGATTACAGGTCTATGAACTTATGTAAAACCTCTTCGGGCGTATTATTGGGGTTAAATAAATCTTTTCCTCCTACGAAAGTTCCCAAGTGATTTCTAATGAAACTCTTCCCGCTTGAATAAAAATCTATGCCTTCTATTCGAGTGTTGTTAGTGCTGAACAAATTTCCTTTGAAGGAAACTATTTTCATTACAACGAGAATTAAAGTATACTAAGATATTTCTTGCAACAATAAATCTATACCTATTAGTAAACTGTTGTGTTTGTGTGGTACTGTGTAAGCAGCTAAGTAATAGCGATGAAAGAATGACTTTACGTAGGGTAAGTTTCCAGGGATGTACATTACCTTACTCTTGTAGGAATAACTCGTCTTATTTTCTCCTCTCAAATAATTACTTAGCTGATTTAGAAGGGATGAAAAACTCCGTAACTGTCATAACCCATAACCCCTGGTCATAATTTAAAGTAACTGGCCAAATTAAAATTCTGTTTATTTATAACAATTAAATTTCTTTAAAAAAAACACGTAAATAAAACATTATATTTAATCAACAGTATAGTTTCATTAAGTTATAAATTAAGAAAAACACATGCCACAAAATGGTCAGAATTGCCCAATTTAAATGCTGGTAATATGGAGTGATTAAAAAATTCTGTTTTATTTATTTAGGGAAATTGTTGGACTTTCCAAACCCAATATCGATGGCACCGCCTTAATCTCCCGATTCCGGTAAAGTAGGGAAAGTACCACAAAGTGGAAATCAACTTTGAAGCATTTGAACTTTTCATTGAACCTGTATTATTGATGCTAGGAAAGTCAAACTAATCAGCTGTTTGTGCGCAGGTATCAGTTTGTGCTGGAGTGGACGTGTTCTCTCCTCTTGGTGCCATCATCTCGGGGGCATGTGCCTGTCTGGTCTATCTGCTATTCAGGTTTCTGGTACTATATGTTAAAGGTAATAAATTCAGGTATAGATCTACCTTAAACAGAACATTCGTCATAAACATACGTTATCAACAACAACGAATTAATGCTGATTAAGGTGATAAGGGATAAGACAGTTAATCTGTTGATTCGTTATGATAAAACACAATCTAAAGCCCAGTCGTCTTTCTGACGTTAGTGGCTACAACTAAATTAGTTCCAAGGTTTTGCCGTCAGATGGTGCTGTGAGCAGTGTCTCAGTGTGCCATCTATGTTCTATCTTGTCTGTGGTTAAAACGATTCCGATTAATAATTTAACTAGATATTTAGATAAGCGGGTGAGCAGGTAATCGGGATGGCAGGCTAGAAAAATTTGACATGAGAAATTACAAATTACCGAGCAACGACTTATTCTTTAAAATTTGATTTGTAATTTAATAAGTGTGCAACAAAAGGAAACACAAATCTTAAAAGATATCAAGATCTTAAAAGATTAGATCTTTTAACACACATTTAGATATTTCTTTATACATTTTGTAGAATTACATTAACTGATTATCGGACTGAACTGAGTCTTTCTCTCTTTTTCGTTGATTTTCGCCTCGTTTTTTTTTTATTTCACAGAGCTACATATTATTATTAAGTTATATTATTTCAGTTTATAGCAATATAAAGTTTATGTCTATGTATGAATGAGATCTGGTGTTTATGTCCCTAGAAAATGCATGGTTGATTTGATCTGTGATAGGGAAATTTGTGTGTGAGTGCTTAAGTATGTGTGCATGTTTCTTTGTTTATTGTGTATGTGCCGTGAATGTAGGTGAGTGAGGGTGAGGTTGTATATTCTCTCTTTCTCCCTCCCTCTTTACCCCCCTCACTCTCTCTCTCTCTCTCCCTCCTCTCCGCCCCTCCCCATACCTCTCTTATATATAATACATGTATTAGTACTGATGCCTACATGTATCCACTAAATGCCTATGTACACTTGTGTTTTGACATAAACTGATTGATTGATTCCTACAGTGGATGACCCTCTGGATGCTGTAGCGGTCCATCTCGGTGGAGGACTCTGGGGGTTGATCTCCTTCCCTCTATTCGCCCGGGGTGGAATTGTCTACGGGGTCAATGGTCAATCAATAGCGGTTAGTATAGCTAGTGTTCTTCACAATCATGTTACAAACTCCCTTTATGGTGGAGTGCGTGCAGGCAGAGGTGGCAAAATCCCCGGAACCCGAAAACCTTAGAAAGTACTCGCCGCTGGTCTAGAACGAATCTACTATAATAAAGAATAAAGAATTAAATTTCAGATTTTGTATGAAGAGTTTTTATTGTTCGTAGTGAAACACAGAAAGCTATTCTGAACAAAGCGTTAGTCAAATTATAATTTAAAAAAAAAATTCTTCTTATTTATTTAAACCTATGTGCCAAATAAGCCCTTTTCAGCTTAACTGGTTTTTGAGATAATAATTTTTAATACAAAATACAAAATGGTGGCTAGCGGTTAAACGAGAAATGTATTAACCTATATTTATATGACTTATTTGTTTTGAATGATGAGTACTATCTGCCACGGAAGTTTGTGATGCTCTTTTGTGAACACCCTGTATGTAGGGTTTTTTTTATTTAATTTTAAAAATTTGCAACAGAAGCCATTTTGTTAATTTTAAAGAAAACAAAACAATTATTTTTCTTACTTTTCTCTTATCCATTACAATATAAGTGCTCAATTTGGTTTCTTTAGCTTAACAAGTTTTAGAGATAATCATTTTTTATAAAAAATACAAAATGGCGGCTAGTGGCTAAACGAGACATTTATCAACATTTGTTTATATCACGTTTTCTGTTTGAAATTATGAGTACTATCAGCCACAGAAGTTTGTGAATATATATTAAAGAACATATTTATCATAAATAATTATTCAGACACAATTTATTTTTATAATCTTTTGAGACCTCAATAACAAAACATTAAGTTAATTTCAATGTTAAAAAGTAAAAAGAGAACTCAAAGAATGTCTTTTACCTAGCGAACTTGGGACTAAGAAGCCCTCTCTAACACTTAACTTGGAGAGGGTTAAAACAATGTAAGAGATAACTTTTGCAAAAAATGTTTGATAGTAAAATAACTTAATTTCAATGTTTGGGTATATCGGCTTCTAAAGTTGTAAATTTATTAAACAGTCAGTGATAGAATTAAAATTAACATTATAAATCTTAACAGGGTGTTTGGCACGAGAAGAATAATATTGTTATTAGGGTATGGTAGGGCGGGGACGGCCGGATCAAAGAAACTGACCCAACCCACTGAGCGCTCTCTCTCTCCAACGGCACTATTCACTTGTTATCCCTTTTGTTACTGTCAGGGATCTCGAGTGTTCGTTTACATTCTCCCTTATTCTCGTAATAATATGTTGATATTTCAAGGACAAAAAGTTTGTGATCTTTCCATCTAAACATACACATCACTTTCTATTATTTTTCTTGATGTTAATTTTCCCTATATTCCAATGACTGATGATCTTGATTGACAGCAACTGTGGCACAACCTGGTGGGGGCTATCATTATCATGGTGTGGTCAGCGATCTGCAGCGTGATCCTGTTCGGCATCCTGAGAGTCACTGGTTACCTACGGGTGTCCGAGGAGCAGGAGCTAGAAGGTGAGGCTATCATAGACAGGAGTGTTACACATATTCACTCATTAAGTAAGAGAGATAGTTACGAGGTTGCAAGCAAAATATCTAATACACAGTTCATTTCATCCTCAAGATGTCCTGCGGCCAGATAGACATACAATCATGGTAAAAAAGAGTTTGCCACGAAATTACGCATTCTAGAACTCATTCTATTAGAAACGAAGTTTCATTAAAAATTCAAACTCTACATCTGAAATCTTTTATGACATATCTTACCAGATAGTAGTACATTCATATTTTTGTTCCTTAAATTGGGTTTCATATATGTGTTTAAATAATAAAAGTCTACACACCATGGCATTATAAAATGATGTAGGCTATGTGTTGGGATAGTTAAGTTACATGTGTTTATATGTCAATGTTTGAATTTATTATGGGTGTATTGAGTTTGTTTACTAATTTAATTATTCTGATTTTTCTTTTTGCCATGTTAGTTACCCATAAGACCAATTTTAAAATATTCGCTAACGCTCAGCCCATGAAGTGACATGCAACATCCAACTGATAAGCATGGGTTGTCCCTCATATATAAATATTAAACTGCCATTACACGTTTAGTAAATAGAAACTTACAAAGTGTTATTTATACAAGAGAATTGAAAAAGAGCATAGTACGTCCCCTGCCAAAAACTAGTGCACCCACCTGTGTTGAACAGTTAAGACCAATTTCAATAGTACCAGCAATGTCAAAAATAGTAGAGAAGATTGCTACATAAAAAATAATTACCCATGTCAATACTGGTCTGCCAACACTGCAGTCAAGATTTAGAAGAAACTTCAGTACATCCATGGCCGTCAACAATTTGTTTAGTGACTTGTTTGAAGCAAAGGATAAAGGAAGATACAGCACGCTGGTTTTGCTTGATTATTCTCAAGCGTTAACTCGATTAACCATGACATGTTGTTAGCCAAGATTGGTTATTGTTAATAGAGTGGAAGTGTCTCACAAACCCACCAAGAGCATATTCTAAACTGTTATGCCATGTAACTTGGAAAGAGTTATGAACAATTATGGTTTCTTATAAAATTTCATTATTGACGAATAAGTATTTTGAACATTACAAAATGCACCATTTTTTGTTTTTATGATAAAAGAAACACGCTTTAGTATTTGGCACCTGATGAAGAAAATGGATTCAAGTTCTTGAAACGTCACGTTTCTTAAATGTGGTAAATTGTCATAATCTTGATTATGGCAGTTACTCCTACAATTTGCAACAACAAGTGTTTCGCCTTCAACTTTGATTTATCATAACTGTGTGGTGTATACTCGGTGACGTCATCATAATGATTTTTTTCAGGTTTGGACATCGCCATGCACAACGAGCCCGCCTACCCCGCGAAGGGATGGACTCAAGCTCATTCGCTGCAAACTGTGGATCAACAGACATACCAGAAGCGTGAGTAGACAAATAGTAGACTCAAAGAGTCAATCTGCAACACGTGTTTTTGCGCTTTTCATTTCCAGACAAATATAAGTGAGAGATTTATGGTATAGTGGTTATCATTTCACTCGGATAGTGAGGGATCCGTCTTCTAGTATTCGCAAAGTAAGTACTTTTTGTGAAAAAAAACCTCAATAAAACCATATGTAATTGAAATAAAAAAAATCTGAAAACAACGACATTCAAGGATAAACATTTTGTTTGAGACTATTAGACAAAGTAGGACCTAAAAATACAATATATAGTTATTGCATGAGTTTTTACTAGCTTTTAAAGAAGTGTATTTTACCTATCCATATTTTCCAGTACAGAAGCGTTAAAAATAACGTGTTAATCTGTATGGATCGCAAGTTAACATATACCTTGTTTATATTTGTGTGTGTATTTTGGTAGATCTTCAAAATCTAATACTAAAGCTAACTTCGTAAAATTGTGAATACCCTTAATATGTTACGGACATCCGCGTCGTCAGCATCAAAACTTTGGGAGAGGGGACAAATGGGGGGTTAGGGTTTGAAATATTGTAATCTTGAAATGACGTTTGATTTAACTGACAAATTTTGTTTTTGGTCTGAAAACGTTTCTAAAAACTTATACTATATATATATATATATTATAATATATATATATATATATTTTTATTATATATATATATATATATAATAAAAAACTTATTATCAGACTTAATATGCTTTATTTTACACACACTACTGTTATTAAATGCGGTCTATTACATCACAACGTAAACATTAACTATACAATTTTAGACTTGTCTCTCTTTACAGTACATTATAACAATCCAAATTGACCCCTTGCTTAAAGGAGGTATACTGGGGGTATACGGAGGTGTGCTGGAGGTATAATGGAGGTATGCTGGAGGTATACTGGAGGTTTACTGAGGGTATACGGAGGTGTGTTGGAGGTATACTGGAGGTATACGCAGTGCGGGTGGACTGCGGAGCCCCGAGCGGCGACGAGCCAAAGCGAGCACCGCTGTTATAAAATTTAGGGGGGGGGGGACAAAACTTACTTTTAAAATTTGTGGAGGACGCGTCCCTCCATGTTCCCTTTGGCAGCGACGCCCGTGGTTATGGAAGGCTAAGTCTCAAGATCCTTTGACACAACCTCAACGGATTTCTAATTCTTATGGCAAACTTTCACAGGCATACGTTTAAAGAAAATTACTGTCTTAAAACGCTGTTACCTCTGCGATTTCTTGTATTGCTACATTGTTTAAAACAAAGACAGTAAGAACCTAAACGTCTTTTTCCCTTCCATTGGTAGATCATAGGTTCATCACTAGTTCCAGGCCATTAGGTAGGGCCAGTGAGACCTACAGTTTCCAGTGAGATTTCCGTGACCTGTTTCGTGGACGAAACATTCGTTTGTGAATCTGGAAAAAAATTATCGATGTGGCACTGCCAATAGTATTAATCAATTAAGAAGAATCACTGTATTATATGTAATACACAGGATTGTATTAGTTACACAGTATATAAATAATTCATGCGGAAGAGGTGTACTGAGGTTCAGAAGATTATTTCAGTTAGTTCCAAAGTCCGACGCTAGAGCTGGCTTTGATTGTTACAGTTCAACCCTCACTCCACAGATAGCAGTCCGGGCGCACACTTTTATCGTGCCTCAATTTATAGCATCAGGTGATTTATCTCTTGTGTAACTAATACAATCACAGTTAATACTAATACGTGAAGAGGGGAAACAGGCCCCACAACGGTTAACGCATGTTCAATTCACCTTAGATTTTGTCTCTAGATTAACGTCCACTGCTTTCTCTAGGTTACGTTAGGCTGGCGTTCTTCGACACCTTTTTCAGATTCTGTTTCCTTCAGTCCTCTTCTTCGTGATTAATATCCCTTCAGTGCTCAAGCCAATCTCAATGTTCACAGATGGAAGCTACACCCTGAACCAGAGCCACTTGAGTGCCAGACCCACCCTCGCCTTCGACAACATGGCGCTGGAGCTGGACAACAGACAGAGACAGCGATAACACACGTACTCTCTAGGTTACGTTGGGCTAGCGCTCTTCGACGCCTTTTTCAGATTCTGGCTCGAGGATCGATCGTAGAATAAAATTATTAATTACATTGAAGTTGCAAAGTGGTGCTCATGTCGCATGAAAAGTCTTTCAAACGGTACTTTATTTCTTGTTTGTTTAAACATGTTCCATCTATCTTGAACGCTTTTGGTAATCGGTTAGAATCAATTAATTACTGCATTGCTATGGATAATTCTATCTCTGATAAAGACTTGCACAAAGTGTTGGGTATTATGTGTATATACTCACACGTTTACTTAACAGATTACTTCAGAGTTAAGAGGGTTGTAATAAAATGTTTCATACCATAAATTTCAAATTCGCCCTGTTTAATGCACATAAGTGTTTTATTACGGATAATATGCTTAACGTTATCCAAGGAAAAGCATATAAGCATACCTATTAATAAGTTTTATTTCATTCATTTTCTATTTTTTGCCATTACATCTAGGCAAAAATGTAATATAGTATTTGCAAGACATATTTGTTGCACTTGACAAAGATATTTTATATTTTTTAATCTAGACTAATACAGTATTTTTCACAAAGTGATATAGTAGTAATTCTAGACGTTTAAGCTGTTGGAGAAAAATTGTACGTTCATATACAAAAAGTCCCGGGACGGTTAAATATTTTTGAAATGATTTAAGATAGAGCTACAAAACCTGGTACAGACTTACTGACAAAAAATTTAATTTAATAAATATCCAGTGATCCCCCTACTTCCTCACAAGGGTACGACCCACAAGAAGTCAGAAAAAAAGCTTTTAATATAAGCATAGGTTTGTATGCACATCAAATTAAAGATCTTTATTAGTAGATTACAAAGCCGCAAACCCGACCTCAAACGGACAACCGAACCGGAAATAGCAGCCATTCAAAGATGGCTTGAACGTTCAGTTAAACAATGTAAATAACAAACTACAGATGCTTGAATCAGTGTAATTTCATCTCTAGACTATGCCATTGTAATGGGATCCAGCAATTATCAATTGATCTGGTTTTGTGTGTGTGACGATATTAATCAAACTACCATGACCTTGGTTACGTTTTAAAGAACCTAGTAATTGTAAATTCAAGCCATCATTGAACGGAAGTAGCAGGTCTTCTTCTTCTTCTACTTCTACTTCTTCTACTTCTTCTTCTTCTACTTCTACTTCTTCTTCTTCTTCTTCTTCTTCTTCTTCTTCTTCTTCTTCTTCTTCTTCTTCTTCCTGCTCCTCCTCCTCCTCCTCCTCCTCCTCCTCCTGCTCCTCCTCCTCCTCCTCCTCCTCCTACTCCTCCTCCTCCTCCTCCTCCTTTTCTTCTTCTTCTTCTATGGAACGGCCTACTGCCATGCACTTAAGCCTCAAGGGTCTTTTGCGCACCCCGGAAGCACACCATGAGGCCTACCAGTCTACGGGTCCAGCAGTTCTACAAACCGCCGAAAACAACCCAAGTAGCAGGTCACTAGATAAATGTTAAATTAGATTTTTGTATCTAGTAAGTCTGTACCAAGATTTTTAGCTCTGTCTTAAATATTTAAAAAAATGTATAACAGTTCCGGGACTTTTCAGACACCTTGTATACGTACCTCTAAAATGTATTTGATTGTAAATACTTCCTACGAACTGTATTATACATTTATTTTTTAACAAATGCAAATATTATAAAATTTTAAGTATTTTAAAACTAATTTCTCATCAGGAATTAAATTAAAACTTCTTTCTAAATTCATGTTTGTAATTACATTAATTCTTTCTGATCGTTGTTTAAAGTAAAACTATTAGTTCATTTTAGACCATTACTTTAAATTTTCACAATATCAAGTTCAATAATATTATTAATCGTTTGACGGTCAAGAATTGTGTTAATTGTTTATATATTATTACTCTTCACATTATTACATTTTATCAACATTTTCATTTTTATGCATAAGTTATATTTATTCACTCACTTGCACATTTAGTTTACTAGTGGATAGGTATAAATATTTTGTATATACTGTGTATGTACTATTCTAGGTAATAAGTCTAGCATATTGAATAAATTGTTGATAATATATATTTATTGTTATAGCTGTTTTCTATGTAAAATAATCTTGCTGTATTCATTGAAATTTATTATTTGGTTCATTAACTTAGGATTTTATCTTGTTTTGTGTAGAACAGTTTCTGTTTGTGTTCTCTCTAAGAGATCTCAGTGTTGATTCTAACACAGTTCTGGTAAAAACTAGGACTAGGTAAACGAAAGTACAGTCTTCTTTTTATTTTAGGAAATTCTAAAATATAAGATAATCATAAATATTCAAGCCAACGTCGTCATAATCAAATTTTGCTCCATTCCTTCCTATAAAATATCTATTTATTTTGTAGTTATGGTAATAACCTTTTCATTTTTATAAATGTCGTTAAATTGTCGTGTCAATGTTATAAAACATACAAATTGGAATTTAAATGAACATTTTATGATAAATTCTTTATTTTAACAGGGTCGCACATATGGGATCCTTTTTTACACTTAACTTGAATTTAATAAAAATTAATTAATTAAATTCTTATTTAAAAGGTCTTTTTGTGTCTTTCTTCTCTTGAAAAAACAACAAATCAATCCCTTACATAATCACTCACATATGTGTTCTTCAATGGCACAGTTCTTGGACACTTAAATTTTCCCAAAAATTACAGAGATTTTGATAATTGTATCACTTGCTAATAATTAAAATGACTACAGTATTATCCAAATAATTTTTTTGTTGATTGGAAGATAATTGATCCTTAACAGTGCCACAGTTGACCTGTTAAAGACAGTTTTATTGATCAGTTAAATGTTCATTAACAAGTCTTTTTTACTTTTCTGCGCATTTGTTGAAGCTAACTCACACAAAATGCTACACAGGTGATTCACTACTTGTGTTCTACTTGTATTTTCTCTTATTTCCTCACAACTGGTGGACAGCCTCGTTAAGAAATAATTAAATAGACTCCCATTTTGTAATCGACTGACATCTTATACAGTATTGTTTGTTATCTATTTGTACATTTAATATATTTTAATAATATCAGATGTGTTAATGTGTGTTAAGAACCAGTGTAAATAGATATGATTCTAGACGTATATAGTTTAAGTATTGTACTAACTATGTGTAAAAAAGTGGATACTTTTGTATTGGTAAAGGCAAATAAATAGTCTTTTACAAACCTTCTTATGTGTTTTGTTTTATCCTGGATTTTACTAGACACCTATATGCAAGGTGTAGCCAGCGAGGGGATCCAAGGGGTCCAAACCCCCCCCTAATTTTCAATTTTTCGATTACTTTTTTAGCAATCTGACATGTATAACTGCTGAAAGATCGTTCTCAACGTAGATACGGGTAAACTTTTGAAGGAACGAAATGGAGCCTTACTTTTCTGTACACTTTAGAAAAATATCAGTTGGCTTGACTCTCCCCCCCCCCAAAAAAAACAACTTTTTCCTGACTACGTTATTGCCTGTATAAGGAGCATTGATCGGGGAAAGGGATCAACGCTCCCTTTGTGATCAACACGCCCTTTACGATCAACGCTCCCTTTGCGATCAACACACCCTTTGCGATCAATGCTCTCTTTGCGATCAACGCTCTCCTTTTACGATCAATGCTCCCTTTGCGATCAATGCTCTATTTACGATAAACGCTCCCTTTGCAATCATCGATTCTTTACAATCAATGCTCCCTTTGCTATAAACACTCCCTTTACGATCAACGCTCCCATTGCGATCAACGCTTCTTTGCGATCAACGTACTCCCTTTGCGATCAACGCTCCCTTTGCGATAAATCACTCTCTTTGCGATCAACGCTTCTTTACAATCAATGCTCCCTTTTGGGATCAACACGCTTCCTTTACGATCAACGCTTCCCTTTGCGATCAATGCTCTCTTTGCGATCAATGCTCTCTTTTGCGATCAATGCTTCTTTGCGATCAACGCTCTCTTTACAATCAATGCTCCCTTTGCGATCAATGCTCCCTTTGCGATCAACGCTCCCTTTGCGATCAACGCTCTCTTTACGATCAACGCTCCCTTTGCGATCAACGCTTCTTTACAATCAACGCTCCTTTGCGATCAACGCTTCTTTTACGATCAATGCTCCCTTTGCGATCAATACTCCCTTTGCGATCAACGCTCCCTTTGCGATCAATGCTTCTTCGCGATCAACGCTCCCTTCGCGATCAACGCTCCCTTCGCGATCAACGCTCTCTTTACGATCAATGCTCCCTTTGCGATCAACACTCCCTTTCGCGATCAACGCTTCTTTACAATCAACGCTCTCTTCGCGATCAACGCTTCTTTACAATCAATGCTCTCTTTGCGATCAATACGCTCCTTTTACGATCAACGCTCCCTTTCGCGATCAACGCTCCTTTTACAATCAATGCTCCCTTTGCAGTCAATCCCACCCGCCTTAGGAGTGCTGATGGCCGAGTGGTCTAAGACATCGGACTTTGAATGTTACTCAGAGATGGCGCATGTTCAAATCCTGCCTGTGACCGTTGTATTTCTGATCAGTACCATCGAATTTAATAAAAACGCATGAAATTCTCATTTGTATTAGTTTTTAGGATTGTGTACCACTTTTCTAAAGTATCTCTCAAAACATCAAATTATTGAGGTAACAATCTAACTTCCGATATCAAATATTTAGTGACTGTTTTAAGTTTGATATGGTTACCCAAATTTGTCATATCTCTATATTTTCGGAGAGTTTTACTTTAAATAATTATTTTGGGTTTTTTTTTTTTTTGATATAAAATAATGTAATTAAACTCTGGAAAATGTCCTTGGAAACATAGGTAAGGAAAGATTGATTTTGAACTAAATTGGCTTTCAATATTCAGTCAGATTGGACAGTATTGTTACTTATTTTATGAGTAATATATTTCTGCTTATTTTTCGACAACCAGTGGAGGTACGAAGAAAGGTTTAAATACACACTTTGTTCGTCTTAATGAGGCCTTTACAAATGATGCAGAAATAATGCATGGTGTTATTTTAAACAATTTTACTTATATGAATGAATTTTGAATTTTTCCAAATTTGAGTTGGGGGTTTAACACCAAAATACTCGTAAAAGTAGTCATGTGGCATAACAGAACGAAGCTGAGATTCTCGTGAGCAAGAAATCGGAATCAGACCAAACAAAATTAAAACAGATAAAAAGTACAGGGTGTTCCTTGAAATCAATATATTTGTTAAACAACCACCATTTTGAAACAGATTGAGATAAGTGAGTTCTCTTTTTTCGCCAATGAGTTCCTTTTAACAAGACTTTAAAATTGATGTATTATTTGCCCTATGCTTACATAAGAAGTTTTAGATTCAAACTCTCGACTTAATTTTGGAACACCCTGTAGATTGCGATGAACACATTTTCAATGGATTCCCCGTGGGCGCTATACGGGAAAAAGCTTATGGTTTCATGTCAATACACCAAACCGTTCACTCTCTATAGTACTGCACTGGTAGTCTGCCTTACCCGGTATAGTATTTTGATACACAAGCGACAAATCCGATGCAATTCAGCTACATTAATCTGTAATTAATTGTGGTTAGCAACAGTACGTTTTATTTTGTATATTTTTATTTACAATACAGTATACCTTTATTGCCAAAAAAATGTTAACATTGCATATTAAATGCTATCGATTTAATTTTTAAAATATCGTAGTTAGTTAAACAATAAAAGTTGTAATCAGTAAAATTAATATATAATAAAAAGTAACTTTGGATATCAGCGTTCCTGTACTATCACACATTGAAGCTAGTGAGATGGTCCATGAATTCACCAACAGTATAAAATAAATGAGACACTAAAAAGTGTCGCAATACGCTTTTGAACCGATTTAAAATCATTTATTGATTTTATTTCTCCAATAATAAAAGATTTCATTTAGAAACTTTATGCCGGATTGAGAAGAAAGTTGCTTGTATATTCTCAATCTATGCTGAGCAGGTCTGAGATTTTCACGATACCTTGTATCGTAGTTGTGAATGTCCCGACCTCGAACCATTTGGCTCTTAAACCGACAATGTACAGTAGTCTCCAGTATATACAAACTTGGTAATGTTAGTATTTTGAGCTCCCTAAATGAATTCCTACACGACTCAATAAAAATTTTAATTTAGCAATAATTCTGATAGCTCTCTTCTGCAAGACAAACAGTCTGTGGAAGTCGCTATTTGAACAGCCGCCTCACAATATAATACCGTAGGATAAATGAGGGTGGACCAAACCGTATATGCAGTCTTCATTATTTGATCTGAACAGTATTCGGTAAGACCTCTCAAGAGATAAATATATTACTTCATAGTTTCGCACAAACACTGTCCACATGGTTCCTCCAAGTCAACTCTCTATCGAGGTGTATTCCAAGGAGTTTCGTACAGTCAACTTCATCCAGGACCTTCTCGTCCAACATCAAAGCAGGTCTGTACTGAAATGGTGCAGTGCTTCCACCAAAAATCCATGTAATTTTTCTTCGAACAATTGAGTTTCAAGTACATGTTTTCAAAGTATTGGGTATTTAACAAATCATCTAATTAAGTCACTCGTAGATCGAAAAGTATCAATGCCCATTATTTTTAATAGAATAAATATTTTAAAGCTTTACAAATAAACATTTGGTAACAGTCCTAAAAAAGAAATGGAAACTGATCGACCAACAGTCATTTCACCGAACAGTCCGTAAAGTAATATTTGTCATTAAAATAATTTAAATATTGTAAAAGATTTTTTAGACTTGTTCCCAAACGTTATTATTGGTTCCCAGTAGAGATCAACAATAGAGTTGGTCTATCTATTAGAAACAAAACTTTACGAGTGAAAATATCATTAAACGTCAAGAAAATGCAGAGCCACGGATATTCTGTTTTAAATACCTGTTATTTATTCAGCACTTTAAACCGACAAAAGAGCCAGACTAGTGATTCTTTACGTATTTGTTTGCGTTTATCACCTTGTACCATAAAATCATGGTTAGAACATTAATATATCCAAGCCCGAATGATAATATTCCTGAACACTTCCTTTTGTATTCCTGAGTTCTGCTAGACCATGTATTGACTTGAACGTCGCGCCGGAAAGGAGAGCCACCATGGATTCTGGAAATGTGTCCCTCACTGACATCGCCTTGAAGGCAACCATTCTTAATTTTGAATTACTGGAAAAAGAGGTCAAGTACTTGAAGAGTGATATGGATGACATGTTTCTAGTCTTCTGCGCGATCATAACATCGTGTAAGTTTGTATTATGTAACTTTTAAAAATTAAAGTAATCTAAATAAACAAAGTATTCTTTAAATTGTACTAGCTTCTTTTTATTGGAATATAATACTTAATTTATACTCAAACACTCCAATAATTATTGAGTTTATTTTTGTGAGGCCTTTCGTGCACATCATCACACCCACATAACTGAAATAAAAGTGGTTAAAGTTTTTTTTTTTAGTTCTCTTTTAAGCCTCAAAACTTGGCTATGCTGGCTTTTTTTTTGTTACTGTGGCTGTTATTATTATTGTGGTTAAAGTAATAATACAAACAATTAAGTAAAAAAACGTGTCATTAAAAAAATACAAGGAGATAAAATTTTAAAGACTAGGAAGTATGTCTACTGTATATGTAAAAATGATTATTTAATTAGATTATATTAATGAATGTGAATTTTGGAAAGGGCCCAGGCTCAGTATTTATTATATCATTTTGGTTCTTCTATATCAAAACTTTTTTCGTAAGCATCAAGAAATTTTTTATTTTGGATTTCTTTTAATAATTTTACTTGTGAAAAGCAGACCCAATATATGAAATGCATGTTTTGCCATGGTCGACCTTTTCTATTGTTGATACATGCTTTATGTTCCTTGACTCTCTCTTTTATCTTCCTTCTTGTTTGGTCAATGTATTTTAAATTACAGTTGTCATAATTAATTTGATAAATTCCAGATTTCTCATCATCACCTATTTTATTCTTTAGATTTCCTTATATATTTTGTTTAGTTTATTTTTGAATTTGAGGATACGTTGATATTCGCATGATTTTAAAACTTTTAGTAATTTCTGTAGTTACATTTTTGTAAGAAACAGAGATCCATTTTCAGGTTCTTTGCAATTAGTAGCCCGATAAAGAGTTTGTTGTAGAATTTCTTTCAATATATTTTTATCATATTGTCAATCATTTCAGTTTTTTAGCCATTAAATAATGCAATTTCTTTAATTTTCTTTACTTTTTTATAATTTTTCTGTTGATAGAGGGGTATGTAAGAGCCTGTGGATTAAACTGTGAAAAGCTGCTCTTTTTTGTGAAGGGGGTGAAATGGGATAAATCTGTCTTTTTGTGTTGATTTGATATATGGTATTCTTTAGAAACCTTTTGAAATATATTTTTATTAATTTGCCATTTACATATACGCACTTCATAGTAGTAAACATATTGTCAATATTATCAATTGAAATTGTAAATTTTCAGTCATGCAGGTTGGCTTTGCAAGTCTGGAAGCTGGTTTTGTTAATTCCAAAAACGTAACAAACATCATCCTGAAGAACGTGCTTGACTCATGTAAGTAACAATTTATTTTTGTAATACATAATATATGTCTCTATAACTTCACCTTATCATAGTTTAGAAGCAGATAACCAATTTTCCTTGTATTTGATGAATAAGTACACAACCCTTTTCTTGAATTCTTGTCAACAATTTATGTTATTGAACTTAGGATCAATAATAATTCTTTGTAACAATTAATTTTATTTTTTACCTCTATGAATAAAAATGTCACATTTTGAAACGTCATATGATTGAGCTCAGTGTGCTTACAAATTTATTTATTCTGCTACTTTCTCTTTGCCATCATGGTTACCCATGAGATAAATGTAAAAATATTCGCTAACCCAAGAACAGTGTACAAATTTCACTAACGCTCAGCCAAAGCCTATGTAGTGACATGCACCATCATCAAACTCAGTATTGCTCATATAAGAATGAAGCTTCGTGCAAAATTTAGTCTGTAGGTCAGTTTTATTTTGAGATATCGTGCGGACGGGCCAAACAGATAGACAGACAGACAGACAGAAATGAAATTTTTCCTGCCACTCGAGAAGCTGAACCAAAATGTACTTTTTTGAGGTGTCTTATGTCTAGATGTCTTACAGCCTTCTTTTCGAAATGCCTCTCGAAACAAAAGTGTGCTTTAAAAATAATTTCTACAATACGAATATTGGCTCCATCTTCATTATCAGAAATATTCGTAAAGTACATAATTGAAGTCTAACGAAAGGAATATGTAATACGAGGGTGATTCAAATGAAAACCTAGTTATATACAAGTTCCAAATCTTGTATTTCACTAATAACAGTCATGTTTTTCTCTTAAAGTATCAACGTTTTTTCTGAATTCATTATGATCACTAGACAATATTTCAATTTACTGAACTCAAACTGTCACTTTATATTTCTGTTTTTTTTTTATTTCCGTGGATTAATCATACTTTTACAACAAATCCTGCATTATCCACTTTATTAATGTAGCCAAATTGGGTTAACCGGTTTTTTAGTGTTATACCGCTGCACGAGAAAATCCTATCTGTGAATGTTGAGTTTAGCTCCAGTTCACCTTCCTCTTATTGCAACGTCTGGAATATGACGCTCGTCACAGACTTGACTCCTGGAATCTAGAGTCATGTT
Source organism: Homalodisca vitripennis (assembly GCF_021130785.1). NCBI lineage: Eukaryota > Metazoa > Arthropoda > Insecta > Hemiptera > Cicadellidae > Homalodisca > Homalodisca vitripennis. The sequence continues at coordinate 112,498,495 of NC_060214.1, forward strand.
TCGTCTGAAGCGATCCAAATATAGTTGGCGACAAAGAGGCTCAAAATGAACTCTACATCGTTTCAACATCAGAGACACCCAGACTACAAAAAGTCTATGGCAACGTCAGATTCCAGACGCTGCACTAAGAGGAAGTTTAACTGGAGTTCAAATCAACATTCACAATTGAATCATTCTTCCCACCATAATATATTGTCCGTGGTTGTCACTTAAAATGTTAGATAATCCCTAATTTCTTTATCTACAACTGGGGGTTCTTCGAAAGAGCTATGGTGGAATAAAATTACTATGTAATCGGATGAATTTTTTAATGGGATGATTGAGGCGGGCCCTGGTAGTGTTTTAGGTAAAAATAAACATCCCATCATTGACTTTCTATTTATATTCCCACTTCGGTTCCGATTATGAGGAAAATATAAACACATTCGTAACTTCCTTTGGCGTAAAATACAATACTTTAGAAGCCGAGAACCACAAACCAGTATTAACCCACAACATAGTTCTTGAAATCGATGGTGAAAATTCCCCAAGAAAGTAATCGATCGTTAGCTGCGGTAGTTTTGGTGCAGCTCGAAATAGGAGGGAAGACCAAAAGAGTTAAATATATGAAAGGATTGTTTATTTTCTCAAATTATAATTTTTCTACCTTGATACACTTTAGACACATGAATAATATAATTGTATTACTGTCAGAAAACTAGACAAAGAGACTGAAATTAGCCACGTTAAGAGTCTTTGTATGGTTATCTCACGATGGTTTTAGTGCACTCTTGTGTTGTAGTGCCCAATCATTTTTTATTTACACACCACTATGAAACCTAACGCAATAAACAAAAATTTGGAATGTATTTACGTGCAAGATATCTCGAGAAAGACTTCGTCTATAAACTTTGAATTTTGCATGAATCTTCATTTCTAGCTAGACAAGAATGAGTTGTAAGATGGTGCATGTCCAACATGGAGTTTGGCTGAGCACTATCGAAGCGTACCACTCAGGAGGCTGATACAGTTTCTCTTCTGCCTACCGGGTAATGCAAAAATGTCTTTTCTGTATGGTTGTCCATGTGCCTACCTATCTGTCCTCAGGACATGGTGCATGTCCAACATGGAATTTGGCTGAGCACTATCGAAGCGTACCACTCAGGAGGCTGATACAGTCTCTCTTCTGTCTATCGGGTAATGTAAAAATGTCTTTTCTGTATGGTTGTCGATGTGGTCCTCAGGACATATAAAGAATGAAAGTAACTGTAAATACAGTTTGAAATTTCGCAACCAAACTCAGCGAAAAATTAAACTTTAACAATTTTGCTCGTAATTGTTTCATAAATGAAGTCAATGTATGAATTTAGAAGTTTTTCTTGCAGTCATCTGCGCAATCTTCTACTGGCTGATAGGGTTCAGCTTGGCCTACTCGCAGGGCAACAAGTTCCTGGGGTACTCGGGCTGGGCTGGAACAGACATCCCCTACGACAAGTACAGCTTCTGGGTGTTTGAGTTTGTCTTCGCCTCCACTGCCTCCACGATCCTCTCCGGTGCTGTGGCTGAGCGCTGCTCTTTCATCACCTACATGGCCTACAGCTCCATTATATCTGGTCAGCACAGACTAGTAACTAATATACCTAGTTTGAAAATGGCGTAGTGTAGCGAGCACAATCTAGCAACGTTAAGCGTTGCTTGGATGGGTGACGGCTGAGCGATCCTGTCCTTGCAAGCAGCCCGCCTGCCGGCCATTTGTGTTAGAGAGGGCTTCTTAGCCCTAACTTCGCCTGGTAAAATAAGACTACTTTACTTTAGACTTATTGCGTTATCAAAATTTTACAGTATTACAGAGTTTTAACGTGATCTGGAATTCTCTCTCTGTTTTAATTATAAAAATAAAACGTTTGTTTAAATCGAACAGCTAATAACCAGAAGTTGTAAAGCCTCTAGGAAAATAATTGTCAGCTTATGACGATTGATATTTTCTGTTACTTAACAATTTATAGACCATTAATTATTTTAAAATAAGTTTTAATGATAATGATGGTTTAATGATCCTTTTTGATGCCATACATTTCTTGGACTATGGTGTAAAAGGAATTTTGGGATTTTTTACAATGACCGTCACTATTTCAGGATGCTTCGATACTTATTGCTAAAGTGGCTGGTGATGCCTCTAAGACACGCTAGGAGTTTCCAAACCTAGTGTAACGAAATTAGATTAATTGAAGGTGATTTCCCAGGAGTCTTTTAATTGACTTCCTTCATGCTTAAGAACTTCTTGCTGTCTATAAAAGGTTTCTCGTGGTGTTGATATTGGAAGTTATGTCTTTCCGAGCATAGTGCAAGAACAATGGAAGGTTTGTATGATAAGAATTTACTACAATTCTCACTACTTGACACATTTATACTTGGAAACTTCTTGGTATACAATGTAAGGGGTTTTCACTATGCTCATTTTGAGAATCACAAAACTTCCGCCCAGTCCAGTGAGTTGTCTGTTCTGGATAAGAATGGTTCTAGTTACTGTCGCATTCTTGTAATTTCAAGCCCAGTCTGAATTTTTTAATTTCATTCTATTTGGAGGATGTAATAAATATTTAATCGATTAGATCCAATTTTAAATGAATATATAATTGATTTACCACGAATTAATGAGGTGGATAGTGAAATGAAATCTGTTTTTCAAACCGTTTCAGTCAGTCAGTGTACCTAGTATAAAATTGGGGTACTTTGGTATTACTGGAAGACCACTCTGTCTATAATATGAGTAGGTATAAATTAGGTTATCATAAATATGCACTAACAGTAGCAAAGTTAAATTTAAACCTTTACGAAAGCTCATGTGATCTGGTTTTGATTCTGGGTAGTATCACGAGGGATGGGTTTCTTTTTTCGCCAGAAGAAGCCCGCACTGATGGTCAGGGGAAATTTCCGATAGGTACAGATCACGTGCCAGATCGTCCAAAGTAACTTCAAGTCGGTAGAATTAGACGATCTCAGACGTGATCTGAGGTTTGTGAAGTACCGATCACTAAAGTCCATCAGTATGTGCTTCAGTTATGACTTCGGCGCCACCCCTCAATTCTGTCGATAAAACAAACACATCCTTCAAGATAATACCTGAATTTAAGCTCAGATCATGTGAACGCTTGTAAATTTTATCTTTAGCTTTTTATATTATAATACGTACGTATGTATTTACTTATTTATAAGCCCAATAAAAATAGTAGATAGGGATATAGTGGCCTCCGAAAAGTACGAAAGTACGAACATTTGTTGCATGGAAGTATTTATATTTAAAAATATGTTTAAGTATAATATAAAAACAGTAGGATCGCCACTGCCAAACTGAACTTACTACAGTTTTTTAACTACTCTTTATACTGTGCAATATCAATTTGTGGATGATGTCATCTTAGTTCATCCTATGAGAGTTACGTAGATACATAAATAAAGATTGAGGTTATGAAAACTCTTTGGGGACAATACTGACTAAATCAAATTCTAGGTAGTAAGCTATTTTTGCCAATGGCGCAGTGTAGCGGGTACGGCGGTTATCGCGAGATAACCAAAACAAGCAACGCCTAGCGTGGCTGCTGCTTGGTTGGATGCGTGAGCATTAAGCGATCCTGTCCTTGCAAGCAGCCCGCCTGCCCGGCTATTTGTGGTGGTTCAGCAGTTTCCTTTAAGCCTTTGGTCCCCAGTTTAAGTGTTAGAGAAGGCTTCTTAACCCTAACTTCCCCTGGTAAACGAAGGTTAAGACACCACATAACCACTGAATCTGTGGGGGTTAGATACTAAAATATTGTTTTAAGAAGAAGATTGCATGATTTACTGAAACATTGCAGGAGTCGTCTATCCCATAGCCTCGCATTGGGCGTGGTCTTCACAAGGATGGCTCAGCAGGGATCTTCACTATCAGGACATGGCCGGATGCGGGGTGGTGCACGCTTTGGGGGGCTCCTGTGCTTTTGTGGCAGCAGTGTTCCTAGGCCCTCGCATCGGACGTTTCCAGGATGGTCGGCCGGTGGACAAGCCTGGCCATTCCATGTCGGTGGGTACTAGAACATTCTGGCAATGCAACCATCTTGCTGATGACTGAATTTTAATAATGTAATCCATCAGCAATTAGACATTTTTATTAAGATTATCATAGTCTTTCCTTAAAGAGTGCCACTAATCCACAACAAGAAAATTACATGGATTTGAGTGTGGATTATAAAAGACTACCGCCAAAGTGTTCCATTTCTCTACTTTTGAAAACTGCTAACACATTTATAATCTTGAGATATTTCGGTTGAACTGTCAATAGAAATTTAATTGCAACTAGCTGAGTCCATAATATGACACATAATGTAGCTATGGTGGAAAGGGTTGAGTCAATGTGAACGTTGAGTTTAGACTCTATCTCATCTTCCACTCAGTGCAGCACACGCCGTGCTTTGGAATCGCGTCTAAACATCATACTGCACTCAATTGTGCACCTCTTCATCTAGATTACACTGGTGTCTACAGGGAAACCAGGCAGAGTTCGTTTGTAGTCTAGGTATCTTTGTAGCTGAAACGATGCAAAACGTTCTTTTGAACGTCTTTGTCACCGACTCTTTGGATCTCTTTTGACAGACTTGGACTTCAAATTACAAGAGTCAAGTCTCTGACAGTCGGATTTCAGACGCTGTACTGAGCAGAAGGTGAAGTGGAGCTCACTCAACACTCACAATGATATGGACTCGTTAGGCTTTGTGGCCTGTATAGTTATTATCATCAAATTTGTAATGGTACCGTTACAGGACGTAAGATATAATCCAATAAAGAAGATATGGCGATGAGAAAGCAGCGATTGTATAGTCAAAGCGTAAAGTTCTGCAAAATAACTTTAATTTTCATCTAGATGTTCCATGTGGAACTTGTAGTTATATGGCAGATTCTCTAAGAGGAGAAAATCTTTTCCCCCGCCAACTATCTCCCATCACATGGATCTTCAGTGTCTTCACGCGCCTGCGGCCAGTACCAACAATTAATAGGTAGCTTTGATAGGAAGGGTTAATTCAATTTGAATGTTGAGTTTAGCTCCAGTTCATCTTCCTTTTTATTGCAGCGTCTGGTATCTGACGCTGTCTCAGACTTGACTCCTTGAATCTGGAGTCATGTTCGTCTGAAGAGATCAAAGAAAGTCGGCGACGAAGAAGCTCAAAACGAACCTTTACATCGTTTCGACATCAGAGACATCTATTAGTAGGTGAAGAGGCAGTATCATTGTCTCATCAGGTGCACAATTGAGTACAGTACGATGATCTGACACGATCTCTAAGCACGGTGGAGTAACAGAGTTTTCAACACATATCGTAGCTATAGTGAAAACTGGAAAACGTGGTGAAATCCACCTGGATTACATTATATTTTATATTTTGTAGCTATGGTAGGAAGGTTTAATTAGATTTGAATGTTGAGTTTAGCTCCTGTCCACCTTCCCTTTATTGTAGCGCCTGGTATCTGACGCTGTTTCAGACTTGACTCCTGGAATCTGGAGTCATGTTCGCCTGAAGAGATCAAAGAAAGTCGGTAATGAAGAAGCTCAAAACAAACCTTCGACATCAGAGACACCTATTAGTAGGTGAAGTGTTAGTCTCATTGTTTCATCAGGTGCACAATTGAGTACACTACGATGTTCTGACACGATCTCTAAGCACGGTGGAGCAACAGAGTTTTCTACACTTAACGTAGCAGATTCCAGGAGTCAAGTCTGAGACAGCGTCAGGTACCAGACGCTGCAGTAAAAAGAAAGGTGAACCGGAGCTAAACTCAACATTCAAATTATTAGGTGTTGTTCAACAGATGGTGGGAGTGGGTGGCCTGATCCTCATCTCGGGATTCCTGGGATTCAACGCAGGCGCCCTGGGGAGAGTGAGTGGCCAGGGTCCCGCCCTGGGGCGAGTGATACAGAACACCGTGATGGGCGGGAGTGGGGCAGGAGTCTCGATGCTATTGATGAGTCGCCTGGGCATGGTGGGTGAACGTGTCTGGGCCTTCGCTACCACGCTGAATGCTGTCATCGCCGGCATGGTGAGTAGAGGAAGGGAATAGAATGCTGTCATCGCCGGCATGGTGAGTAGAGGAAGGGAATAGAGTGCTATCATCGCCGGCATGATAAGTAGAGGAAGGGAATTGAATGATGTCATCGCTGGCATGGTAAGTAGAGGAAGGGAATAGAATGCTGTCATCGCCGGCATGGTAAATAGAAGGGAATAGAATGCTGTCATCGCCGGCATGGTGAGTAGAGGAAGAGAATAGAGTGCTATCATCGCCGGCATGGTAAGTAGAAGAAGGGAATAGAGTGCTGTCATCGCCGGCATGGTAAGTAGAGGAAGGGAATAGAATGCTGTCATCGCCGGCATGGTAAGTAGAGGAAGGGAATAGCATTTCAAAATAAAACTTATATGAACCCATAATGTAAATGTTTTAAAATTATAGGAGCCTCCAAAAGGAGCACAACCCTTACGTTATTTAGAACTACAATAAATGTTTACAGTCTTAAACTGACAGTACACAATAGACAAAATTCTTTATCCGTAATCTTAGAGATCTGAATGGTGTAACAATACATCAAGATTTTCAATTTGTCAAAGTTAACAGATGGATGTGGTAAATTAATAGTTCTTATATATAAGTAAGTCTTCTAACTGGTAGTTTTTACAGTCAAGTAATTATTAATGTATATTTTCTTCTTCATTCCACCATGTACATTGCATTTTCCATTTGTAATTTTAACCAATTTACACATCGGAATAGTTATGCTTGTGCAGATAACGTTATTCAGTAAGCACTCAAATCAAATTAGATCTTGATTTTAACACTTGATTTTGCTGCTTATACACACACAAAAATTCAATGTTATTTTTAAATTAAAAAATTAATTTTTGATACAATTTCTACACAAATTTGAAATCTCCGCAGAAGGATTTGGATGCATATAAATTGTACTTTTAAAATTCAAGATATTGTAAAAATTATAGAGATTTAACACTGTTTTTATAGTTTAAAGTGAAATAGTTGTTTTAATAAGGCAGCTCTTAATCACTTTGTTTATCTACTTAATGCAGTTGTATCAAAGAGCAGCTATTAATTATTAAAAACAAATTGATAATAAAATAAATAAACCTCCTTAAAAATAAATCCTAACAAATAATAACCTGTACGAATTCTTGGAAAAATAGTAAGTAAAAAACACTTGGAAGCTGTGCTTAGTTTATTGTAATGTACTAAGATCAATTAATTAAACTTGGTTATGTTTTAGTGAATAAGTTCTTTTTTAGGTTTATTGTGAGCTGGTGTGTATGTAGTCTATACGTAATACACTTTTACTATTCCAGAAGACATTTTAGACAGTGGTATCTTCAAAATCAGGCCCACAGAGGAAAGGTTGGTATTTGGGACATAGATTTTATTTTAGGGAAAATTACTGGAGAGCAAGAATAACATGTATATTGTATATAAAAAATATGTAATTTCTTTTATTTCCTTAAGATATAAAAAACATTAAAAATCCATGCTTATCCATGCCATACTTGAAATCATATCATACGCAATACTCAAAGAATTCACAACCTTATCTTCATCTTCAAGAATTTTTCATAGACCCTGCCAAAAAGCTCACACTTCAATTTCTGTCTTCAGGGACTCTATACTATTATAGGGCTGTAAATGAGATTCTTTAATAACCCAAGCAAAAACCAATTTTCACCACTTTAAACAATAATAGAACATTGATTATTTTCCATTTCAAGTTTCTCAATGACGAGCAGTGAATGCTATATACAGTACTGGGTATAATTGCACCCATATATATTAACCTCTTGGAAACTGTTATGTGTAGGTAGCAGTGTGTGGAGCAGTAGACCAGTACACCCCTCTGATGTCCTTGGCAACGGGGGCTGGAGGATGTCTTGTGTTCTTGGTAGTGCGGAATCTCGTCATGAAGTTTCAAGGTAACACAAACAACAATCTTTTTTCATGTTAAAAACAATGAATGAATCTTTTTATTCACCAACAGTACTTACAAGTTTTGTATGGTTCACTGATTCACTGAGAGAGAGAGAGGGGGAGAGAGAGGAGTGAGAGGGGTGAGTGGGAGAGAGAAAGGACAATTAATTCTTTTCCTTTTTTACTGATTTTCCATTTTTTTATAAAACGTTAACAAGTAATTGCACAATTTGGGTCCCAAATAGGCAAGACTTTTTTGCAACAATGAATTTCTAGCCCTAACAAGTGTCATCATTCCTATCTGTCTGGTAATATGCATCCGAGGATGTTCATCCACAACTGCACCTCTATTTCCACTGACAAGAAAAAAACCTTGTTAAAACTTAAAAAAAAAAAAAAATGGTGAAGGGACAAAATTTCAAGCCCTAAAAATAATGGAAAAGAATCAGTTCTCCTATTTTTTTTTAAATATTAGTCTAATAAATGATCATCCTAATTCCTTCAAGAGCTGAATGCACATTGAATTTCCATATTCATCCACAAGTTTTATTTAAAAAATAAAAATAAATTTCTTTTTTTGTCTATAAACTTTACATAATACTATAAGACATAGCCTTTCCAAAACACAGCTCTTCAAAATTTGAACACACCATTTTATGTAGCTTGCAAAATTATAAATTGAATTTTAAACATGTTTGGTATTTAAATCTGAAAAATCATTCATCAATCAAAATAAAGTCCAATAAATAATGTCTATTACAAAATGTATGAGTTCTTTGACAATGTCTTACATTAAGTAAACCCTCTCAATGTTGTCTAGAGTAAAGTTTCTCGTCTCTTTTAATTAAGTAAGTAAGCATGTTTGGGTTCAATTTATTACTTAGTACTACATTTTATTGATTATTTTATATTATTAAGTACACATTATTTAATTTTAATATGATACCATATGGATTATGCTATATTATATATGTTGTATTTTATTATGCACTACCAAGCGTTTTTGGCATTTATTTAAATAGCATACCGACAATTCTAAGATACATGATAGTCAATGAATGATATTCCAGTCTTTTGATCCATTTTAGATTTAATCCTTACTTACATGATAGGTTTTTCTAACGTAATACCTTGGTAAAATTCCAAAGATGTTGGAATTTTGTAAACAAAAAGATTTATGATGGAAAGATATTGAAAGAAACTTTTATATCACTTTCAATATGTCATGTTATACCTGATGACTAAGCACAAAATATATTTTTCCTTTTTTATTGATGAAAAGTGAAATTTGTTGAACTTATGTAATAATGTTAAGAAAGCATGATTATACTTTTCTAAAACGACTCAATTCATAAAAATTTTATAAAATAAATTAACATGAAAAGAAAGAAAACATGTGTTAAATGTAAATTGAATAGAGTACAAAAATATAATACAATACTAAATCAATTGTCAAAACTAAGCAATAAATCTAAATCATTGTAAAATAATTATGAACATAAAACAGTGTCGGCAAAAATATTCAGAATACATGTAAATACGCGTAATTTACAGAATTGCAAGACTACTTTATTTACATATGTTACTAATACTTTGTCATATAATGTATCATATTTATTGAGCTAAACTAATAATTTTTTTTCAAAAGAAATTTTGAAACGAATATAAATGATTATTTATTAAATATTTTAAAAGTTTTTCCAAACCATTAATGTTGCACTGAGTTCTAAATTCAATCAAAAAAATTATTTAAAATTGGTAATTACCGGTAATTTAGCAATGCTAAACCTTAAACCACCTCTTGGCTTATTTTTGATCATAGAGCTTAGACTCATACAAGCCCAGAAACTATAGAACAAAGAGAGATCCACCGAATTTCCTACATTGATAGGTGGAAACAAATTATGTAATCATTCGGTTATAGCTAAGTCGTGTAATACAATAAATAAATGTGAGTTTTAATTTTTTTAATTCAATTTTGCTTAAGTGGATGACCCACTGGATGCTGTAGCTGTTCATTTTTTAATTCATTTATGCTTAAGTGGATGACCCACTTAATGCTGTAGCTGTTTCATTTTTTAATTCAATTTTGCTTAAGTGGATGACCCACTGGATGCTGTAGCTGTTCATTTTTTAATTCAATTGTGCTTAAGTGGATGACCCACTGGATGCTGTAGCTGTTCATTTTTAAATTTATTTATGCTTAAGTGGATGACTCACTTAATGCTGTAGCTGTTCATTCTTTAATTCAATTTTGCTTAAGTGGATGACCCACTGGATGCTGTAGCTGTTCATTTTGGAGGTGGATTCTTTGGAGTAATTGCTGGACCTCTTTTCACTCCCAATGGTCTTATTTATGGTGTCACCGATGAATCAATACGAGTAAGTTCGGAAATTTACACTTCCAATCCATTTTTGTTTCCTTTTTTATAATGTTTACCAAAAATTATAGTACAACCTCATTTATCCAGATCTCTGGGTAATCTGGATCGGTTATTTTAACTCCAATGTTTTCAAGAATAAACAATTTTTTATTGAACTTGCAGAATAATTCATGCAATGTTATAACAAATTAACAATGTTGCAGTAGGCTTACAAGGGGTTGGAAATGATAAATTATTGTTTTTATACCTACAATAGCATTGGCGCGATGGCCGATGGGACGTAAAAAATAGAAAGGTTTCAGCAGCTTGTCCTTCAATCATAACAAAGGACAGTGATAACAATTTTGATAGTGAAAAAAGGATAGATGTCACAATTTCAGTCTGTGCCATAGCTTATTTTTGTCTGTTTACTGTATAATCAGGATCTTCATTTTTCCAGTTAACTTTTGGTCCAAATTTAGCCGAATAAATGAGGCTGTACTGTACTTTTAATCTTAACACTCAAATTTTTAATTTTCACATTTTTAATGATGTTCACAAAGAGGTGCTTCACCTAATTTCATATAAAAAATGGTCATTTTTAATAAAAATGTAGTTTCTAATGTGAAACAACTTTAGGTAAATATTACCACACATTCCTTAGACAGGTTGAGAATTACTTAGTTTTGTTCTTGTAGGTTAAAAAATATAAGTTGTTATTAACGCGTGTTTTTATTTAGGTACATTTCCAAAAGGTTCTTTTGAGACCAATGGATGTTATTTTCAGCGGAGGTGCTTCTTCATTTTTTCAAATAGTTGAAGTGAAAGAATATTAGATTTTGTGTATAGTTATGTTTTCTTACCTCAATAAGAAAAATTAATATGTCGATGAAAACAGTATAAGTTACATTGAAATTCATTTATGTTTAGAACCCTGTGCCATGTAAAACTAACTAAGTGTAAAAATTGGAAACTGAATACGATAAAAGCTAAAATTAATTATCCTTGTATAACCATAAATTTATAAATTGAAACCAGTTACAGCTCTGTAATTACTATCAATTTTTCCTGAACCTTTTTTTATTAAACCTTTTTCTGAAGGTCTGAATATGACACCAGCATTCTGAAAGCAACAAAAACTATAGTTGAGGAGCTGAGAGCTAATAATTGCAATTTAGAGGCATACAACTTGAAAAACGATGGAGGAATTTTTTCTAAGAAATAAATTGATCGTCAGTCGCACTAACTGTAGCCGAGGTCAAAATGGGAGGGTATGAAAAAGGGTTAAAATTATGTAAATGAAAATCTTTTTCTCAGATTATATTTTACAAAGCACTGTACAATGTGAATTAGTTCTTGGACTGTTAGGGTGAGCTCAAATACAACCTTGTATAAGCTGGAAATGGTTATTTATTCAACTTATACTTAAATGTTAAAATAATACCAATACTTTACAAGTACTTTTCCAAAACTATTTACATCTCAATATGTTACTGTATCAATTATCACTAGTCTAGCAGTCTAAGTACCACATCTTTTCCAGCAAACTGAGGAACAACGTCCTGGGTGGAGCTGCGATAGTGACCTGGTCCGTGTTATGTAGCATCCTGCTGTTCGGTTCACTTCCGGCTATTGGGTTCTTCTCAGGGTATCCGAAGAACGAGAAGGAGGAAATTCAAGGTGCATATTTTCTGACTTATTGAAGTGTTTATATAAAATATAAATATTTCCAAAATGACAAATATAAATCTGGTGTACTTATAGTTTTTTTTTTTTTTTTTTTTTTTTTTTTTTTTTTACAATAGGAAAATGCATTATGCCCCGTCAGGGACAGATGTTCGCCCTGGTGTGTGGGACTCTCACGCCCCACTAATTAAACCTACCGGTTCATGGCATTGGAAAACCCTCTTGGGAAACGCATCTCTGCAACTACTTCAAGAGGGTGCCATCGTGTTCGCCCAATGGGCATTTACTTCATTCTAAAATCCACAGACATGAGCTATTCTGGTGCTTTATAATAGCTGCTCTTCTTCTTTTTTGCCTTAGCCACCCTCTTGCAGAACGCAGCGACAGCGCTCCACGATTCGGGACTGGACAACATCTCTTCTATAAGGGTCTCCGGCGAACCCGCCCGATAGCTGACTCCAGCTCCCTTCTCTCCGTTTTCCACCTTCTACATTTGAAGAAGGTGTGCAGGGGCATCGTCCGAATCCGAATCCCCGTACTGGCATTCCAGACTTGGGATCTTCCCCATTCTGTTAAGGTAGAAGCCGAAACAACCGTGCCCAGTGAGAAGCTGGGGTAAGGTAGAAGTCTACCTCTCCATGCTCTCTTTCGGTCCATCTCCTCAGATCACCTATGAGGCCTAAAAGACCAACGTCCTTGACTCTCCATCTCCCATCGAGTTTGCCACTCATCTATTGTCGAACGGGCAGCAGCACGGCTGACAGTGCCGTTTCCCATCGTTAGACACGCTTCCGCTCAAGAGCAAGAAGATCGATGGGAATTACCCTTGCAATCACAAAGCACTGTTTATCGGCGTAAGAAACATTTATGTCAGAATAAGCAAACCTGTTTTGAAAGTACTTGACTGTGGAGATAGAGTAAGTAGACACAGGTAGTAGACAACTTTGATCTGGCTTTTCCCTTCCAAAACAATACTTTATTGTTATTACTACAAGACTCAGTTTTGTGATTAAACAACACTCCTACCCATCAAATCAAATTATTTTTTTATCAAAATTTATAAGAGTCTTAATTACTAAATATTATAAATATGAAAACTTATGACAAGAAATCATAGAAATGGTACGTTGTAAGAAACTAAAGTATAACCGAATTTCTTGTTCAGGTCTTGATGTATCCAAGCACAAGGAGCCAGCTTATCCTGTCAAGGGCTGGGTGATTGATTTTCCCGTACAAGTCCAGCAGAACAACGGCCTTCGAAAAAGTGAGTATCATTTATAGCTTGACGTAATATTCTCCAGCTTTTTTTGAAAGTGATGTTTCAAATTTATTTTTTAATACTCCTTAACAATTCCTGAAACAATATTATGTTCATAGAAGGTTGCAGAATTGTGTCTACTGACACAATATTTCGTTTTAACGCATTGTTGTTTTATTCTCTTAGAATCAGAAATCAGAAGACTTTATTCATGAACAAGTACCAGAATTGGCGTCAAGTGGTTGTCTTGAAATGCGTTCGCACTGAACATGAGAGAAGGTGGAGATTGCATCCGGATATGAAAATGACCAGAATGGTTCTACAGTCCCCTTCCTCCAGGATGGCGTCTGACCTTCTCTCACTAAGTATTTTGATGGACTTCTCGGGTTATAGGTCTGATCACGGGACATGGTCATCTGAGGAGGAAGCATCTTTACAGAGTTGGCATCCTTCGGGAGGATCCACTCTGTAGAATGTGTGATGAGCAAGAGGAAACTGCTGAACAGCTGCTCTTTGATTGTCCTGCAATAGCAAGGGAGGCGGTATGCCATCTCTGGGAGTTTGGACAAGGGTGGTGAATTTCCCCAGGAGGACCTGATAGGCTGTCTTCGTCAGTTTGTGGAACTGCTGAAATCATAGACTGGTAGGCCTTCCGGTGTGCTTCCAGGGTGCACAAAAGGCCCTTGAGGTTTAAATGCATGGAAATAGGCCTCCCCATAGAAGAAGAAGCATTAGAATAATTACACTCCAGGAGGGTCACTTCTGTCTGGTTTATACCTTCCAGTTGAACCTACACTGGGCACTGCAAAAAACCGATGTGTCACTTAAATCTGGGTAACCCTATGGATGTCCAGGAGCAGCACATCACTAACTGCAAATGTCGAGATATTGGGGTTGCAATGGTAGATCGACAGGTCTAGTCTACTGTGAGGGATGACTGTTGGAGTTGGTGAAGCTCCCAAAATGTTAAAAGCAGTAGTTAGCCTAAAAATGATAGTATGCCACCTCCTCCCCACTCTAACTGGAGGCTGGTACAGAGCTGGCCTCTCCTTCTTCAAAGGAGGCATTGACATTAATACCTAAAATCCTTCCTCATGAATCTCGCCACAGGGTAGGCTCCTACCCCCCAACCTTACCCATCCAGATTATCCTGTCACTCTGGAAGCAGCACCAAGGTCCTTTAAGGACTAAGTGCAATCTCTTAGCTCTTGTCCTAAGAGAACAAAAAATGTCATTAGATGATAACAACTATTGACTTAAGTTTCGTTCACTTCACTTCAGTAATTAATCACTAGAGATCAGCTGTGTTAACGCGATGCAGGACAGCATTCAAGTTCAACCATTCTATCTATAGATTTATTTGTATTGTAAGATTATGCTGGAAAGTTTTTATGTGCAGCTGAAGTATAAGGCACTGATTGGTCAGGGGTTTGTGATGATAAATAGGACTTGGAGAGTGATAGTGGTGAGTCAATGGACGACGTGAATTTTATTAGTTTATAAAGAAAAGTTATGCCAAAGTTAAGTATCAAACAATTAGAGACATCGTTTGTCCATATTTCTTATTTATTTTTGAATATGACGTCAAAAGTAACTTACATGTCCTTGGATGACACATGGCTCAGCTATGTTGAGTTATTTGAACAAAAATAAAAAATAAGTAACTACAAATTAGCCAGAGTCTTTCGAGTTTTGTAGTTTTTCAGTTATTTATACAAAAAATACAGGCCAAAATAAGAGGCCTCAATTTAAAATTTTATTTAATAGTTACAAAACAAAATATTTTATTTTAAAGTTAAATAACACTATTAATAGACAGTATTTAGGCAAAAGTAGCTTTGAAAAACTTTTGACTTTAGTGAGTGTTTATCACCTAAGAAACCTAATGTACTGGCCAGGAAAATCTGCCTCTACAAAAAACAAAACTAAAAAACATCAGCATAACAATTTTGGCTATTTTCAATAAAGTATTAAGGGATTAATACGTTATATTTATATAACTCTATTTTTGTGATAGAAAACACACTTTTGTAGATTTCACAGTACTCTATAATAACAGTAAAAAAATACTACTATGCATTTATATATGAATAACGTTTAAAACTCTTGGAACATTTGACAAAATGATATCTACTTTCTGTTCAGGGCTGTTGGAAAGGGACAGCAAGCATGTCTTTGTTTTAAAGTTTGTTATTGACAATAGAAGGGGTGAAATGATAACAGGATTTCGGACATTTGCCATCGTTATAAAAGGTAATAACACAACGTTTCGAGGATTGGAATATATCCTCTTCGTCAGGTGGGGAGGTATTAGTACATACAAAAATAACAAACAGAAAGAAGGAAGAAGGGAAAGGAGAGGGTTCAAACGGACCCAAAATCTGCTTGGAGTCCAGTCCAGGCACTGTCACTGCACACGATCTAAGTCCCGAGCACAAATCGCAAGTACGAGGATCACAATCACACATCACACTAGCACAGGGTACAGTGGGATACTAACAAGAGCCGACATCGCCATTCTTGTTATTTTTGTTTGAATGAGAAAGAGAATATCTTTAATTACAATCTTTGAGATTATAAATAGTGTCATAAATACAATTAACACTTATGTATTATACCTCCCCAACCTGACGAAGATGATAGATTCCAATCCTCGAAACGTTGTGTTATACCTTTTATAACCTATAACGATGCCAAATGTCCGAAATCCTGCATGCTTCTGTTGAAAATTGTTTACTATCATTTTAGAAATGTACGGAGTAAACCTATTTAATTACTGACAGTTAAGAGAGAACAACAAACTGTTTCAGATGGCAGCTATACGCTGAACCGGTCCGAAGATGGGGAATTCATCATGATTGGACCTCATGTGACTAAAACTGTCAGCAGACGACGGTCCAGTCTAGACTTCTACAGTGCTCCCAACCCCTTCATCCCTTAACTCAATATTGACCTGCCTTAGCTCAAAACTGAACAATTTCAATGTGTAGACCATGCAGTTGATATCATCTTTAACGATTCTATGTTTATATTCTAAAAAACTGTCATCAAAAAAATATTAAAAACCCCTATTTGTTTATAATTTTAAACAAAAATTATTGGTACCTTTTTAATCCTTAACTTATTTCTAATACCATTTCCGTATCACTCATTGACTTGCGTGTGATAAATCAGATATTTGTATTTTTGTACTTTTGCATAATTATACAGCCATTTAGTGTATTTTAGCTGACTTACAAAGAGTTGGGTCCAGATAATATCAAACAGCAACAGCCTAAACACTTCGAGAAAGCCCTGGTCAATAACAACAACGTCTATTTTGTACAATTCTTTACTGCGTTCCATACAAAATATACAAAAGCCTTAAGAAAATAGACGAGAGACACTTAAAGCTAATTGAAAATATCACAACACGTTGTTACTTATACAAAAGGTAGTCCAAAACATAAGATTTCCGCAGCTGGTAAACAAAAAATTAAGATGGTGATTATGTAAAAACAACTTTTTTACTCATTTAATTCCATTTCATAATATTTATACTGAAAATTAAAATTTTACTATTTGATCAGTACAATACTTTTTCCTATATTGTATATGGAGGAGAGAACAAAACTATATCTTCTTATTAAAAAATAATAACAAAATCTTACTTTTATAGATTACCTAGTATAATGCTAAGGCAGTTAAGGCAACAGTTTTTAAACAATAACAATGTTTTTTAGAATACAGCAGTATAATTAGTAGTGTACCTCCAAACAAAAAATATTACTTTTTATAGACAATATAAATTAATTACACATAAATTAAGTACAAAATTCAGCCACCAAAGTAGTTATAAAAACATATTGATATAATTGAATTAATTTGTTTTTATTTTATTTTATTTACCTTAACCTAGTATCTGGAAATGTATTTTTTTGAATTTGGAATGTACATAGTATCAATTATTAAAAAACAATAAAAGTGTTACAGGTGGTTTACATTTCTTAACAATATAATTCCTCTGTCATTTCGAATATCATTTCTACCTTAGTTGCTATAGTATTGTGCGTTATTAATGCGTTAAGATACAGTGTTCCAGAAAAATTAAACAATAGGCTACATAGGAGGAAGTATAACAGGATAACAGTTTACACAACAGGATGTATAACAAAGAACAGGATTATGTTAAACTACTTGTCACTGTTACAACGGTTTTACAGAAATAAGTTTTCTTCTATAGATTAACTCTATAATTTTGCTTCCTTTACAGTTTCTTAATATTTGTGTATTATTTAGATAAAACAAGTGCATTTATAATACGAATATGCGCAGTTAGATTAACACTTTGATTGCCGACGACTTCGGTCTGAAAAGTGCCAAGGGCTGATTTGATCGGCATTTTGAATATTTATTATTCTATTACTAATTGTTGACGTTATGGAATTTGTACTTAGTTCTCAAATTAAAGCTAAATAAATGTACAACAAAATGCACGTATACACAATTTTGTTATTACATAGTATTCGTTGTTGTACTGCAGCTGATATCTCAAAGGCAGTGGCAGCAGTGGGCCTGCCCACATGTGTAACGGATCGTTAAATTTAGTAAAAACTTACTTTTGTAAATAGTATACTGTATATAGACTTTACTGAATAAGTATAAACCGATATAGACTACTAGTAGCCTTCTTTCTGTGTGATAGAAAATTATTTATTTTGAAGCAATCTGAAAAAATGCAGTAAGTTCTTTATTGTGTAATAATGTAAATTGAAGTAACGTAAGTTTAATTAAATTTTACAACACTACGTACTGTGAATGATTTTGAAAACTGTTTTGTCTCATTGCATACACATCGAATCGAATAAAAAAAGAACACCATCTTGATTTAATTTCATACAGTTGGTAAAAGATAATTGCCAAACATGAGAATCGGATTCTAAACGGGGTTCACAGATTTTTATAAATTGCACAGTAATACAAAAGAATTCAAAACTGTTATACAAGTACCTACTTTTTTTAATTTGGTGTTTTTGTTACTATTTTATAAAGAAAATAATATAAAAGGTGCATACAAATAAGTATACAACATAGTATTATAAATTTTAGTATTTCAAAATTATAAAAGTTTAAGATTGTTTTTGGTATTTTAAAATGTTCAGATAAGTTACCATTCAAATGGATTTTTTAATTTATAGCCCGGTTATCTCCCTACATAGACCCACAAAAATGATCTCGTTATGTTTATTTTTCATCAAGTTATAAATTATTTAACGGAACACTACACAAACGCCGAAAGAGTGTTTGGCACTGAGAGAGGAGACCTTTCAGAAATGCTTGGCACTGGCAACACCACCCCGTGAAAAGCACTTGGCACTCAAAGGGTTTAAGAAAAAAACATGATTGAAAGCAGAAGCTCCTCTCCCTCCCACGTATAAATAATTCAGATTTTCCTCAATTTTGTAATTACAATTTAGGATTCTGAACAGTTAAGGATGATTTAAAAGTACATCTTAGGATAAAATCTGCAAAATTATGTAACTTACTAAAGCATTAAAATATTATTAAATTTATTTTTTATAAAATAGTTTTTATGTATATTAAATAAAGTTATATACCAATTGAATATGTAGTTATTTCAAAAACAGTTTTGTAAATCCTCACATATTTGAAGGTCAATTTAGTGCTTTCATTCCTAAAAATAAGTTAGGTAGGGCATGGTAGGCTAGGCAAGAGATAGTGCCGACAGAGAACTTCCTGCTGTATAGCAGACCTCAGACTGATAAAGCTAGCTTAGATAGTGAAACCTTTCTTTGGATGACAGCAAAGTTTTTTCACTGAAAACCTAACTAAATCATCATATCACAAAAATTATAACATGAAATAAATTTAAACAGTAATTAATTCTTTTAGCATAAAAAGTGCATGTTCTTCAAATATAACTTGTTTACAAACCAGAGTAGACCAGTCCAGTCTAGAGTGCAAGTGAACAATACTGATAAAAACTAAATCTGTTCAGACAGGATGTAACCTATGGTCTCTCACCTAGATCTAACCCATTTTAGTTCCAGACAAAACAAAAAAAGAAACAATAGATGCTCTAAATATTCTGGAGTACTTAGCAATTATAAAGATAATTTTATTAAAGGTTTTACTGTTAAAAAAGCTTACATCTCAACCTAAACATAAAAATGTTATTTGTATCAAGTATAATCGTTTTTTAAAGCTAAATATTTTTATTTAGCAAACTTTTATTTTGCTAGTTCTACATTGATAACTTAAATAACATTATTTTCTCAAATCAGATTGTATTATTTGATAGATGCACTAAAACTGTACACACAAACAATATTTCAGATAACAATATAAGGCAGTGAGTGATATTGTGTTTAAAAAACCAGATACCTTATCTGCCAAAAACAGTCCATTATAAAATGGAAAAATATTTTGTATTAATACCGTTATTCTATACATTATCAATAGTACACATAAATAACTTAATATCCAAAATACATAAAAATTTTTCCATATGTATTAAAACAATCCACAATTGAATACCATATAATTTTACTAAAAGCTATTGAAATGCTTAGGCACACCCATGTTGCATACAACCATTAATAACAAAACCTGTGTACATTGAAAGGCATTTTGGGTACAGAATATAGGTCTACAGTATATATTCGAAGAATAAGTCGTGGAGTATGAGTTTAATTAACAAATAAGCTTTGACAGCACAATATAACATTGACGTCTACAGTACTAAAGGAATAATTTGAGTAACTGAAAACTAAAATTAAACCATAAACATCCACATATTTATCTCACATATAGGCGATGATATGACCACAACATGAAAAAACTGAAAAAAAACCAATTAAAAATCCTTTTAACGACGGTACCGTATTATTACAGACATTGTATATAAAAATGGCGTCAACTCCCGACGTTCCATATAGTACGGGACGTACACTTTTTTATTATTTTACTGGCCCCCCACCCCCCCCCCCCCCCACCCCCCCCCCCCCCCACCCCCCCCCCCCCCCACCCCCCCCCCCCCCCACCCCCCCCCCCCCCCACCCCCCCCCCCCCCCACTTTATGCATACAACGTAGAGCAAAAAGACTGTCTATGTGATGTTGATGAAACTGGTAGTCTCCTTTGTTTTAATAAAGAGGCGGGATCATACAAGAAACTTCTACCCTGTCTTCCTATAAACAGCCGATCTTAGAAAAACATATTTATTTTTATGAATGTGATAGTCAAATGATAAGATATAGTGCCGATAATGTCATAAGATAAGAGCTTAACATCTTCTGGGATCTGACGCTGTCACAGACGTGACTCCTGGAATCTGGACTCATGTTCGTCTGAAGACATCAAAAAAGTGTTGGCGACGAAGAAGCTCAAGACGAACTCTTTACATTGTTTTGATATCAGAGACGACACATAGATTACAAAAAATAGTGTAATCCAGGTGAAGAGGCATTCTTATAATCTCAATCGGGTGCACGGTGTTATTGTATTCGGAAAAAGGTTGGGACACACATAACCGCACCGTGCCCGACACGTGAGTCGGCCGATTGTCGGTGCGGGCTCGGCTCGGTTACCGTGAGGCCACACATGTCCGTATGCAGTCCGAAGCGCAACAATCTCACTGTTTGTACTAGAACATGTTTCTTTTGAATTCGAAGTGACAGATACTTAAAAAATATTCGGAAGATTAATTATTGCTTGAGATAATTGTTAATTTCATTGTTGTTATTTTTATTAATCGCTGTGGTGAATGAAATATTGCAATGCTACAGTAAAGCTTTGTACAATCAGCTAGTATATAAAATTTGTAAATATCATTATCTTGGTTTATATTTTTTATCCCTATAATTCTTGTTCATTGTGTTTCATTGCAATGAATTTCGGTCAAATACACTATAAACGGTATATTTAGTGTTTTTGTATTAAACCCAAGAGCTTATAGTGTGATGCCAGAGAGTTTGAACATGTTGCAAAGCCCTTTTATAATAATTTGTAAAACATAGTAAATATTTGTAAAATGTATACTGGAGAACTTACAAAAAACAGATTTTACAAAATGTTTTTCTTTTATAGCTCCAAGGACAAATAATTTATTGCCAGAAATTAGTCAAAAATAGTAGAAATATAAATATATTTTCTAAAAAAATTAGAGTATGGTTGATCGGTCAAAATTATATTGAGTATTTGTTTAAGATAAATACATTAGTGTATGGTTAGTCTTGTCCTGCTAAGTTATAATAATATTTAAATAGACACTTTAGAGCATTATAAAATAATTATTTATAATATAATATTTAATGTTACATGCGTAAAGCCTAATATTTGAATTGTAAATCATGCATAAATCCTTTTTGTTTAATACAGCACACTAGTTATACTAAATTTAAACTTTGAAAACGTAAGAGTACATTATTTACTACATAAGCTACAATAACTCATTTTTATCATTTCATTGTTGCTCGATTCCGCTATTTTTTTATTTTTTACCCTTTTTGTATATAGTATCCCCAACACAGGCACAGCCTCTTATGGGGTACCTAAATTTCCCTTATTTTGTAAATCTATTGGCCTAATTATTAGTTTAAAAAAAGAAAAAAAATCTAAAAGGATGTAACCTACTTTTTATATTTTATTACTCTAAGTACATAAAATTGAAATAAAGTAAGTATAAAAACATTTTTTTTATTTGGTTATTTACTGCTATTGTAAATACGTTATGTCATAGTATTATTTATTATTAAGCACTGGCAGTAATATTTATTTGTAATATTCAGTTTGTTATTATGGGGAAATAAATGATTTATTATTATTATTATTTATTTTTTAACATGGGGTTTCTTGCTTGAAAATCTTATTGTAAATAAAATATTTTTATTTTTACTTTATTGAAGTGAAAAGAATAAAAAAAATAAAAATGTCATAGAAACATTCTAAATATGACCCTTACAAAATACCGGAATAAATGTATCAAGTAACTTCAATACATCTAAGAAAAATAGATTTTCGCGCAAATAATTACATGCTTGTTATTTTTTTTTATGAAAAATGTTTATAGATTTTTTCATAATTCGAATTTAGTTGTTTTAAAAATCACTTAAGGTACAACATGGTTTTCAAATTTGTTTGTAATAAGAAAATATGCAACAATAAGAAAATATGACTAGTTTACTCTAAGGTAAGAAAATGTAATACATTTTAATAATAAATAGTTTTACAATAAATAGACTACTTAAATAGTTTTAAAAAGAAGAACGCAAACAATAAAACAACATATGAATGCCGCTCGTAGACCGCAACCGTGCCCGTCAAAATTCAAACTAAACATATCGGTGACGGTGCGGGCACGGTGCGGCCACGACGGTCTGGTGTCGGTGCGGACATGTGTGGACTTGCAGGTTGAAAACTGCGCTGCAATTCTTTCAACCGTATGACGGCCAGCATACGGCCGACTGACGTGTCGGGCGCGGTGCGGTTATGTGTGTCCCAACCTAAAGACGTGTGAAATAGAAATACATCTGTAAAGTCCTACTAATACAGTGCCTTCATTTCCAGGGCTTTCCCAATTACCGATGGGAAATGTATTTCTGCAAAAGGCCCCAAATCTCAATTACTGGAGAGGTAGAGTAAGTCAGTGACCCAGGAATAGGGCAGGATTGTCTCGGGTGCCTTTCTCCAGCCCAGTTGGCGTACAGCTCGACCCCGAAACTGCGCCAAAACCCGCGAACTCCTGGTAATATGCATGAGCCGCGACTGACAGGACCGACTAGGCATCACTTTCTTCCGTAGGTCGCAGAAGTGCACACACTAGAATGTTAAAGATAACAAGATTTATTTTAGAAAAGTACTGTAATCGTATAGTATGAGTAATTGAATGATCGTTTGAAATTGACTCACGACTCATTCAATAGTACAGTCCAATCTTGATAATCCGACAGATTATGGGACCAGCACACTGTCGGATTACCAAGGGTGCCATTTACACAATGCATAAATAACTTATAATCAGTGTAAACACTATACTGTAAGAACATTTTATTTACTGTGCGTAACCTAATTATAGCAGAATGAACAAACTGTGCATACGTAGTACATAAGTAAAAAACTCTTAAAATACCATCTTTACACTTTAAAAACCCAAAAACAGTTTTTTTGCTTCTTCTTACTTAAATATTCTGAGATCACATTCTCCTAGAGGAATTTTTAATTGAACAATTGTCCTCAATTCCAACACCACGCTCTTGACAGTAAGCTATAAGCAGCTGCCGTCACAGCGTCATTACAACTGACTTTAAAAGAACTAGCAGCCACCTCGATCTCGTCGCCGTCAGTCTTGCCGCTGTCTGGAGTAGTGCTCTCTTCAATAATCTCACCATCATTTAAGTCGGCATTTAGATCAGCCTCCATCAGGCACTTCATTAGATCTTCTCGTGGTTTTGTTGGAGTGGGGCGTTCACGTTGTAACATGAAACACAAAAAGCTGTACACTTGTACAGTACTACAGTGGCCTGAGCGGCCAGCGCCGACTACCGGATAGCCTTTTTCGAAACGCGTTGGAACTACCGAACGTGTCGGACTACTCACGAACGCGTCGGACTACCGAACGTGTCGGACTACCGAACGCGTTCGGGACTACCGAACGCGGTCGGAACTACCGAACGAGTCGGACTGCCGAACGTGTCGGGACCACTGAACGTGTCGGACTAACCGAACGTGTCGGACTACCGAACGCGTCGGACTACCGAACGTGTCGGACTACCGAACGTGTTGCACTACCGAACGAGTCGGGCTGCCGAACATGTCGGACCACCGAACGTGTCGGACTACCGAACGCGTCGGACTACCGAAACGTGTTGGACTACCGAACGCGTCGGACTGCCGAACGTGTCGGACCACCGAACGTGTCGGACTGCCGAACGTGTCGGACCACCAAACGTGTCGCAAATGACGGATTATCAAGATTAGATTGTAATTGAATGATCCAGACCCTCTCTTGAGCATCGTAGAATTCCCTCCTCTCATCTTTGTCACGTAACAACACCACACCACTTGTCACGATAACATGCAACATTTCAAGTCTTCTGTTTTACTATGTCACATGCCATTGCGGCACGTGATTTTACTGTAATGTATTTTATTCATTCTATAATGTTCTTGTATTCTTGGTTAGCCGTAAGACCATGTTTGTAATGAAAAGAAAATCCCATGGAATGACGTGTACCATCACCGAACTCAGTGTTCTCTGTCTGGAATTGAAGATTCGAGCAAAATTTCAAGTCTGGGACCTAATGAGACAATGAGACTACCACTTCAGCTATTAATTGAAAACGATGTAAATGTTTCATTTTGAGCTTCTTCGTCGTCGACTTTCTTTGGATCTCTTCAGACGAACATGACTCCAGATTCCAGAAACCAATTCAAATACTAGACGCTGCAAATAAAGGAAGGTTGAACTGGAAACTAAAGTAGAAATTCAAGAGAAATGTATTAATGTTTTAATACAAAACGTTGTGTATAGTGTATTAAAAAAACGAGAATTTTGTGAGTGTTCCATTTGGAATACACTTAACAAAATTCGAATTTCCTCCTACCTCATTTTGGCAAAAGGGGCAAAAGGACCAACAAAAAACAAACCTCAATGCAGGTTGACCGCTGTTCTTGTAATAGTTTTTAAGGTTATCTTCAGCGCCTGCAGCACCCTCTACTCCACGGATGAAATGTAAAGTCCCTGACCGCAGTCTCAAGGCGAGAGAATGTCAGTAGATCCAGCATTATTCAGTAGTAAACAAGCGAGAGGATCGTTTAAACACCTGTTGATGGCTACTCGCTCACTCTCTTGGCGAGTGGTACTCTCTCAAACTAGTAAAACGCTCGCTTATGCTGTTCTAAACCGACTATTGATTTAGCACCCAGAATTTTAATTTATACATGACAATGAAACTGAATCGTGGTAAAATGGTTATAAAATGCAAGTTGTCAGACTCTTACTTAACATGGTTAAGTGTGTATGTAATTAGTGTTGTGTTATTAAAAGTTAGTTTCTTGGAGTTGACACACAACATTGATGTTGTTACTTATGCGTGTCAAAACGCTTTGGTATGAAATTGTTCATTTTAACCTAGATTTTTAGTGATACCCGATTTGTACTGGGTTGAGATAGAAAGTTCTAGTTTCCACTGATCTTCTTTTATAAATACCTTTTAGATGTAGTGTCACTCAATGAGTCTTAACATTTAAAAATTTTGAGCAGCCCCCTCCCAAAATCCCATTTTTCAAATGGGCAAAGTTGTAACAGTGACGAAAAAGTACATTCTATTTCCTAGAAAGGTGTCCCGAGTTCCATCCCCTCCATCTTTTCCATAAAAAACTAAACAGAGTGTATCCATACTTTTAACTCACACTGTATACAACTTGCATGCTGTCTCTCTGTGTGTTTGTATATGTATATCTCGTTAGAGATGTAGCCTCGAAAAGTGTTTTATAAATATATAATAACATAATATGAATAAACCTTTAACACTATTTAAACTTTTATTTTTCTTACGTAAGAAAAATAAAAGTTTAAAACGTGTTAAAGGTTTATTCATATTATGTTATTTATATGTATATCTCGATCACGTAAAATCTACTGGACCGATGGTACTGAAATTTTACATGGACAGTCTTCGTGTCCGTGGTTAACACGTAGACCTATTCCTGCTTCAAAAATCCCTCCGGGCTAGGCCCCCTGGTCTTTAAAACTCCCTTTTGGCTTAATCAGCAGATAGTGAATTTGCTTTTAATTACCTGTCAAAGTCAAAAATAATAATTTATACGCATTTAAAGAGACGTTTTTGTTATTCATCTTGTCACAGCCGATTGTCACTGATAACAAAATGTCACTGATAACAGCCTATAGTCACTGATAACAGCCGATAGTCACTGATAACAGCTGATAGTACTGATAACAGCCGATAGTCACTGAAAGCAGCCAATAGTCACTGATAACAAAAGATCAGTGATAAAGTCAGTTACTCTTTCCTAGTGCAAAAACACTTCTTTGTCTGGATTTGTTTCTATTGGGATTTTAATCAACTACAGTAACATGTAATTTATTACATCATGATTGAATTAACTGAAAAGCTGAATACTTCGAATTAAGTTTCCCTTTGAACGTAGTATTGATGCATACCTAAAATAGTTCAATTGTTACTAAAATCGTTGGAGTTATCCAATAAAATATAGTGAAAATGTTACAGAGAACTTCGAGAAATTTGAGAGGTAACAATAAAAACAGTTTCACTCTTCGACTTCAGGGCATCTTTAGACTTAAATATAAAATTGATCAAAATACTGGAATATCTTTTAGTGACTATCTCTCTTGTCAGTTTGGAATGCTATGGAAAAGAATAAGTTTTATATGCCCTGTTTTCAAAATGAAATTGCCTGAGAAGCCTCGGTTATCTACTAGTATCCACTGAAAATGTAATAACTATTGGATTCTTTGGTTGCATTAATTAAATCATGGATTACATTTGTTGAATCATACAGTGTTTCGATTTATTTTGGGGCAATTTGAACACCCCATCTTTCATTATCAATCTCTTCATCATTCATTATCTATCATTCATAAGGGAATTAAATGAAAATTAAATAGTGTATTGCAATAATTTCATTTCTCATAGGCAAGAAATTTTGTAATCATACAAAAATACAAAAAGTAAAAATTTTAAAATTAAAAGTGTGCAGAATTATACATTTTATGCATTTTAAAAAATATACTCTTATTTATAAATATATATTTCAGGTCTACTCTAATATGATAGCGGTCTGGTACGTTTTCTTTCCTATAAATAAGGAAGTATAGTATCGAAGTAAGTTTCTCAGGGGTGTGTGCTCAAAGTTAACGTCCCTCACTCGCCCTTTCCCTTCAATAACTTAGTTCCTTTGGGACGTGAAACTAGTTAGTAACGGCATAAACCTCGTCGATCAGCTTGAATTTTGCTTCTTCGATTTAATAAGTTTTTAATTGACGTTGTAGTTATATGCCAAAAGCAATAATATGACTAAAACATGTAAGCCACCATGCTACTAAGATGTTTGCAGTTAAGTAACTTATAAATCACGTTTAAGGTTAAGTTATTAGAAAGAAGTTTAGAGAGATTAGGGAACTTAAATAAATAAATATTCGTAAAACTATAAGATATACTTTTATTCACACTAATTTTATTTTGGTAACTGTTTAAAATGTTTATAAAATTCAACGAAACACATTTTGTGTTGCGAAACCTATAAAATTGCAATTAAAACCAACCTAGTTTTGTAATTATGTGTTAGGTTAGTTTTTTACCTGAGGAAGGGATCAGATCTCGAAACCTAGTGATACTGATATTTTTTAGTACTTGTCTAGTGCGAATAACTTCCTCGAGATTCCTTTGGACAAAAGCTGTTCACATAATTGTTTTAAGTCAAACTTCTGTTCAGGTGAAAGCAAAGGAACTTGACTGAGTCGGATTCCTCGAGAGTAGTATCATCGATCCTTCCGGTTGGTCCACACTCGAGAAAACTCGATCAAATTCAAAATTTACGAAACGTGGATTTGGTTTTGATAATTAATTTGATAGATTTATTTTATTAAATTGTCGGCTGCAGCTTTTTAATTCAATGAACTTCAGCTTCTCTAAATATTTAATTGATAGAGACTTAAATATTTAAGATATTTACATACTGTATGAGGTTCCCATACTGTAGCGATGAACCAGACTTGTTCACATAAATCAGGAAGAAAAAGGGACTGAGTATTGATCCTTGGAGGACACCATACTTTATTCGCTTTTGTGATAAAGCCCGATTTGATATTTGGACCGACTGTGATCTGAGATCCAGGTAAGAGTTAGGCCACGCAAGAGGCTCTCCTAGCACACCACAAGATTCCAGCTTGTTAAAAAGAATTCTGTAAGCTTCGCAGTCGAAAAATTTAGCTTATTGACTTTGCTTGAGGTTTGATAAATAACATCTTAAAAGTTGAATTATATAAAAATTCTTATTTCAATGAACAAATTGTTACATACTCTAATTCGTATAAATGTGTAATATTATCAGTTATATCAGAATCAGAATCAGAATCAGAAATAATTTATTTCGTTAATAACATAAAGTTACATGAAATAAGTCATAGATAAAATAGTACGTATATAAATATAACAATAACAATTAAATAAAATCAACAATCAAATAGTCAACATAGGTTATTTCACATGTTTGTGCAATATGACAGGAATTCTTGAACAGAATATGGGCATTTTTCAAGCAAAATAGTTTTAATGTTTTTTAGAAAAATTTGTGAGCTGGTTATGTTTTTCAGGTGCCGAGGCAGCGCGTTATAGAGCCGTAGAGCTGAATAGTGCATGCCCCTTTCGAAAATTGTCAATCTATGGATCGGGTAGACCATATTACCCCTGTGGCGGGTATCGTACTGATGATTAAAAGTTTTCTCTGCAAAAAGATGTGGGTTATTTTTGAAGAAAGTCAAAACTTCAAGTATATAGATGCTTGGAAGAGTGAGGAGATTCAGTTGCTGAAAAAAAGGCTTACAGTGAGCACGATTACCTGCTGCAGACATAATGCGGAACAATTCTTTTTTGGAATCTAAATACCCTTAAAATTTCACTAGAAGATCCCCAGAATCCAATAGCATATTTCAGTCTACTGTATACATAAGCATAGTAAATTTGAACGATAGTTTCTTTACCAACTGCAGGCATTAAAACTCGAAAAGCAAAGGTAATTGAAGACAGCTTTGAGCATAGCGTATCTATATGTTTAGACCAGTTGAGCTTGTAATCAATGACAACACCAAGAAGAGAGGCAGACTCTGATGGGTTGATACCATTTACGCTGAAAACCCGCTATATCACGAGAAGTTGGTGAGAAAACCATGATTTTAGTTTTTTCTTCATTCAATAGGAGACCATTTGACTCAAACCACTTATTCAAGCTGACATACGACTGATTCATAATAATTTCGAGGCTGTGAATATCACGACAAGAAGATAGAGCAGTTGTGTCATCCGCATAGCAAACAATGTCTGATTTCATATTGGAAGGAAGGTCGTTTATATATATAGAAAATAAAAAAGGACCAAGTACGGAGCCTTGAGGCACTCCTGAGCTGGTCCTCAACCAACCTCTTTGAAGTTGTCCTTTATTTGTTACAGAAACTGTCTGCTTTCTCTCAGAGAGATATGAGGAAAGGAGTGAGAGAGCTGCACCGTTCAAGCCATATCTTTCAAGTTTACCCAAAAGAACAGAATGGTTGACACAGTCGAAAGCCTTGGACAGATCACAGTATATCGCACCGACACACTGCGACCCATCCAAGGCTCCCAACACGGCACCAATGACATCATATACTTTTTATACCTGTTATACCAGACAGATTCAGTTGACGGATTTGAAGACACTAGCGTATATCATATTGTATTCGTGATAAGATACATCTCCTGGGGAAAAATAAACAAACAAAAAATTATGGTTGCCTGTAAAGTCGGTTTTACGGGCGAAGATTTTACGTGACAACGTCTTTTTCTCGTAGAATATTTATTGATATGAATATTATTAAATTGCACAATAGGAACAAGGAATTGAATGAAAATAAGAATTGCACAAATTTTAACTATAGAAATATATTTTGTTTACTAAAACATTGTACATAATTTGAAATTAATTAAAATTTGTTATTGTAAATGGTAAAGTTGAATAAAACATTTACTAAAATTGGAATTTGAAATTCTTGCTAAACACAGTTAAATTCTAACTTCGCGCGTGGTGATTGGTCGGTTTAGTTCGTTTGTTTGGTCGCACTGTTATGACAGGTTAGAGGTTATAGGTTATAATTTGTTATTTTAAATGTTTGACTAGCAATACGCGCTGTTTCTTCTCAATCGACTGAATTACGATTGATTGCAGAGTGATTTAAACTAATAATTTACTTAACACTATCAACATTTGTCAATAGTATGACATAACCTATAAACTCAGTTTCTCAACTTTTGTGTCAATCTAACAATTAATCAATCAATCATAGTTTACGATAATGAAATATCAGTGTACAATTATTTACCTTTATTGTTGTAGTTGTTGTAAATGACGAATCTATGCACTCCACATTTTCACGAATAAACATAGTTATCTGCTTTATCCCGTGCGGCGGACCCACAGTTATCTGCTTTATCCCGTGCGGATCCCGTGCGGCGGACCCACTGGACGGGCATCGTAACGTTTACCGGGCGTTACACTTTTTCATGAGTGACTCCGAGCCGCAACCTAATTTAAGACGTTGTCACGTCAAAATGTACCAGAGTTATTAATATTATACAACTCCAACAAATACAAGAAACGATTTATACTCTCTGGCAAACTGCACGCTAAGACCACAAGTAAATAATGGATGTTGTATCAGAATGAGTGCCTGCTACACATGCAACCAATGACTTGTAACTTCAACCGTAAAGACTTGAGAAAAATTTAGATTAATGGATGAAATAAGTCCGTATTGCAAGTCTTAAACTCTACACATTAAAATGTGGATAAAAGTGAACCTCAATACCAATAACTGATTAGTGGCACTCCGGCACAATATTACAATCACAACAGTTTTGGACTTATCACAATTCAGTGACTGTACAGAACCGAGCTAACAGGATTTCACTCCTCGATAATTATTGGAATTGACTACCTCATTTAAATCTAACTAGGTCAATTCACGGACAATTTACACGGATTTTCAGTTTAAAAGCTTAATTGAAATTGATTAATTATCCATAAGTTTAGGTACACAGTTTAAACTTATATGCTAATAGCTATAGAGTAATTTTTAGAAATTGAAGTAAACTATCACGGATTTTTTAATTACATTATTAAAACTGTATAATAAATCAGGAATAGATTCCGGAGTTGAATAATAGTAAGAAAATCAGTTAACCGTAGAGAAAATTAGGAAATGATATTTTTTATGACAGTGTTTCATTCTACAATATAAAGATCGGGTTTTTTTTACTACCAATAGAAAAGAGAATATATGACACTATTGCCTATTTTTTTAATTAAATATCTCACAATAATGTAGGGAACAAGAAAAGATCTTCTTTAAAAGCCAAACAACTAGCCATCTGGCTTTTAATCTGTGTTTTAAACTGTGTACCTAAACTTATGGATAATTAATCAATTTCAATTAAGCTTATAACTTATAATATTACACATTTATACGAATTAGAGTATATATAAACAATTGTTCATTGAAATAAGAATTTTTATATAATTCACCTTTTAAGTTGTTATTTATCAAACCTCAAGCAAAGTCAATAAGCTAAATTTTTCGACTGCGAAGCTTACAGAATTCTTTTTAACAAGCTGGAATCTTGTGGTGTGCTGGGAGAGCCTCTTGCGTGGCCTAACTCTTACCTGGATCTCAGATCACAGTCGGTCCAAATATCAAATCGGGCTTTATCACAAAAGCGATTAAAGTATGGTGTCCTCCAAGGATCAATACTCAGTCCCCCTTTTTTGTGTGAACAAGTCTGGTTCATCGCTACAGTATGGGAACCTCATACAGTATGTAAATATATTAAATATTTAAGTCCTCTATCAATTGAATATTTAGAGAAGCTGAAGTTCATTGAATTAAACAGCTGCAGCCGACAATTAATAAAATAAATCTATTTAATTTTTTTAATCTCAGCATTTTTTCTAGAAAATACTTAAAACTGTAATAGCGACAAGAATCGACTATGTAACCTTGTTTCTAAAATGTTTGGCATGATTCTTCTTCAATCCGTATTTTTGACTCTTACATAACATTAAACAAATCAAATTTTGAAATTGTTGAGGTATATTATTGTTCACTAGCTTATCCAAACGCAAATATGTCAAGCACATTTTTTCGTGGGGGGGGGGGGGGTCAAGGCAACCGACATTTTACCAAAGTGGACAGAAAGTAAGGCCGCATTTTGTTCCTTAAAAAGTTCTTGACCCTTATCTATGTTGAAGAACTATCTTTCAGCGGTACATGTCATGTCAGTAATATCGAATTATTTAAATAACAATAATTGTTTACTAAAAAGGTAATTAAATCTTTGGAGGGGGTCCGGGCTCCTTGGAACCCCCGCTGGCTACGTCCTTGCTCAAAACACTCTGACGACTCCGTACCTGCAAAATGCTTCATTTGTTTAAGTGAACAAAAACTGGAATGTACTGGTTATCATCTACACCCTAGAACTCTTAGTAGCTCAAATTCGAAGTGAATAAATAACTGCTAACATCAGGGAGAAAAATCTAGGCTTGTATTAAGCAGTTTTAACCGGAAAAACTTAAGCAAGTGCTAGGAGTAGCAACTGCTAGGCCTAGCATCAACGAGGGTCCTTGCTGTGAAGGGTTTTCCCCTGTTAAAAAAATAGTTCTATCAATAATTGTATCAACAACATGGCTTACAGTTTTGCATGGTGTAGATCTATGAACACCTACATCTTCGCTAGTGGCTGTATGATAATTAGGATGGGCCACAAAACACAAGACACTATCTCCATTTGTTTCCTAGGAGACAGTTTATCCCCGCGATTATCACTTGAATTTAAAAAATCCCCGGCTAAAAAATCAACGTTTTCCTTCTGAAAGCGTAACAGTTCTTTATACTTGTTTATTTCGCTACGAGCACTATACTTTGTTTTTGGTTGCCGCTAATGCATGAACTCCACCATTCTTGGGTTAAATTATCCTATAACCAAAAGCCAGCATGCCCTGGAGTGTGACAACAAAATCCTAGCAATTTCTGGCGCTAAGGCCTAGACATTTCTCTTTATTCACTTGAATTCGTATGCAAGTGCTATGTTTCTGGGAAATTCCTAGCAGCTGCTAGCTCTTAGGTGCGCTGGCCATTCTGTGACTGGTTTAAAAGAACGGAACTATCGGAACACCTGTATTTGAACATAACATAACATAATTGAATAAATCATAGATAAGTGTTCCACTTCTTGCTTCTTCAAAAGAATATCGCAGGATTCTATGATTTTTATACTTCAATTTGTAATTTATTTTCAAAATGATTGATTAAAAAAAAAAATGGTTGCCTGTAAAGTCGGTTTTACGGGCGAAGATTTTTACGTGACAACGTCTTTTTTCTCGGTAGAATATTTATTGATATGAATATTATTAAATTGCACAATAGGAACTAGGAATTGAATGAAAATAAGAATTGCACAAAATAGTTCGTTTGTTTGGTCGCACTGTTATGACAGGTTAGAGTTTATAATTTGTTATTTTAAATGTTTGACTAGCAATACGCGCTGTTTCTTCTCAATCGACTGAATTACGATTGATTGCAGAGTGATTTAAACTAATAATTTACTTAACACTATCAACATTTGTCAATAGTATGACATAACCTATAAACTCAGTTTCTCAACTTTTGTGTCAATCTAACAATTAATCAATCAATCATAGTTTACGATAATGAAATATCAGTGTACAATTATTTACCTTTATTGTTGTAGTTGTTGTAAATGACGAATCTAAGCACTCCACATTTTCACGAATAAACATAGTTATCTGCTTTATCCCGTGCGGCGGACCCACTGGACGGGCATCGTAACGTTACCGGGCGTTACACTTTTTCATGAGTGACTCCGAGCCGCAAACCTAATTTAAGACGTTGTCACGTCAATATAACAAAAAATTAAAGTTAAAATTGCAATTCAAACAACAACAAAAAGTTACATTAAAATGGGGTATTAAATCTAAAATGCCGAAGATTTCGTTTGTAACTTGGGAACTTCGCCTCAATTTGATACTAAGCTATGCTCTGACAGGATGTACGAAAAAAAACAAACAAAATTGACTACGACCAGCTGTTCAGTGTCTGCTAGTATTGTGTAACATAATTTTTCAAACCAAGCATATGAGACAATATAACCTATAACGGTAAAGAAGTGAAAAATAGTCAAACAGAACATTTTTAAATAGTTCCAAAACACATTAACACAGTTTGGTAAATGAACATGAATAAATAAGCACCAGACTGTTGCTAGCCTCTTATAGACCTATGTTGTGAAAAATAGGGTAACAGTGTAAATAGGGATAGGCCAGACAAAGGGTAGATATAGGCTGTGAAGTCAAAAGTCGTGGAATACAAGATGAAACCTCGTCGCTGAAGTTGTTGGAGTTTTGCTCCTTTTTAGAGTTGTGGACGAAAGTAAGTAATTTAAACTTAACACTTTTAAATATACAGGGTGTCACAAACTTCTGTGGCTGATAGTACTCATCATTAAACAAATTTCATATAAAAATAGATCGAGAAATGCCTCGTTTAGCCGCTAGCCGCCATTATGTACTTTTTATTAAAAGTTATTAACTTTAACAATAGTTAAGATAAACAAACCAAATTTGGCTCTTAGTTTTGAATTGATAAGGAAAAGTTTAATAAAAGTGTTATTTTCATTATTATTAACAAATGGCGTCTAATGAAAAGTCAATTGATTAACAAAATACCAGTATAGTTATAAAAAATGCTAGACACCAACTATTTGAACAATTTCATTAAATTTCCAACCTTGCCACAAATACCAAACGTTCGAGGCTATTTTTCTATGATGACTAGTTCGATTCAAGTTTACGGCACAATAACTAACTGACTGCTACCCTACGCGCCACACACTACACTATGGTCAAAATTACACCTGTGAAATGAAAAAAAATATGGTACTTTGGGATTATACCAACCACACCAGTATGAAGAACACAAAAATATAAATTTATAGAAACAAACATGATAAAACGAAAAAACAACTCATTAATTAAAAAATTACAAACTTACAACGATTATTAATTTATTGTTAATGGGGTCAGATTCCGTTATATGCCCCCAACGCTTAAACCTTTTTCAATGAACTTAGAACGTTATAAAACGATGTAGTTGAGTAACAGAACTAACATTATACAAATCAACAAGCATTTCCAGATATTGTGATCGGTATTGTTGTCGCTGTTAACCCGATTACGGCAGGCCGCGTGGAATCACATTATTATTTAAGTTTTTTTGCACGGTACATAATTGCCTTTCCATTACAATTCAATTTATATTTCAGCCCCCTCTAGAATTTGATATTTTACTGATAGGTACTATCTCGAGGGA
The DNA here is from genome assembly GCF_021130785.1 of Homalodisca vitripennis. Lineage (NCBI taxonomy): Eukaryota > Metazoa > Arthropoda > Insecta > Hemiptera > Cicadellidae > Homalodisca > Homalodisca vitripennis. The sequence goes on from NC_060214.1 coordinate 112,533,937, forward strand.
TTTTTTTCTTTCGTTGGCACAGCGCGGGGCAGCACCAAGGTGCTGCCGAAGCCCACGCTGATGGCCGGAGGCACTCGCATTTTGGTTGGCGGAGTTTTGTGTGTTTTTTTTCAATAAAGAGTTTAGTTTTTGGTTAGTTATGTTCGTTTTTGTTGAATTTTTGAGTTTGGAGAATAAAACACGGAAGTACAACAAAGCGACGCAACAGCTGAACGGGCGGCTAGACTGCAATCACGTTATCTACTAGACCGCTCGACTTTGACCTCTGTCTGAGGATGGGGTTTGGGATAAGACAATTCCTGTTTTATATGGACGAAATATTGTTCTACGCTAATCTAGTAATCAGTAGAAGCAAAATGTCAAATAACGATTCATATCGGTATAATCCCAAAGTACCAAAAATATAGTATTTCTCTTATTACTTTTAGCAGGCATCTATTAATTGATTAGCCTTTATCAGCCTAGGTAATGAAGTGAGAGCTTCACTAACGTGAGAGTAAGTACTGTACGTACCGCTGTGTCCACGTGGCGCCACTGGGCTGTTACGGGGTAAGACGCGTAATCATCTAATTCGATTGTTCGAAAACGTTCAATAGTATTCATGCCAGGAGTATAAGAACTCATTACGTAGAATGACGTAAATGATGTGTGTAACCCTGTAGGGTACTTGAACGAATTGTGAGGATTTATTTAACGATAATAAGATTCACAACAGTTTATATAGCGTAAACCACGTGAAAGCCCTAGTGTAATATTGAGAGCATAATGTACCCGAAGGTTTAAGATTCATTTTAAGCACAAGTATCATCCAGCAGGGAACACTTCTGGCTGGTTTATACCTACCAGTTGAACCCACCACTAGGCACAGCAAAAACCGATGTGCCACTTCAATCTGGGCAACTTTATGGATGTCCAGTAGCGGCACGTCACTAACCGCAAATGTTGAGATTCTGGGGTTCATGGGCAATTCGATAGGTCTAGTCTACTGTGGAAGATGACTGTTGGAGTTGGTGGGGTTTGTTCCCTTACCTCAGAGGTTCTTGTTAACTTCAACAAGGGTGTGTCACCCCCTGCCTACTTTGACTGGAGAGGCTGGTTCAGAGCTGGCCTCCCCTTCTTCCGGGATGACTTTGAGATGTAGTGCCCTAATTCTTCCTCATGGATCTTGATAGGAGGCGGCCTCTACTCCCTAACCTTACCCATCCTGAATATCCTATCACTCCGGAAGCAGTGCAAAGGTTCTTACAGGACTAAGTGCAAATAAGTACTACTCAAATACTGCTTCGTACATATTTTTTTTATCGCACAATTATTGTTGGTGTCAAAGACACAAATAATACACAACCCAAAGCTTTTTTTGTTTTTCTTGTAGAGTGTATATTTTTTGTGTACAGTAAAAGAATGTTTAAAAATCTTAAATAGCATATCTTAAATTTTGAGTATAGGATAAAATGAAAGTTCTACCAAACTTTTTTCCGACCCGTAAGAGCGTTAGTGTTTAGGTTTAGCATTGCTTTTATAGGGATATAATCTGGTAGCTTTTAATATTGTGGATTATGGCGAAACTTCTGTTAGTCATGAGCGGTTTCCCGTCTATCTTTATACTTCCTAACATTAAGTCCAGTTTTGGGTGTCTTAGTAATATTATGAAACACTTTCTGTTCATGTCCTAGGCGATTCCTCTATTTCAATGATGAGAGCGGATTCTTCTCCCTCTCCTGGTGTTTAAGAAAAATGTCGAGTTTTTTATTCTCACAAGAAGTAAGGGGGCCCAGTCACTTGTCTCTGTTGACTACAGACGGACTTAGACTAAACTGACAACTTACTGACGGGATTGTCTCCTCTCCTCTCCAAATTAAAGATAGAAAAATCGGTTTACATAAATAATCATCCCATTTTTATTAACTTTTGTTCATTCAATATGTATTTGTTTTTTTCTACTTTCTCTATAATATTGCTAATTATCAGAATTCCTAAATAATATCAATAAGTTATTCTGCTTCAGATAACTTCTTTCAATAAAAAAATGTATAAAATTAATCTACACACTGCTCAAGATAAAGTTATAATCTTAACAATATCATCTCGATTCTACGCACAGGACATTAAGGACAATGTATGCTCTTTTCCCATATTATTTTAAATTATTCAGAAATTATGTAGCAAATTAAATGCTGTTTGTATATATACATGTATAATATATATATATATACATATTTTTCATTTGTTTTTTATTTTATTATGTGTATGTTTTAAAAGTGTACTTGAAAAAGTTGTTAATTATAACGAAATATTGTACATCAAAAAATTGTAGTTTTCTTTTGAAACTGCTCTAAGAGCCTATATATGCCTAATTTATCTCTTTATTTCATTACATGGATTTATTTCTTGTGATATGACTTTTTAATATTATTTTAGCGTTAATTATTATGAAGTGTATTTACTAGAATACATGTATCTTTTATAATGATTAGATACCCAAATGCTACATTTGTTATCCCCTACAATACAGATTTACTTGTCTTTCATTTTTGTGTGGAAATAAACGTGATTTGATTTGATTTGGATAGCCTGTATAGATGGTGGTTTTATAGATTACACAGAAAATTCATAGAAGATATTTTATTGAGTAAAAAAGTCAATGATGTTTTTACACAGATTGACCATTTGATCAATTGGGCACCAGTGCAGGTCGTCGCATCGTTCTGAGACTTGGCGCAGAAGAAGCCGGAGGAACATCTCCAGTCTCGAGAGGTTGACCCTTTTCGTGGGGTTCTAGGAGATACTCTGGCTGAAGCTTCGATGTAGCGAAACTGAAAAGGCTCTCCTGCTTGGCGAACGAAAAAGTTATGTATCTTCCCAGAAACTTCTTTCTTCTTTTCGTCAGTCACTTGACAATCCTTCGGTGTCTTCTAGTTGAATCAAAGGCACTTACTTTTAGGAGATACTCTGGCTGAAGCTCCGATGTAGCGAAACTAAAAAGACTCTCCTGCTGGCGAACGAAAAAGTGATGTATCTTCCCAGAAACTTCTTTCTTCTTTTCGTCAGTCACTTGATATTTCTTCGGTGTCTTCTAGTTGAATCAAAGGCACTTACTTTTAGGAGATACTCTGGCTGAAGCTCCGATGTAGCGAAACTAAAAAGACTCTCCTGCTGGCGAACGAAAAAGTTATGTATCTTCCCAGAAACTTCTTTCTTCTTTTCGTCAGTCACTTGACAATCCTTCGGTGTCTTCTAGTTGAATCAAAGGCACTTACTTTTAGGAGATACTCTGGCTGAAGCTCCGATGTAGCGAAACTAAAAAGGCTCTCCTGCTGACGAAAGAAAAATTGATGTATCTTCCCAGAAACTTCTTTCTTCTTTTCGTCAGTCACTTGATATTTCTTCGGTGTCTTCTAGTTGAATCAAAGGCACTTACTTTTAGGAGATACTCTAGCTGAAGCTTCGAAACTAAAAAGGCTCTCCTGCTAGCGAACGAAAAAGTGATGTCTTCCCAGAAACTTCTTTCTTCTTTTCGTCAGTCACTTGACAGTCCTTCGGTGTCTTCTTGTTGAATCAAAGGCACTTGAAAAGTAGTCTTTTGTGTTTGTAAATTCTCCTAAATCTCTTCGCAGAAAATCGACTTACTCGCGCCAAAGTCCAGCTAAAAGACAATCGTATCCTTGGAAATAAATTAAAAGACAACAAATATTTTATAATTAATCTTCATTAGTTTCCATGGATTTTGCTGATTGTAGAGTGAACACACAAAATTTGGGGTCCACAAGATGAAAGACCTAATAATGTCTTAATGCTATTGTAATTTTTAAGACCACTACTTGAATAATTCACATATTAAGAGGGTTCTGAACACTGAGAAAGGATACCAGTGGAGTGTTAAACTTGTTTATTTTTTGTACGAGGCCTTTCGAAAGCAAAGGTTTCATCTTCAGGCAACTCCACAAATAAATATTTACACATTGTTTGTTACAATTAATATTAAAAAAACATATGGTGTAAAAATGTAAATACAAAAATTTTGGAAATATTTCAGCCAGTATGAAAAATTAGATTTGACTAGAGTTTAATTTTTGAATAAATTGAGAAGAAAGAAGATTGGAATTTTCAATTTGCATTTCTTTGTTTTTTTTATAAACGAGGATGGATACACTGTTTTGCCTGGCTGTGTTACGTACTACTAACATTTAGTTTTTAAGTAGAACGTAATGCAATTTACCAAAAGCCATATACAATAGAGTCAGCCTGAAATAGAAACTCAATCCTTGCAAGAACCTATTTCGGCGCCCTCCCACCGACCATTCTGCTACCCGGCCATTCCTTATTTATGATCCCCCATCGTATTAACTTTTTTGTACGATATATGTTTTATTTTTGCAATAATATCCGCTCCATAACGATCACACCAAGCCGTCTAACAGATAATTTAGTTTTTAGCAGAAGTAGGAGTACACTCTGCACTCGATATGTATGGAAAGTTGAGAGGAAGTTGAAGTAAAAAACCCGAGAAAACTGGCTTTCAAATTAAATGAAAACCTATCATATTCACCGGAAAGTGTTCAATGGTGAACACATTTAAGTGTTTTCCGCATGTTTTTGTTAATGTAAATATGGTTCAATCGTTTAACTGAGGAATAGAGTAGTTTCTTGAAATTTGTCTAGTTATACACCGAAATATAACAAACCACGCCTTGTGACATTATTTGTTAGTAAATTTGCATTTACTCATCACATTAAAAAAGCAGTTGTGGAATTGAAGGTAATCTATATAGCAGTAGCAATAGCTGTCGTTGTCTGGGACAAGCCGCAGTTTTCCTTACAATACCGATAATGGCCTCATGTGGTACTGCTTGTGCTGGCATTCTGTTTATAAAACCTAGAAGTAGTACAGTGTTGTGCGGCGGTTATCGCAAGATAACCAGATCAAGCAACGTCGAGCGTGGCTGCTGCTTGGATGGGTGACCGCTGAGCGATCCTGTCCTTTGCAAGCAGCCCGCCTGCCCGGCCATTGGTGGTGGTTCGGAAGTCACCTTTAAGCCGTTGGTCCCCAGGTTAAGTGTTAGAGAGGGCTTCTTAGCCCTAACTTCGCCTGGTAAAATAAGACATTCTTTACTTTTTTTTACAGTGTTGTAAGGTAAGATACTGCATGTTATTCCTGATGTAAAAGGCGCGTTCAAAGTTTTCCAAATCAGTGTAATATAAATACATTATTGCATTACATGTAGATTTAATAAACTAGGTAGCTGATATTTGCTGCTATTGTTATTAACCACTATAAATAGTCAATGTGAAATTAAAACCAATTAAAGCAACTTCCTGATTTTTCTGCTGAATTTTCACTTTACTTTTAAAATCTTTGTACCATTACCATTTTGGTAAGAGATAAAGCTTTTGAAGTCTTGTTTGCGGCATATTTCTTTGCTTGAACAGCACTTTAAAACGATGAGAATATGAAGCTATGCTTACATTTAAAATTGGCTCCTCGTGGACCATGTGTGAAGCCTTGTAGTTTCATCTGATATGGTTAAAATAAAATTAGGCCTTTCTTGTTTAGGTCTAATCTTTTGAGGTCTAATTTGCGGCATGACGTTCTACTAACTATGACCTCTAAAATGGTATGCACATCGAACTATGCTTACATTTAAGATTTTCTACCGACTCCTAACGGGACATCCCCCTGATGTAGAGAAGAGCTACTGATTGCATCAAAAAAAGTTCAAATTTATGCCCAGTGTCACTGTACAAAGTGTTATGTTTGTACGCTTACGAGTACAGAAGTTATTAAAAGACTTTTCAGCACCTATATATATATATATATATATATATATATATATATATATATATATATATATATATAGTAAATTTACAAATAATTTAAATTAATATTAAAGTTTTAGTTCTGAAAAGAGTCAATTTACAGTTTGATTACCAAATTTTCAGTTTTACGTGATTAATTTCAGTGATTATCAAGCTATTTTCTCTCTTTGTTATATTATTTGGTTGTGTATCATTGTGAATTCGGTACGAGTTTCAGTAAAGTAATTAGAACTTATGTGAAGTAATTACGTAGTAGTGTTTTTTAATTTATGTTTACTAGACTTAACTAGTAAATTTATTTGAACATGATAAACTAACCTTTTAACCTTAAATTGAAAGTTTTTACTACTTACTTTAACATTGAAATCTTAGTAAATACGGAATTGCGGTCACCAATTATTTTGATTTAAAAAATGTGTAGCTTATTTTTATCATCCAAAGTAGAGGAGATATTCCGGTCTTTTTACTTTGGTATAAAACTACATTTTATATTCCTAATTATAGGAATAGACGTTCTTTCTCTGTATCTACATTGCTGTAGGTCTGGGAAGTGTATAAGTAACTTAAAATGCATTATAAATAATGAACAATGCTTTTGGTCATGGTTTAACAAAAATCGAATGAAGAGGTCTCTGCAGCATATACCTACAGCACGATGCTAAATATGATCACCAAGAGTTCTGTAGGAGCTTCAGTTTTATGCACGATACACACTGTATCATTTGCTGCAAGAGCAACTAACACCTTCCTCTTGCCCACACATAGAGGAACTGTATTGGGAAACAGGAACTGTATTGGGAAACTAAAAGAAGTGTAATCTCTACTACAGCATGGTTAAGTTTTTCTAGTTCTTATCGACTTCAGTCATTCTGATGATAAAGGCCTGTAGCTCTTGATGTTTTTCCCAAGCTGATAAGGTGGTATAATCGCCTTTGAGTTTGGAAAATGTTTTCGTATCGTAAATTATAGCTCTTTAAAGCATCTTCAGGAAAAAATATTCAAGAAATGTCAATGTCTTAATTAATAAAATATGATACACCTACGACCTTGCATTACTAGGCGCTATAAGACGAGTATCAGCTACAGATAAGGTAACACAATCATCAATTATAACCATATTCATCACAGGGAATTCTCGTTCAAGATCAAATAGGAAATAAATAAACAAGTGTTGTAATAAAATGTTAATTTCTAGGTATTTTTATTATTTCATGAACGTGATTGGTATACAAGACAACGGTAGAAGCCTTGGTAAACACGATCTGTTAAATACAGTCGTATATCTCGTAATCACTATAGTTTTTACAGAGACAGTTGCTAAGTAATTATTTATATGAAGTTCTATAATTAATTAACCAGTAAGAACGTTAAAGTCTCAGTTCACACAATAATGAAGTTCAGACGTTCCAGTTAGTCCAATTATTTCGTGTATACAATATAAAAATATTTGAAAAAATATTGCATTTAATACAATTATTTTTATTTTTCATTTTTCAATGAATGAATGATGGTGAAGGAATTTGATACTCTGTTTGTTCGTGAAATTTTTTCGGGAGAAATACCATAAAAGAGTGGCAAGGCGGAAATTTTAAAACCTTTACAAATGTCTTGTTATGTGTTTCAAATTCTGTATACTATACAAACATAATTTACGTTAATCTCAAATTAGTTATTTTGGTTTGCAAAGGAATGAGAAACATTTAATCATATAAATTGTATTCCTTTTTTGTTTTCTGTACATATAATCTTAACGATACTGGAGAAGTTATAATTAAACTATAGTATAAACAAAATACTAATTATATCGAACAAACTAACTGTGTATTGTACCTGATTAATCGTGTTAAACAATTATTAATACATAATACACATAATTCTACATATTGTAAACATTTTACGTTATTAACGCTCACGGATCAAATTTGAAACATTTTTAATTTTCAATAATTTGACGACATGGTTACATAATTTACATGCGTTTTTATATTGTTTTAATTTAACAGAAACATTTATTAAAGCTAAGCTATTTAGAAAACCCGCTTTTTTGTATACAACAGTCCATTTTTATGATTTAGGTTTGGGTATTGGAAGAGAACATTATAATGCAATAAAATGAAAATAAACTTTATTGGAGATGAGGTTTGGATTATTAAATTCTCTCTTCCTTTCAACCTTAGTACACGTTATTGCACTAAAGAAGTAAATTATTTGAAAAGAAATTAATTAACTTAACAATTCTTTGTTTAAAGTTTGCTTTTGGTGATGGAAGGATTGAGAAGGAAACAGGATTTACTGAACATTTGCCATGGTTCAGTGATACAAACCGATCAGTGGTATTCCCGTTTGTTATAACTAAACAAATAATATAAATAGCTTATTAACAACTCAACTTAAAATAATAGTAGTGGATCTGTGTTAAGTATATAAAATAACCTCTACGTTGTTTGTATAGTTTTTAAACGTATAAATCAACAATAATAAATAGATTAAGATTTACGAAATGTCTTTATGCATCAATTTCCCGGAAACAATATATTGCTTTAATTGCCTCAAACACAAGGAGGTATTGTTGTGTTGGCCTCCAAGATACTGGATTCATCAGAGGGGTCAATTAAATGTCAACAGTAGGTTGAGTAATGAATTAATCACTCAATATAACTGCAGTCGCGCGATAAGATAAGACTATCAACGGCAGAATTGGAGGTTAGGTTAGGTCAGGTCAGTTTCTTTGAATCCCTATTATAAATTTGCAGATTTACTCACTCATCTTCCGCAATCATCTGTAAATATAGTTCATCTGCTTTTCCACGAGTCTACTTAGCTGTACTCATCTCAAAACTTGCTATGTACAATAAATATTTGTGTTTTTAAAAGTATGGTTTCTAAATTCATTCTAAAAACAACAAACAGTGGTGTCTATTTGGGGCCTACACACCACGAGACCCAAATAACAAACCGGTTCTGACTCGAGTAAAAATCCGGTGTCTATCTAAATTATTAGAATAATCTCTTAACTTTTGTATGGCTAGTACCTAAAAATATTAATTTTCATACATATTATAGTATCAATCAAAAGTACTCACACTCTAAATGTGTGCCTTTTGTGGATTTTGAGGTCTGTTCCATGGACTTCCATACTTTCAATGTTTATTTTATGAGAGTATTTTTGTTTAGTTTAAAACAAATCGTTACTAAAACATACATGCATTGTTCTAGTTTATGCCTCAAGCAAAAACCCATGATAATATCACTTGGTTGGTTATAACATCCAATATCTAACCTTATTTGAAAACATTTCTTAATTTTTTACACTGGTTTTTAATTATTTATATTTATTTCACTAATTTTAAAAATCAACTGATTCATTTCTTAACGTAAACAATCTTGACGTTTTTCTTTTCGGACGTTATTTTAATCTTGGTATAATATGAAACCTCTTTTAAATATATAAGCCAGTAAGCGTTAATCTTAATTTGAAAATCAATTCAACGGATATTATATTACTGCTATGCAATAAAAAATAAATTAATGAATGTACTCATTACAAAATTCGTAATCCCAATCACATTGTACTAAACAAATGTGCATCAGCAAATTTGAATTTATATGAATTTTCATATCAAACACATAGTATAGACTTTTTATACAAAGGGGGATTATTTATGTATCTGTTAAATGTTGGAGAAATTATTTTACTCTATTTTATTTTCTTCCTTAAAGTAAAAACACCTTTCTCAGTGGCTAAAAATTAAAACATACACTCTCATACCTCTATAAAGAAAAAGTGATTTCCGAGATTTAGCAGATGTAGCCTAAAGTAAGAATGAAATATCAATTTTTATTCAATCAATTGTTTACCTCAGATATGAACATTTAGGCATCTACATGTTATTTTTACTTTTTACAAAGATGTTAAATTAACTAATCAAAATAAATTATTCTTGAATTGTCTTTTGTTAGATAATTTCTAATTGTGATGTAACAACAAATAACGTGCATTAATTTATAAGTACTCAGAATTTTTTCTTTGTTATTTTGCATTAATTCGTACCTAGCTTACTTAGCTTAACCCTGTAAAATCAGTTATCCAAATTTAATATTTAGCTTTTACTATTATAAAATTTAGGAAGAAACAATCAGTTATATGTTTACAAAATGCGTTTAGTATTATGTAGTGAACTCGCAAGAACATTTGATTACGTGCTTAATGTAATTTTAATTTTGTTATTTGCGTTATTGTCCACTTAATTAACTCATTAAATGCTTCTAATTTCGTTTTATGATTAAGTGGCAGACCACCGCCGGGATCAACTTATTAACGCTTATTTCATTAAATCGTAACAGCTTATTGAAGTTATTCACACATTCAAATCCTTTTGACATTGTAAGATTACAGAAGCCGATAGTAGACGATTTTGACTAAAGTAGATTTCCGAGAACTGCATAATCGAACGTATCTAGAATTTGATCGAGGAAATATTGCAAGCTGAAATGTGACATATGTAGTAAGTGAATTTAAACGATCTGAAATAGGCACTTTTTAACCGAAGTAGGCTTCTCTGTCGTACGTAAGTATATATTTTTCTTCGTCAGGACAAGGCAAACTCTACTATGGTACTGGAAATATCTTAGACCTGAAATATGTGATAAAGACTAGAAATAGACACTTTCTGCCCGAAGTAGGTTTCCGAAACCTGTGTATTTGTATTTTGTTGATCAGAAAAAAAATGCAGGCTCAGCTGTGAAATAGCAAATATAATTAATTAATTTGAACCAGAAATGCTCTTCCACGTTCAAAACATGATATATTAATTAAATTAAACTTTGATAATATTTACCATGAACTTAAATAATATCCACTTGATGTATGCCTACTTAAGTTTAAAAAATTTCAACGAACTCCGTCACTTTACTTCATAAGTGCTTTTACTGAGTAATATAAGGACTTAGGTTCTAAAGATTGCGTGCGAAGCCGCGGGTAACAGCTAGTAATATTATAAATGCGGAAGTGAATTTGTTTGTTAGTTAGTTTTGCTTTCACGCGTAAACTATTTAACCGATTGAACTGAAATTTTTTATGGACATTCTCAGGAATATTGAGAATAGAGGCCTATTCTTCTTTTGAAAACCCTTCCATGCTACGCCCCCCACTGGACTCTAAAGTTACGAAATATTTATTTAAAGAGCCTGTTAAAGATAATCAACTATTTGTGAAAACATTGTTTTATGTCATCACAATCATATACTAATAACCATAATTATTTTAACCAAATTTTCAATGTGTTTACATTTATACTGCGAAAGCCTTAAGAGTTGGCTTAATAATGACACTTCTTATTTCAACTCGTTCTGGAACCGCCGTTGAGCACAGAGTAAAAAAATATCCAAGTAAGAAAATTAAAAGTTTTAATAAAAAATATACTTTTAACTATACATTTTGAGCAAATATTAAGTATTATATATATAAAAGACTAAATTTAATTACTATCAAACTTTTACTATGAATTAAAACAGTTATAAATTTGAAAAATTAATAATGTTATAGACCCATCTTAGTTGTATTTTTACAGAAGCAGGTTCTCATAACTTTGTACTTCATATAGATTTTCACGACCGGGAAACAAGACAAAATCAACTATTGAACGAAAATTACAATGACCATAAGTAAACTCCTTTTTACATATTTTCTTGATCGTGACAAGGCAAAAACCCATCAATGGCGTTGGAAATACAATGCACTCGAACCAGAAATGCTCATTCACTAGTAAAACTATCGATACAGTGTGCGAAGCCGCGGGTTACTGCTAGTATGATATAAGTTATCATATCTGATGTGCGTATACAGACATTCATTCTACTGCATACATTTCTTTAATGACACCGAACGGTAAAGAAGTTCTACTATGCCAATGTTCTCGATTCGAAGGCAGTAGAACAGTACACAGGGAACGGTGGTTCCATTCCTTCGTTCCTGACTTGTAAGGAACGAGTGCAGACGGACTGCTCAGTGGACCACGATGGCGCCGCGCCGTGGAGATAGTGATAGTGATACTTGGCAAGGTCACGTGACAGAGGACCTTGCCCCAGACCACGAGGTTGTCGACCATCTGTTCATGCTCAGGACTGTCCGTCTGTCCGTCTGTTTAACACCATTTAACAGACCTGAATAAAAGATTGTAAATAACCATTTGTTATGTAATACATCATAATAACGGACCGGCTACAACCATTGATTTTTCTCAATCTTTACGGTTTCTATACGTTTTTAGTTGCTTCCACAACTACATCTTAGCAGATACATTCCCCCCCGTATTTGTAAGTATGTTTGCTATGTATGCTTTTATCCTCTCTGCAGATAGTGTTCCCCTTGTTTGAAAGTTATGTATGCTATGTTTGCTTTTACAATAGTTATCCTGGTTTACTATCTTCCACATCACCCTCTCTGCAGATAGTATTCCCCTTGTTTGTAGGTTATGTTTGCTTGTACAATAGTTCTTATGGCTCACTCTCTTCTACATCTTCCACTCAGCAGATAGTTTTCTCCCCTTGTTTGTAGGTTATGTTTGCTTGTACAATAAATAGTTCTTATGGCTCACTCTCTTCTACATCTTCCACTCAGCAGATAGTTTCTCCCCTTGTTTGTAGGTTATGTTTGCTTGTAAAATAGTTCTTATGGCTCACTCTCTTCCACATCTTCCTCTCAGCAGATAGTATTCCCCTTGTTTGTAGGTTATGTTTGCTTGTAAAATAGTTCTTATGGCTCACTCTCTTCCACATCTTCCTCTCAGCAGATAGTGTTAATCATGTTTGTAGGTTACGTTTGCTTGTACAATAGTTCTTCTGGCTCACTCTCTTCTACATCATCCACTCAGCAGATATTTTTTCCCCCTTGTTTGGTAGGTTATGTTTGCTTGTAAAATAGTTCTTATGGCTCACTCTCTTCTACATCTCCCACTCAGCAGATATTTTATCCCCCGTATTTGGTAGTTATGTTTGCTTGTACAATATTCTTCTGGCTCACTCTCTTCTACATCTCCCACTCAGCAGATATTTTATCCCCCGTATTTGGTAGTTATGTTTGCTTGTAAAATAGTTCTTCTGGCTCACTCTCTTCTACATCTCCCACTCAGCAGATATTTTATCCCCCGTATTTGGTAGTTATGTTTGCTTGTGCCATAGTTCTTCTGGCTCACTCTCTTCTACATCTCCCTCTCAGCAGATAGTTTTATCCCCCGTATTTGGTAGTTATGTTTGCTTGTACAATATTCTTCTGGCTCACTCTCTTCCACATCATCCACTCAGCAGATATATTTTATCCCCCGTATTTGGTAGTTATGTTTGCTTGTGCCATATTCTTCTGGCTCACTCTCTTTTACATCTCCCACTCAACAGATATCTTACTATCCGTATTCTCTCTTGTGTAGACACATTTACGCTTTGGATCGTGGACGGCAGGGAAAGTTGCAAAGGAATTAAGTCCTTTAAAATGCAGATACAAAGGTAGTATTATTTATTCGAATACTAAGCAAGGGAAAAGGAGATTTGCTAAAACCCTTCGATATACAGTTGAAATAGCGATGTAACCAACTCATCTGTTATAGTGATTTACACTCAGGAGACCTCTCAGCTTGTAAACAATAATGCTGCTAATTCTTAGTAACAACAACTGAATCTATCTACAATATTAAAAGAATTTCTTGAATTATTTTGCTACGATTTAGGTATCTAATAACGTTATGTAAGATAAATATTTGGTATCAATCGAATTTTCTTACAGTATGGATCTGCCTTTGTGGGTTTGTAAACCTCAAACTGTTTGACAGCTCCAAATCTTCCAAAGACCAGTGTTGAATGACCTTATGGCAGTAGTTTTGTATTGTTTAAATCAGTTAATTACTAAAACACGCATTTGTTGCTCAGGCATGTATTCTAAAGGCACTAACCAACTTTATATAGGTAAATTGGTTATAACATCTACTAACGAACTTAATACCCCGATTTTTAATCGGATGGTTTAAAATAGTTTGTGACAAAATTTTATATATCTTTATATATATATATATATATCTTGTGTTCGTGTGTATGTGACTGAACTCCTCCTAAACGACTGGACCGATTTTGATGAAATTTTGTTGTGTTTTCAATGGAATTCGAGAATGGTTTAGACTTACAATTCAGTCCAATTTAAATAGTTTATTTAGTTAATGGTTTAATTATTATACATTGTTGTGGATGTTGGAGAGTTTTATATTGGATCCGACAGACTGCGCTACGACACGTAATACAAAGCGAACTGATACTTTCAGCTGTTAATACTTTCAGCTGAAGTTCATCAAAGAGGCGGAAACATTTGTTTACATTTAAAAAATAGAAAATTATTATTGTAAAGTGCTTGATCAGTAGTGTAATGCAGGTTGCACAGGAGACCTCATTGTCTAATTTTAAATTTAGATTGCACCAATGATCAATAAACTATCTAATGCAATGAAAATACTATTAAACGCTACTATGAAAACAACCTCATTGTACAAATCCGTGAATGTTTGCACATAAGGTAATCGAATTTGGTTGGATCGAAGGTAAATGAAAAGAGCCGAAAGAAGACGCTTTGTGATCGAAATTGGTTTTTGTTGATACATTTTCTAGAAGGCACACTCCTCAATAATACTGAAAATATCTTAGACAGAAAATTAGTTTTAACAGACCGAATTTTATTCTTTATAACCTAATTAGTTTATCGAGACTCATCCATATAAATTAATTGTACTGAATTACTTATCAACACCGTCCTAGCAAAAGCCACGAAAGATAGAGGCAGGAAATATGGTACATACCTTCATAATGCGCCCAAGAGGCTCACAAAGGAACGACTATCAATTATCTCAGCAATGTTTAGAATGTCATAGAAAAAGAATACGTGAATATAGTGTACTGTTTTTCAACGGAAAATTGCGTGCAAAGCCGCGGGAAACTGCTAGTGTGTGTATATATATATATATATATATATATATATATATATATATATATGGTGTATATATATAATTTATATATAATGTCTTGAAACACAAATAAAAATGTAACTCATCTTGTAGCGTTCCGTAACCAGCTGATTTCGAAATAATGGTTTTGACGTGACAACGTCTTAAATTAGGTTGCGGCTCGGAGTCACTCATGAAAAAGTGTAACGCCCGGTAACGTTACGATGCCCGTCCAGTGGGTCCGCCGCACGGGATCCGCACGGGATAAAGCAGATAACTATGTTTATTCGTGAAAATGTGGAGTGCTTAGATTCGTCATTTACAACAACTACAACAATAAAGGTAAATAATTGTACACTGATATTTCATTATCGTAAACTATTATTGATTGATTAATTGTTAGATTGACACAAAAGTTGAGAAACTGAGTTTATAGGTTATGTCATACTATTGACAAATGTTGATAGTGTTAAGTAAATTATTAGTTTAAATCACTCTGCAATCAATCGTAATTCAGTCGATTGCAGCGCGTATTGCTAGTCAAACATTTAAAATCAAACCTGTTCAGTCGAACTAAACCGACCAATCACCACGCGCGGAGTTAGAATTTAATTAGCAAGAATTTCAAATTCCAATAGTAAATGTTTTATTCAACTTTACCATTTACAATAACAAATTTTAATTAATTTCAAATTATGTACAATGTTTTAGTAAACAAAATATATTTCTATATTTAAAATTTGTGCAATTCTTATTTTCATTCAATTCCTTGTTCCTATTGTGCAATTTAATAATATTCATATCAATAAATATTCTACCGAGAAAAAGACGTTGTCACGTAAAATCTTCGCCCGTAAAACCGACTTTACAGGCAACCGTAATTTTTTTATCCTTAGTTAAAATCGAGTTTAATAAATCGCGGATCGTTGTAAACATTGTTGTCAAGCACGCAGGAGAACTTTGAACACGCTCGTTCCCACAGAGTCATGATGCAGCTCGGGTAAGATTGACGGCCACATAAACCATCGTTAGAGCAGATGTACCACGTCTACAACAGCCGAGATGGCTGGGTTTATATTCTGCTGGAATGCCTTTGCCGCTCCTAGATTCGCTGCTCTGAACGGTCCTGTCCGTATAGGTGAGAGAAATGTGGATTTACATCTTTCAACTTGTGTTGTTTGATCTGCACTGGAGTTGGACTTGTAGTAAAATAAGACGTGGTTCACATGTGTGTATACAGGGGTGGCAGACCACCCATCTGCGATGTATAACCGCTGAACCGAGAACCTTCCTCCTTGTATTTCGACCCCAAAGAATTCGGGGAAATAATTTGTAACACCCCTAAATACCCAAAAATGGTACTTTCTGGAGGAGGAAGGTACATTTTTGAAAGATTTCTAAATGCAAAGGTAAGTCCCTCTATCCACTGATCGTCTTGAAAACAAGTTTTAATTTATTTCGCTACTTTTATACAGGGTGGTCCAAAATGTAAAAGTTGTACGGTTTAACAGTTTTCTTTTTACTGTTACCTGATTATAAAGTATTTGCATATCCAAATTTTTATCCTAGGTCACTGTAGAATAATTACACTGTATAACCTGTATATCTGTTACTATTTTTACTATAAGAAGCGAAATAAGTTAAAATTTCTTTCAAAATGATCAGTGAATAGACTTTTAAAGTGAGGTACGGTTTGACTTATCTTTACACTTGAAAAATCACTTCAAAATAAACTTAAAAAATGAATTCTATTTAAAAGTGCCACTTTTTGTTACGTTTTTTGTAAGTTAAAAATTTGTTTTCGCGAATTCTTTGAGGTTGAACTTTGGTGGTTTTCGTTAAAACGAAGAGGGTAGGTTTCTTGGCTCATCCACTATTTATTATAGACGGGTGGATCTGCCTCATCCTGTAATTGAGGAGTACGTCCTGGTGTTGTATTATTTATGTTATTCATATGAAGATAATCGAATAAACTCGAATAAAAGTCTAAATACTTCTACTGCATGATTGTAAATCTAAAATTAATTGTAAAATGCCTTCGTAAACAAAATATTTACGGAAGATTACAGGAACCTTATTGTTTCTTGGCTTGGGAGGAAGTAATCACATCATTAATAAGACAACTGAAAATTACAATAAGACATATTTTTCGCATAATCATTGCTTTAGTTCTCTGTTGAAGCACGAAGTCCAAGGGAAAAATGTAAAAGTATTTGCGATAAATTATTGAAGTAATTTCTTAACTTGATCAAGATAAGAAGGTAATTAAATTCTCAACGGGAAATTTTAAGAAAACTGTTCTACAGTTGACTCAACTGAAAGTAGCCTTATGCTAAATGGACAAAATTTATGAGACCGCATAATTAAATGAGATTTAATGAGTGAAAAATAAAATTAGTGATAAAAACATACTGTTCCAAGAGTATGTAAAATATACTCAATAGATTTATTTCTCTATCAAAGGTAGTAATTAGTATACGTTCTCGATTATATCAGCCATATTACACAGATAGTAAGATAAAATTTATATAGATTCTCATGAATGTTATTTGTGAGAAGTAAACTAAGATAATAGAATCTAGTAACTTAAGAAAGATCATTGGCTTCTTTTAAAGCCCCGATCATAATCTTTAAATTCTGGGAACACCATCAACGTAGTATCATATCTGCAAGTGAAGGATGGACGGTGTGACTGAAGGAGTGAAGGAGGGAGAGTGAAAACTTCTAGATCATCCTTTTGCGAATTTTTACATCACAAATTATCGATGTCCAAAGACGGTTATCATCCATAAACGTTTATTGACATGCCTTCTGTGAAACTTTCAAAACCCTTTGCCACCTTTCGCCAACCAAATCACAAACCTTCCAAAACAAATTTCTACCTTATCAGTGTGACGTCACCAGGGCCTCTCTTATCACGAACTATCGAGGTCACGCTAGACCGTGTGACTCGGAGTCACGAGTCACGATGTCCCAGCTCCACCTGTCCTATGATCCTGTGTTGTGGTCAGTCACGAATTGCAGACTCCGCAATCACGATTCCCTCTACTACAGAGGACGATATGTAAATCTATTAGCAAATGTGGTTTCAAAACCGATTTCTCCTTGGAGTCTTATGATTAAGCATCCAGAGCATTATGATTTTGAATTACTTGTAGATAGTAAAAGCTTCAGATAGTCATATTAGAAAGAAAAGCAGTGTTATTTAATACACATGGGGATTAATACTTTATACGTTAAGCAAAATCAAAGATTACTTTGACTTTCAGTCGAAGGGGTTCTGTAAGAATCCAAAAATACTCCAAAACGAGTTCTAAATTGACAAAAGTGCTTAATAGAGTTAAAACCTTTTGATTAATCCACTGTTTAAATCTTATGACAGGATTTGTATTCAGTTAGGCGGAAAAAACGAGTTAATATTTTAAGACGAAGTTGCCATTAATCACAGACGTAATCCCTCCGGCCGAATTGTGTTGTCGCCTCTGAGGCGGTTCCCTACACGGTGAGGTTTATCGGCAACGGTGTCGGCTTGATTTCTTAGAGATCAGCAAAGCCACTGTGACAATCCGACAGTCTGGAGGCTAACATTCAAGCTTTCAAGCTCCAGTGGTCCGCTGAGACCTGGCCATTAGAAAGGAACCGGCCGATGTTCTGGTTAGTTTGATTTGAATAATCTAAAACGGAATTCAACTCCAAGCTCGATATGGTTGGGGGTGAGTCGGCTATTTTACTCACCTTGTTTATTGTATTTGGATTTCTAAAAGCGGCTTGGGTTGCTGATGCAGCGTGGAGATGTCTCCTACAATCTAACTGTCTGTGAGTTTGTATCCCAAAGGATTGTTGTAACGGATATGTAACATAATTTGTAAATTGTATTGAATTTGTTTGCCAAAACGCAAAATAAACAGTTTTCATTTCACATTTATACAGTAATCAGTATGTTTGAGATTCTCATCCGGAGTCCACACCTTAGGTTTGTATGAGATTTAAGTAGCTATACTATAGATCATGGTTGGCATGAGACCCAAACTTTGATACTATGGTCTCCTGTTTTGTATGAGATACAAACTGTGATACTATGGGTCTCCTGGTTTATTTGAGACCCAAACTGTGATACTATGGACTCCTGGTTTTTATGAAACCCAAGCTGTGATACTATGGACTCCTGGTTTGTATGAAACCAAAGCTGTGATACTATGGCCTCCTGGTTTGTATGAGACCCAAACTGTGATACTATGGACTCCTGGTTTGGATGAGACCCAAACTGTGATACTATGGCCTCCTGGTTTTTTTTATGAGGCCCAAACTGTACTACTATGGACTCCTGGTTTGTATGAGACCAAAACTGTGATACTATGGCCTCCTGGTTTGTATGAGACCCAAACTGTGATACTATGGACTCCTGGTTTGGATGAGACCCAAACTGTGATACTATGGACTCCTGGTTTGTATGAGACCCAAACTGTGATACTATGGACTCCTGGTTTGTATGAGACCCAAACTGTGATACTATGGACTCCTGGTTTGTATGAGATCCAAACTGTGATACTATGGACTCCTGGTTTGTATGAGACCCAAACTGTGATACTATGGCCTCCTGGTTTGTATGAGACCCAAACTATAATACGACATACCACAGTGTTCATGAGACACAAACTATGGTACATGTAGCTTAGTGGTTTCTATGAGATACGAACTGAGATACTACGGTTTTTATGTTTCATGGTTTTTATGAGACCCAAACCGAGATGTCATAGACTTATAGTTTCTATGATACACAGTCTTTCATACTACGGATTCCTGGTTTGCCTCCTACAGGTTGGTTTCTGGGATAGCCTTTGAAAAAGTTAGGAACTATTGATTTCTAATCTTCCTTGGCGAGCTTATTCGTTAGTGATCCTTAATTGTGCATTTCCACTCTGTAGTGGAACCTACAAGATATGATACAAATCCGCAGTAGGAAGCGGATGTCAGGTTCAGACGATAAAAGACACCGCTGGATAAACCATAGATAGATATCTTGAACAGATCTGGCCTGCTCCGGTTTAAGTGCAGTACACCAAGTGTTGATGTGTGGGCGAGTTAAGAGTTCCTGGTCGCGTATTGTATCAGTGTGGGAGTGATACACACACTGGCCGTGCATACTAACTAGTTGTGGCGTCCATTCATGCCAAACCTGACTACTTGGGACGTCCCTTTACTTGGGTAACATATGTCCGTTTGTATCTTTATAACTGTTGTGGTTATAGATTGTCGGAAAGTCTCAATAATTTAGCGTTTATTAGTGTTGTTTTTGTATGATTCGTTTTTATTTTGACAAATTCTACACTTGCTCTTTTTGTAGAATTTGGTTTCTGTTCGTAGATAAATTACTGGCTACAGCGTAGGTCTTGGACTAACGAGGCTGTCATCGCCATCTTCAATATTTTCCGTGTCTCACTGAATCAAAACATTGCCAAGGTGTATTCATTGTAATTAGGTAATCATTTAATTGCATGCAAACTGTGATTGAAATTAGCCAATTTGAGGAGCCTTTTGTGTAAGGCTGGTGCTAGAAAAGAATACTGGCTAAGTAGTGTTGAGGGGTTTATAATCCACAAAAGCCACCATAGGACTAAATTCGTGCAGGCAGCTACGTGAAACCAGTACCGATGTTTCTCCTAATAATTAAATCTGTCGTTTGTCACTCTTTGCTTTGATGGGGGTCGAAATGAGCTGGTATTAAAAGGGTGAAACCCACCAAACGGTAATTTTTCAGGTTATATTTTGTAGCATGACAAACCATACATGTAAATAATAACCAACTTACATCACCGTCAAGAATATAACAAACTAGCTGTTTCCCGCGGCTTCGCACGCTTTTAGTAAGCTGTGCCCGTGTAAGAGCATTTCTGGTTCAAGTAAATTATATTTCCATCGCCAATGTAGAGTTTGCCTTGATGTCACGATCATGAAAATCTATCAAAAGTGTATTGTACACGTACATGTACTTTATTATAAAGTGGTCTAACACTCAACCTTTAAGTTCAACCAGAAATTTATTTTAAAGACAAATATACATCATAACTTAGCACCTTCAAATAGTATTTGGCAGTTAAATACACGTACCTGCCTTGCAATTGCAGTTTATAGTGTGCAGGCGATTTGAAAACTTTTCTTTTTTTTGCAGCGCCACCTGGTGGCGAGTTACATCAACGGGCATAGCATATAAACCTTCTCATCGGAAAAATACATGTACATACAAATTTTCATAATGATCGGTCAAATAGTTTCTGAGTCTATAAAGGACAAACACACAAACATTCATTTTATATATATATACTAGCGGGCCCGGCGCGCTTTGCTGCGCATTTCAATAATTTTTTGCAAAAGTTGCCCGCGGCTTCGCACGCAATTTCCCGTTGAAAACAGTACACTATATTCACTTATTCTTTTTCTATCACATTCTAAACATTGCTGAGATAATTGATAGTCGTTCCATCGTGAGCCTCTTGGGCGTATTATGAAGGTATGTACCATATTCCTGCCTCTATCTAGCTGTTACCCACGGCTTCGCACGCAAATCTTAAGAACCGAAGTCCTTATATTACTTAGTAAATTTTTTTTTTACTATAATAAATTTTAGATTAAATTAGTTATATCTCCGATGCCACGATTGAGCTTGCTTTGTTGTCTCGATCGAGAGAATATGTACACACGGAGTTTTGAGAACCATACTTCTGTCAAAAAAAACAACTAAGGTTGATTTTATAACATTCTTTATATTTGTAGCCAACGTAAGATAGTAATTATGATATCTGCATTACTCTTCTGATCAAGCATGAGCATGGTTTATATTAAATAAATATTGCAGTTAAAGGTGAATTTTTACGTCAAATTTGAATTGTATTATCTGGATAGTAAAGTCTATGTTTAACAGTGATTGCAAAAACAGTTTAAACAAAATTTGTCGTTTCTCTTAAGCTTACTCTATGCTTTAAAACTATAAGTGTAATACGAGTATATGTTTACAAAGAACAGCTGATTAAAAATTTGAAAAGACGTTAACATATGTTTGCTGCAATGCATTTCTTATGGGTATTTCTGTAACCAGTGGGGCGGAATCCTGAATCGGGAAAGGGATGGGCATAGCTTATAAACCTTCTCCGTGGAAAAATACATATACGTACAAATTTTCATCATGATCGGTCCAATAGTTCACGATTCCATAAAGGACAAACATACAAACATTCATTTTTATATATATAGACAAACATACAAACATTCATTTTTATATATATATAGATGTATGTAAGTCGCCATTTCCAACCAAATAGGTTGCTCTTCATGTAGTTAGTCAGCTGATACTCTAGAGACACGGCCTGAAGATCTCCTTTAAACATATGATCAAAACACATCTAAAGGTTTTTTCTTGCGCTATCTATCCTTGTTGAGTATTTATTATATAAATAATTACATTTTAATTTCACACTTTATACATATATTTTGTTATCATTGCTTGTTATTATAACTTATTACTGTGTTATTATTAATTATCATATATTTCTTATTGTTATCTATTAACACATTACTATATTTATGCTTTTTTGCTGAGATTATTTTGTACTTTTGTCACCTGTTTACTATTCTAATTTAACACAAAATGATTATGTCGATATTAATAGATCTTTTATTTACTACAGCTGTTTTGTACATTGGGCTTCGCACGCGTTCTTAAGCTTTGCCCGTATATTTCTTTGCCTTACACAATAGTGTTTGATATTTTAATATACGAGTAACTACTGTGTTGTAATTGCAGTTTATAATGTGCAGGCGCTTTGATAACTTTTATATCTTGCAGTACACATGGTGGTTAGTTACATCAATTGGGCATCTTAAAACCTTACTACATAGAAAAATTACAAATGTTGTCATAGTGATGAAAGTAAAAGTTATTCTTATGGAACATAAATCAAGATTGCCACCAAGCACAACAGGCTCTTATTTTAAATGAAAGTTGTTCTCATATGTGTGGCAATCTGGACAGAAACTGTTTGAGAACAAAATTATGTCGTTTCTCTGTAAAGTCGGTTACTCTACGGGCTTTAAAACTATAAGTGTAAAGAAATTTTATATAGAATATATTATTTTTTGTCGCATTATATATATGCACAAAGGAACAAGCTGAATTAATGAAAATAAGAATTGCACAAATTTTAACTATAGAAACATATTTTGTTTACTAAAACATTTTTACATCATTCTGTAACCAGTGGGGCGGAATCCTGTAAATCGGGTAAAGGGATAAAAAGTATCCTATAAAACCTTTACAGATCAAGACGAACAAATTAAAAAAAAAATTAGGCTAACTTCCGTCCAGCCGTTTGTGAGTGATGCTGTTACACACGAACAGTTTCATTTTTATATATATATATAGATTGTCGTACATTTGATTTACCGTTGGAAGTGAAATAAATAAATATTTCAACGACGAATTACATAGAAGTTGAAATTTCCTTCATGAATTACGAGTAAAATTATCGAAAAAACTCAGATGCGTGTGGATGTGTATCAGTTACATATTTAAAATTGGACATCTAAAATAGTTTTACTACAAAAAATAATGTTGTAAACGTGTTTGAAAGTAAAAGTTATTCTTATGGGACATAAATCAAGATTGCCACCAAGCACAGTAGGCTCTTATTTTCGTAAATGAAAGTTGTTCTCAAGTGTGGCAATCTGGACATAAACTGTTTGAGAAAAATATTATTTTAAAAAGAAAAGAATATTATTAGAGGGGAAATCACTTATAGATTTCACAAAGCTGGTGAACGTGCTAGATTGCTACTTGCCTTAATCCTGATGGACTACAACATTCAATTGCCCCGCGATCTCGTCTAGACCCACCTTGAGTCCTTGGCCTATCATAGTTGCTATGAACGTGTGAATGTAAGAGGGCCAATGTTATCTGTGCAGAGTGTCGTACAAAATCCCATTGATCCCCGAGAAATTGTTTTTACAGATAAAAACGTGTCATCCTGCATATTGTAATTTCCTACTACTATTATTACTTTAAATAAATGGTTAAACTTAATTTGTATTCTGATTATAGTTAGAAATAACAAATAACTCAGTATGATATAAATGTGAACTTTAGTGATGATAAATTAATTGACATACAAGTTTGAATTTTGAAACAAGATGGAGGATACAATAATAATGGTAAATTTTTAAATACAGTTCTTAATTTTTAGGGCAGGGTGGTCGTGCTGGCTTAATGAAATAGAAATATTGGGTATTTTTTTTTATAAAAGATATTGTAATTTTGAAAATAATTGTTAAATTTTAATTATATTAATTTTGAATTATTAGCCAAATCGAATGTTCCTGGGTTTTATGTTCTTCCAATGAATCACTATTAAACTTAAAAGGAATTTTCTCACCCAATGTCTGTCTTCTGCTTCTTTGTACTTCAGTGATAATAAGAATTTAATAAAGTAACCTTTCAAATACTGCTGAATAAATGTAACCAGTTTCTTTATAATAATAATCTTGCTTCACTTCTTCCAGATCCCTCTCTCCTCTCCACCTTTCAAATATCTGCTCTCTTCACTCTTCAACAATCATCCCTGCACACTGTATCACTGACTTTAGTTCACTTTATAACTTTTGAATTTTATATGTAATAAGGTGAATTTTGATTAATTTTGATATATTTAATTTTGTATTTATTATTGTTGTATTAAAATTTGAGACAATTTATAAATAATTATTCCTTAATTATTATTACTAACAAATTTCTAAATTAAATTAGGCCTAAGTATTGAAATGAATGTGAGATGGGCGTATGAAATGAGTCATTACAATATACATATTGTAAATGGTTCATAGCCTTATCTTAGACAGTTTTTACTTGCACTTGAATATAAGATTTTCCATAACTCTAAATCAAACCCGGAATGGTGACAAAAGTTTCAATTTGTCCTGTCCGCTAAAGGGCTTTGCGCGAAATTTTCTTTCAGACCTAAAAAGATCTGTCAAACCAAAACCGACTGGTTTACCATACCGGTACATGTACTGGTGCTGTAGGAATATTCTCGTACTCATATATAAAAAATATGACGTGCTCTTAAATGCCACAATGCATACGAGGTTTCTTGAAGAACTGTATTGAAGTTTTTTAACCTACTTGGTTAGAATTTTTATTTAACTGCGTACCTTTGGTTAGTTTACGTACCTGTTACTTTTACTGCTTATTTTACTACTTTCAGTGTTCTTGGAACTATACTCTTTGCCTAATTGGCACACGTAGTAACCTTTTCCCTATAGAACTTTGTAGCCAAGAACTAGCCTACCGGAAAGATCTCGCTTGCCTTGTCCGTAATTACATCTTTCGTATTATAACTTAGCCCTTTCATGTGAGACATCTATTTTTAATGTATTATAAAGTAAATTTGTAAATAGTAAAGTAACCTGTGTTGAATTTTGCCTGATTTGAATGAATAAAAGTTGTGGTGATTACCTTCTGACGAGAATGCGTTGCCGTGATTGTAGGTTGCCTCGGTAAATGGCTAATTCCGTCGAGATTTTGTTTTAAGTGAGTTCGTGTACACTTCGCGTTCTTCTCTCACTTCGACAACAAACTGTTGAGCTGCGATATCTAGAGTCAATGTCGAGCCAAATGTACCGACTTCGTAGTTTGTCAGTCGACGTCAACATTTAAGGGACATCAACCCTGATGTTTTAGTAATGATACAGTTTCATAGTCGATATTCTAACGAACATTGGAACCACTAGGCACACCACCTGATAACATTTGAGTCCATTCTTATTTAGTATTTTGACAGAAAGGTGACAAGGTTCTATTTTTGTTCAATATACATAAGTGGTAGGTTTAAATTATATTGCACCAACTAAAGATGCATGTAACTTAACTACAGTCCAATCTTGATAATCCGACATTTGCCAGTCCGAGACGTTCGGTAGTCCGACATATTCGGTGTCCCACACGTTCGGCAGTCCGAACGTTCGGTAGTCCGACACTTTTGGTAGTCCCACAAGTTCGGCAGTCCCACACGTTCGGAAGTCCCACACGTTCGGCAGTCCGACACGTTCGGTAGTCCGACACGTTCGGTAGTCCCACACGTTCGGCAGTCCGACACGTTCGGCAGTCCGACACGTTCGGTAGTCCGACACGTTCGGTAGTCCCACACGTTCGGAAGTCCCACACGTTCGGCAGTCCGACACGTTCGGTAGTCCGACACGTTCGGTAGTCCCACAAGTTCGGCAGTCCCACACGTTCGGAAGTCCCACACGTTCGGCAGTCCGACACTTTTGGTAGTCCGACACGTTCGGCAGTCCGACACGTTCGGCAGTGTAATGTATCAGACAAGCTCAGGCCACTGTAGTACTGTACAAGTGTACAGTATCTTTAAGTAAGAAGAAGCAAAAAAACTGTTTTTGATACTTTTAAAGTGTAAAGATGGTATTGAAGAGTTTTTACTTATGTATAATGTATGCACAGTTTGTTAATTCTACTATAATTAGGTACGTACAATAAAAGTTTGTTATTACAGTATAGTGTTTGCTTATTTTCACTGATTATAGGTTATTTATGCATTGTGTAAATGGCACCCTTGGTAATCCGGACTTCTTGGTAATCCGACAGTGTGCTGGTCCCATATCTGTCGGATTATCAAGATTGGACTGTATTTCGAATCCTCAAACATCTCTACCTCATGTGTTTCATTTGCCTTATACCACTGGGTTATTTCACTTAACTGCTGCACACTTTTTCATTTGAACACATATATTACTACGAATCTTGCTTAAAACTTACGCATGTCTACTAAAAATTTAAATCGTTAAGACTTTTGAGAGCAGGCTACTTCGAATGTGACTGTCTCTTACTCGTACGTAGATACAAGAAACATATGAGACGATGAGATTTAATCGTGGTTCTCTCGAGTTGGCAGGAGTCAGCACTCTGTTCTTGAAAAACAGCAGAGTCCCAGGCGCCACTTCGTCAGACAAGCTCGCTGTGCTGTGACCTAGACTAGTCAGGCTCATGGTCGATCTGCAGGCTGATAAATGTTAGAACCCCGTAGATTACTCAAAACCGAAGATTACTCAATGGGTACTGAGCGATTGAAAATCCATCGGGTCGACAGAAAGGTATGAAATACCTAGCATCAATTCTTTTCAGGAAAATGTCCAGTAGAAAACAATTAACTGCACCCTACCATGTCGTAGTGACAACACCAATGTAGAATATAACAATAACTTTTACATAACATCATTCAGTGAAGGAAACGGATTTTTTTCCTGAAATTTGCCATCGTTCAGTGGTGAAAAATGAATAGCAGTACGTTTTGAGATCTGAAATCTGCTCTCGTCCTCCGGTAAATAACTACCTAATATATATAACCTAATATATACCTAACTGCTCTGTAAAATTAACTAAGTAGGAAACGTAAAGTATCAAACACATAGAACAATTCTAATAAACCAATGCTAATATGGTTTTGAGTTCATCTGGAATGAGCCCTAATAAAAATGCACACCCCGTTTCCTGATTTGCTACTCTCTTGTTTAAGCTATGACGATAGCAACTTACGATCGAAACACATATGACGTGTTTACTTTAACCTAGATTGTAGTTATGTGTTATATTAATTACCCAATTGAGGAAAAGATCTCGAAACGTATATTGTTACTGATTTCTTGTGTCATAAAATGTTCGAAAATGTCTGGAAAAATCATTTTTGAAAAATGTTGAACTGTTCCCGAGGTCCTTGACTTTTCTGGGAAGTTTCAGAAGAAGGCCAAAGTAACTATCAAACACATAAAAGAATTCTAATAAACCAATGCGGATATGGTTTTGAGTTCATCTGGAATGAGCCATAATAAAAAATGCACACCCCGTTTTCTGACTTGCCGCCCTCTTGTTTATGCTATGACGATCGCCATTTACTATTCTTCGGTCTCTGGTCAGTTTTCAGTGGTTGGTCGTTCAGTGCAGACCTATCGTGATCTGTATTCTTCAACCGGTTTCAACAATCAGTGTTTTAAATGCACGCTTTAGAGATATTGTACGTGAAGGTGACACACAACTTTTTAATATATTTATTTCCTTTCAATGGTCAAAAACCAATTTACATTTATAAACTTATGATCAGATGATTTAATTAATACTTAAAAGAAAAAGGCCATGCCAAACATGCAACTGGACTCTAAATTGAATCTTAGACATAACTAACAATAAATAAGAAATGTATAAATTATAATAAATATTAGTGATAGTAGTAAATAATAAATGAGAAAAATATTTAACTTAAACACATTATTGTATGAGATTTGACATTATATGAATAGATAAAAAAGATAAATAATAATAGTGCAAATAAACTGTTTAAAAAATAAATAACAATGAAAAAATAAATTATAAATGAATAAAAAGAGTAAAAATACTAATTAGTTATAGTATTAAATAAAAACGGAGAAAAATATTTAACTTAAACACATGTAAATTACTGTATAAGATGTGACCTATGAATAAATAATATGATGAATAATGACAGAGCAAATAAACTATATAAAAATAAATAACAATGAAAAATAGACTATAATTTTATTGTAGTTGTAGACTTATACGACGTGTCACAACCATATAGTATGAAGTGTTTAATTTAACCTAGATTGTAGTTATGTGTTAGATTAGTTATCCACCTGAGGAAGAGATCAGATTTACAGATCTCGAAACGTAGTGTAACGGATTTCTTGTGCCATAGCATATTTGAAAATGTCTTGAAAATTTCCGACCTCCTTTGCTCCTCTTGGAAGTTTAAGAAGGCTAAAGTACCTACCGAGAGAACTCTGCGAGCAATGGGTGTTGGCGGCAGGCCAACGGCACTAAAACCCCTGAACAGCGCAGGGCACGGAGTCAACTCGCCGACAATGAAGGGGCGGGCTGTTGACACGTGATCCATTGTTACGATCAATCAGCCGATCAAGTCGGTCCAGAGGTAATGAGTGACGTAAGCAAGTCTGCAGCACAGCAGACTGTACCACCTGGCTCGTGGCCTTGGTGGCGGCATTACTTCCATCTTTGGCCAGGTCGGGTTTCCTTACCGGGCAGAAGTGGGTCAGCGCCGAGCAGGCCGCGGGATGGCGCTGATAAGCGACGGTCATCGTTGGGAAACGCAGGAGGTTCTGGGACCGTGAGGGAGTAGCCCGGGATTCGGTCGTGTTCCGCGAAACTTCGCGGATCCTAAGAAGTTCGGGATTATCTACGTAAAACCACAACTCAGTGCCTTATAAAGCATGAATGTCAGCTGGAGCTGGATCCAGCAGAACTATCAAAGAAGGCTAATCCAGCATACTAATGAAACCATGTCCTTGGCTAAATGAAGTCACAGTCTTGCTCCAATCGATGTGGAAATCTGATTGATTTTTTCCTCTAATTAAAATGGATAAAGTAGTGAGGACCTCTATTCCGATATAGTTCACTCTTGTTCTTTCCTCTTCGTTGGGCATGAAATAATTTTTCGTGACTATTTTACTTTTCCTCCCAGAAGCTTTATTCTGCACTAACAAGATTGCTTTAAGTACATTGTGGTCTTGTTGGGATACGGCTGTGTCCGTACATACAGCATTTTGTTTAATTTCCTTCAGATATTATTGCGTGTGATATAAAATTTTGAAGAGCCATTTCCGTGTTCATTCCCTCTCTAAAACCAAATTTGTGTTGAAGCTATAGAGTTATAATGGTCTAAAAATGGCACAAGTCTTGTTTTAACGATTTTTTCTAATAATTTTTGGAAAACTGAAAGTAATGATATTGGCCTGTAGTTTTCGACGGACGTACTTCTTCCTTTCTTAAACACAGGCACAATTTTGACATTTTTAGTTTTTCAGGAAACAGTACGGTATAAGGAAGATTTTATATTTAATTTTAGAACAGATGGTAAGAGGGGATGGTAAACACCTTAGGAAGATGTTGAGGTGATTCTGGTGCCCATCCACTGGGGTTTCTTTTAATACGAGTCTTTTTTATTCTTTTGGTTGAAGTACATCAAGCAAACTGTGTACAAAAATGTCAGTTATTAAAACGTAAATAAAATTTAAATGTTGTTAGTAGATTTTTATATTAACGGTAAAAATTAGTTGGAATTTTATTATGAATTTAGAATTTTTAACACGGCTTTAAATTGGATATAGATATAATATTCATTGTTATTGGTTTTTATTCATCCTCACTTGTTTGATATTTGAACAAAAATAAACATATCATGTACGTGGACGTATAAAATAGAAATTCAAATGCAAGAAAGGTTTAAGAAATAAATCTATCAACCCTGTGTATATATACAGGGCTTTTCACGAGTTACCCAACAAATTTCTCAAGTGGTTTCCGCTCATCAAAATAATGAAAAAAGTACATACAAACATATATCCGGAATCGCTTTTTTAGCGATCCTTGGCTAGCGAAAGAAAGATTTCTCCCGATTTTCTAGAAAAGGACGGAAATAAAGAGAAACTGATATTTTTATGGCACAAACATATGTGTTAAATTTATTGGATTTTATGTCAAATGAACAGAAAAATTGATTAAAATATGTCCCAGGCCTGTAATACCACCCATTTCTAAGATATCTGAAAAAAAAAAAACAAAATGCGGTCTCGAAAAAAACAAGTTTTAGTTAAAAAGTTTGCGTGTCTATTAACCATTTAATGAAGTTGATGCACTTTAAATCCAAAGAAAACATGTATATGTATAATCATTATTATTAATAAAAATTATAAATTTATTTAGAAGATAATAATACTGGATAAATCTATAACCTTCTCATTCTGATGCCAAGCAACATGCAGATCACAGTGCAGCAAATATTGAAATATCATTATGTAAATTTCAGTGATCAACACTTTCACCACGTTTTTGAATATTAGATAAAATTATTTTTGAAGTCTTGTGATTTGACTCCACTTGTTCCAGACAGACTGTCGAACAAATGGAATAATTTTATAATGTGGATTCCAAACCAAGGAGTTACTGGCCTGAAGGTTTTGCTTGGCAAGTTATAGATGTTACTTTTGTAAGACCCAAATGGCGCTTCCCTTAAAACTTAAACACAGTATTGTTTAAATCAAAGATTTACAGAAAAAGAATGGTTATCTTGCATCGGTAACTAACTCTTCTTCTTTGGTCTTTCAAACACCTTATCATGAAAGACTTCGATTATAACGGTACAGAATGGTACCTGCCGGTAGTAAAGTTCTTTACTAACCCATTATAGTTTTAACTCTTGAGTAATATTAGTATCGAAGTAACCATATTATATCCGAAGTGAGGACACAAGCTTTATCAGTCCCCTAATACTCATCTTTTATCGGTCTACAATACTCGATGTGATGGAATAAGAAGGTGGAATGAAACAGACGTTGATTACCAAATATTTCCTGGTAGAGGATCAGAAGAATCAGCTGTCAGAAAGGATTACTGGTAATTTATCGCGTGGGAGATGCAAGGAGTGCATTAGCACACAATGGTAGGATGGGTCAACACTTCCTAGTCGCAAGTACAAGGAGGTTTGGGTGATTCACTGATTTGATAGGAGTGCCTTTTTGGAAGTTTATATGTCGCTAATTTAATTAAAGATTAGATTTTTGACCGTTTGGCGTAGATCTATGAATCCAACGAAAGAGAAGTTCCATTTTCTCTCTACCAAGGTTGCTGTATTTACAATTCCCTGCAGATTCATAATTAATTGGAGATCGTATAAAGAAACTTGACCCAAAATGCTTCGATAGTGCAAGAGCTTGTTCTAAATGAAGTCCAATTGTTACATGTTCGATTTTAATGACCCTTAGGAATAAGTTGTGTTCCAACCCAAGTTAGTGTCACCGAACTACCAACAGTTATGTTTCTAAAATCTTTGATTTGGATGGTTCCTAGAAATGGTCACAGAGTTAATTCTAATCAACTGCTTTTCCCACTGTGGAGATCACCAAGGTTGGATTACTACCCGAGGGATGGGATATAAACTTCATTTTCTTTTACCTTACAAATTTTGTCTTGAAAAAAAAAAAAACCATTCAGTAGACAGTTGCAAAATTAGTGTAGTGGGGTTTTGCAGATCTGGCTTCACTGCTATTTATGAAATTAACCATTCAAACATTATCAACCAATAAGTATTTTACTCGACGATTTTAAAAAAGTTCACTTTTCATCATAAACAGAACAGTCATAAAATCTTACACCTTCGTTCATCCAGCAAAAGTCTCCCTTCGAAGTGGTTTCCAACTCTTCCTTTCAAGTGCTTTCTTGCCAGCTCAATTATTCATGACCCTAATATCCTTGCAGAGAGGTTTTCTCGGTCTCCTCGTTTAAGCCATATCCAGCGAGTACGTACCCGTGGAGGCCGTGCTACTCGAGGATCTGAACTACTTGTTCCTTCCACAAAAGAAGATAACAGGTGTGGGCCATGCTCGACAACAACAGGCGATACCGCCCGAATCGGAGGATTGCCCGCTACCATAGAAGGTGTAACATTTTGGCCCGACTCCAGGACCCGCGGGTGACCCGCGACAACGGGTGACTCATGCCGGCACAGACCCACCCACACCGCCTGGAGGTGCTACCTGCATTCACGGTCACCGTGGAACTCAGAGTTCCACTCGAAAACTCTTCCGTAAGGATCCAATGGTGTCTGGTTATGGGACACCAAAACTTCGCGAGAAAGCTGCATTTTTTCCCGACATTTGCCATCGTTTTCAGTGAAACAAAAAAATCAGTAACACTACGTTTCTAGATCTGTAATTCGATCTCTTCTTCAGGTAAATGTCTAACATAACAGATAATTACAAACTAGGCTTAAAATAAACAAATCATACCAGAAAGTTGTGACACGCCTATGTCAGGAATCACAACCACCATGTTGTGTGTCAACTTCACAATGAGTCTGCATTCGCCGACCAACCTCAAAGCAAAGGTTGTATAGCTCTGGTATGATTTGTTTATTTTAACCTAGTTTGTAATTATGTGTTAGGTTTTTGTTATTTACCTGACGAAGAGATCAGATTGCAGATCTCGAAACGTCGTGTTACTGAATTTTGTTTCACTGAACGATGGCAAATGTCCGGAAAATCCTGTTTCCTCCACAATCCTTCCATCGTCAAATTTAAAACTTCAGACAAAGAACCAAAACTTTGTGAGGAAGCTGAATCTTGCAGAACTGCATCATGATTCAAAAACACTGAACCTCATACTGGTATTGGTTGCTCTTAAGGCGGAAATACAAATCATCGGGATCCACCAAAGTTTAGAAAAAGGTCCAACATAGGTTACTAATTCACCGAGTTGTGAGGGGCGCTTGGTTTTTCCAAACCACTTTCAGGAAACTCAATTGTAAAAGGTGTGTTTGAAAAATTAGTGTACGCAGTTACAACTAAACGATTGCTCAACAACTATTTTTAAATTAATTACAACATGCAATTTGGCAGAGGTAGCTACTGAAATTTCCCCCCTTTATAATAAATGTTACGCTATCTGCCGATACATGAAAAGTTTGGATTTTACGACAATAAATAGCTAGCAATTGGATGTGATAAAAAAGCTTGATTGCTTAGCTGTTGAACTGAATTGTTTTTATATTAACTCACCCTCTTCCCTTGGATTATAATTTGACGTTAAACAAGATATAACATGTGTATCTGAACACTAAATTGTTATTTTATTTTATTTTTCCCCCTTTTTCCTCTGCCAACAAATTTCACAAACAAACATCCAAAAAAGTTGCATGTACCTTTCAATTGTTTTTTTCTCATACATCCACAATATTTTAATCCTCCTATGTCAGTTGATAGTAGGTACCTCACTAGTTTTTATATACATTAAATGGTTATTTGTGTGTGCCTTGCAGCAGGTTGTCTTGTTATTGATTTGTACCCTCTGTGATAAAAAAGCTTGATTCTTTAGATCTCTGTCCTTGGAATTTGATTTTAGGTATTAACTCACTGTCCTTAATTGTTGTTTTAAACCAAGATACTAACATGTGTATCTGAACACTAAATTGTTGTTTAATTTAGTTTTTCATCTCCCAACAAATAGTGGCTACAAACAAACTCCAAAAAAATAACAGTTGCATGTACCTTTGATATTGTTTTTTACTTTATCTACAATCATGTTTGGGTCTATGTCAATTTTTATTAGTAGGTACCATCCACTAGTTGTTTATATTTAAGTATTGTATTTGTGCTCAATCAGTTTGTTTTGTATGTACCCATTAGCGTTTGGGTACCTATCCTCCTTAAAAGTTGCGGTTTTTATATGTTGGTTTTTGGATCCTTTATCAGTCTTAAAATCTACCCAACACTTTGTTCGTATTTAAATTTCATCCGTACTGTGTACCTCCATCAAGCTTGTTTGCTTTGGATCTTTATCAGTTGTATACCTCCAACTGTTGTTGTTGTAGTTTTTGAATTTTCCATAAGCGTCTGTGTACCTCCATTGCTTGCTTGTTGGTTTAGATCTTTATCAGTTGTATACCTCCAACTGTTGTTTTGTGTGAATTCCCATTAGCGTCTGTGTACCTCCATTGATCTTGTTTGTGTTGGATCTTTTATCAGTTGTATACCTCCAACTGTTGTTGTGTGAATTCCATAAGCGTCTGTGTACCTCCATTGCTTGTTGTTTGTTTGGATCTTTATCAGTTGTATACCTCCAACTGTTGTTGTATGAATTCCCATTAGCGTCTGTGTACCTCCATTGCTTGCTTTGTTGGATCTTTATCAGTTTGTATACCTCCAACTGTTGTTGTGTATGAATTCCCATTAGCGTATGTGTACCTCCATTGCTTGTTTTGTTTTGGATCTTTATCAGATTGTATACCTCCAACAGTTGTTGTTGTGAATTCCATTAGCGTCTGTGTACCTCCATTCGCTTGTTTGTTTGGTTCTTTATCAGTATGTTTAAAACCTCCCTTGCTTGTTGGATCTTTTATCAGTTGTTTGTGTGAATTCCCATTAGCGTCTGTGTACCTCCATCGCTTGTTATGTTTTTGGATCTTTATCAGTTGTAAAACCTCCCAACAGTTGTTTGTGTGGAATTCCCCAATTAAGCGTCTGTTTAACCTTCCATCGCTTGTTTCTTTGGATCTTTATCAGTTGTATACCTCCAACTGTTGTTGTGTGAATTCCCATTAGCGTCTGTGTACCTCCATTGCTTGTTTGTTTGTATCTTTATCTGTTATGAGCTTTCTCAGTTGTGTTAACCTACCTCCATATTAGTTCATTGTACCTTCATTTGTTGTGTACATCTTTCAGTTGTTTATTTGTACCTTCATCAATACCTCCATACCTTATCTTCAAAGCATTTTTATGCTTCCTTTCCTACACCTTCCTACTGCGCTGCTCGTACTCGTGTACCAAATCCTATCCTTCCTATCAGTAGGATCGTGCCTAGCCTACAAGGTCAGACTCCCGTGAGTCAGAGGTGTGGTTGGCGAGGGGAAGGGAAGAGAAGTTCGCCCACGAGAACCACTGCCATCTTCGCGGGGTCTGCTCTATTATACATGCTCAAGGTCAGAGCCAAGCTCAAGGTCACCCATTATCACCATTGTTGTGTTTGTCAGTCGGCTATCAACCGGTAGAAGATTAAGGAGCGTATAAGACAAAGCTGCCCACGGCGGTATTAATATTAAAATCTTGCCGGTGTACACATTACGAGTTTGCCACCCACTCCTGTATCAGAATACATTATTAATGTGAGGTTTATAGTTATTTTTCTCGGGTTTAATCACTGTAGTGGTGGATTTACAAGGTGTTCAATCCTTTTTCCTTGTTCTTGTTGTAGTCATGTGGGAGTAAACAACATCAAGTTTTTTTACTAATACTCTTTGATAATCTTCGAGTATCCTATTTTTATAAATTCCTAGTCACCTGCAAATAACCTTCAACTAATTATTATTCATGTTAATTATACATTTTATTAATCAGATCCGACAACTGTTCCTCCCCCTTATGCATCTTAAGTCAAATCTCTTGTAAAAATGTGGCACGTCACAATTGAGTAAACTACAATGACCATCCCAAAGCATGGTGGAGCAACCGAGTCTTCTACACATAACGCAGCTATGGTGGGAAGGGTTGATTCAATGCGAATGCTGAGTTTAGCTCCAGTTCACCTTCCTCTTAGTGCAGCGTCTGAAATCTGATGCTTTTGCAGACTTGACTTCACACAATTTAGTGCACCTGATGAGACAATGAGAATGCCTCTTCACCTAGATTGCACTACTTTTTGTAGCCTGGGTGTGTCTGATGTCGAAATTATTGCGGGGGATTTCGTTCTGAGCTTATTCATTCTTCGTCGCCGACTGTTTTTGGATCCGTCCAGACGAACATGACTCCAGATTTCAGATGCTGCACGTATGAGGAAGGTGAACTGGAGCTAAACTCAACATTCACATTGATCAACCCTTCCCGCCATAGCTGCGTTATGTGTATTGAGCTATGGTTATGAAGGAGAATAAAGAGGGTATGCGATGTGTAAAAGGGCTATAATCGAGGGCTTGGGGTCACATTAGTCAAGTAAAACATAAAATTTACATCATAAAATGTAAGGTCGATCAGTGATTTTAATGCTTCTAGTTATCGTTCTCCTTTCCCTCTTTATGTAGATAGTATGCAAGGCTATAATAGGTTGTGTTGTAAGTTTAATGGTTTGTTCGGATTTGTCACAGCTACATAGAGGTTAGAATGTGGTACACTCGTCGTCACGAATTACTAACAGATCAAATTCTGCCCTGGCGGTGTTGCGCTGTTCATGGAAGTATA
Organism: Homalodisca vitripennis; assembly: GCF_021130785.1. Lineage (NCBI taxonomy): Eukaryota > Metazoa > Arthropoda > Insecta > Hemiptera > Cicadellidae > Homalodisca > Homalodisca vitripennis. The sequence continues at coordinate 112,570,542 of NC_060214.1, forward strand.
AAACACTCCTTTGAGAAGTTCTCAAGCACGCTGTGCTCTTGAACTGTAAACGAATTTTCAATGTGGAATACCTAAACGAAAACTTTTTCTATAACACTCCCACTCATCTCCGGTCTCGGATGGGGTGGGATGACACAAAATGGCGGGAAACGTACACAGCGCATTTATCAGACTGGAGACAGACGTAAACATCTGCTCGAGTACCGGCAGGAGAACACAGGCCTCTGTGCGCAGACGCAACATTCGCGTATATGGAGGTACATAAACACATGTCGACGTATACGGAGACAGAACTAGCGGCATCTGGCACCCGGCAGATTTATTGTTTGTAGACAACATCAGACCATGCTCGTGATATCCTATATTCTTGCGAGAAAGGCTGCTATGATCTCTGGTTAAAGTGTTAGCATAAACATGTAACTGTTCTGTTATGAGTTACTCTGCTTCTGGGTCCTCCTCCCCTACGAGGATTAGGTCTTCCTCTTTTAAATCCTTCATCCTATCTCTCAGGAATATTCTGAAATCCTCCACTCCTAACAGCCTCCTTATGATCTCTTGGTGGCATTAAATTGGTTCTGTTTAAAGTTCATCTGCTTCTGGGTTCTCCTCCCCTACGAGGATTTGCAACTCATTAGGTCTTCCTCTTTCAAATCTTCCAGGGCCTTGAGTAGCCCGCCCCTCAGGAACATTCTGAAATCCTCCACTCCTAATAGCCTCCTTAGCATCTCTTGGTGGCATTAAATTGGTTCTGTTTAGAGTTCCTCTGCTTCTGGGTTCTTCTCCCCTACGAGGAGTTGCAACTCATTAGGTCTTCCTCTTTCAAATCTTCCAGGGCCTTGAGTAGCCCGCCCCTCAGGAACATTCTGAAATCCTCCACTCCTAACAGCCTCCTTAGCATCTCTTGGTGGGGGGTCTCCCTGCTCTCTGCTTCATATCTCTCTGGGTTACTGCTCTTCTACCCTTCGGTTGAGGCTGCGAACATCTTTCTGTCCTTTCGATCTCCGCAGTCTCTGGATCCCTTGGACTATTCCGCATCTCAGATCATTCTGATCTCTCAGGATAACGCTCTCTCAGGCTTAACGTTTCTCCGATATATGAGTTCCCCAGCTTCCAAATCTCGTACAGTCCATCCTTCCAAGGCAATACAAAAAGGTTTAGAACCATAGAACTATTAAATGGTCATCGGGCCCCTAAACATAAAAAGCTCAGACTATTTTGAAACTATGTTGGCTATAATATGAGACATTTTAGATACTTTAGGACCACTGACTCCTAATCTTACTTTGCTTACGAGATTAAACTTGCAGCTCGGTTTCTTTTTAAAATTGTGAGCAAAACAGAACTGTCCTTACCGTTCTTTGTTATCAGTACTATTTCTGTTTCAGTGCAGTTATATTGCTTGGACACAATGTGGTTACAGTTGCAATAACCTGTCCTCATAATGTGGTTACATTGCCTGGTGAAATAAAACATTATTTTCCCTTTATCGTTAGACAACTATGCGTTATAAGAGGCTGCTTCACTGTTCTAACTGAGAATTAAGATTTGGTAGGCCGTGGAATTTCCAGTGAAGACTTAAATGCTGCGTTAGAGAAGCGTCGTGTTGCGAGTGTACATGCACTGTGATAGATGGCATCTGAAAGTGAGGTTAGGTTATTACTGCGGTCACCATGGCAACCACGGTGTTTGTTGTGGTCATATGACTCACCACCAAGGTCAATACTGTGCTGTAAAAAACAGCGGCGTTGAAAAGTCCAGCAGCACATTGTCATCAAGTTGAGTCACCTAAATGTGTACACTATCTAGACACTGCAGATACAGTACATAAGTGATACATTAGGACTTTGCTACTGGATTTTTATTTTGATTTAATCGTATCAATATAGGGTAATTAAAAACCAATACAAGAACAGTAATTCAAGGTCAGCTTTCTTCAAACATTGGTTTTACTGTGAGGATAGGCACTTCACAAGCCATCGTGATCCAATTCTTGCAATAACTCTGATAATAAATATTTATCAATCCGCTAAATTTATAATTTATTTAAAAATAATTTTATGACGCACATTTAATTTCTTTTTCCTAATAAGTTCTATAAAATAACATCGTTTCTCTGCAAAACTGCTTTGTATTTTTATTTTTATAAATCATTACAAATATTGCACAAAACTTTTCTATTAACAAATTTATATCTATCTATCTATATATTCTGAAATGTGCTCTTACCGAAATTTTATATAAAAAAGTATAATTTAAGAGTTTTTTTTACAGAAATCGAATTGTAAATTGAAGATAACAACGAGATAAATAAAAAAAACAAATGTTAACATGACAAGACTATAATTTCATTTGCCAGAACACAAACTCCATTTAAATCTTATTATTTATTAATGAAGAATAATCTGGTTATAATTATTTGTCATGGAGTATCTCCAATAGAGGATACAGTACATAAATAATAAATATATTTTATTAGTCCAACCATGTTATAACATGGCACTTCATTATAATTTCATCCCCATGGATCATAAAATAATGTCATCCATCGATAACAGGTGTTTTGTTTATTTGTAGACTTTGTTCTAACTTCAGCGTATTTTACAAACATATATTTTAAACAATTTATTATAAGAAGTCTGCTTTAACGTAATTGTATACATAATGAATTAGGCGTGTTTATATTGGAAGGCATAACAAATGTGCATTAACCCTAGAACTGGCGGTCATTTCATCCTGTAGTGTCGGGCTGTTTTGGAGCTTCGCGCAAGGTTTTTTTTAAAAAAATTATTAAAAATATAAAATAAAAGCAATATAAATAAGAGTATATATTTTTTGTGTTCAGAATTAAACGTAGAATTGCACTATATTGTAAAATTAACCATCAAAAATTTTCTAATAAACACTTTTTTTAATCAAATATAAAATTTACGAAAAATATATCTTAAATTTGGGGGGGACCATACCTAGCAAATGAAGTTATAGTGAGAAATATTTATAAGTGAGATAGCCATTCTGTGTCAAATTTTATCTAGTTTCAGAAAAACATAAACATTATACACATTTATGAAAGCATCATAAAGCTATAGAACAAAAAGCAGCGATGCGTATAAATTCTGAAAATCGGGTGTACACGTAAGACTTTGGTAAAACAAGTTTTGCTAATACATTTATCTATGAATACATGTTATTTTGCATATTTTATTACTTAGAATAAAATAGAATATACAGTAGTAATGAAATAATTACCATAAATTATTTTTTGAAAAGTAAAAAAAGTTAAATTTTGCCATTATTCAAAAATTTTGCGAAAGATTTTCATTCAGCAAAATATAAAATAGTTTCTAAAGCTTGTACTATATCAAAATTTATAAATTTATGGTTTATAAGTAATAGGAAATATTATGTAGTTAGAAAACTATAAATATAACTAAAGATATTGAAAAAATATAGAATAACCCAAACAGTTATTATATATAACCAAAGAAATTACAGGAAATATATATTTTATTGTGAAAACTATCTATTTACCAAAAATAAATAGTTACTTCAGAGCTAAAAGAGTGCTATAAATAACGTTTAGTAAGTGAAAACAATAACAAACTATGTGAAATGAATTTTAGCCAAGTCATTTTGCCATAGCCTACACAAAGCCGGTAATTTCTCAAACATATTTCAGTAAATAGAAATTGATTTATTCTAAAATATATATGTTTACACTACTACGACATCAAACAACACACTACACATTAAATACGACACTAAAACACGCGTAAAACTATTAAAACTTACAAATATCCACAGCTCGGCACGAAAGTGATACAGAACGGCAGCGGCAATATGGCGGTCACAACAAACGGCGTCGCGTTTTCTTTTACGTTCAAAATAACAAGCTTGCTACGTCATAACCATAATACAAAGAGGAATAAAACTCATCTGTTCCTTAGCATTTTTCTTCCCGAATCCAATGGTGCATGAATTATATCGATACGTTACCGGAGTATATTATAAAAAGTAATTATACGAGAGAATGTTTGATCGACAAAATTTTGACGGTTAACACCACAAAAAGCGGCATTAACCGACATAATTATGTCGATTAACAGTTCTAGGGTTAAGTAAAGATGATACCTGTATTAAAATGCCTGAAAATAATTCTGGGAAGTATCAATGTGTTCGATTTGTATTTTGAAACATGATGAAATGAAAAATGTATTTATTGAACACACAGAAAAACATATTCAATTGGCGAGGTTAGGTCTATTAAGTACTCTCTTACTCCTAACCATAAATTTATAAACGATACTATTAGTGTAAAACAAGAGCCACAGTATAGTCTACATTACTGTTTTGCATAAACAAATTAGGTACTTAGGGATTATACCGACCACACCCAGACATGAATCGTTATTTGACATTTTGCTTCAACTGATTACTAGATTAGCGTAGAACAATATTTCATCAATATAAAACAGGAATTGTCTTATCGCAAACCCCTCCCCATCCTCAGACAGAGGTCAAAGTCGAGAGGTCTAGTAGATAACGTGATTGCAGAGTCTCGCCGCCCTTTCAGCTGGTGCGTCGCTTTGTTGTACTTCCGTGTTTTACCCCTACATTTCTCCAAACACAAAAATTCAACAAAAACAAACATTACCAAACAAAAACCAAACTCTTTATTGAAAAAAACACAAAACTTGATTTTATTCTTGTTCACACTCCGCCACCCAAAATGCGAGTACCTCCGGCCATCAGCACGGGCTTCGGCAGCACCTTCGGCAGCAAATTCAACGAAAGAAAAACATCCCTCGAGATAGTACCTATCAGTAAAATATCAAATTTTAGAGGGGCTGATCAGAAATATAAATTTACTTGTAATGAAAGGGCAATTATGTACCGTGCAAAAAACTTAAATAATGTTGTGATGCCGCGCGGCCTGCCGTAATCGGGATTCTCGAGAAAGATAAGATAACAGCGACAACAATACCGATCGCAATACCTGGAAATAGTTGTTGATTGATGGAATGTTAGTTCTGTTACTCAACTACATCGTTTTACAACGTTCTAAGTTCATTGAAAAAGGTTTAAGCGTTGGGGGCATATAACGGAATCTGACCCCATTAACAATTAATTGATAATCATTGGAAGTTTGTAATTTTGTAATTAAAGAGTTGTTTTTTCGTTCTATCATGTTTGTTTCATTAAATTTATATTTTTGTGTTCTTCATACTGGTGTGGTCGTTATAACCCAAAGTACCAAAAATTATAATCTATATTTATTTAAAATAGTGAAATGAAAAGAAGATTCTTCGTGAAATAAAATAAAAATTACAATGGAATTAACAGACATTCACCCATCACCATTCATACAAAGCCATCGTCCCATATCCTATGCCACGATATCGTCGATTGTAGGACTGTACGTTCACGCCTAGTTTTGACGAGGGTGGCTGACGTCACTTTTCTGCAGGGTAGGAAACACATTTCGATTTACCACTGGCGATTTTAGCGAAATTAATAAATAAACATCACAAATAAAATAACACAAACACAACACAAACATGTGACTTTAGAATGACGCCATGTTGTCCATTTGCCGAAGCGCTGCCGTCGCTTTCTGTCTCTCTTGCACTCCAAACTATCTCTCTCCAACCACAAGTATCATACCGCAATACTGTTCATTAATTTTTTTATTTATATTTAATATTTAACAATCGAATTAACGTCTGGCAAATTAATTTTAGATTATTTTATGTTTAAATAACATAATATAAAAATTACAGACATTCAAAAATACTTTGAATTTTTTATTTAATAAAAATAAAATTTCGCGTATTGCACATAATTAACAACAGTAAAAATGTCTAGCAATAAAAATTAATGTCTGGTAGATCTATCTAAAGGGAAAAATTTTAAATTACGCATAAAAAAATCTTTTAAACTCCAGGATTTTTACCTGTGCAGGTAAGATGCGCATTAATAAACGCAACCACTACCGCCAGCCAGATAGCCCTAACTCCAACCGAAAGAGCAAGAAAGACATCATATCAAAATTTCAGCTGACCTGAAATCCTCTCTCGAAAACGTTGCTAGCTCCTATACTATAAGTACCCACCGAAAAATTATAATTGTTTACTTGCAATAAATAGACTTCATTTCAGTTCCATAAGAAGCTTCATGATACCGAATCGCGTTCATGCGCAGGCTGTTTGATTCATGAAATAACGTAAACGTTTTTAAGTAAGTTCGATTAATCGTCAAAGTCGCAATTCGGAATAAATTAAATCGACCTTTGACTAAAGATCGATTGCGCCAACTCGAAATATCGCACTGGAATTAGCATACTGGCAGGATGGCTCCAAATGTGGAGAGTCTCGGCACTTTCCAACCAGTGCCTTATGTAGCTAAGTGCGTCGTGCCCGGTGCCACTGCTGACTTGATCTGCCGTCTCTCAACAAGTCGTACTGTACAAAATGTGTAATTGCTTCTTGTAGAAGTCTCGTACAAGTTTTATACGTGCTCAAGGTTGTGATGAAAGTGTTGGAATTTCAACACACGAATTTTTATATTGGTCAAGGATATTTTAACTGTAACATACGTATGTGAAATCTGTAAGACGTCTTTAGGATTCCAGAACTTCGTCCAAATATCATGGAGGCAGTGTATGCCAATTTATTGAACAGGTGATTTAATGTACTGGTCTAAAGTCGAATTAAGTCAAATATTTGACCAACGTAAAAATATTTAGTGACACTTCAAATTTCATAAACATTAAGTATTTTAATAGCAAGATGAATTAAGTTCATTATTATTATTTAAATAATAATAAAAAACTAAATAAAAATAAAATCCATTAATAAGGGTCAAATCATCATCAATCCTGATAAGGGTTTAATTATAACTAATATTGTTACAGTAATGATAATCTGAGTAATATAATTAACATTTAATTTATTTAAAAGAAAATAATAAATTAAATAAAACTAATGGAGAAATAGTTAAATAAATACTAAAATTGAATTATTTATACAATAAATAGATATGAATGACAAGTTAAAAATAGGTGAATGAGCTATAATTTTTAGATTTGATGACTGATTTAATAACAGTAAAGATCCAGCAATTGAAGACAAAATTACGGGATATTTTGTATCCAAATTGATATAACTTTTAATGTTAATAATATAAAATTAACTCAATATCTTAAAATTTGAACTAGGTACTACTAAAATCCAATTATAAAATGGTACCATACCTAATTTAATATAGGTAAATTTGGTAGGTTTAGGGTTTGTAAAATTTTGTATTTATATTATACTGATATAAATATGTTAATCAGGTGTAGCAATTCTGGTGGTGGTTTCGAGAAATTTGCAGAAGAGGCTTCGTCTGACTGCTCTTTCAGCTAAATTACTGTAACAGATTTGATGATTTTCTACATACCTACCACTTTCATGATATATCAGGCAAAATTATGTATAATTCAGTTATATTTTTGTATTAAAGGTCTCTTCAATCTATCTCCGTGTATGACCTTTATCACATTACATTGCTGAAAGCTTGTGCCGTTAAAATTCAAACATGCCAAAGCAATTAAATAAATTAATAAAAACTAACACATGATATAAATAATGCGTTGCTCAAGTAATGCGTAAAAGCATTACATAAATGAGTGAATAGATTTATATCCCACCACCATTTTATACAACAACACATTCACATCCAAATAAAGAATAGATTTTATTACCATCTGCGCCCCTAAAGGAAGTGGACACGTTGGAAAATACAGTATTTATAGAGTGGAAACATAACTTGTGTGACGGTGATGTAATCGCTGTGGCGGTGGTCCGGTGTTGCCATCATTATTAATGAACTCGGTAAGTGACACAAGTGCCTGCCTTATAGACCAGCTGTCTGTCACCGCGCCTGCCTTCACAAGCATCGCCACCGCCTACTAAATCTGATAGCCTTTCGTCGAGCCGTAGCGCTTTTATACTATAAGATATTACTGATGAGGCGCATACTGCCTTTGAATCGCTGTGCTTTTCCGGTTATATATGAAAGTTTGGGAAACAAAACTTAATATATTAAAAGTAAAAGTGTTGTAAATCAAGTTGAAAGGAAGATTAGAAATAACTGTAAATATACATGTAACAACGTCATACCTGTCACTTGTAAGCGGCAATGAGACTATTATTTCAATGTTTACTAAAAGGTTAATTTAGTAATTCAACAAATTAAAATATAACTACTTCAGTTTTTAATCAACTTTTGAGATGCAAGCGTCAATTGTATGTAGTGTTTCCAATGCTCCTCGCAGTTTTGCAGATCGATTTTGATTACTAGGTAATAATAACAATAATCCGAAACACTATAATTTATTATTAAAAAATCATTACATAACCGATGTGGGAATCGATTATATATTTATATTGATTGTTCCCTGTAGACTACCTCTCTGTAGTAAGCAACATAAATAGATAACAGGATCCAGACAGTTCTCAGAAATCCTATTTGATCTAGTTATGTGAAATAATGTTGTACTATTCAAGTTTTTTCCATTCTCCGACTTACCTCATAGTTTTCATTGGCTGAGCGTTAGTGAAGCCTATCACTCGAAGGACTGGAACGTTTTCATTTCTGCATATCTGTCTTGAGATCAAACCTACCTATAGTTTTGAAATTTTGCAACAAGCTTAATTTTTATATAAGCAACATCGAATTCAATGATGTTTATTGTCACTCCATGGAATTTAACTTTAGCGAACATCTTTCCAATGGTCTAATGGGCAACCATGATGGCAAAGAGGAATCGCACAATAAATAAATTTTGAAACACGAAGTACAATGATATGACAGTTTTATATAGTGAAACTTGTATAAATTAACTTTAAACTTGAAATTTTGCGTGCAACCTCAGCTAAGCCTATCATGCGACTTCTAATATTATCCTGCATTGTAATAATAAGTATAGCTTGGTTTGGCTGGTATAATTGGATTGGTCAGCAAATGCATCCTTGTTTATTGGACAATAAATAAACCAAAGACTGTTAGATCGGGGGGAAATTTATTGTTACTCTTCCCGATATTTAACGATGCCAATTTAATCCGTCTCTGGTCGTTAATTGATTATGCTATATCGTCGTTATTGATCACTATATCATCACGGTCGTCATTAGTTATACGTCATCATTAATATTCGTGCATGATTTCATCCACTGTAGACAAATCCTTCCTTAAAGTTGTAATGTATTGCGTTTCTTAGACGCGTCTACCCACGAATTCCTCGAGATCTGATAAGTGTTGGGCTGCCGAGTATTGTTGGATGCCAAAACCCCTGCCTGAGTGGGTCCTCTGCCCACTCGACCCCCAAAACTGGGGTAGAAAGCGGGTCAACACAAATGCCTGGTGCCCACGTCTCACGATCTGATCTTCCGCTCTGGACAGAAACAAATTAGGGCTGTTGGTAAAAATAATCTTCCACATTAATTTCAAGTGTTACAACAAAGCAAAACAAATAAGTGTTTCGGGTCTAAAGAAGGCCAACCCGGATTTTGCAAAAGGGTACGCTGACTCATGTCAGCTTGCCAGATGAAATTAAAAATTCAACGCATAAAAAATGTAAAACTCGTTTGAAACGCTGTTTAGTGTCCAACGCTTTTTATAGCGTGAACGAGTTTATGGCATATAACTGGGAGACCGCACAATCAGAAGACTTGCTCTCGAATTGAGGTGGGTAAAAAATTGGCGATGAATGGAGCAGAGTGAGTGTCAAAATGTATGTATGAATGAGAGTTCGATGTAGCATGTGTGTCAAAATATTATTAGATACTTGACGTTTGCTATACAAATGTACTATTTGTCTCCGCAATAAATACTTGACTATTGACTGTGTATAGTATTGCTATGAAGGACCTCTGAATTTGCTATGAAGGTTTGTATACCCAAAGAAAAATTTAATCCCCATTCACTACAAAAGTGGAGAACTAGGGTTCTTATATATTGCTCAAAACTCTCATTGTGAAGTTTTGTCACAACTCAAAATGCAATAAAAGTGGTGTTTACCTTGATTTTAGCAAAACATATAAAACGAGATTGCTTTATAGTTGGATGTTATCCCGATTGGCGATTTCGTAATAAGCTCTCCAAGTTCCCTGCACTAAACAAGCAGTTAAACAACCATATAGAGTCGAATTTGCAATCATCTTTGGGAGCTTTCTATAGTTCGTTTTTGATTACTCATTTATTGAACAAAACATTCAATTGTATCTACTTGGATCATTATAAATCAACGTAAAGAAGCATAGAAAACTCTCGAGTCGTGGCGTTTAAACGCATTTAAAACTACTATTAGTTGACCATATAATATAACAGACACTGTAAAATCTCCTCTCTATTTGGTGTTGAGTGCCTTTTAAGGCGTTTTGGCTCACTCAAAAATTTTTAACTCGAGGGGTAAAACGCAGAATCATCATAATATTTTCAATAAAAATATTGTTTAATGTAAAGGTACTGCTAGATTTGAAGGATTATAAAATAAATATAAATACTTAGTGGTTTGTAATGGTGGAACATTTTTTTAGAAAAGCAAGAGCTTCCAAAACAATGATATTTAGTTTTCTTGATGAGAAAGGCATTCTCACACAATAAAGTGTGCAAATTGCCTTCTTTTGCAGTCGGAATAGAAAAGAATTCTTGCATTTTCACTCGTCTAAATCACCAAAGCGAACAGTAAGAGATGATAAGTGTCGTGATAATAGCCAATTAACAAAACCTCCTACTTAAGAAATTGAGTCAATTATATAAGAAAGTAATATTTCGTAGCTTTTATATGCAGACAGCAATGATATAGGGATACAAATAAAAAATCTCGTCTAACAACATCCTAATAATTTGATTTCAGCAGTGGTTTTGGGCTCATCCTTATTCAGGATAAAATGTTCACATTGTTTCCATATTCCTATAGAGAAATCTATTGAGTAAAAAATTTGCTTCATGAGTCAAACCACTGCGTTAAAATGGTCCTCTGTATAAAATAAATTCGTAACTAATTTCTGTCGGATAGAGGCAGAGAAAGAGAAATACAGATCGATCAATACATGGAGAATTTGTTTAAGAACAGTAGAAACAGTGTGGGGCCGAGTGTGGATCCCTGAGGAACTCCCTGACAGTCATGGCAGTGGATGATCAAAACAGAGCATCAGGCAACGTGAATCATCCGCTGGGTGTATCTCAAAAATAGTTTGTAATCATACTAAACATATATGTGTGTAATTATATATTTATCTGATTAGTTAAACTTACCTAATCATTAACAAAGCCTAATATTTGTACTGTTTTCGCAAGTAATGTTTAATTAATTAACTATTAATTAAATAATGTTTTATGCGACTGTTCAGATTAGTTCCAGTTCACCTTCCTCTTAGTGCAACGTCTGGAGTTTAAATCTGCCACAGATTTGGCTCCTGGAATCTGGAGTCATGTTCGTCTGAAAAGATCCAAAAAAGTCGGTGACTATAAATGACGCATAGACTATAAATGTAGTGTACTATAATTAAAGAGAATGATGTTCTCATTCACTCGTCAGGTGGATAATTGAGTGAACTACGATGTTTTAGACACGATCTCTAAAAATGGTGGAGCAACCGGGTTTTCTGCACATCAAATGTAATCAGATTTCAGACGCTGTACTAAGACGAAGGTGAACAGACGATAATCTCAACTTTCATATTGAATCAAGCCTTCCCATCATAGCTACGTTAATATTTCAGTTTTTTGTAAAATTTTGTTTCCTACATTTTTACTCAAAGTTTAATTTGTTTATTTTAGTTACCGTACTCTTTGTATTTACTCAATTAATAGTACATAATATTGTGTGCTATTACTATGAGAGCTATTTATATTAATATGCAACCACATTGTAAATCGAGAAATTAATAAATGTGGAGATTGTTTTCAAACACGTTACAAGTAGACGCCTTCGAGTTGCAAGATACTTTTACAGCACTGACGAGGATGTGTATGAACTGCGTCCCCATCTTGAAGGAACGAACATTCATTACTTCTAGCAGCAGATATAAATATAAACTATGAAATAAATAAACCTATGTGATTGTAGCAATATTAGTGCCATAAATGTGTATGTCGACCTTGTGTACACATTTCTAATTTTACAACTTATTGAAACATATACGGCAAATTCTTGTTTTTTGTTAGAATTGAGGTATAGCTGTTGGTGGCCTTGGTGGAGTGTGGTACTTGGGGCAATGGAATGTAAGTTGAATGATTGCGATTGTGTCTTGTAATGGTAGTGTACATATGTAGGCATATAGTTACAATAATTATTTATGCTTGTTTTCTTAAATTAGGGTTCATTTCATGTATAGTTTTAAATCAATGGATTTATGTTTAGTTGTAAATATATAAATTAGTTTTATGGTTTATGAGGTTAAGGGGTAGAGAGGATTTTATAGTCCTAACTTCGCCTCTAATAAAGGTATTTTTCATTTTATTACATCTTAATCAATATTTAAGCAAAACAAATTTGTTGTTTTACAAGTAGTGTTGAAATCAACATTGAGGCTTTTTGCCTTGCTTTTTAGGGCTTATTCTTCATTATTTTGAAATTTCAAAAGAAAGCAACATACAGTCTAAACGTGTGAAATATTTCAATACTCAAAACTAAAATTTAAGTGAATTCCTCTAGCCATGATCATTCACCTCTCGGAAGTTTTTTATTTTAAAAGTTGGAGGAAGGGCTAGAGAGCTTTCTTGACTCCATACATGTACAATTGTGAGATTTCATTATTTTGTGCCATTTTTTAATTAATTTTTTTTTAATTATTTTGCTCCTGACGTTATTTTGATATGACATGAGGAACAGAAAATATGCGCGACGAAAAGGAAAACACTTAGACAAAACTGCATGATTTTGTGGTAATTTAATCAGTGAGTTGTTTTTACTCTCGTTCTTCCTTCACTGGGAGAGAGGGATTAAACGAAAACGTAATATTTTTGTGCACAAGAGATTTCCCAACTAGGCTAATTCATAATTTTCTAAATAATTATGAATTGATTCTAAGCCAACTGAAATTGAATAGTCTATTGTTTAATTTGTATTAAAATATGGGTTTTCTTAAGCAATAAGAAATATTAACCTAATATTATAATTTGAATGATTAATAAAACAAACAAGGTTCTACCTATGATTCAGTTACTTATACATATTTATTACTATCTACTCGATATTTTTTAACGCAACGACTAAACATCTTAAGTCACTACAGCAGCTGTAAAAACAGCAAAGTTAGACCACATGAGCTAATTAAATATGTTTGGTTAAGTCCCTTTTACTGAATATCGGTTACGTGAAAATTTCTTCGTTCAATAATGTACAGACTCAGAGCATTTTTGACGAACCGAGCTCTCTTTTGGGAGAACCCCACTTTGAAGAGATGCTCAAGAAACTATTGTCCACCGAAGATCACAGTCCAACATAAATTGGACCCGAAGATTGCTGGAGAGAAATGGTGTAGCTTCACTGTCCCGTCAAGAGGGATCCACTCGACCGGCAGAACCAATAGGGAGATCAACGTTGAGGAGTTCAAGACTTTGAAGAAATCTGGAATGACCGTGATAGACGTCAGGGACACGAAGGAGATAAAGGCGACAGGGACGATTCCTGGAAGTCTGAACATACCGCTGCAGCAGATCAACAGTGCGCTGGGCAAGTCCGCCGAGGAGTTCAAGGCCGCCTACGGCAAGAGCAAGCCGGGAGAGAGTCAGCAAGTCTTGTTCCTCTGCCAGCGCGGAGTCCGCAGCAAGACCGCCATGGAGAGAGCCGCCAAGTTGGGGTTCAAGAACGCCCTGTCCCTCCAAGGCGGCTGGGAGATGTACTCTAAATCAACGAAAGGTTAAGTGGTAACTTAGGTCTCTAACTTATTTCTCATCAAAACATTGTATTTCAAAATTCCTTAAAGATGTTTGTATTTCAAAAGAACAGTGTAACCGGAATTATAAAACTTAATTGATTAAAATTAAATAGCTTACCGTAATTGCAGTGTTCTTATTGAAAAAAGAGCAAGTATTTCATAGCAAAGCTACAAAGATTTCTTGTTTCATCGGTAACATTTATGATATGCCACAAGTCAAACCTTCGTTACTTGTAATCTTTTAATACAGCAGGGAACAATGATTGCAACACTTGAAGTAGTAAAGAGACTCCATATTATATCTCATTATTTAGCAAGATGTCCCCAATAATAAAATGTATTCTTAAGGTGTGTTGAATTGTGCAGTCAAATGAGGATGCCGAACGAGATCGTCAACAATCATCACACTGTTTGTGCAATATCATCAAAATTGTATTGGGATTATTGCACCTATTTATGCGGTATTATAAAATGAAGAGTACCATCTAAAGGGTTTATGGACTATTGGTAAGTTAGAGAGATAGTCAATCTCCATCCATTAGCACTGAAATGGTTTCCATCACAAGAAAATTACGAACTCCAAAGAGAGAGAAGGGAGAGTAAAGCCGACAGGAGAAATGTCAAAACCATTTTTAGAACGGTGAATTGACAAAATGTTGTAATAAAAATTGTTTATTGATAAAAGGCCAAAATTTTCGAAGTTACTGAGGTTTAATTTACATTTTTCATATTTTTTGCATTTGTTTGGTAAACAACCCATTGGGTTATGAAGTATTTAAAAAATAACAGTGTGGTAAATGAGTAGTAGAATAACAGATCACTAAAGTCGTAATAATATAGAATTCTTATTTTAAATCATCTTACAATTCTATGGCATCATTTGGTTGCCGTTTATAAATTACTGCACATATCGAGTATCTATAAGAGATGAAATATGTAGGAAGTATTACTATATTTGTTAATTTTATTACATGACCCTAGATCATTTCCAGACTGTTACAACTGAAGGCATTTAGCTACGTAAAATTGTTCCTACATTCCCAGTTCTCACTTTCACTTTCTAACGAATAATAGCTAGGATACTAAAAAAAAAACATAATCAGCCCGCTTCTTAAACAATTTAATTCTATCGTCAGATTGAAACACACATAAAATTTAGATGGAATTTGATCTTGCCAGAGACTGCACAAGCTGGACTACATAGCAATCTAGATGGACTTTGATCTTGCCAGAGACTGGCACGGGATGGTATACACACAATAATTTAGATGGACTTTGATCTTCCAGAAACTGGCACGGGCTGGCATACACAATAATTTAAATGGACTTTGATCTGCCAGAGACTGGCACGGGCTGGACTACATAGTAATTTAGATGGAATTTGATCTTCCAGAGACTGGCACGGGCTGGTATACGAGTACACAGTAATTTAGATGGAATTTGATCTGCCAGAGACTGGCACAAGCTGGACTACATAGTAATCTAGATGGACTTTGATCTTCCAGAGACTGGCACGGGCTGGTATACACAATAATTTAGATGGACTTTGATCTTCCAGAGACTGGCACGGGCTGGACTACACAATAATTTAAATGGACTTTGATCTGCCAGAGACTGGCACGGGCTGGTATACGAGTACACAGTAATTTAGATGGACTTTGATCTGCCAGAGACTGGCACGGGCTGGTATACGAGTACACAGTAATTTAGATGGAATTTGATCTGCCAGAGACTGGCACAAGCTGGACTACATAGTAATCTAGATGGACTTTCATCTTCCAGAGACTGGCACGGGCTGGTATACGAGTACACAGTAATCTAGATGTAACTTCGAGCTTTTTACTGGCTGGCACGGGCTTGTCTACACAGTAATCTAGAGTAACTTCGAGCTTTTTACTGGCTGGCACGGGTTTGTCTACACAGTAATCTAGATGGACTTTCGAGCTTTTTACTGGCTGGCACGGGCTTGTCTACACAGTAATCTAGAGTAACTTCGAGCTTTTACTGGCTGGCACGGGCTTGTCTAGAAAGTAATATAGAGTGATTTCGTGCTTGTAGTGGTTTGCACGGGCTTGTCTACAAAGTAATCTAGAGTAACTTCGAGCTTTTACTGGCTGGCACGGGCTTGTCTAGAAAGTAATCTAGAGTGACTTCGTGCTTGTAGTGGTTGGCACGGGCTTTCTACACAGTAATCTAGAGTAACTTCGAGCTTTTACTGGCTGGCACGTTCTTTCTACACAGTAATCTAGAGAGACTTTGAGTTTGGCCGTGGTTGGCACGAGGTGGTCTACATAGTAATCCACAAGACATCATTCCTATTTACTATCGAGCGTCTACGGTCTTGTAGGTTTATCCTTTGACATTTCGATTTTCGAATTTCTATGAGTAGTGGTTTATATGGAACTTTTATAGAGATTTCTAACTAGAATCCTCAAAAGACATAACGATTATTTACATACCATTAAGATTCCTCATAATTGTCTGGTGGTAGCCTAAGTATAGTCATTAGAGAAGCCTTCAATACCTTATTTACTGGTCTTCCAAGATGCACAACTAATAGGAAGGCCTGATTTTATACTCAAATCCCAATTATTTCGTCACAACTACCCAAGTGTGAGACAGTTGTACAATCACTGGCGAACTCAAGAGTTTGGTGAGGATCTGGGAGTTATGGATTACCCTCAACAAAGAGGTTAGTTTGGAAGTCATTCCCAAAACAATATTTGAAAAATACAAACTTAAACCGTGATTTTCACGTCACGTTGCGTCGCGACGTTTTTAATTTATCAAAGGTTTTAATTTTATACGTAAACTAAAATAAGGCTTTATAGTAAAAATCATTAAGGTTATTTAATCAACAATTTACATAAAGGTTCACACGAAAAACATGACAAAATATTTTAAGTACATTATAAACGATAAAACATGTGGTATTAAAGTGAATGTATCACTCTATTCCAACGAATAAAAACCACAAAAATAGACAAGTATAGAACGATGAAATATTATTTACTGTTATCTGGCACTCTGATCACTGATAGTGATCATATTGGCACTAAATGACTACATTTAAGTTTTGGGCTTTAACGGAGAGACGACGCCGCGACGGTACTATTTCTTTCCAGAATCCATAAATATCAAACGTATTAAAGCACCCTTTTGGACATATAATATCCTACAAGGAAAGCTCTTAAGGCTGAGCTGGTCTTTTAATCTATTGCTAATGACGTCAGAAATGCTCTCTTTCTGGGACATCCCGAAGTATTAGAAAACGCCCAAAACGAGATCCCTTTGCGCAAAAACATGTATTGTTCTATCTGCAATCGTTATCTAAAGGGGGCTTACCCGTCATCCTTTACTCCGACTGAAATTAGATTCTGAGAAAAACACGAGTTCTTTGAAGTATCTTTTTATTAAAAAAAAATTACATTCTTAGGAAAACAAGTACTTTGAAGTATACTTTCTTTTTTTTAAATTACATTCTTAGTAAAACACAAATACTTTGATGTATACTAAAAGTATTTCTTTGAAATTGCATTCTAAGGAAAACACGAGTACTTTGAGGTATAATTTTTTGAAATTACATTCTTAGGAAAACACAAGTACTTTGAAGTATACTTTTATTTTTTTAAATTACATTCTAAGGAAAACACGAGTACTTTTAGGTATACTTTTTTTGAAATTACATTCTTAGGAAAACACAAGTACTTTGAAGTATACTTTTATTTTTTTAAATTACATTCTAAGGAAAACACGAGTACTTTTAGGTATACTTTTTTTGAAATTACATTCTTAGGAAAACACAAGTACTTTGAAGTATACTTTTATTTATTTGAAATTACATTCTTAGGAAAACACGAGTACTTTGAGGTATACTTTTTTATTTTTTAAATTACATTCTTAGGAAAAACACAAATACTTTGATGTATACTAAAAGTATTTCTTTGAAATTGCATTCTAAGGAAAACACGAGTACTTTGAGGTATAATTTTTTGAAATTACATTCTTAGGAAAACACAAGTACTTTGAAGTATACTTTTATTTTTTTGAAATTGCATTCTAAGGAAAACACGAGTACTTTGAAGTATACTTTTTTATTTTTGACATTACATTCTTAGGAAAACACAAGTACTTTGAAGTATACTTTTTTATTTTTGACATTATATTCTTAGGAAAACACAAGTACTTTGAAGTATACTTTTATTTTTTGTCTAGCCTCAGCATTAGCCACGCTGGTTTCGATATAATCAGATTTTTTTCTTCAGCACAACACGTTCTGTAACCTCCCATGAAATTCAACCCGTGATCCCACGGCCAGAGACAACACAGTCCTTCACCACCGCCGGGAGTAAATCAGAAGTAGTTCAACTGCACACTTGTAGATAACTCTATGTTTACATGGAGATGGATATCAAACCTGTCATCTGGCAACTGTGTGAGCTGGCCACAGACCAGACCAGACACCAGTTGGTGGTTAGTCATCAGTTTCTGTGTCAAGAACAGCTGAGCAGATGATTATTGGCGCCAACAGGACAGGCAACAGCTGATCGGGCCGACATCAGCTGCTTGAGGACGTCTACTCTTGTTTTACTTTCCCTCCCATTCGTTGGCTCGCTTCTGCGTCGTAGTGTTATGTCCCTCTTGAGCGCCACGGCGGCAAACATCGCGGTGATGAGGGTTAACTCAATTATACACGCTTAAGTGACCCTCAATGCAACGTCTGGCTGGAATACGCCGCACCCACTGTATCCACAGCGACACCAATGTGCATTGAGTGAAATGATTACATTTATGCAAATTGCTTGTTACGTCAGGACGGCTAGAGAAACGCAAAAACGGTGGAATGTGCATTTAAGGGGAGTCCAACTCAATATTTTTTTCGAAAAATATAATTTTAACTGTTTTGTTGTTTATTGTGCATTCAATGCACAATAAACAACAAAAACAATTTTCAATAATTTATTTATATTTATAGTGTGTAAATTCCCTAAGGACTAATCATTACTTTTTCACGCCATTTTTAGATTTCAGCGCTTAGGTAAAAAAAATAAAAATAAAAATAAAAAAGTATAACATTTTATAAAACATAACATTATCAGAATTTTACTACAAAGACTACCTTTGAAGAAGTCGGATAGAAATATGCTAAATGAAAGTTTACTGGATTGTGCTTTTGAACTAACGTACCGATTCCAGCTCTAAATGTTCTAAAATATTAAAATATATTTTTCAGTTTATAAAGAAATAAACACATAAATAGTGTCATTGTTAATGTACTTTTAACTGTACGTTTTCAGCAAATATTAAGTATTAGATATAAAAGACAAAGTTACTATCTAACTTTTCCTATAAATTTAAAGACTGCTATAAAACCCATATTAGTTGTGTTTTGACATAATTAGGCTCTTTTAAATGGAATATTACTCTTAGTTTTATCTCAATTTAATCTTATACAAATATTTTCTTTTTTAGCTATGTCATTGGGGTTTTTTGGTTCTGGACAATGACACCTGGTGCAAATATAACCAATCTTTATTAGACCAAAAACAGTGTGACCATAAATTCATTTCAACATCTCAAAAGAGATCATAACTGAATTAAATTTTTTTTTCGGGACTTGACAGACAAACCGCTTTTGGAAAAGCGACTAAGGGCAAAACACAGGATCAAAAGAATTGATGAATAATGTTATACGGTCTGTGATCCACAAAAGAGCCTTTGTGACATTGTCTACTCTGAATGTTGGTGTTTTTACAGCAGTTTTACAGTTTGTGCGTTTAATGATGGTTATATAAGTAGAGTACATGTATGGGGCATTTAGGTTTGAGTTTAGGAAAACATCTGGTGAATTCGATCAAACGTCTGGAGCGAATGAAACTGCAAAAAGTTGAAAAAGCAGCTAATGACCTGGAATAGAAAATCAGAAAGGCCAGGACTAAAAAAGGAAGCTTGAGGATCTATTTTAAAAACAGGAGGATCCAGACAACGCAATACTGTCCTGGACATTACTAAACAGTTACATAGCTTTAATTTTGTTTCTTTGTGTGATATCCGAAACTGTGTTTTAAATATTTTTATGCCACTTTTTTCAGCTCAGGAAGATCCAATAGTAGTGAGATGTTTTACATATATTTTGGAATACAAGCTAATCATAGACGTAGGGGTATAAAAAAACTTTAATTCTAAGTGTTGGAAAAGAATATTTCAAAATATTTGTTGGACAATTTATTTACATAATGTAAATTTTTTGTTTGTAAAATGTGTCTGGTTAATTTTGTTAATCTTGTGTGTGTGGCCAAATTAAAGTCCAAAAATGGACAGAAAAAATTCAGCGTCCTAGCTCGATTAGTTATAGAGATGAATGATATAAAGTTAACATTACGTAATATAGGGAGTCAGACTCTTTTTCACTCCATATTTTATTTTTACTGGATGTGATAAGGGATTCTGTTTGACTACATTGTTTGCTTTTGGTTATCATTACGATAGAAGTGTAAGAATTAGTTGACATTTCTATAACTAAATTACATTTCTTTCATTTGACCTAAAGCAGTTTGGTGTGTAATGAAAAAAGCAATACTTATTTACGTAACGGCGTACAAAATTTTATATTTTGATTTGTTCCACAGCCCTTTTTACTCCACCAATGTCAATACTCCCAACACTGAGCAAAATATTTGAGTGTTTAATTCACAATAGATTTACTGAATTTTGCCTAGGAAAACCTTTCATTATCACCTACTCAATAGGGTTTCCTTAAAAACAGCCTAACCTCTCATGCAGTCGATGAATTTCTAAGGATTGCACTCTCATCTCTTGATGCAGGCAGAAGCACTGCTGGCATTTTTTGTGATCTTGCCCGTGCTTTTGATACTGTCATTCATCAGCGTCTTTTGGAGAAGATGGAGCTTCGTGGTTTCAGAGGTATGCCTCTTGAGTGGTTTCGTTCTTATCTTTCAGGTCGTTCTCAATATGTTGAAATTTCCAATAAAATCGGTAAGGGTAAATCTAGCTGTTTGCCTGCAACGCTGGTGTTCCCCAAGGTTCTATACTTGGCCCTCTTTTATTTATTGTGTGCGTAAATGACCTAAACAAATCGATCAAGGCGAAATGGCGTTTAACTTTTTCATGTATTGATATTGAGCAAATTTCACAATACAAAGATAAATAAATCATTAAAGATTTTAACATATATTTTTTTAGTAATAAATTAGGAAATATAGCTGAATGATAGTAGCCTACATAGGTGTTTTGCTTTTGTATTTGGAAGATTCCAAAGTCTTTGTTTTTATTATTTCGCAGGGGCATATATTATTATTTGATTTCCTCCTAATCCTAATATAATATTATAAATGTGAAAGTGCCTTTGTTTGCTTGTTTTTCTTTCACGTGTAAACTACTCAACCGATTGTACTGAAATTTTACATGGGCATTCTTACGGTCCCTGAGATGAATATAGGCCTATTCTTATTTCGAAAATCCCTCCGGGCTAAGCCCCACTGGTCTTTAAAGTAGTGAAAATACTATCTTGGTCTCTAAAGTTGTGAAATATTAATTGAATGAGTCTGTAAAATGTAATAAACTGTTCTGTGTAAACATTGTTTATTATTTTTAAATTTTTTGTACTTGAATTTTCTCGTATCTTTTTTCTTACAAAACTTGTAAATACTGTGGTGAATAAAAAAGATTCATATATTCATATCTTTAATTTATTTATATTTAATTAGAGAATTTGAAATTTAAACGCAATAATAAATTTAATATTTTAACGAATTACTACGCAAACGAATATTAACGAATATTACCAAACATTGTCTGCGACATCCATTCTTGATGTTAGGGACTAACGCCTTCTATTTGCTTGATACTGCAAAATATTGGAAGCTTGAATATTGCCGTTATAAGTAGAAGGCGTTCCTGGTTTTTAAATTACTAACATTGCAGAATTAAAATCTAGGTTGTAATTTAAAAGAAAAATAATTAATGTAGAGTGTATTAAAATTTATGGTAAACAAACTATAGGGCTCCAAAACCTTGAATCTATTTTTTACTTACAAGGATTTGCCTTAAATCTCAAAGTTTACTTATTTTTATTGTTATATAAGTTTGTCTAACGGTTTACAACTATAGTGAATCGTTGAATAGGGAAATATTCATTGTAAAATTATCATAGAAAACTGTATTAATAAAACCTATAAAAATGCAATAAACCACTTTACTACTTACTGCTTTCTTTCAAATAACTACTTGTCATTATTCGTTTTTTCTTTCTTATTTTCTTAAAATAATATTTAAAATGTCTCACTACTTAAAGTTGTATGTACTAGTTTGTATCTAAGACTCTGTAACGAGTTAAAACTCTCATTTGGAAATTTTAAAAAATGTCTTATTTGTAATAAAAAAATAGGAATCATAAAAAATTTTAGTTTTCAAAAACTACAAAAATGTATGTTGCAGGTTTATTATTTCAATGTTATTTCAACAGTTGTTGGTATAACGAATTAGCGATTTCACTGTCTAACATTTCTTATACCAATGTAATTTTGCTCTTAACAGACACGTTCATGTGCTATGAAAGATGAGTTAGACAGATAAGTTTGTTTAATTTTGTGTTTAATAGGCCAAGTGCGAGATTTTTAAAGCAATACGATATTTTGGCCTTATATATATATATATCAATATGTATTCTCTTCATGTAGAAATAAAAAACCAAATATTGGTAAACTCTTTTTATAAATTTTCGTATGTCAGCATACTTCTTCAGATAACAGTGTATAAATATTTACAAAATTAAATAATGAAACTAACTAAATACAAACAAGAAAATGAAGTGAAATAGAATAATAAACAGGCGAAAAATACCTCACAGCTGATGTTTCATCACAAATACCAAAGAGTAAAAAATTTAAGAAATTAACGAATGTTCAAACCGAAAGGAAATTTTGACCTTAAAACAAGTTGATGAGCAGTTTCGCTCCTTCTCAAATTAAACCTATTTACATTTTCGTTGGCATGCAATGGAACATTATTGATGCCTTTTAATTTGTAACATTTTTCAATTTTGTCCTGATTATGTTCTCTGGAATGTACAGCGAGGGGCTTGTCATCTCCATGAACAATACTGTAACGGTAACCTGTCATTCTGATACGGAGAGGGTTAGAGGTTTGGCCAATATATTGTTTATTACAAAAATTACAATTTAGCTGATATATTATATTATTTGAATTACAATCAATTGTTCCTTTAAATTGGATACGTTTTATTCGTTATGTTACTACTGAAATTTTGACTAGAGGACATAATTTTGCACGTACCGCAACGTGGTTTTTGACAGGGTTTACAATCGTTAAAAATTTTCTCTCGATTTTTGTGTTTAAGATTGGTTTGGACTAGCATATTTTTAAGATTTAACGGCCTTCTAAAGATGACCCTAGGTGGTTTTGAAAATATATCTTTAGTAGAATATGGAATGCAGTTTTAATTATAGGGTTTATTTTGTTAAGTCCGGGGTAGAATTTGGTAGTAAATTTAGGTTCATCTAGGGGAAAAGATTTGTTGTAATTGAAATTTTTTGACCTATTAATTTGATTTTTTTTACAAGTTTGTCGGGATAATTTAAATTTTTGAATGTGTTTGTTAATTTGTTAATATAATTTGTGAAATCAGACTCTTTGCTACATAAATTCTTTGCTCGAATGGCTAAACTTTTTGGAATACTTTTTTTTACATGTGTAGGATGGCAACTAGTATAATTTAAGTAATTCATAGTGTTGGTATCTTTAACGTGAATTTTTGTTTTAAGAAAGCCTTCTTCTAAAAACACATCAACATCTAGGAAGGTAATGATTGTGTGGGAATATTTCCAAGTGAAATTTAATGTTGAAAATTTGTTTAGGGAATATAGGAAATCTTTAAGGAGATCTTCACCATGTTGCCATATCAAGAAAATATCATCTATGTAACGATACCAGATCAGAGGTAGTTTATTTTGGGTATTTAAGAAATTTTGTTCAAAGAAGCCCATAAAAAGATTTGCATAAGAGGGTGCCATTCGTGTTCCCATGGCTGTACCTTTTATTTGTAAATAGAAATCATCTTTGAATTTAAAACAGTTCATTGTTAGGATAAACTCTATTAGTGTTAAAAGGAAAGATATATATTTAATACATATATATATTTAATAATTTAGAGCAATTTGATACAACTAGACGATCCATTTATATAAATCCGTACTTCTCGGATAGTAATATAATTATATCGTAATTTAATTTATTTTGAAAAGTACTGAAATTATTATTAATCAATTACATTGATTAGTATTCCAAATCATATGTTGTTTTTAATCGATGGGGAAATACTAATAGCCTACACAGTCAACGAAATTCGCTGGTGACTATAACACACACTCTATACACTAGAACCCCACTGATCACTCTTCACTCCATCTAGAGACTGTTTTCCTCATGACTTCAAGAGGGTCACTACTCAAGCCAACAGAGGGCTCCTACAGTATTAGGCGATCGGTTGGGCAACAAAGGGCTGTATTACCTTTCTGCTAATTTCTCGGTTTTCAGCATCCCCTCACAAACAGACAGTATTCGAAGTCTGTCTGTCAGAAAACATTTTCCGAACAATTGTGTCCAGTGAGAATTGACCTATGGTAATCTCGAGTTCCCGTCTTTCGTTTTAAACCGTCAGCAGAAAAAGAACGTGTGGTTGGCGTCGTCGAGCTCCGCATCCCCATAGGGACAGTCCGAGATTCCATCTCCATCTGAAAGTGCCGCGAGCGGTGACGAACTGGGTTAGGTATAAATTTACCTCCCCGTGTTGTTGCTCCAAAAGAGATACGTTCCCAGAACGTGAACTCGGTATCAACCCCCACGTCGAGATGATTCACGGCGTTCTTTGTCTCGATGATCCCCTGGTCCACCCGGACCTGGACGGCGGTTCCAATCCTCCACCTGGTGAGAAGTACGATCTGTCTTCTCAGTCGCCAGACTCAAGCCGTGCTCTCCCATCCACCCATCCAGGCCCGCACTCGTCGAAGGTTATACCGCGGTAATATCGTCCACGTATCCCACACGAGGAAGCGATCCCTTTAGGCATTTCCACTCGGAGGATCCGGTTTAAGCCGACTGCCTATCCCTGAGATAGCTATCAGGAGGTAGGCTGAAACGCGTTTAGCACGTCCATCGTGGCCAGTACGTCCAGCGTGGTCAGTACGTCCAGCGTGGACCAGTACGTCCAGCGTGGTCAGTACGTCCAGCGTGGTCAGTACGTCCAGCGTGGCCAGTACGTCCATCCGGAACATCCACGCTGAGTCGCTACGAAGGCGTGTAAAACCTGCGCCACCGCCCGCCTCGATTGTTTCGATGAGCCTCGGACTCAGCAGCTGCTCGGAAAGCTTCCTCGCAGTGTCTGTATGCCGACGGGATTTCAGGTTCTCCCTTACCTTTACCTATGAGGGCCAGGCGTTGAACCTTCCATCGCTTATCGAAGGTACATTCTCGCAAGTAGTGGTTGTATTCAGCAAACTACCTTCAGCACGTTTCCCGGGACACCATCAGCCTTGGTCCGCATCTGTAAAGAGGGGAACCTGCCTAGGATCGACCCCTATCCACGGATGGGTTGGAATAAGCCACCACTATGTAGTCCATAAAAAAGGATCTCGTAATTGGAGCGGCTGACTCGGTACGCGGTCTACGCAGTGCAACTCGGTAACCCAGTCCCCAAGGGTCGTTGTTCACATCCTCCCCAAGGGTCGTTGTTCACATCCTATCCCCAAGGGTCGATGTTCACATCCTATCCACAAGGTTCGTTGTTCACATTCTCTGCAAGGGTCGTTGTTCACATCCTATCCCCATGGGTCGGTGTTCACATTCTTATCCACAAGGGTCGTTGTTCACATCCTCCCCAAGGGTCGTTGTTCACATCCTATCCCCAAGGGTCGATGTTCACATCCTATCCACAAGGGACGATGTTCACATCCTATCCCCAAGGGTCGTTGTTCACATCCTATCCCCAAGGGTCGTTGTTCACATCCTCCCCAAGGGACGATGTTCACATCCTCCCCAAGGGTCGATGCTCACATCCTCCCCAAGGGTCGTTGCTCACATCCTCCTCAAGGGTCGTTGTTCACATCCTATCCCCAAGGGTCGATGCTCACATCCTCCCCAAGGGTCGTTGTTCACATCCTATCCCCAAGGGTCGTTGTTCACATCCTATCCCCAAGGGTCGTTGTTCACATCCTATCCCCAAGAGTCGATGTTCACATCCTATCCACAAGGATCGATGTTCACATCCTATCCCCAAGGGTCGTTGTTTACATCCTATCCCCAAGGGTCGATGTTCACATCCTCCCCAAGGGACGATGTTCACATCCTCCCCAAGGGTCGATGCTCACATCGTCCCCAAGGGTCGTTGTCACATCCTCTTCAATGGACGATGTTCACATCCTCCCCAAGGGTCGATGCTCACATCCTCCCCAAGGGTCGTTGTTCACATCCTATCCCCAAGGGTCGTTGTTCACATTCTTCCCAATGGTCGTTGTTCACATTCTCTGCAAGAGTCGTTGTTCACATCCTTCCCCAAGGGTCGTTGTTCACATTCTTCCCAATGGTCGTTGTTCACATCCTCCACAAGGGTCTTTGTTAGTTCACCCTCCCTTTATTAGTTCTAGTTATCGCACTTGCTCCAAATGATTGCTCGCTTCAATGCCTCCCTCGCTGTATGGAACCCCTCAACAACTATTCGCCCCCTCTGCCAAGTTATCCTCCACCCCAAGCTGAAACATCTGCGGGTCAGTGCCATGTCCATGGTCCCAACATACTCGCCTCTCAGATACAGGTCATTAACAAGGCATTCGCCAAGAGGAGGTGAAATCAGTTATGGGTTGGAATTTCTTTTAAGAAAAAACTCACTTATAACAGGCCTCTCAAATACCGTTTCTGAAGACAGGAAAAATAGAAAAAGAAATTGTTTGATTATTCCACAAGGAATTGGAAGCAGAATTTTGGAACATATAATTGGAAAAAGGAACCGTTGAAAATACGACATTTTTACAGTATTTACATGAAATGGGAGTGACATGTTTTTGTTTATAAACAAGTTTCTTTACAGAAAAATTATAGAAATGAATTTAGAAAGGCTCCGTCTGTTGCTTTGCCTAAAATTTGTACCAACTGCTTACCTTATAATGATAATAGAGGTAGGAGCTCTTCTTATTGGAGAACAAATAATTTTCTTTCAAAGAAACTCACATTTCTCAAATAACGTTTAAAAATTATTAAACAATTGTGTTTCTTTTAAAGAAAATAATCTTTTAATAATTTGAAATGAAATTTTTAGTGATATCTACAAATGTTTTGTGACACTGTAATCTATTATCTGGCCAGAGGATATTTTATTGACCATTTATTGGAGTTCTAAAGTACCCTTCCTTAGAAACGACTGAAAAAGACGACTTCAGTAAACCATTTTAATGGAAAAGACATTTTTTATACTTCCACATTAAATTTATTTAAAAAGCGCTTCCGCCGGTTAATTCAGAAAATTCAGTAAACCAATCAAGTAACTCTACACTCTTCCCCTACATGTTTGTAGAAAAGAGTTAAAATATAGAGTCGTTACAGACATTCAATGAGAGTCCAAACTGTTTTTTAGATCCGGGACTGAATAGAAAAAAAATTAAAAATATATACATGGATCAATATAGCAACAAAGAAACACTGTTATTAATACGGAACCTTGTGTATAACTATGGCATACCTTCACCCAGCAAGGATCACTTCTGGCTGGTGTATACCTTCCACTGGGCACAGCAAAAACACTTATACGCTGTCAACAATTCTGAAGAATCAGGCAATCATTCAAGCATGGGCTAATGAAGGTAACATCAAGTGTAAGAGAAAAAGGGAAGCTGAGTTTCCTGATATTGAAGAATGTAGGATAATAACATTACTTCAGGCTGTCCTTCACTAACATAAAAGGCCGAAAACTTTGCTACAACCCTAGGCAACGAAAACTGTAAAATTAGTAACGGGTGGCTTGAAAATTTTAAGAAGATACAATATTTCGTTTAAGAAAGTTTGTGGTCAAAGTGGAGCCGTAGCTGACAATATGTATTCTGAGTGCAAGGCTTTAATACCATCTCGAAAAACTATGACCCAAACAATGTTTTCAACACTGATGAAACTGGTTTATAATTTAAACGTCTCCCTGATTAACTACAGCCTTAATAGCGCGAAGTAAAATGGAAGCCCTTGATATTCGAGTTTTACTAGTCGGTATTTTCCATTAAAACAAGATTTATAACATCTGTTTAAACTCGTTGATTACCAATTAAAAATCAAATATTTTAACCCTCAGTACCAAAAAATTTTTATTTTTTCCATAGAAATCATTGTGTGGTGTTTAGGATCAATTAAAATCATTAAACTACCATATAAGATGTTAAAGTTGTATTTTACTATCTTAAACTTGCTGCAAACCATAGTTTTCCCATACATTGGGTAGTGAGCAATGCTTCTTCCTGACCAATAATCTGATACTTTTGGTTGGTGGTGGCTCATAGTGCCTAAGCTCACAGCGCCACAACGTGAATGTGCTCACAGCGCCACAACGTGAATGTGCTCACAGCGCCACAACTCATAGCGCCACAGATTTGGTCGAGTGCTCACAGCGCCAACACAACCGAATAAATAATCGGATCCATGCTCACAGCGCCACAGCTCATAACGCCACAGATTTGGCCGGAGTGCTCACAGCGCCACAGATTTAGCCGGAGTGGCGCTGTGAGCTGTGGCGCTATGAGCTGTGACGTTATGAGGCCGCACCTTTTGGTTTTATACTATCAATATTAAAAAAGCAAAAAACGTTTTCACTTCATCCACAGACAATTCAAGTCACATCAAAGTCATCCCCAGCAGCTAAGTCCATGCCCAAACTCTTGTTAACGTATTTCTTGGTTTCATTGGTAACACGTGTTCTAAAATTATTTAGAAATTTACACACGACATCTAATTCTGTGGAATTAATATTTAGTTGCCTAGCAACAAAGGATTTATACCATATCTACCATTAAACAAAAAATTGTGCAGATCATTAGCTTGCCTTATCCAATCCAAAGTTTGAAGGTTAGGTTTTGTCACGTAATTTTCTTGAATTTCTTCACTACTATTTTCACTTAAAATATCGTCATCAAAGTTAACCACCAATCACTTCATTTTCATTTACACTGGGTATGTTCTCAACAAATTTACTTAAGCTCTCAGAAGTTGGATGCGATCCGTGCTGCCATTGCCATTTCAGATGGCAACTAATCAAAAGAAACAATCAACGGATGAAACTGTAAACAATCAATTTCAATGGAGTCGGCCAGCTACAAAATTGAACATTGTTTTAACAGACTGGCCATCTATGTAATAGTATATGTCGACTACAAACTAATGAACTAACTGATGACGGGTAATATATGTCATTGGTAACGCAATTACTCAATGAAAAACTAATCATGAATAACTCTTCAACTGTCTTTCGTGTTTTTCACATTTTCACCTAATTTAAGTGGTTTTTTTCAAGGTTTAAAAGTTTACAAAAAATGTAATAATTATAATGGTACTGATTGATATATAATTTTGTTTAGAAAGACTTGTAGAACAATATCGTAGTCTTATTTTAAAACAAAAGTCTTTTAGCTATTAAAACATTTTTCTTGTTTTATCATTATTTTATTTTGAGGGGTATGTGACATATTTCAATTTAAATCCTAAAAATGTAAGAGCCAGATTTTCTCATATTTAACTGTTAATTAAAAGTTATATTATGAAAATACTAATAAAAGTATGCTGGTATAATGTAACCGGTTGCCTAACAACGTAAATGAGTAAGAATTGCATGTTCACAATTTTTTATTTTACAGCCCACAGTAGACTGTGATGATTGAAAATGAATTTTTACTGTTCAAACACTGTGCACTTCACAAAAATAAAATTACTATAATTTTTCACTATGTACATATACAAGGGCTATCCAGAAAGATTACGTTTTGATATAAGCAGAAAACAAAGTACAAGAAAAAAATTGTATTATAAACATTTGAAAGTAACATAAAATACTATTTTTCAACATAGTCACAATATGAATTTAGGCACTTATGTTAGTCGAACTAGTTTTGAAACTCCAGTGTTATAAAATTCTACCGCCTCAGACATCAACCAGGTAGTCACAGCCTCCTGCAGTTCCACGTCGTCATCGCAAGGCAGGTCTTCATTGCTGGAAACAGGTGGTAGTCACTGGGTGCAAGGCCGGACTTTAAGGCAGATGTGGAAACACCTCCCACTTAAAAGCATCCAGGACTTCTTGAGTCCGATTTGCCGTGTGTGGTTGGAACCCTAAGTTGAACAAAATTTATCGTAACCTAACTTCTGCGTAACAATTTTGTGTAAAAACTCCTTGAAATTTTAGGAAAACTAAGTGAGAGTTGTTATTGTGAATTAGCGGTCTTCTTCAATCTTCTCATTGACTTAGAGACAATTTTATCGCCCACAATGACAATACTTGGCCGTCCACTTCGTTCGTCATCATGCACATTAGTTCAGCCATTTTTAAACCTGATGCACCACTGATGCACTTCGCCTTCAGTAATAACATCGTTTCCATAAACTTCACAGAGCAGGCCTTTCAAGCTACAGATAAATTTGTCTTCAGCATGGCATCCAGTTGTTATGAGGTAAACCGGTTTTCTTGTTTATACCCTACAAGAAGAGTGGGTCCTTTTCTGTAATACAGACTTTCAGCAACTCCTAGATCAGCCTATTGGATATGAGTGGCTAAATATTTTGTTTTTGTTTACTACACCAGTAAGGAAAGTGTCATGGTCAATGAGAGCCTTGACTAATGTTAACTTTGTGTCAAAGTTATCATTGAACAAATGATGTTTGTCTAGGTTACTTTTGACCATTAGTTCCATTACTACCCTTTGTGTGAACTGGGCATCTCCACCTTCAAGGAAATCTTTTCCACTATAAAGGGCAGTATATAAAACATATCCGGTGTCACTACCACAAATCTCCGAACTTCTAGATTCCAAATCTGGCGTGGCGTTTGTTGGGCATGTATTGTATAAATATGACCCTATTCTTCATATAATCATGCTTTCATCTATGGATATATTTTGTGAGGGTGTGAAGTAAGTTTTGAATGACTAATTGATAGAAACCAGATATTTTCTGACTGTGCCATGGGTCATAGCCAGGTTGCCTCCAGGGAAAAGGTTTTGAGGCATTCACAAGACATTGTTTTGCCATAACATGGCACAAAATCACAGTCCAAGGTGGACCAGTAAACTAGCTCAATTATTCCTCACTGTCTTCCTCCATACTAATCACAGTTGCTATGAATCGCTTCATTTCAGTTCCGGTTACCTCAACCCATCGCTTTATGCAGGCCTTTTCCTTCAAAGTATCTAATTCTCTCCTAGTGCTAAATACCTTGGCTACTTAGGCATTTCTTTCCTTTACAATCAATGATCAAATAGCCTGAGTAAAAAATAAATTAAAATATTCTAGAGGTGGGCTGTTTCTTGGGAGAAAATGTTATATGCCAGGATTTTGTGCATGAAATTTAGAAGCAGTATCCATTTCTGGTGCAGGAAGATATACATTGACCCATATTGGTCTAGATGGATGAACACCACGAGGAATATGTGGTCAGGCACATCCCTCACAACTACATCCCTCTCACTTGTCCAAAGGTCAGACGAATCTGGCATGTAATCATCGCCTGAACCTGATGAAAAATCAGTTAATTTATCCAAATTGACCAAATTTTATTGAGTCTCATCGTTACATGAAGCCAATGACTCCCAAGAACCATAACCAGTCTAACCGAGTAATCCAGCTTCGTAATCTGATTCAGGAAAATCACTGATGTTTGGGTCCGTAAGAAGTCCCCTAATATTACTTGACCCACATGGATCACTCATTGTCACATCCAAAACAATTAAATAAGAATCTTATCAGAATACAACATGGTATAACCGTACTAAAAAATAGAACATGTGTGTCTTAGAGCTTGTTTACAAGCTCAAGAGAACTTGTTTACAAACAATCCGACTGATAGAAAAATTACTTTCATTTTTCTTATCGAAACAGTCTGGAAACAAACTGTTGAGGAATTCAAAGACATACAAAGATTGGTTATTTCATCAGCTTTCCAACGGTATAGCATTTATGTGTCTTTGAACGGCCTTTGGATTTATCAAACGTATGAAGCCAGTACGTTATCAGTCAGCAAAATTTTCACTACAGGAACAATCTCTTCGGCGAAGATATCGCAGACCGACATTT
This sequence comes from Homalodisca vitripennis, assembly GCF_021130785.1. Taxonomy (NCBI): domain Eukaryota; kingdom Metazoa; phylum Arthropoda; class Insecta; order Hemiptera; family Cicadellidae; genus Homalodisca; species Homalodisca vitripennis. Next base: position 112,602,815 of record NC_060214.1, read on the forward strand.
TAAGAGGTAATGACTTTAAGATCAGGTCTTCATTATAAATATATTTTCCTTATTGATGTTAAAATCAAGCTGGACATAATTTTGTTAATTATGTCCTGGTATTACTTTGAACACTACCTTATTTTAATTTTGGATCCATAATAGATTGTTACTTGTATTCAAACAGATTTATGATATATTTATGAAGTCATATATAAGAATAATTACTTTCAACATGGTTTAGCTGAGGAAAGACGTATCGATACTGGAATAAAAGCCAAACTAGTTTAAAACTTTTTATTTCTAAACTAACATGAATTACAAGAATATATGAATGTTTGTGTAACTGGAGAAAGATCTTAGAAATCTTCTAACCCCCAATTATCACTACAACAAATGGTTCAACTCTTGGGCTAGAACATCAATCTTCCAATAAAATTACACATTACACATTAAAATAAACACAAAAAGTAAAAACATATTAACGTACTGGTACAATATATACAAATAGCACTGACAAGTAAATAGCAAAATTCCAGAAATAAGTATACTCCTATATTTACAAATCAATCTGAGGCACGATAGTTAGGTGAATAATAACTTGAACTAATCTTATTTGCTTTGAATTAAAATAATGTATTTGAAATCGAGGAGAAAAAGAAATATAATTTTCTGAACATAAAAAAGTGATGCATAGTACGTACAAAAATTATAATTAGTACGTATTGCTTTGTTGTCCATCAGTCACCTAAATGTCTTTAGAAACTTTATGCCTATTATACAGTTGAAATATATATATTTATCTAAATAATAATATGGAACATTTAAACCATAATCTAAACACCTAACTCAGTACGTATAATCCCTAATAATACAAATCACAACACTATGTTTCAGAAATTTAATTGAGAAAAACTGAAGATTTACATTCAATGAAATGAATTAGCGGTTGAAGCTTCTAAAGTATTACATGGGTTGGGGAGGAGAGGGCTGGGTGGGGGCGTCCGTGGCCGGGGCGGGGGTGGTAGTGGGCGTTTCAGTGGTGGGGGAAGAGGCTGTCCCACCCCCCCCCCCCCCCACCCCCCCCCCCCCCCACCCCCCCCCCCCCCCACCCCCCCCCCCCCCCACCCCCCCCCCCCCCCACCCCCCCCCCCCCCCAATCATGACTCTGGGGAACGAGCGTGTTCAAAGTTCTCCCTGCGTGCTTGACAACGATGTTTACAACGATCCGCGATTTATTAAACTCGATTTTAACTAAGGATAAAACCATTATTTCGAAAATCAGCTGGTTACGGAGCGCTACAAGATGAGTTACATTTTTATTTGTGTTTCAAGACATTATATATAAATTATATATATTACACCATATATATATATATATATATATATATATATATATATATATATATATATATATATATATATATATATATATAATATATATATATACACTAGCAGTTTCCTTTCCCGCGGCTTTGCACGCAATTTTCCGTTGAAAAACAGTACACTATATTCACGTATTCTTTTTCTATGACATTCTAAACATTGCTGAGATAATTGATAGTCGTTCCTTCGTGAGCATCTTGGGCGCATTATGAAGGTATGTACCATATTTCCTGCCTCTATCTTTCGTGGATTTTTGCTAGGTGTTGATAAGTAATTCAGTACAATTAATTTATATGGATGAGTCTCGATAAACTAATTAGGTTATAAAGAATCAAATTCGGTCTGTTAAAACTAATTTTCTGTCTAAGATATTTTCAGTATTATTGAGGAGTGTGCCTTCTAGAAAATGTATCAACGAAAACCAATTTCGATCACAAAGCGTCTTCTTTCGGCTCTTTTCATTTACCTTCGATCCAACCAAATTCGATTACCTTATGTGCAAACATTCACGGATTTGTACAATGAGGTTGTTTTCATAGTAGCGTTTAATAGTATTTTCATTGCATTAGATAGTTTATTGATCATCGGTGCAATCTAAATTTAAAATTAGACAATTAGGTCTCCTGTGCAACCTGCATTACACTACTGATCAAGCACTTTACAATAAAAATTTTCGCTTTGTATTACGTGTCGTAGTGCAGTCTGTCGGATCCAATATAAAACACTCCAACATCAACAACAATTTATAATAATTAAAAAATTAACTAAATAAACTATTTAAATTGGACTGAATTGTAAGTCTAAACCATTCTCGAATTCCATTGAAAACACAACAAAATTTCATCAAAATCGGTCCAGTCGTTTAGGAGGAGTTCAGTCACATACACACGAACACAATATATATATATATATATATATATATATATATATATATATATAGATATATATATATATATAAAGATATATAAAATTTTGTCACAAACTATTTTAAACCATCCGATTTAAAACGGGGTATTAAGTTCGTTAGTAGATGTTATAACCAATTTACCTATATGAAGTTGGCTTTAGAATACATACCTGAGCAACAAATGCGTGTTTTAGTAATTAACTGATTTAAACAATACAAAACTACTGCCATAAGGTCATTCAACACTGGTCTTTGGAAGATTTGGAGCTGTCAAACAGTTTGAGGTTTACAAACCCACAAAGGCAGATCCATACTGTAAGAAATTTCGATTGATACCAAATATTTATCTTACATAACGTTTATTAGATACCTAAAATCGTAGCAAAATAATTAAAGAAATTCTTTTAATATTTGTAGATAGATTCAGTTGTTGTTACTAAGAATTAGCAGCATTATTGTTTACAAGCTGAGAGGTCTCCTGAGTGTAAATCACTATAACAGATTAGTTGGTTACATCACTATTTCAACTGTATATCGAAGGGTTTTAGCAAATCCCCTTTTCCCTTCCTTAGTATTCGAATAAATAATACTCTTGTATCTGCATTTTAAAGGACTTAATTCCTTTGCTACTTTTCCTGCCGTCCACGATCCAAAGCGTAAATGTGTCTACAAAAGAGAGAATACGGATAGTAAGCAATCTGCTGATTGGAAGATGTACAAGAGAGTGAGCCAGAAGAATATGGCACAAGCACACATAGCTAACATAAACCTTCAAACAATGGGGGAAAAATATTGCTGAGTGGATGATGTGGAAGAGAGTGAGCCAGAAGAATATTGTACAAGCATACATAGCAAACATAACGGTCAAACAAGATGAACACTCTGCTGAGAGGATCATTTAGAAGAGAGTGAGCCAGAAAAACTATTACACAAGAAAGCATAACCTTCAAACAAGAGGAACACAATGGGGTAAGAGAATGATGTGGAATATAGTGAGCCAGAAGCACTATTGTACAAACAAATATAGCCAACATTACCTTCAAACAAAGGTAACAGTCTGCTGAGTGGAAGATGTAGAAGAGGGTGAGCCAGAAGAACTTCTGTACAATCAAACATTGCAAATATAACCTTCAAACAAAAGGAAAAACTATCTGCTGAGAGGATCATGTAGAAGAGAGTGAGCCAGAAGAACTACTGTACAAGCAAACATTGCAAATATAACCTTCAAACAAAAGGAAAACTATCTGCTGAGAGGATCATGTAGAAAAAAGTGAACCAGAAAAGCTATTGTACAAGCAAACATAACTTACAAATACGGGGATAAGATATCTGCTGAGTGGGAGATGTAAAAGAGAGTGAGACAGAAGTACTATTATACAACCGAACATAGCTAACATAACATTCAAACAAAGGGTAAACTATCTGCTGAGAGGAAGATGTAGAAAAGAGAGTGAGCCAGAAGAACTACTGTACAAGCAAAACATTGCTAACATAACAATCAAACAAAGAGAAAACTATCTGCTGAAAGGATCATGTGGAAGAGAGTGAGCCAGAAGAACTACTGTACAAGCAAACATTGCTAACATAACAATCAAACAAAGAGAAAAACTATCTGCTGAGAGGAAGATGTAGAAGAGAGTGAGCCATAAGAACTATTGTACAAGCAAACGTAATTTACACACATGGTGGATAAGTATCTGCTGAGAGGATCTTCTGGAAGAGAGAGTGAGTCAGAGGAATATTGCATATGTAGCTAACATAACCTACAAACAAGGGGAGAACTATCTGCTGAGTGGAAGATGTAGAAGGGAGTGAGCCATAAGAACTATTGTACAAGCAAACGTAATTTACACACATGGTGGAAAGTATCTGCTGAGAAGGATCTTGTGGAAGAGAGAGTGAGACAGAGGAATATTTTATATGTAAACATAACATACAAACAAGGGGAGAAATATCTACTCAGTGGAAGATGTAGAAGAGAGTGAGCCATAAGAACTATTTTACAAGCAAAACATAACCTACAAACTAGGGGAAACTATCTGCTGAGTGGAAGATGTAGAAGAGAGTGAGCCATAAGAACTATTTATTGTACAAGCAAACATAAACTACAAACAAGGGGAAAACTATCTGCTGAGTGGAAGATGTAGAAGGGAGTGAGCCATAAGAACTATTGTACAAGCAAACATAACCTACAAACAAGGGGAATACTATCTGCAGAGAGTGTGATATGGAAGATAGTAAGGATAACTATTGTAAAAGCAAACATAGCATACATAACTTTCAAACAAGGGGAACACTATCTGCAGAGACGATAATAGCATACATAGCAAACATACTTACAAATACGGGGGGGGGGGAATGTATCTGCTAAGATGTAGTTGTGGAAGCAACTAAAAACGTATAGAAACCGTAAAGATTGAGAAAAATCAATGGTTGTAAGCCGGTCCGTTATTATGATGTATTACATAACAAATGGTTATTTACAATCTTTTATTCAGGTCTGTTAAATGGTGGTTAAACAGACGGACAGACAGACAGTCCTGAGCATGAACAGATGGTCGACAACCTCGTGGTCTGGGGCAAGGTCCCTCTGTCACGTGACCTTGCCAAGTATCACTATCACTATCTCCACGGCGCGGCGCCATCGTGGTCCACTGAGCAGTCCGTCTGCACTCGTTCCTTACAAGTCAGGAACGAAGGAATGGAACCACCGTTCCCTGTTAGTGTTTCTACTCGCTTGAAATCGAGAACATTGGCATACGTAGTTTTACTTAAACTTCTTTACCGTTCGGTGTCATTAAAAAGATTTATGCAGTAGAATGAATGTCTGTTTACGCACATCAGATATGATCACTTATATCATACTAGCAGTAACCCGCGGCTTCGCACACTGTCTCGATGGTTTTGCTAGTGAACGAGCACTTTTGGTTCGAGTGCATTGTATTTTCCGACGCCATTGATGGGTTTTTGGTTTTTGCCTTGTCACGATCAAGAAAATATGTAAAAAGGAGTTTATTTATGGTCATTGTAATTCACTCCGGTCTTATTATTTTTCGTTCCTAGTTTATTTGCCTTGTTTCCCAATCAATTTAATCTATATGAAGTACAAAGTTATGAGAACCTACTTCTGTAAAAATACAACTATAAAGATGGGTCTATAACATTATTAAGTTTTCAAATTTATAACTTTTTTAATTCATAGTAAAAGTTTGATAGTAATTTTGTCTTTTATATAATATATAAATATTAAGTATTATATTATAATACTTAATATTTGCTCAAAATGTATAGTTAAAAGTATATTTTTTATTCAAACTTTTAATTTTCTTACTTGGATATTTTCTTACTCTGTGCTCAACGGCGGTTCCAGAAACGAGTTGAAATAAGAAGTGTCGTTATTAAGCCAACTCTAAGGCTTTCACACTATAAATAATGTAAACACATTGAAAATTTTGGTTAAAATAATTATTTTTATTAGTATATGGTTGTGATGACATAAAAAATGTTTTCACAGAATAGTTGATTATCTTTAACAGGCTCTTTAAAATTAAATATTTCGTAACTACTTAGAGTCCAGTGGGGGGCGTAGCATGGAAAGGTTTTCAAAATAAGAATATGCCTCTATTCTCAATATTCCTGAGAATGTCCATAAAACATTTCAGTTCAATCGGTTAAATAGTTTACGCGTGAAAGCAAAACTAACTAACAAACAAATTCACTTCCGCATTTATAATATTACTAGCTGTTACCCGCTGCTTCGCACGCAATCTTTAGAACCTAAGTTCTTATATTACTCAGTAAAAGCACTTATGAAGTAAAGTGACGGAGTTCTTTGAAAATTTTAAAACGTAAAGTAGGCATACATGAAGTAGATATTATATAACTTAAGTTCATGGTAAATATTACCAAAATTTAATTTAATTAATATATCATGTTTTGCACGTGGAAGGGCATTTCTGGTTCAAATTAATTAATTATATTTGCAGTTTCACAGCTGAGCCTGCATTTTTATTCTGATCAACAAAATACAAATACACAGGTCTCGAAAACCTACTTCGGCCAGAAAGTGTCTATTTCTAGCCTTTATCACATATTTCAGGTCTAAGATATTTCCAGTACCATAGTAGAGTTTGCCTTGTCCTGACGAAGAAAAGTATATACTTACGTACGACCGAGGAGCCTACTTCGGCTAAAAAGTGCCACTTCAGATCGTTTAAATTCACTTACTACATATGTCACATTTCAGCTTGCAATATTTCCTCGATCAAATTCTAGATACGTTCGATTATGCAGTTCTCGGAAATCTACTTTGGTCAAAATCGTCTACTATCGGCTTCTGTAATCTTGCAATGTCAAAAGGATTTGAATGTGTGAATAACTTCAATAAGCTGTTACGACTTAATGAAATAAGCGTTAATAAGTTGATCCCGGCGGTGGTCTGCCACTTAATCATAAAACGAAATTAGAAGCATTTAATGAGTTAATTAAGTGGACAATAACGCAAATAACAAAATTAAAATTACATTAAGCACGTAATCAAATGTTCTTGCGAGTTCACTGCATAATACTAAACGCATTTTGTAAACATATAACTGATTGTTTCTTCCTAAATTTTATAATAGTAGAAGCTAAATATTAAATTTGGATAACTGATTTTACAGGGTTAAGCTAAGTAAGCTAGGTACGAATTAATGCAAAATAACAAAGAAAAAAATTCTGAGTACTTATAATTAATGCACGTTATTTGTTGTTACATCACAATTAGAAATTATCTAACAATGGACAATTCAAGAATAATTTCTTTTGATTAGTTAATTTAACATCTTTGTAAAAAGTAAAAATAACATGTAGATGCCTAAATGTTCATATCTGAGGTAAAAAATTGATTGAATAAAAATTGATATTTCATTCTTACTTTAGGCTACATCTGCTAAATCTCGGAAATCACTTTTTCTTTAGAGGTATGAGAATGTATGTTTTAAATATTAGCCTCTGAGAAAGGTGTTTTTAAGATGTACTTTAAGGAAGAAAATAAAATAGAGTAAAATAATTTCTCCAACATTTAACAGATACATAGATAATCCCCCTTTCTATAAAAAGTCTATACTATGTGTTTCATATGAAAATTCATATAAATTCAAATTTGCTGATGCACATTTGTTTAGTACAATGTGATTGGGATTACGAATTTTTTAATGAGTACATTAATTAATTTATTTTTTATTGCATAGCAGTAATATAATATCCGTTGAATTGATTTTCAAATTAAGATTAACGCTTACTGGCTTATATATTTAAAAGAGGTTTCATATTATACCAAGATTAAAATAACGTCCGAAAAGAAAAAACACGTCAAGATTGTTTACGTTAAGAAATGAATCAGTTGATTTTTTTAAAATTAGTGAAATAAATATAAATAATTAAAAACCAGTGTAAAAAAATTAAGAAATGTTTTCAAATAAGGTTAGATATTGGATTTTATAACCAACCAAGTGATATTATCATTGTTTATGGCTTGAGGCATAAACTAGAACAACGCATGTGCGTTTTAGTAACGATTTGTTTTAAACAAAACAAAAATACTCTCATAAAATAAACATTGGAAGTATGGAAGTCCATGGAACAGACCTCAAAATCCACAAAAGGCACATATAAAGTGTGAGTACTTTTGATTGATACTATAATATGTATGAAAATTAATATTTTTAGGTACTAGCCATACAAAAGTTAAGAGATTATTCTAATAATTTAGATAGACACAGGATTTTTACTCGAGTCAGAACCGGTTTGTTATTTGGGTCTCGTGGTGTGTAGGCCCCAAATAGACACCACTGTTTGTTGTTTTTAGAATGAATTTAGAAACCATACTTTTAAAAACACAAATATTTATTGTACATAGCAAGTTTTGAGATGAGTACAGCTAAGTAGACTCGTGGAAAAGCAGATGAACTATATTTACAAATGATTGCGGAAGATGAGTGAGTAAATCTGTAAATTTATAATAGGGATTCAAAGAAACTGACCTGACCTAACCTAACCTCCAATTCTGCCGTTGATAGTCTTATCTTATCGCGCGACTGCAGTTATATTGAGTGATTAATTCATTACTCAACCTACTGTTGACATTTAATTGACCCCCCTGATGAATTGAGTATCTTGGAGGCCAACACAACAATACCTCCTTGTGTTTGAGGTAATTAAAGCAATATACTGTTTCCGGGAAATTGATGCACCTTAAAGGCCCTTTTTAAATCTCAATCTATTTATTATTGTTGATTTGCGCGTTTAAAAACTATAGAAACAACGTAGAGGTTAGTTTACATACTCAACACAAATCCATTATTATTATTATTTTAAGTTTGTGTTGTTAATACGCTATTTATATTATTTGTTTACTTATAAGAAAACGGGAATAACCACTGATCGGTTTGTATCAGTAAAACCATGGCAAATGTTCGGAAAATCCTGTTTCCTTCTCAATCTTTCCATCACCAAAAGCAAACTTTGAACAAATAATTGTTAAGTTAATTAATTTCTTTTCAAATAATTTACTTCTTTAGTTCAATAACGTGTACTAAGGTTGAAAGGAAGAGAGAAATTAATAATCCTAACCTCATCTCCAATATAGCTTATTTTCATTTTATTGCATTATAAAGTTCTCTTCCAATACCCAAACCGAAATCATAAAAATGCACTGTTGTATACAATAAAGCTGGTTTTCTAAATAGCTTAACTGTAATAAATGTTTCTGTTAAATTAAAACAATATAAAAATGCATGTAAATTATGTAACCATGTCGTCAAATTATTGAAGATTTAAAATGTTTCAAATTTGATCCGTGAGCGTTAATAACGTAAAATGTTTACAATATGTAGAATTATGTGTATTATGTATTAATAATTGTTTAACACGATTAATCAGGTACAATACACAGTACGTTTGTTCGATATAATTAGTATTTTGTTTATAGTATAGTTTAATTATAACTTCTCCAGTATCGTTAATATTCCTTTTTTGTTTTCTGTACATATACAGAAAACAAAAAAGGAATACAATTTCTATGTTTAAATGTTTCCCATTCCTTTGCAAACCAAAATAACTAATTTGAGATTAACGTAAATTATGTTTGTATAGTATACAGAATTTGAAACACATAACAAGACGTTTGCAAAGGTTTAATAAAATTTCCGCCTTGCCACTCTTTTATGGTATTTCTCACGAAAAAATTTCACGAACAAACAGAGTATCAAATTCCTTCACCATCATTCATTCATTGAAAAATGAAAAATAAAAATAATTGTATTAAATGCAATATTTTTTCAAATATTTTTATATTGTATACACGAAATAATTGGACTAACTGGAACGTCTGAACTTCATTATTGTGTGAACTGAGACTTTAACGTTCTTACTGGTTAATTAATTATAGAACTTCATGTAAATAATTACTTAGCAACTGTCTCTGTAAAAACTAAAGTGATTACGAGATATACAACTGTATTTAACAGATCGTGTTTACCAAAGGCTTCTACCGTTGTCTCGTATACCAATCACGTTCATGAAATAATAAAAATACCTAGAAATTAACATTTTATTACAACACTTGTTTATTTATTTCCTATTTGACCTTGAACGAGAATTCCCTGTGATAAATATGGTTATAATTGATGATTGTGTTGCCTTATCTGTAGCTGATACTCGTCTTATAGCGCCCAGTAATGCAAGGTCGTAGGTGTATCATATTTTATTAATTAAGACATTGGCATTTCTTGAATATTTTCTTCTGTAGATGTTTTAAAGAGCTATAAATTTATGATACGAAAACATTTTCCAAACTCAAAGGCGATTATACCACCTTATCAGCTTGGGAAAACGTCAAGAGCTACAGGCCTTTATCATCAGAATGACTGAAGTCGATAAGAACTGGAAAAACTTAACCATGCTGTAGTAGAGATTACACTTCTTTTAGTTCCCCAATACAGTTCCTGTCCCCAATACAGTTCCTCTATGTGTGGGCAAGAGGAAGGTGTTAGATGCTCTTGCAGCAAATGATACAGTGTGTATCGTGCATGAAACTGAAGCTCCTACAGAACTCTTGGTGATCATATTTAGCATCGTTCTGTAGGTATATGCTGGAGAGACCTCTTCATTCGATTTTTGTTGAACCATGACCAAAAGCATTGTTCATTATTTATAATGCATTTTAAGTTACTTATACACTTCCCAGACCCACAGCAATGTAGATACAGAGAAAGAATGTCTATCCCTATAATTAGGAATATCAAATATAATTTTATATCAAAGTAAAAAGGCCGGAATATCTCCTCTACCTTGGATGATAATATAAGCTACACATTTTTGAAATCAAAATAATTGGTGACCGCAATTCCGTATTTACTAAGATTTCAATGTTAAAGTAAGTAGTAAAAACTTTCAATTTAAGGTTAAGAGGTTAATTTATCATGTTCAAATAAATTTACTAGTTAAGTCTAGTAAACATAAATTAAAAAACACTACTACGTAATTACTTCACATAAGTTCTAATTAATTTACTGAAACTCGTACCGAATGCACAATTATACACAACCAAATAATATAATAAATAGAGAAAATAGCTTGATAATCACTGAAATTAATCACGTAAAACTGAAAATTTTGTAATCAAACTGTAAATTGACTCTTTTCAACACAAAAACTTTAATATCAATTTAAATTATTTGTAAATTTACTATGTTATATACATAGGTGCTGAAAAGTCTTTTAATGACATTCTGTACTCGTAAACGTACAAACATAAAACTTTGTACAGTGACACAGGGCATAAATTTGAACTTTTTTTGATGCAATCAGTAGCTCTTCTCTACATCAGGGGGATGTCCCGTTAGGAGTCGGTAGAAAATCTTAAATGTAAGCATAGTTCGATGTGCATACCATTTTAGAGGTCATAGTTAGTAGAACGTCATGCCGCAAATTAGACCTCAAAAGATTAGACCTAAACAAGAAAGGCCCAATTTTATTTTAACCGTATCAGATGAAGCTACAAGGCTTCACACATTGTCCACGAGGAGCCAATTTTAAATGTAAGCATAGCTTGATATTCTTATCATTTTAAAGTGCTGTTCAAGCAAAGAAATATGCCGCAAACAAGACTTCAAAAGCTTTATCTCTTACCAAATGGTAGTGGTACAAAGATTTTAAAAGTAAAGTAAAAATTCAGCAGAAAAATCAGGAAGTTGCTTTAATTGGTTTAATTTCACATTGACTATTTATAGTGGTTAGTAACAATAGCAGCAAATATCAGCTACCTAGTTTATTAAATCTACATGTAATGAAATAATGAAATAATGTATTTATATTACACTGATTTGGAAAAACTTTGATCGCGCCGTTTACATCAGAAAGAACATGCAGTATCTTACCTTACAAAACTGTAAAAAAAGTAAAGAATGTCTTATTTTACCAGGCGAAGTTAGGGCTAAGAAGCCCTCTCTAACACTTAACCTGGGGACCAACGGCTTAAAGGTGACTTCCGAACCACCACCAATGGCCGGGCAGGCGGGCTGCTTGCAAGGACAGGATCGCTCAGCGGTCACCCATCCAAGCAGCAGCCACGCTCGACGTTGCTTGATCTGGTTATCTTGCGATAACCGCCGTACAACACTGTACTACTTCTAGGTTTTATAAACAGAATGCCAGCACAAGCAATACCACACGAGGCCATTATCGGTATTGTAAGGAAAACTGTGGCTTGTCCCAGACAACAGCTATTTCTACTGCTATATAGATCACCTTCAATTCCACTTCTGCTTTTTTAATGTGGATGAGTAAATGCAAATTTACTAACAAATAATGTCAGAAGGCGTGGTTTGATATATTTCGGTGTATAACTAGACAAATTTCAAGAAACTACTCTATTCCTCAGTTAAGGGGACTTGAACACTTGTATTCCGCCAATGTTAAATTGTCAATATTGGTAAACCCGTTTTCTCAAGAAGTACTTGGAATAGGAAGATGAAATTTTCAGACCTGTTTTTTATTGTTATATAAGGAATGCGCTGTAGTAAAAATAAATAACATTTTTTTTTAAAGTTCAATTTATGACTTTTTTTTTAAATTGGCCCAAAAACCCATGTTTCCATATACAATATATTTTTTGTTAAATTATTTATAATTAAATTGATACTAGGTTACTGCCACATTTTTAAAATTACATGTGTGACACTGAGAAAAAATTTCAAGTCTGTAGCCTTAGTAGTTCCTGAGATATCGGGTCATTTGTTTAAAAAACGTTTTTTTCGGAAAACGTAGAAAAAGTAAATTAAACAATTTTTTAATAACAAACAAGGCACTATTTTTTACTTACTTAAGTTAAAACCCTCCTGGGCAGTAGTCATCTTAATTTTTCCTGCCCAGTTTTCTTTTCCTGGTTCAGTCTCCTTTTCTTTATTCTGGCCTCCTCGGTCATGTCTTCCGCTGCTCGGTCGGCTTGTTTGATACGAGTGTCATAAAACTTCTTCAGGGCTGCAATTGTATATTGGCCTAAATCCTTAACACCTAGTTCTTCCAGCACCTTAATCCTACCTACATTTCCATCATTGAATGATATCACAGCATCCCAAAGTCCTAGGTCTAGTGTTTTTTTTCACCAATGAAGTTGGCTTTGGACAGACGGCTGTTTTGGATTACAATATTGTTTAAATGACTCGTTACAATTTTGGGTGCGCCCATGAAGACATTTTTTCAGGAGCTCTTTATTACTTAGATCTATGAAAATAGGTTTAACCTGTTTTATGATGACCTCTGGCAATGACTTCTTGTTTCTATAGCCAGATGGATCTTGTCTATACTTGCACCAGGTATCTGGAGCAGGACACAACTCGTGACTTGGGTTCTCATCCGTGGAAAGTCGATAAAAATATGTAGCCCACACTGCCTTGTGCATGTTTTTCCAAATTTCCTGAGTTACCTCTAATGGCATTCCCATTATAGGATTGTAGCTAATCTATTACTTTGTCGGTCAGTCGTCCTGCGCTTTTTATCGATTTTCCATCCGCAAGCTTTGTCCCACCTAGCTTTTCTTTCAATTTTCTGAGCCTAGTTCCAAGCCGCTTTTCAACATGGCCGACACACTCTAATTTTTCAACATCTACATCATAAGGCTTGCTTTCTTTTACACATAAATATGCCTTGGAATACCTTGTTCCAAGGTAAACAAGATAGTAAGCATTATAACAAAGAGTCAACTAATGGAGCCTGAAAATTAACCCTCACCATACGTGACAACGGATTTTAAAAGAATTATTTTCAAATACTTGTCATAATATTTATTCTAGTGTTATATATTGTTGTGTTCACAATTAAATATACTATAATAAAACACACAAAAAAACAAAAATTGAAATTTTTGAAATTTTAAAGTGTTCAAGTCCCCTTAAACGATTGAACCATATTTACATTAACAAAAACATGCGGAAAAACACTTAAATGTGTTGACCATTGAACACTTTCCGGTGAATATGATAGGTTTTCATTTAATTTGAAAGCCAGTTTTCTCGGTTTTACTTCAACTTCCTCTCAACTTTCCATACATATCGAGTGCAGAGTGTACTCGTACTTGTGCTAAAACTAAATTATCTGTTAGACGGCTTGGTGTGATCGTTATGGAGCGGATATTATTGCAAAAATAAAACATATATCGTACAAAAAGTTAATACGATGGGGGATCATAAATAAAGAATGGCCGGGTAGCAGAATGGTCGGTGGGAGGGCGCCGAAATAAGGTTCTTGCAAGGATTGAGTTTCTATTTCAGGCTGACTCTATTGTATATGGCTTTTGGTAAATTGCATTACTTTCTGCTTAAAAACTAAATATTAGTAGTACTTAACACAGCCAGGCAAAACAGTGTATCCATCCTCGTTTATAAAAAAAAAACAAAGAAATGCAAATTGAAAATTCCAATCTTCTTTCTTCTCAATTTATTCAAAAATTAAACTCTAGTCAAATCTAATTTTTCATACTGGCTGAAATATTTCCAAAAATTTTTGTATTTACATTTTTACACCATATGTTATTTTAATATTAATTGTAACAAACAATGTGTAAATATTTATTTGTGGAGTTGCCTGAAGATGAAAACCTTTGCTTTCGAAAGGCCTCGTCCAAAAAATAAACAATTTGGAAAAAAGTAGTGTTTTATTAACATTTAATAATATTTAAAGAAATGCAAGTTTAACACTCCACTGGTATCCTTTCTCAGTGTTCAGAACCCTCTTAATATGTGAATTATTCAAGCAGTGGTCTTAAAAATTACAATAGCATTAAGACATTATTAGGTCTTTCATCTTGTGGACCCCAAATTTTGTGTGTTCACTCTACAATCAGCAAAATCCATGGAAACTAATGAAGATTAATTATAAAATATTTGTTGTCTTTTAATTTATTTCCAAGGATACGATTGTCTTTTAGCTGGACTTTGGCGCGAGTCAGTCGATTTTCTGCGAAGAGATTTAGGAGAATTTACAAACACAAAAAACTACTTTTGAAAGTAAGTGCCTTTGATTCAACTAGAAGACACCGAAGAAATATCAAGTGACTGACGAAAAGAAGAAAGAAGTTTCTGGGAAGATACATCACTTTTTCGTTCGCCAGCAGGAGAGCCTTTTTAGTTTCGCTACATCGAAGCTTCAGCCAGAGTATCTCCTAAAAGTAAGTGCCTTTGATTCAACTAGAAGACACCGAAGGATTGTCAAGTGACTGACGAAAAGAAGAAAGAAGTTTCTGGGAAGATACATCACTTTTTCGTTCGCCAGCAGGAGAGCCTTTTTAGTTTCGCTACATCGAAGCTTCAGCCAGAGTATCTCCTAAAAGTAAGTGCCTTTGATTCAACTAGAAGACACCGAAGGATTGTCAAGTGACTGACGAAAAGAAGAAAGAAATTTCTGGGAAGATACATCACTTTTTCGTTCGCCAGCAGGAGAGCCTTTTTAGTTTCGCTACATCGAAGCTTCAGCCAGAGTATCTCCTAGAACCCCACGAAAAGGGTCAACCTTTCAAGAATGGAGATGTTCCTCCTGCTTCTTCTGCGCCAAGTCTCAGAACGATGGGACGACCTGCACTGGTGCCCAATCAACGACATGGTCAATCTGTGTAAAAACATCATTGACTTTTTTACTCAATAAAATATCTTCTATGAATATTCTGTGTAATCTATAAAACCTACCATCTATACAGGCTATCCAAATCAAATCAAATCACGTTTATTTCCAGACAAAAATGAAAGACAAGTAAATCTTTGTATTGAAAGGGATAACAAATGTAGCATTTGGGTATCTAATCATTATAAAAGATACAAGTATCCTAGTAAATACACTTCATAATAATTAACGCTAAAATAAGTATTAAAAAGTCATATCACAAGAAATAAATCCATGTAATGAAATAAAGAGATGAATTAGGCATATATAGGCTCTTAGAGCAGTTTCAAAAGAAAACTACAACTTTTTGATGTACAATATTTCGTTATAATTAACAACTTTTTCAAGTACACTTTTAAAACATACACAGAATAAAATTAAAATATGAAAAAATATGTATATATATATATATATATATATATATGTATATATATATATATATATATATTATACATGTATATATATACAAACAGCATTTAATTTGCTACATAATTTCTGAATAATTTAAAATAATATGGGAAAAGAGCCTACATGGTCCTTAATGGGCCTGTGCGTAGAATCGAGATGAAATTGTTAGGATTATAATTTTATCTTGAGCAATGTGTAGATTAATTTTATACATTTTTTTTATTGAAAGAAGTTATCTGAAGCAGAATAACTTATTGATATTATTTGGGAATTCTGATAATTAACAATATTATAGAGAAAGTAGACAAAAACAAATACAAATTTTGAGTGAACAAAAGTTAATAAAAATAGGATGATTACTCATGTAAACGAATTTTTATATCTTTAATTTGGAGAGAAGAGGAGACAATCCCGTCAGTAAGTTGTCAGTTAGTCTAAGTCCGTCTGTAGTCAACAGAGACAAGTGACTGGGCCCCCTAACTTCTTGTTAGAATAAAAACTCGACATTTTTCTCAAACACTTCAGGAGAGGGAGAAGAATCCGCTCTCATCATTGATATAGAGGAATCGCCTAGGACATGAACAGAAAGTCTTTCATAATATTACTAAGACATCCAAATCTGGACTTAATGTTTGGAAGTATAAAGATAGACGGGAAACTGCTCATGGCTAACAGAAGTTTCGCCATAAGCCACAATATTAAAAGCTACCAGATTATATCCCTATAAGAGCAATGCTAACCTAAACACTAACGCTCTTACGGGGCGGGAAAAAGTTTGGTAGAACTTTCATTTTATATATACTCAAAATTTAAGATATGCTATTTTAGATTTTTAAACATTCTTTTACTGTATACAAAAATATACACTCTATAAGGAAAACAAAAAAAGCTTTGGGTTGTGTATTATTCGTGTCTTTGACACCAACCATAATTGTGCTACAAAAAATATGTACGAAGCAGTATTTGAGGTTGGACACAGGTCATGAGGGATAAAGGTCAAGGTCGTTTCTGATGTCTTTACACATCACCGGAATATCGGAATAATAAGGCGACAATGTCCACTATACTTATTGAGATACTTGTGCTTTTTTTGTTCTCTTAGGACAAGAAGCTTATAAATTGCACTTAGTCCTGTAAGACCCTTTGCACTGCTTCCGGAGTGATAGGATATTCAGGATGGGTAAGGTTAGGGAGTAAGGGCCGCCTCCTATCAAGGAGGAAGAATTAGGGCACTTCATCTCAAAGTCATCTCGGAAGAAGGGGAGGCCAGCTCTGAACTAGCCTCTCCAGTCAAAGTAGGCAGGGGGTGGCACACCCTTGTTGAGGTTAACAAAACCCTCTGAGGTAAGGGAACAAACCCCACCAACTCCAACAGTCATCTTCCACAGTAGACTAGACCTATCGAATTGCCCATGAACCCCAGAATCTCAACATTTGCGGTTAGTGACGTGCCGCTACTGGACATCCATAAGGTTGCCCAGATTGAAGTGGCACATCGGTTTTTGCTGTGCCCAGTGGTGGGTTCAACTGGTAGGTATAAACCAGCCAGAAGTGATCCCTGCTGGGTGATACTTGTGCTTAAAATGAATCTTAAACCTTCGGGTACATTATGCTCTCAATATTACACTAGGGCTTTCACGTGGTTTACGCTATATAAACTGTTGTGAATCTTATTATCGTTAAATAAATCCTCACAATTCGTTCAAGTACCATACAGGGTTACACACATCATTCACGTCATTCTACGTAATGAGTTCTTATACTCCTGGCATGAATACTATTGAACGTTTTCGAACAATCGAATTAAATGATTATGCGTATTACCCCGTAACAGCCCAGTGGCGCCACGTGGACACAGCGGTACGTACAGTAAGTAGTACTTACTCTCACGTTAGTGGAGCTCTCACTTCATTACCTAGGCTGATAAAGGCTAATCAATTAATGATGCCTGTTAAAAGTAATAAGAGAAATACTATATTTTTGGTACTTTGGGATTATACCGATATGAGTCGTTATTTGACATTTTGCTTCTACTGATTACTAGATTAGCGTAGAACAATATTTCGCCAGTATAAAACAGGAATTGTCTTATTGTTGTCGCTGTTAACCCGATTACGGCAGGCCGCGCGGAATCACATTATACGGGTTGTGCCCAAACCCCTCCCCATTCCTCAGAGAGAGGTCAAAGTCGAGCGGTCTAGTAGATAACGTGATTGCAGTCTAGCCGCCCGTTCAGCTGTTGCGTCGCTTTGTTGTACTTCCGTGTTTTACCTCTACATTTCTCCAAACACAAAAATTCAACAAAAACGAACATAACCAACCAAAAACTAAACTCTTTATTGAAAAAAAACACACAAAACTCCGCCAACCAAAATGCGAGTGCCTCCGGCCATCAGCGTGGGCTTCGGCAGCACCTTGGTGCTGCCCCGCGCTGTGCCAACGAAAGAAAAAAATCCCTCGAGATAGTACCTATCAGTAAAATATCAAATTCTAGATCTGAAATATAAATTGAATTGTAATGGAAAGGCAATTATGTACCGTGCAAAAAACTTAAATAATCATGTGATGCCGCGCGGCCTACCGTAATCGGGATTCTCGAGAAACATAAGGTAACAGCGACAACAATACCGATCGAAATACCTGGAAATGCTTGTTGATTTGTGTAATGTTAGTTCTGTTACTCAACTACATCGTTTTATAACGTTCTAAGTTCATTGAAAAAGGTTTAAGCGTTGGGGCATATAACGGAATCTGACCCCATTAACAATAAATTAATAATCGTTGTAAGTTTGTAATTTTGTAATTTAATGAGTTGTTTTTTCGTTCTATCATGTTTGTTTCTATAAATTTATATTTTTGTGTTCTTCATACTGGTGTGGTTGGTATAATCCCAAAGTACCATATTTTTTCATTTCAGAGGTGTATTTTTGACCATAGTGTAGTTTGTGGCGCGTATTGTTGCAGTCAGTTAGTCATTGTGCCGTAAACTTGAATCGAACTAGTCATCATAGAAAAATAGCCTCAAACGTTTGGTATTTGTGGCAAGGTTGGAAATTTAATGAAATTGTTCAAATAGTTGGTGTCTAGTATTTTTTATAACTATACTGGTATTTTGTTAATTCATTGACTTTAAAATTTTCATTAGACGCCATTTGTTAATATTAATGAAAATAACACTTTTATTAAACTTTTCCTTATCAATTCAAAACTATGAGCCAAATTTGGTTTGTTTATCTTAACTATTGTTAAAGTTAATAACTTTTAATAAAAAGTACATAATGGCGGCTAGCGGCTAAACGAGGCATTTCTCATCTATGTTTATATAACGTTTTTTTAATGATGAGTACTATCAGCCACAGAAGTTTGTGACACCCTGTATATTTAAAAGTGTTAAGTTTAAATTACTTACTTTCGTCCACAACTCTAAAAGGGAACAAAACTCCAACAGCTTCTGCGACGAGGTTTCATCTCGTATTTCACAACGACTTTTGACTTCACAGCCTATATCTACCCTTTGTCTGGCCTATCCCTATTTACACTGCTACTCCTACTTTTCACAACATAGGTCTATAAGAGGCTAGATGAGGTACTTCACTATTTTAAACGGTACTTTGGGATTATACCGACCACACTAGTATGAAGAACACAAAAATAGAAATTTATAGAAACAAACATGATAGAACGAAAAAACAACTCTTCAATTACAAAATTACAAACTTACAAGCATTTCCAGGTATTGTGATCGGTATTATTGTCGCTGTTATCTTATCTTTCTCGAGAATCCTGATTACGGCAGGCCGCGCGGCATCACGTGATTTGCACGGTACATAATTGCCTTTCCATTACAATTCAATTTATATTTCTGATTAGCCCCTCTAGAATTTGATATTTTACTGATAGGTACTATCTCGAGGGATGTTTTTCTTTCGTCGACATCAGCGCGGGGCAGCACCGAAGGTGCTGTCGAAGCCCGCGCTGATGGCCGGAGGCACTCGCATTTTGGGTGGCGGAATGTGATCAAGAATAAAAACAAGTTTTGAGTGTTTTTTTTAATAAAGAGTTTAGTTTGGTAAATGTTTGTTTTTGTTAAATTTTTGTGTTTGGAGAAATGTAGAGGTAAAACACGAAAGTACAACAAAGCGATGCACCAGCTGAACGGGCGGCGAGGCTCTGCAATCACGTTATCTACTAGACGCTCGACTTTGACCTCTGTCTGAGGATGGGGAGGGGTTTGCGATAAGACAATTCCTGTTTTATACTGACGAAATATTGTTCTACGCTAATCTAGTAATCAGTAGAAACGAAATATGAAATAACGATTCATGTCTGGGTGTGGTCGGTATAATCCCAAAGTACCTTTTAAACTTTTTATTGCAACAGTCTGTTGCTTATTTATTCATGTTCATTTACCAAACTGTGTTAATGTGTTTTGGAACTATTTAAAAATGTTCTGTTTGACTATTTTTCACTTCTTTACCGTTATTGGTTATATTGTCTCATATGCTTGGTTTGAAAAATTATGTTACACAATAGTAGCAGACACTGAACAGCTGGTCGTAGTCAATTTTGTTTGTTTTTTTCGTACATCCTGTCAGAGCATAGGTTAGTATCAAATTGAGGCGAAGTTCCCAAGTTTACTAACGAAATCTTCGGCATTTTAGATTTAATACCCCGTTTTAATGTAACCTTTTTGTTGTTGTTTGAATTGCAATTTTAACTTTAATTTTTTGTTATATTTTTAATCAATCGTTTTTGAAAAGAACTTACAAAATTGAAGTATAAAATCATAGAATCCTGCGATATTCTTTTTTGAATAGAGAATTTACTATTACTGTATGTTGACAATGTAACATATAAATGTTTAAAATTTTTCATTGATATGATGATTAGTTTATAAGTTTAATGGATAATGACAGCAGCTCAACTAATGGCGTCTTTCCAAAAACATTGGACTTTCCCTTAGAGCCCATCAATAATCTCGTGGCCCATGAAAGCAAGAAGTGGAATATTTACTTATTTATTATTCAATTATGTTATGTTACGTTCAAATACAGGTGTTCCGATAGTTTCCGTTCTTCTAAACCAGTCACAGAATGGGAGCGCACATAAGAGCTAGCAGCTGCTAGGAATTTCCCATAAACCTAGCACTTGTATACGAGTTTCAAGTGAATTAAAGAGAAATGTATAGGCCTTTAAAGCTAGCAATTGCTAGGATTTTGTTGTCACACTCCAGGGCATGCTATGCTTTTTGGTTATAGGATAATTTAACCCCAGAAAATTGCGGAGGTTTCATGCACTTGCGGCAAACCAGAAACAAGTATTGTGCTCGTAGCGAAATAAACAAGTGTAAAAGAACTGTTACGCTTTGAGAAGGAAAAACATTGATTTTTTTAGCTGGAGAGTTTTTAAATTTCAAGTGATAATAGCGGGGATGAACAAGTATGTCTCCTAGGAAACAAATGGAGATATTCTTGTGTTTTGTAGCCCATCCTAATTTTCATACAGCCCACTAGCGAAGATGTAGGTGTTCATAGATCTGCACCATGCAAAACTGTATACCATGTTGTTGGCCCATACCAATTTATTGATAGAACTAATTTTTTAACAGGAAAACCCTTCACAGCAAGGACCCTCGTTGATGCTAGGCCTAGCAGTTGCTACTCCTAGCACTTGCTAAAGTTTTTCCGGTAAAACTGCTTAATACAAGCCTAGATTTTTTCTCCCTGATGTTAGCAGTTTATTTATTCACATCGAAATTTGAGCTACTAAGAGTTCTAGGGTGTAGATGATAACCAGTACATTCCAGTTTTTGTTCACTTAAAACAAATGAAGCATTTTGCAGGTAACGAGTCGTCAGGGTGTTTTGAGCAAGGACGTAGCCAGCGAGGGGTTCCAAGGAGCCCGGACCCCCTCCAAAGATTTAATTACCTTTTTAGTAAACAATTATTGTTATTTAAATAATTCGATATTACTGACATGTCTGCTGAAAGATCGTTCCTCAACATAGATAAGGGTCAAGAACTTTTTTAAGGAACAAAATGGGGCCTTACTTTCTGTCCACTTTGGTAAAATGTCGGTTGCCTTGACCCCCCCCCCCCCCCCCGTCCCCCCCCACGATAAAAATGTGCTTGACATATTTGCGTTTGGATAAGCTAGTGAATAAACAATAATATACCTCAAAAATTTCAAAATTTGATTTGTTTAATGTTATGTAAGAGTCAAAAATACGGATTGAAGAATCATGCCAAACATTTTAGAAACAAGGTTACATAAGTCGATTCTTGTCGCTATTACAGTTTTGAGTATTTTCTAGAAAAAAATGCTGAGATTAAAAAAAATTAGAGATAGATTTATTTTATTAATTGTCGGCCTGCAGCTGTTTAATTCAATGAACTTCAGCTTCTCTAAATATTCAATTGATAGAGACTTAAATATTTAATATATTAACATACTGCATGAGGTTCCCATACTGTAGCGATGAACCAGACTTGTTCACATAAATCAGGAAGAAAAAGGGACTGAGTATTGAATCCTTGGAGGACACCATACTTTAATCGCTTTTGTGATAAAGCCCGATTTGATATTTGGACCGACTGTGATCTGAGATCCAGGTAAGAGTTAGGCCACGCAAGAGGCTCTCCCAGCACACCACAAGATTCCAGCTTGTTAAAAAGTAATTCTGTAAGCTTCGCAGTCGAAAAATTTAGCTTATTGACTTTGCTTGAGGTTTGATAAATAACAACTTAAAAGGTGAATTATATAACAATTCTTATTTCAATGAACAATTGAATATATGTACTCTAATTCATATAAATGTGTAATATTATAAGTTATAAGCTTAATTGAAATTGATTAATTATCCATAAGTTTAGGTACACAGTTTAAACACAGATTAAAAGCCAGATGGTTAGTTGTTTGGCTTTTAAAGAAGATCTTTTCTTGTTCCCTACATTATTGTGAGATATTTAATTAAAAAAGAGGCAATATGTCATATTTATTCTCTTTTCTGTTGGTAGTAAAAAACCCCCATTTTATATTGTAGAATGAAACACTGTCATAAAAAAATATCATCATTTCCTAATTTTCTCTACGGTTAACTGATTTTCTTACTATTATTCAACTCCGGAATCTATCCCTGATTTATTATACGGTTGCAATAATGTAATTAAAATATCCGTGATAGTTTATTTGAATTTGATTTAAATGAGGTAGACTATTAGATAGTCAATTCCAATAATTATCTAGGTGTGAAATCCTGTTAGCTCGGTTCTGTACAGTCACTGAACTGTGATAAGTCCAAACTGTTGTGATTGTAATTGTACCGGAGTGTCACTAATCAGTTATTGGTATTGAGGTTCACTTTTATTCACATTTTAATGTGTGTAGAGTTTAAGACTTGCAATACGGACTTATTTCATCCATTAATCTAAATTTTTCTCAAGTCTTTACGGTTGAAGTGACAAGTCGTTGGTAGCAGGTGTAGCAGGCATTCATACTGATGCAACATCCATTATTTACTTGTGGATCTTAGCGTGCAGTGCAGTTTAAATCATGTCTTGTATTTGTTGGAGTTGTATAATATTAATAACTCTGGTACATTTCGTTTGTTCATTTTTTTCCCCAGGAGATGTATCTTATCACGAATACAATGTGACATGCGCTAGTGTTTTCAAATCCGTCAACTTAATCTGTCTGGTATAACAGGTATAAAAGTATAACTGATAATTTTTATACGAATTAGAGTATATAACAATTGTTCATTGTAATAAGAATTGTTATATAATTCAACTTTTAAGATGTTATTTATCAAACCTCAAGCAAAGTCAATAAGCTAAATTTTTCGACTGCGAAGCTTATATAATTCTTTTTAACAAGCTGGAATCTTGTGGTGTGCTGGGAGAGCCTCTTGCGTGGCCTAACTCTTACCTGGATCTCAGATCACAGTCGGTCCAAATATCAAATCGGGCTTTATCACAAAAGCGATTAAAGTATGGTGTCCTCCAAGTATCAATACTCAGTCCCTTTTTCTTCCTGATTTATGTGAACAAGTCTGGTTCATCGCTACAGTATGGGAACCTCATGCAGTATGTTAATATCTTAAATATTTAAGTCTCTATCAATTGAATATTTAGAGGAGCTGAAATTCTTTGAATTAAACAGCTGCAGCCGACAATTTAATAAAATAAATCTATCAAATTAATTATCAAAACCAAATCCACGTTTCGTAAATTTTGAATTTGATCGAGTTTTCTCGAGTGTGGACCAACCGGAAGGATCGATGATACTACTCTCGAGGAATCCGACTCAGTCAAGTTCCTTTGCTTTCACCTGAACAGAAGTTTGACTTAAAACTATAATGTGAACAGCTTTTGTGCAAAGGAATCTCGAGGAAGTTCTGCACTAGACAAGTACTAAATAATATCAGTACCACTAGGTTTCGAGATCTGATCTCTTCCTCAGGTAAAAAACTAACCTAACACATAATTACAAAACTAGGTTGGTTTTTAATTGTAATTTTACTGGTTTCGCAACACAAAATGTGTTCCGTTGAATTTTATAAACATTTTAAACAGTTACCAAAATAAAATTAGTGTGAATAAAGTATATCTTATAGTTTTACTAATATTTATTGATTTAAGTTCCCTAATCTCTCTAAACTTCTTCTAATAACTTAACCTTAAACGTGATTTATAAGTTACTTAACTGCAAACATCTTAGTAGCATGGTGGCTTACATGTTTTAGTCATATATTGCTTTTGGCATATAACTACAACGTGAATTAAAACTTATTAAATCGAAGAAGCAAAATTCAAGCTGATCGACGAGGTTTATGCCGTTACTAACTAGTTTCACGTCCCAAAGGAACTAAGTTATTGAAGGGAAAGGGCGAGTGAGGGACGTTAACTTTGAGCACACATCCCTGAGAAACTTACTTTGATACTATACTTCCTTATTTATAGGAAAGAAACGTACCAGACCGCTATCAGATTAGAGTAGACCTGAAATATATATTTATAAATAAGAGTATATTTTTAAAATACATAAAATGTATAATTCTGCACACTTTTAATTTTAAAATACACTTAACCATGTTACGTAGCAGTCAAATTTTGGAGTCCAATGATCTGACAACTTGCATTTTATAACCATTTTACATGATTATAAAATGATTCAGTTTCATTGTCATAATATAAATATAATATATAAATATAAATTAAATTGTGGGTACTAATCAATGATCGGTTACAGCATAAGCAAGCATTTTACTAGTTTGAGAGAGTACCACTCGCCAAGAGAGTGAGCGAGTAGCCATCAACAGGTGTTAAACGATCCTCTCGCTTGTTTAATGCTACTGAATAATGCTGGATCTACTGACATTCTCTCGCCTTGAGGCTGCGGTCAGGGACTTTACATTTCATCTGCGAAGTAGAGGGTGCTGCAGGCGCTGCAGATAACCTTAAAAACTGTTACAAGAACAGCGTCACAGCGATCCTTATCACTATTTTGACCAAATCCTGCATTGAGGTTTGTTTTTTGTTGGTCCTTTTGCCCCTTTTGCCAAAATGAAGTAGGAGGAAATTCGAATTTTTTTAAGTGTGATCCAAATGGAACACTCACAAAATTCTCGTTTCAACTTGAATCCACTATATACAACGTTTTGTGTTAAAACATTAATACATTTCTCTTGAATTTTTAGTTTATCTCCAGTTCAACCTTCCTTTATTTGCAGCGTCTGGTATTTGACGCTGTCTCAGACTTGGTTCCTGGAATCTGGAGTCATGTCCGTCTGAAGAGATCCAAAGAAAGTCGACGACGAAGAAGCTCAAAACGAACCTTTACATCGTTTCGACATCTGAGACACCTATGAATAGATGAAGTGGCAGTCTTTATGGAGTACACTACACGATGTTCTGACACGATCTCTAAGCAACGGTGGAGCAACACAGAGTTTTCTACACTTAACGCAGCAGATTCCAGGAGTCAAGTCTGAGACAGCGTTAGATGCCAGACGCTGCAATGAACATTTACATCGTTTCGATAAATAGGTGAAGTGGTAGTCTCTCATTGTCTCATTAGGTCCGAGACTTGAACTTTGCTCGAATCTTCATTTCCAGACAAAGAACACTGAGTTCGATGACGGTACATGTCATTCCATGCGATTTTCTTGTGCGTTAGCAAACATACATTGGTCTTACAGCTAACCAAGAATACAACAAGAACATTATAGAATGAATAAAATACTACATTACAGTAAAATCACATGACATAATGACATAGTAAAACAGAGACTTGAAATTTTGCATGTTACGTGACAAGTGGTGTGGTGTTTACGTGACAAAGATGAGAGGAGGGAATTTTACGATGCTCAAGAGAGGGTCTTGATCATTCAATTACAATCTAATCTTGATAATCCGACATTTGCCAGTCCGACACGTTCGGTAGTCCGACACGTTCGGCAGTCCGACACGTTCGGCAGTCCGACGCGTTCGGCAGTCCGACACGTTCGGTAGTCCGACGCGTTCGGTAGTCCGACGCGTTCGGTAGTCCGACGCGTTCGGTAGTCCGACGCGTTCGGTAGTCCGACGCGTTCGGTAGTCCGACGCGTTCGGTAGTCCGACGCGTTCGGTAGTCCGACACGTTCGGTAGTCCGACGCGTTCGGTAGTCCGACACGTTCGGTAGTCCGACGCGTTCGGTAGTCCGACACGTTCGGTAGTCCAACGCGTTCGAAAAAGGCTATCCGGTAGTCGGCGCTGGCCGCTCAGGCCACTGTAGTACTGTACAAGTGTACAGCTTTTTGTGTTTCATGTTACAACGTGAACCTCCCACTCCACCAAAACCACGAGAAGATCTAATGAAGTGCCTGATGGAGGCTGATCTAAATTCCGACTTAAATGATGGTGAGATTATTGAAGAGACCACTACTCCAGACAGCGGCAAGACTGACGGCGACGAGATCGAGGTGGCTGCTAGTTCTTTTAAAGTCAGTTGTAATGACGCTGTGACGGCAGCTGCTTATAGCTTACTGTCAAGAGCGTGGTGTTGGAATTGAGACAATTGTTCAATTAAAAATTCTCTAGGAGAATGTGATCTCAGAATATTTAAGTAAGAAGAAGCAAAAAACTGTTTTTGGGCTTTTTAAAGTGTAAAGATGGTATTTTAAGAGTTTTCACTTATGTACTACGTATGCACAGTTTGTTCATTCTGCTATAATTAGGTACGCACAGTAAAAAATTTGTTCTTACAGTATAGTGTTTACACTGATTATAAGTTATTTATGCATTGTGTAAATGGCACCCTTGGTAATCCGACAGCGTGCTGGTCCCATATCTGTCGGATTATCAAGATTGGACCGTACTATTGAATGAGTCGTGAGTCAATTCAACGATCATTCAATTACTCATACTATACGAGTACAGTACTTTTCTAAAAATAAATCTTGTTATCTTTAACATTCTAGTGTTGCACTTCTGCGACCTACGGAAGAAAGTGAAGCCTGGTAGCCTGTCAGTCGCGGCTCATGCATATTGCCCGGAGTTCGCGGGTTTTGGCGCAGTTTCGGGGTCGAGCTGTACGCCAACTGGGCTGGAGAAAGGCACCGAGACAATCCTGCCTATTCCTGGGTCACTGACTTACTCTACCTCTCCAGTAATTGAGATTTGGGCCTGTTGCAGAAATACATTTCCATCGGTAATTGGGAAAGCCCTGGAAATGAAGGCACTGTATTAGTAGACTTTACAGATGTATTTCTATTTCAAATTGTAATCCATACACATCTTTTCCGAATACAATAACACCGTGCACCTGATGAGATAATAAGAATGCCTCTTCACCTGGATTACACTATTTTTTGTAATCTACGTGTCGTCTCTGATATCGAAACTATGTAAAGAGTTCGTCTTGGGCTTCTTCGTCGCCAACACTTTTTTGATGTCTTCAGACGAACATGACTCCAGATTCCAGGAGTCACGTCTGTGACAGCGTCAGATTCCAGAAGATGTTAAGCTCTTATCTTATAACATTATCGGCACTATATCTTATCATTTGACTATCACATACATCAAAATAAATATGTTTTTCTAAGATGGGCTGTTTATAGGAAGACAGGGTAGAAGTTTCTTGTATGACCCGCCTCTTTTATTAAAACAAAGGAGACACCAGTTTCATCAACATCACATAGACAGTCTTTTTGCTCTACGTTGTATGCATAAAAAGTAAATAAATAGTGCCAAACCTTTTTGCATTATACGTTCATTTAGCCTTGCTTAAAAACTACAAGAAACTGAAATAAGGTTTAGTGTGGGTCAAAAACTGAAATAGTTGGTCAAATCGCCAATGAGTTTTTCTGTTTTCAGTACAACATTATACTGGTATAATGTAATAATTTATAATATCATATTTATGATATCATAATTTATATAATTTATAAAAATAATTTATAATTTATAAAGGTATAAGTTGAGCAATTTCTTGAAATTTAATACAAAAATGTGAGAACTATTCTTAATATAACTATCTTAAGTATTAAATTTTAAAAATAACTTCAGAATTTCACAAAAATAAAATTCCTTGTGTTGTCTGCGAATCACACTGAACAATCTCAAACATAAATACGTTCCCTTTATTATACATAACGAGAACAGGGATCTATAATACGTAGTATAGTAGCCAATTCAAAATTTTTAAAACTGTTTTTAAGGAACATTTTATTAAAAACTTAATTTTATGTGTTAACTTCACAAATTAGCATTGTATACGCAAAATGTAAAACATTCAGTCGGATAACCGTATGTACAATTACCAAAATTCTTTCTGTGTGTTTTACATTAATCTTTCCAAAAAACATTGACGATATTTTAACACAACTTTGAAACGTATTTTGTAAATGTCACCTTCTCCACCCTGTATTAAAAATAATTTAATATAATTACTCTTCATTAAAAAGTAGAGTACAGTTTAAAATATATATTTTTTCTAAATTGAATTTTTAAAACTTTGTCTTGTGTACTCATATAAAATTTCCAGCGCACAGAGTTCCACAAGGAGAACCGCCGGTGGAGCCGAGGTCAACAATACGATGACTCGCTCTTCCCTACAAGACAATTTAAGCGGTTCCAGTGAAGAAGATTGCTAGAAGTTAACCCTGTTTCTAGTTCCTCCGATTTCTCCTCTAATGGACAGATTAGCTGACATATTGGTTAAAACCATATCCGTCCGCGTTGCCGAATATTCATTTTCCTTCTCCTTTATTGGTAGAATAACTGAGACCTAACTGATAAAAGGAATCATGGTCAGATTCCGTTATATGCCCCCAATGCTTAAACTTTTTTCAATGAACTTAGAACGTTATAAAACGATGTAGTTGAGTAACAGAACTAACATTCCATCAATCAACAAGCATTTCCAGGTTTTGTGGTCGGTATTGTTGTCGCTGTTATCTTATCTTTCTCAAGAATCCCGATTACGGCAGGCCGCGCGGCATCACAACGCTTCACTTCAACTCTGTTACCTGTTCAATTAAGTAGGTACGTACTGATATTTTACATATTTTACTGATAGGTACTATCTCGAGGGATGTATTTCTTTCGTTGTCATCAGCGCGGGCTTCGGCAGCACCATCGGTCGGAGGCACTCGCATTTTGGATGGCGGAGTGTAATCAAGAATAAAAACAAGTGTTGTGTGTGTTTTCAATAATGAGTTTAGTTTTTGTTTGGTAATGTTTGTTTTTGTTGAAATTTTTGTGTTTGGTGTGGTCGATTTAATACGTAAGTACCCTTTTTTCTTAGCCCCAATTGTAATTCATTATAATCATCCGTAAATGAAAAATTAGCATAGGGGGCATAATGTTAGTTCTGTTACTCAACTACATTGTTTTATAACGTTCTAAGTTCATTGAAAAAGTTTAAGCGTTGGGGGCATATAACGGAATCTGACCGGAATCATTAAGGGTATTATTATAAATCTAGTTTGAATTAAAAAATATTGCTTCATATTTATTAATAAATGTACATACTAGGTAGAACTGCGTCATATCATGTGCAACCTACAGGCTCCTCTGAGGTTGCATGCAAAATTTAGATTAGGGTACAAAAGTGCCGATTCGAAAGTGCCAATCATAAATATGCTAAAACTATCAAATGCCAAATCTAATCAATGCCAAAATTAATAATTGCCAAAAATGATGAAGTACCGATCGTAAAACATGTTACCATAAACACATCAAATAAATATTTGTTGTATACAAATTTCGATCTGGTTTTACATAAAAGTTTTTGTTTAGTGGCGCAACTCATAATTAAAGGAAAAACTTCATATTTGTGTTACAATGGGTGTATTTATATCAAACCCAAACTGTCAAACTGTTACTTTTATAACACATTTATCAGCTTTGTATGTGCCTACACGCTACTGTTAACTATTTATTTACATTGTATTATTTGCCATATAATTTTCACATTATTGTAAAATGGTCTGTACCGTTGGAATAAATAAATAAATAAACATTCATCATCGGCTGCAAGCAAATACTGGAGGTGCAAATTCCATAGAGAATGCTCTGCTCGCTTAACCTCCACTCTCGATGGTAGAGGAAACATTGTTGTGAAAAAAGGCTGTGGTATGGAATCCCACAATCATGCTCCAAATCCAGGGGAAGTTCACGTTCTTCTATTACTAACGAGCATGAAGAGGCATGCGTCCGAACACCTGGAAGAGCCTCCCAGCAGAATTATGAGACGTTTGCAAGATGTTCCGAAAGCAGTTCTAGCTTGTGCGAGTGCCGATGGCCGAGCGGTCTCAGACTTTGAGTCTGAGTTAGAGATAACGCAGGTTTGAATCCTGTCTGTGACCCTTGCACTTTTTATCAGTACCATCGACCTTGTACTGTATCGACTCTCCCCCTTATTCTGTTTGATTAGATCCTCGCACAGGCCAGTGGCCCATGAGGACGGGCAGAATAAGGCATAAAAGGAGATCGGCTTCTCCTTAAAAAAAAACTTCCCGAAAGGGAAAACATTCGGAAACAAATTCAGTGTGAGCGCTTAAAAGATGTACCTTCAAATCCAACCTCAATCGAAGACTTAGAAGAAATTCCAGACGAGTAAAGAATAACTAAAAATGGAGAAAATCTTTTACTGCATGATTCATACGAATATGATAATTATACTCTTGATGTTTTGATATGTATACTCTTGATGATTATAATGTTTTCATCAACTAAACATTTAAGACAACTTTCCCGATCAGCGACATGGTATGTCGACGGCACCTTCAGTGTAGTGCCAACTCTTTTTTTCCAACTCTTTACCGTAATGGGGTCAGTGTCTGTACAAGGTGAAACTACCATTGCTTTACCATTGCCATTACCAAGCAGTGGATCGTAGACTTTTCAATATGGTAGCAAATTAAAAAGTTTATAAAGAAGACGGCATTCTGTACTTGAATATTATAAAACATTTAAGTTACCATCTCCACGGTTATACGTAAAAAGTGGCATTTAAGGCTTATGGCAGTTGCTGTCTTAGGCATTTTTTAGTTTGGTACTTCCTTTATTTCGCCTCAATAAAGAAGTGTTTCTTTCTTTCTTTCCGTTCTGTCAATTTTGAATTAGAACTTTTGTAGTATAACGAACATTTCTAATCTATTTTAATGCTTGAATTTCCTAAGGGAAGATGACTATCATACAAGAAAGCTATTTTTACACCACCCAGCAGACAAAAGGAAAATTGTGTCAGCCTACTGAGTGATAGCTTCACTGATGCTCAGCCAAATTCCATGGTTGGACATGTAGCACCTTAGAACTCATTCTTGTCTGTGTAGAAATGAAGTTTCGTGCAAAATTTAAAACCTTATCTGGTCTTTATACGTCCCACGATGTGTCGCGTGACAGGCTTCGCTGAGGTTGCATACAACTATAAAATCTATAACTCATTTCATTCTCGAAATGTGCTGTGGACAGATAGTAAGACGGACAATAAAGAGACGTTTACATTTCCTCCGACAGGTAAAGAAAAATTGTGTCAGCCTACCGAGTCGATGCCTTCAATGACGCTCAGCCAAATTCCATGGTTGAACGAGCACCAAGCACCGTCATATAAATCACTATTGAGTATGTAGAAATGATGAGTCCTGCAAAATTTACAATCGACAGACAAAATAATTTTCGAAATATCTTGTCCCATAATGCATTACCACTTTTCAACAATAAAAGTTCCGGTGAACTGAAGATGGTACTACAGAGTAAGAGTATGCCCAAAGTCTACCTTGTCACCTACTTATTTCGTCTATCCATTCTTTTTCTCAATGAATAAAAGTCACACATTTAAATCTTCAATGATTAAATTTAGTTTGTTTGCAAATTTATTTATTCCACTTTTTCTCGTTGCCATCATGTTTACCCGTATCACCAATGTAAAAATGTTCGCTAACGCTCAGCCAAATCCCATGGATTTAAATGCACCTTAATCAACCTAAGTGTTGCTAATATATAAATGAAGCTTCATGCAAAATGTCAAGTCTTTTGGTCAGTTCGTTTTCGAGATATCGTCCGCATAGACAGATGGACAGAAATGAAAGTTTTCACCCCTCCGAGTTATAGGCTTCGCTAAAGCTCAGACAATCATGTGTTAATATGTGAAT
Source organism: Homalodisca vitripennis (assembly GCF_021130785.1). NCBI lineage: Eukaryota > Metazoa > Arthropoda > Insecta > Hemiptera > Cicadellidae > Homalodisca > Homalodisca vitripennis. The sequence goes on from NC_060214.1 coordinate 112,635,326, forward strand.
GTTTTAAATATTATACTGACCTTTGTTAATTTATTCTGTTAATTAATTATTTTCTCGTTGCCTTCATGGTTTCCATAAGGGCAATGTAAAAATATTTGCTAACGCTCAGCCAAATCCCACGGAGTGACATTCTCCACAAGTTAAACTTGTGTTTTAAATGAAGCTAAATTGTCCATAGGTCAATTCGTTTTCGTTATGTCGTGTGGAAAAACACACATACTATAAATAAATAAGTTTTACCGCCCCTACGAGCGATAGGCTTCGATAACGCTCAGCCAATGAAAGTTTGAATCATAATATTGCTTCTGTTTATGAATAAATGTACATATTTGAATTTTAAACATACTTCACAGAGGTAATCCATGCAAACCAGACGCTTTTAAGCACAGTATTTAAAATAATTAATTAATATTATAAACGCGAAAATTTAGAGTATAAAATACGGATTAGTGTAACTAAACTTTTTTCTAAAAATTGAAAAATTGTTGTTTGTTTCATTTGTACAGATGTTCCAAATGCGTCTATTAATAGTGCATTAATCGTAAGAGACCATGTTTCAGGGATTAATTAATTGTAATATTTTAAAACATTTACTAAAAATTAAATCCTTTTCACGCATTGAAATCCGTCAATCAACATCGATCTCTAATTGATGAGGCATCAACACAAGTATAGCTTCTTACGTGCAATTTTCTCCCAATAAAATGTTTTTTGCAAATAATTTTCCCATTGTGTTTGTCAAAAATAGTTTTGTAACAACCAAGGAATAACGATTGAAACTACCATTATTAACGAGAGAGAAATCTAAAGCGAAAGAGCTGGTTTCCCAAAATCTCTGTTCCAAAAGTAAACAAGAGCGAACACAAAATCAGTCCACGACCGGTCAGACACAATCATGACAAGTGTGAGGAGGAAAGGTCGAACCAATAGTGAGAGAATCTAAACAGGAAACTGCAAATCCTGCGTCCTACGAGGACATTAGCAACAGGATAATGGAGCGTGAGGGAGGATGTGCTCTGTCACCGTGCATACGACCATTAGCACATGTTGCATTGATGACATTCGTTCTCTAGAGCCATTTTCAGAGCGTGAAATCACAAATTGACAATCAGAGTCGTAGATGCTCCGTTTAGACCAACAATTGCGCGATTTTGGAGGATTCAAATTTGAATTCTGGCATGCACGTAATAATTCCATTTCCTTTATCATTATATACTTCTTTTCTTACTGTAGGCTACTTATTAGAAAAATGTTTTGTTAATTCTGACATATAAAGGAAAACTGCTGCTAAAACATAAAAAAACACATTGAAGGAGGAGCTCTTCTTATTGGAGAAAACTATTTTCTATTATTTTATAAAACTCACAATTATCCAATAATTTTAATATTTTCACACGAGGCATTTTGACATCAAAGATGCCATCGTCAGGTGTGAATCAACAATTCTAAACAGTACAAATATTTTACAATTTAAAACAATTATCATCTGAGTAAAGTTAATAGAGATTTGTATAGTGTATAAAATAAATTATTAATATATGTAGAAAAAGCTTGGGTCAAAAAGAATTTAGTTATATTTTAAACGAATGGTGAATTTTGAATCGGTCTATTGCCAAACATGCATTTGAAACAAATCACACCTTTAAAAACTTCACATTATTAAAACAAGTCCATAAACAAGAAGAATCTCGACGCTTACGAAACATTATACATAAAAAACATAAAGGTAAAATAAAACAATGATTTTGGACCGATTCAAAAATTCACCATTCCTTTAAAATATAACTATTAATTCTTTTTGGTCAAAACTCTTATACATATATTAATATTTATTTTATTTTACTTTTAACTTTACAAATCTTGTATTAAGCTTTACTCAGCTGATAATAATTGTATTAAATTGTAAAATATTTATGCTATTTAGAATTGTCGATTCACACCTGAGGATGGCATCTTTGATGTCAAAATGCCTCGTTGAAAATATTAAAATTATTGGATAATTACTTGTGAATTTTCTTTTATAAAATTATAGAAAAAACACACAATTTGCACAGGGTGTCCATAAATTAATTACTCTTTCGAACTTCACCATTTGGTCTTTTAGTAAAAATAAGCAAGAAATCTCATATAAATTATAGTGAACTCTATCCGGCCTTATGAGTGATACGCTTAGCTAAAGCTCACTAAATCATCTAAATGTGTTAAAACCTTAATTTTAAAAATCTCATATGATCGTACTCAACTCGTTTACAAATTTATTTATTCTGCTATTTTCTTGTTGCCTTCACAGTTACCCACAAGACCAATGTAAAAATATCAGCTAACCATAAAATATCTTGCTTTGTTTACCTTCTGCAGTTTATATTTCACTAATATTATAAATATTCATAACATCTAAAGTATTTTAGTTTTTAACAGTTACAAAATTACGTATGGCTACAATTTTACCCCTTACATTTTTTTGAATCACATGTTTTCAAAATCGGTTTGAATTTGATTGAAAATTTTACAAAGTTATACCTTTATTTAAATTAAATTAACAAATTTTCTTAAGAAAACACAAATACATACATTCACAAAAATGTCTTACTTTTTTGCCTGACTAATTAAAGGGGAAGTTTGATAGAACTATTTACGGACATTCTGTATATTAAATTCTCGGTTGCCCCAAAATAAATTAATTTAATTTACTGGGATATCACGTGATTAGGGCTGTTAATAGCCCACATTTTTTGATAACATTGTTTACAAATCTGTATATTTCGAGATTTATCACCATGTTTATTCACCAATACTGTTTTTCTGAGAGATTAGTTGAAACTTTTATCAGTGTCTTATCTCACGAGATAAAAAGTTTGTTTATGTTGAAAGCGATCTTCCCGCAGTACAAATTTTTATTTTTGGTTTAGAGTAATAAAGGAAAATGTATTTTTACAAGTCAAATTTATGTCTCGTACAAACATTTTATTCTAAAGAAACCAGAAAGGGGTGTTGTCCACAGCATTCTAAAAATTGGACGAATTCATGGAACATAGCTCAAGTTTTAAGATTAACATTTTTTTTATTTAAAAAATACTGTGCAGAATTATTTGGACATCAAAGGTTATAATCAATTTACTTTAATTTAATTTATTTTTTAATAGTAAGATATTAGCGAAAAACACGAAATTTAAAAATGTGTGTATTTACAACATTGACAGTGATGACACAACTTAATGTTGTTGTATCAATAGAATTTTTGCTATTGTTTACAATATACTTATGTAATTAAAAGTGTTAAAAAGTTTAACTATTTAAATTATATTATTTATTTTATTTAACCTCAATTATTTAAAATGAGACGTCAACATAGCAATATAGCCCAGGGTTGTGTATGTAAAATATTTTAAATACACTACTGGAAAAACTACTAAAATCGTCAATAAGGCAAATGGTGCATTTGATTTTAGATCACACTACACACGAAAACTGTTGATTTTAATACATAGAGAAATGAAAAAAGATGAAACAGAGAATATGAAGGATGTAAGGACATAATGGGATGAGCTCAGGTTCCCATTGATTGACCAATTTGTGATCGAGGAAACCGAATTATAAGAATCCGCGCAGCACCTGCAGATCTAGGTCACCTAGTTCCGCGTATTTCCATATCGATGCTTCGTAGACTGTATCAGGAATTTATCTAAGTAGCCGATCTGGGTTTCAAAAAACTCTTTCGCGCTCCAAGACAAGGCAAGCAATCGTGCTAGGAAAAAGGAATCTATGAATGGATTTTTAACTGATACCTTAGTTTTTTTTTCTAATTTTATTTTAATTGTTACATAACAATTTCACCTAACCATTAAAGTATGTTGCTTCGCGTACCTTATCTGCTAAATTAATTTGGGGTAGGCTACGATAAGCGGACCCGGTTTTTTATATCGAAATTGGCAAACGATATTACTTAATCATAACCATCGATACAATCAATCGATACTGATTAATTATTTTGAACCATTAACTTAAATAATCTACATCAACAGCTGTAAACACTTTCAAATAATACTCGTAATGTAATATTTCAATATTATTTATAAGTAACATTTTATTATTAAAAATGACAGTCAATTTTAGAAAACTAAACGACTGCTTTGAAAGATGATAAGACATGTTTTTTGTGACTTCAACATGTTGGACTCGTACCGAAAAACCCATTTTGTGGAAATTTGTGGGAAAGAAACAACTGTAACTGTGAGAGGAGCAAATATGGTCGTCTTCAGTTTTCCTAATTTTGGTTATAATAATTTGTTTGATCACTGTAAATATTACATTCATATTTTAATTTAAAACATATGATTATTATTGAGGACTATAGATACTTTTATATCGATTGATAGTGTAGGATTTGAGATGCAAATATTAGGTATCGATGATTACATTCTTCGATATAAAAAACCGGGTCCGCTTATCGTACCCTACCCTTAATTTGTAGCGTCTTCTTCTCCGAGTTCTGGAATATACTATATTTCGTGCAACTCGTACATCTCTTGACTAAAAATGGTTGCCGATTTTATGTAATGTCCAAGCCTATTGTGTGAAAAATGTGAAGCGATCGTAAAATCAAATTATCCTCGATGCAGTCAAGATAGTACAATGCATTACAATGTCATATAATTTATAAGGTTATATTTCTACATAGGATACATCGCTTTACAGGATATTTTAAATTCACATCAGAGTTAGATTGATATCCGTGCAATCTAAGAGAAATCCAGTGGCTTGGCATAAATTCTTTACTCGAGTTTCTTTAACTACATTCTTTAATGACACTTAACATGTTTTAATTCTTTAATATAATGTTTTGAGCGCGCATTGGATTGATAACCTGCGTGTTTTATGCCCTTATTAAAAAAAAAAAAAAAAAAAAAAAAAAAAAACGGTGTTGTCTTAGTACATTCTGCACTGTCTGATTAAACAAAATCTGATTAAAACCCACATTCACCATCATAAAATTAATTCTTTCTGTGTAGCGTACAAATAAGAATGTTTTGAGAACTAATTTCTAAAACTGTAGTTTCCTGGACTTCTTTTTTGTGCAAATTTCTTTACTGGCTCCATTGAAATACAATCAAATTATGCATATTTTAACCATATTTTAGTTATCTAATAGTTTTTAATGAAATTAGAAATTAAATTATGAACTGAAGTTAAACGATAATTGAATTTGTTTATGTCTGCAAAATTTTGTTGGCATTGCTTCTAATCTAACACAAAACAGCTGTTGTGGAGGAGCAGATGTAATTGTTGTTGATTCTAAGAACTGCTGCCACTAAGACCGTACCGTCCCACACAAAGTGACAACCAGTTCAGCATAAAGGCTGTATGTTTGCCCAACACTAAACTGTTCATAATTCGAGACAGTTTTTTTTTTTTTCAAAAAGATTATTACACAAAATCATCTAAATTACACACTACCGTTGTATCTGTAACGGGTAAAATATTCAGGCTAAGATCTACGTCTTGTTGACGTGTAGGTGAAAACGGGAAGATAAGCATCAAACTGGTTTGGTATAATGTTATAATCTTGCCAGAGGACAAGAACGTTATATCATAATGCCGAACAATATTTGAACAGCTGTTCGGCTTGTTTTATCAGCTGTTTAATTCAAAGCACGCTTCGGTTATCTCTCAATTCGGAATGACACGCGAGAAAAAAACCTTGCACTTGTTACGCATTGAAACACTTCAATAGATTTATTGTTACATCATCAAGGTTTGTTTTGTTAATCCATAACAAAACTTGAAAAGTCTATCGTAAGAAACCGTCACATTTTTATCGTTATTAACGAGATTTTATACTCTGCGGAAGTATAATTTACCTTGTTTTACTAGTAGAAACCGTTACATTTGTATCGTCATTAACGAGGTTTTTTTATTCTGCGGAAGTATAATTGACCTTGTTTTACTAGTAGAAACCGTCACATTTGTATCGTTATTAACGAGGTTTTATACTCTGCGGAAGTATAATGTACCATGTTTTACAGGTAGAAACCGTCACATTTGTATAGTCATTAACGAGGTTTTATACTCTGCAGAAGTATAATTTACCTTGTTTTACAAGTACGTAGAAACCGTCACATTTGTATAGTCATTAACGAGGTTTAACGAGGTTTTATACTCTGCGGAAGTATATAATTGACCTTGTTTTACTAGTAGAAACCGTCACATTGGTATCGTTATTAACGAGGTTTTATACTCTGCGGAAGTATACTTTACCTTGCTTTACAAGCAGAAACCGTCACATTTGTATCGTTATTAACGAGGTTTTATACTCTGAGGAAGTATAACTTTTACCTTGCTTTACAAGCAGAAACCGTCACATTTGTATCGTCATTAACGAGGTTTATTTATTCTGCGGAAGTATAATTTGACCTTGTTTTACTAGTAGAAACCGTCACATTGGTATCGTTATTAACGAGGTTTTATACTCTGCGGAAGTATAATTGACCTTGTTTTACAAGCAGAAACCGTCACATTTGTATCGTTATTAACGAGGTTTTATACTCTGCGGAAGTATACTTTACCTTGCTTTACAAGCAGAAACCGTCACATTTGTATCGTCATTAACGAGGTTTTTTTATTCTGCGGAAGTATAATTGACCTTGTTTTACTAGTAGAAACCGTCACATTGGTATCGTCTGCGGAAGTATAATTTAGTGTCACATTTGTATAGTTATTAACGAGGTTTTATACTCTGCGGAAGTATAATTTACCTTGTTTTACAAGTAGAAACCGTCACATTTGTATAGTCATTAACGAGGTTTTATACTCTGCGGAAGTATAATTTACCTTGTTTTACAAGTAGAAACCGTCACATTTGTATAGTCATTAACGAGGTTTTATACTCTGCGGAAGTATAATGTACCATGTTTTACAAGTAGAAACCGTCACATTTGTATAGTCATTAACGAGGTTTTATACTCTGCGGAAGTATAATGTACCATGTTTTACAAGTAGAAACCGTCACATTTGTATAGTCATTAACGAGGTTTTATACTCTGCGGAAGTATAATGTACCATGTTTTACAAGTAGAAACCGTCACATTTGTATAGTCATTAACGAGGTTTTATACTCTGCGGAAGTATAATGTACCATGTTTTACAAGTAGAAACCGTCACATTTGTATAGTCATTAACGAGGTTTTTATACTCTGCGGAAGTATAATTGTACCATGTTTTACAAGTAGAAAACCGTACATTTGTATAGTCATTAACGAGTTTTATACTCTGCGGAAGTATAATTTACCATGTTTTACAAGTAGAAACCGTCACATGTTTGTATAGTCATTAACGAGGTTTTATACTCTGCGGAAGTATAATGTACCATGTTTTACAAGTAGAAACCGTCACATTTGTATAGTCATTAACGAGGTTTTATACTCTGCGGAAGTATAATTTACCATGTTTTACAAGTAGAAACCGTCACATTTGTATAGTCATTAACGAGGTTTTAAACTCTGCGGAAGTATAATGTACCTATGTTTTACAAGTAGAAACCGTCACATTTGTATAGTCATTAACGAGGTTTTATACTCTGCGGAAGTATAATTGTACCATGTTTTACAAGTAGAAACCGTCACATTTGTATAGTCATTAACGAGGTTTTATACTCTGCGGAAGTATAATGTACCATGTTTTACAAGTAGAAAACCGTCACATTTGTATAGTCATTAACGAGGTTTTATACTCTGCGGAAGTATAATGTACCATGTTTTACAAGTAGAAACCGTCACATTTGTATAGTCATTAACGAGGTTTTATACTCTGCGGAAGTATAATGTACCATGTTTTACAAGTAGAAACCGTCACATTTGTATAGTCATTAACGAGGTTTTATACTCTGCGGAAGTATAATGTACCATGTTTTACAAGTAGAAACCGTCATATTTGTATAGTCATTAACGAGTTTTATACTCTGCGGAAGTATAATTTACTTGTTTTACAAGTAGAAACCGTCACATTTGTATAGTCATTAACGAGGTTTTATACTCTGCGGAAGTATAATGTACCATGTTTTACAAGTAGAAACCGTCACATTTGTATAGTCATTAACGAGGTTTTATACTCTGCGGAAGTATAAATGAACCATGTTTTACAAGTAGAAACCGTCCACATTTGTATAGTCATTAACGAGGTTTTATACTCTGCGGAAGTATAATGTACCATGTTTTACAAGTAGAAACCGTCACATTTGTATAGTCATTAACGAGGTTTTATACTCTGCGAAGTATAATGTACATGTTTTACAAGTAGAAACCGTCACATTTGTATAGTCATTAACGAGGTTTTATACTCTGCGGAAGTATAATGTCCATGTTTTACAAGTAGAAACCGTCACATTTTGTATAGTCATTAACGAGGTTTTATACTCTGCGGAAGTATAATGTACCATGTTTTACAAGTAGAAACCGACATTTGTATAGTTAGTAACGAGGTTTTATACTCTGCGAAGTAAATAACGAGGTTTCATACCTGACCTCACAAGTAGAAACCGTCACATTTGTATCGTTATTACGAGGTTTTATACTCTGCGGAAGTATAATACACATTTGTATATTACTCACAAGTAGAAACCGTCACAATAGTCACGAGGTTTTATACTCTGCAGTAAATATTACAAGTCTGCACATTTGTATAGTCATAACGACATGTATATATAGAATAACGTTATACAAGTATAATGTACCATGTTTAGTAGAAACCGTCCAAGTAGAAACGTACATTTGTTAGTCATTATCATTAGTCTAACGAGGTTTTTATACTTGCGGAAGTGTTTATACTCTGCGGAAGTATAATGTACCATGTTTTACAAGTAGAAACCGTCACATTTGTATAGTCATTAACGAGGTTTTATACTCTGCGGAAGTATAATGTACCATGTTTTACAAGTAGAAACCGTCACATTTGTATAGTCATTAACGAGGTTTTATACTCTGCGGAAGTATAATGTACCATGTTTTACAAGTAGAAACCGTCACATTTGTATAGTCATTAACGAGGTTTTATACTCTGCGGAAGTATAATTTACCATGTTTTACAAGTAGAAACCGTCACATTTGTATAGTCATTAACGAGGTTTTATACTCTGCGGAAGTATAATTTACCTTGTTTTACAAGTAGAAACCGTCACATTTGTATCGTTATTAACGAGGTTTTATACTCTGCGGAAGTATAATGTACCATGTTTTACAAGTAGAAACCGTCACATTTGTATAGTCATTAACGAGGTTTTATACTCTGCGGAAGTATAATGTACCATGTTTTACAAGTAGAAACCGTCACATTTGTATAGTTATTAACGTAGTTTATACCTGTAGAAAGCTGTTTTATAGAAACCGTCACATTTGTATAGTCATTAACGAGGTGTATTTATACTACAAGTGTCAAGTATCATTAACGAGGTTTTATACTCTGCGGAAGTAATGTACCATGTTTTACAAGTAGAAACCGTCACATTTGTATAGTCATTAACGAGGTTTTATACTCTGCGGAAGTATAATGTACCATGTTTTACAAGTAGAAACCGTCACATTTGTATAGTCATTAACGAGGTTTTATACTCTGCGGAAGTATAATGTACCATGTTTTACAAGTAGAAACCGTCACATTTGTATAGTCATTAACGAGGTTTTATACTCTGCGGAAGTATAATGTACCATGTTTTACAAGTAGAAACCGTCACATTTGTATAGTGATTAACGAGGTTTTATACTCTGCGAAAGTATAATTTACCTTGTTTTACAAGTAGAAACCGTCACATTTTTATCGTTATTAACAAGGTTTTTTTTACTCTGCAGAAGTATTATTTCACTTGTTTACAAGTATCGGGTAACTTTCCTTCTTATTTTATCAATTCGGGTGCACCACATTGATGGCGACTAACGAAAACAACCCTCCAGATAGTGCTTTATCAAGTAACAGATAAAACTCTAGAGAGTCTTATCACAATTCCTGAAAAAGCAATAACACAAAACGCGTGTCAAAGTTTGATGTAAGCTAACAAAGACCCAAATTATCTACTGATGAGGACAGTACTAACAAAATATACTTAAACCACTATGTAATATTATTCCCACCTTTCACAATTAAAGAACTATGCCAAAAGATAAAGCAAATGTTGTTTCGTGATTCGTGATTTGAAAATTATACCTTTTGATGCATAAGCCAAGAGCAATAAATGGTATAATTGACGAGTAAAGCACTGGTGGAAAGTGGAAGTTTTAAACGCCAAAGAAGATAGCTACGTTTCCCCGTTTAAGAAGTAATTTCCCGTTTTTAACGGAAACTTTGTAGTTTAGAAATTTTAATGGAATACGCGGCTCTTTACACCCATAGAATGCTGGAGTGGCGGGGAATAAAAGTTTTGTGATTAGAAGATTCGTGACCTAAAGTTCTAAAAATAGTTCAATAAAAATAACAATTACTTTTCATATAAACATGGGTGCCTCCTTTTAAAACACTGCCAAAATTGAGAACCTGAAGGGAACCATTAGTATCCTCCGGTATAAAGCATCGTAAGAAGAAATTGCCACTTTATTTTTTACGCTCGTAAAAAATGTAAAAAATTACACGTTTTCCTGTAACCTACGTTTTTTTGTTTAAAGGAGCCACTTAAAATTATCATGAAATGAAAATAATATGATAAGTGCTTTAAAAAAACAAGTGAAACGGGTTAAAAATCCTCTCTGCCACGTAATTTAAGAAAATATATAGCGAATATATAATCCATTCCTAGTACAAAACTACACTGGCCACACCACTAACATTCTATTCTTAATCATTTACATAATGGGTCTAAAAAAAGTAAAAAAAATAGTCTATTAAAATGAATTCTAAAATGTTCATGTAACCTAAGCCAAGTCTGGTATGCAACAGGAAGTGTGGCATGATACATAATACGTTATACACAATGTCATGGAGGGGTATTAAACGTTTTAGAGCAGATCCTACTTAAACTTACATATTAATAGAAATAGGAAACTAATAACTATCCTATCACTATCAGCTTTCATTCCCTATTCACTCAGCGTTCATGCAGTTACCCCAAGTGCGACCACAAGAACCACCAACCGTCACTCCCGCCGAGTCCGCAGCAGAAAAACCCCGACCTCAACCACAAAGTGATCGCGCCTATCAATATTTCTGATTGGCTGAGCGTTAGCGAAGCCTATTACTCCACGGGCTACAGAAATTTCATTTTTGTCTGTCTATCCGTACAATGTCTCTTAAACTACTTAAAATGATGCATGTTTTTTCTATATTTTTTATAATTTTTATAACTTCGATGATGGTGCAAGTCGTTCTATGCGATATTGGCTGAGCGTTATCAAATAGTTTTACATTGGTTCCATGACAAAAAAGATCGTGACGAAGATTAGTAGGATAAATAAATTTGTAAGAAGCTGAATATGATCATATAAGATCGCAAAAACAGAAAAATCAAAAACAGAAAAGATCATATTGGAATTCAGTGTTGAAATTCTGTGAGATCTTATTTTCAGCGCACTTTTGCCTTGTAGTACGCTTCCTACTTCACCGGAAGTTTTATGATTTAAATACTGCAAAGGAACATATCTCTGTAAAAACAAGGTTAATGTATCTTGAGAATAATTTATATGTAGACTTGCATGGAACTTCATTTCTTCATAGACAAGAATGAGTTCTATGATGGTACACGTCCAACCATGGTATTTGGCTGAGCGTCATTGAAGTCCATGACTCTGCGACTGGAAGTATTTCTGTTCTGTCTGCCTGGAGGCTGTAACAGTTCTTTTCTGTCTGGTTGGTCGTCTTTCTGCAGGACTCCTCGAGAATGAAACGAACTGAAGACTTGACATGTTGAATGCAACTTCAGCGCAGTCTTTTATGCGACACATGGTGTGGCGTAATACTACCTTGTGGTGTCATGGAAGGATATTAAACGTTTTAGAGCAGAACGTAATTGCTCATTAACAATGGCCATAGTCTATCAAATGTCAAGTCAATCAATTGGCTTTATCATTAGGATTTTTATGGAACAGCTTGATAGGCTTCCAAAATAAACATAAAGGTTGCTCCAGCTTCAAAAGGATTTGCTAAATTCCGTCCGTAATACCATGAGTAAAAGGTAGGAGAACACAACAGCGTACTTAATGAAACAAACCTACATGAAAATTAGTATTTTTGGCGCAATTTCTCAATCATCAAAAATAAATCCAAACTTTAAATACCAAAATACTTTAGTTTTTAAGAGAGCTATTGATGAAATGAAAAAAAATTGGAATGAAAAATGTCTTTATTAAAGAGGCGGAGTTAGGACTATCAAGCCCCTCTCTAACACTCAACCTCATATTGTATACAGTCAATTTACAATAGTCGATATACAATTGTGTTAAATTATTAACTTATTCTTTGAATAGAAAAACAAAAATGCTTAACCTATACAAAATTAAAGAAACTTTCTATTAAGGAAAAGTAAAAATCTATATATTTAAATTAATTAAATACTTAAAACACAAAAGATAAATTTTATACATACTATGATAAATACAAGAAAATTCAAAATGAAGAGCAAGAAGCAAGGCACATTCAATCACTCTAACACACCGGTTGACCACATGACCGCAACAAGCAGCACCACCCGTCACCCCACAGGCCCCCCAGCAGCAAGCCCCTAACCTCCGCCTCGATGCAAGCACGGTCCTCAATACATCTGATATCATCGGGGAGTGCGTATTAATATAGTTGTAAAAGTTATCTAAACAATACTTTTCCGATATAGTTTATTTTCTGGACGAGGCCTTTCGAAACCAAAGGTTGTATCATCTGGCGAGTCCACAAATCAATATTTCAGTTATTGATAAGTACAATGATAGTTATACCATGCAATTTGAAATTTTTAGGTTTTACGAGTTTGATATATTTTTATTTGAGCTATTTTTGAAAATCTGAGATATGCTGAATAGTGACAACTGTAACATATTTTTAGAAAGCATACTTCTTTGGTAGCCTATGATAAACATTTGGATTTTTTTCAACGAGGTAACAGTAAAAACATTTTGAAACCTTGCAATATTCACATGTTGCACAATCCTGTGTACAAGAACCGAAATAAATTAAAACTTCTTCAAAATGATTATTGAATACCTTTAACATAAGGTACAGCTCAACCTACCCTTATATTTAAAAACTTTCAAAAACTTATCTCCCTCCCCTTCCTTTCCACCAAAGTGCCATTTTAGGGTATTCCGAATTCTTTGGAGCACGAAATATGGAGTTTTCGTTGAGCAGGTTTCTTGCTTCAGCCGGTATACAATACATTTCGGACGGTCGGATAACATGTTTACAGTAGCAGAGCCAATCCAGAAGTGGTTTAAGAACCCTTGTAGTGACTGACACTTGACAGATCAGTCAGATCACCGCGACACCAGCTGAGACTAGGGCAGGCACGGAGTGAGAGCCAGTCTGCTAACTTGCGACCTTTCCGCTTTTGGCAACAGCTGTCACCACGATTTATTTGCATCTTTGTCAAAGGATATATTAATCAACCGCGATTACCATAACTTCTTGGGGCGCTTACCTTTGACACAGTGTTCAGTTGCATTTCATTCTCCGAGGCACTTCTGTAGATAACACGTAAATGGTAAAAATCGATCGATTCTACAGAATAAAGGTCTGCAGTTGGTTAACGCTTCTTCCTCGTTGTCTTATAGCGTTAACAGGACAAGTGACGTGTACGAGGCCGTCATTAGGTAACATTTTATAGTAGGTATTTCAGCATTGAACCTACAGACAGCTTCTTCTGTATTTACTTTATTGCGCAGGTGTGTTAGCCAAGGTCAGTATTCTACCGTTCATGGATGAAAAGTTAGGTTAGGTTAGGCCCAATGGTCCAAAATTCCGGACGAAAGCTGTTTTAGAATAGCTAGTGGTGGGAAGGATTGATTCCATGGGAATGTTGAGTTAAGCTTCAATTCACCTTCCTCTTGGTGCAGCGTCCAGGATCTGACGCTGTTACAGACTCGACTCCTGGAATTCGGAGTCATGTTCATCCGAAGAGGTCTAGAAGATGTCCTTACATCGTTTCGACATTCCTCTCAGTTCGTATAACGGAAGTTGTACCCCACCCTGTCTTGATTGGAGCTCATCCTTTTCATCGACGATTTCAGTATATTGATTAACTGCACGGTTGACCTTAATGGATGTAATTTACAAACGTTACATAAAGCATCTGTAACATTTTCTAAACTAATTGGATAGCTTTTCCACGAGTTGGGTGACTCAATCGAGGTTTTACATCGTACATCGTACATTTTTTGTTGTCCAAGGGCTACCTTTCATTTTCAGTGCGATTTGGTACTTTGACAAGTTTTTATTAGTCGAACCAGACACCATTCACAAGAGGTACTGCAGGATATTCTAATCGAGACTGGATAATTACGGTTGTAAGGAATTCAGGACCTGTGCCAACCGAGGGTTTCAGGAGTGACAAGATGAGATGACATCATACAGGGCAAGGCAAGGATGATTCACAGACCCAGACCGCTGGAGACTGCCCCATTTCTATCTCGGATTGCCGCAAGACCCGCTTCTCGGCCACTTCGCTTGCTACCCTCGTACACCGAGAGGACGCCCGCTTCCAGAAAGGCAACGACCGCCGTCATTTGTACCGATAAAAACATCACTTTCCCTTCCCAGTCACGACTCTTTTTACCGGGAATTGTTACCACTCTTGTTCGAGTCTCTGGGACCGGCGTTTTTTTGTCGATGTCAAATGGACCACTAACATATGGTGATAATCAATAAATTGCTGATCTAGGGTACCCCGGTTTCTTTCAGACTGGACAAAAAGAAATAATTAAAAAAAGATTGAAAAATAAGTAATTCTGTACAAAACACAGCTATCTTAATAGGGGACCGAAGTAGTTTGTGCATGTGTTGGTGTACAATACTGTGATAACCAGGAGAGTGCAAAGTATGTACGAAATACAGACCATCGTAAGTCGTGGCTACCAAAATATAGTTTGGTCAGAGTACAGTGGCTTTGCTCGGGCTACCCTTTGCTGTACGAGTAAATTAAGGCTGACATTTTTTGAGCAAGATCCAAGAATTTCCTTGTGAAGATGTTATAAGAAATAATGGTTTTAAGGTTTATAACAAATGGTTTTGATCGAAATCTCTGTTGAGTAACTGAAAAAACAATCATTGTTTCTCAAATCGACAGTTGTCTACTGGTATGACCACCTTCACCAGCGGGGATATTGCAGTTGCCCAAGGAAAGTGCCATGAAAAGATAACGTACGCAGAAGAGACGTTTAACAACGAAATAATCCTGTTTTGTTACCTCGAATCTCCCTAAGACTGACTTCCAAGTACCTTAACATAGATTGCAGTAGCTTATCAATGATGGTTACTGGTAAACAATGATTTCAGGAGATTTCATTCTTAGATAAGATAAGACAATCTCACAGATGGAGTATGCATTGAAAAATAAACTAGTAACAAATACTTTTTCTATGATTTGCTCCAATTATTCTGTTGATAGCATCGTCTAGTAAATGCTTATTGTTACTCCGAAGTGAGCATGGGATATATTTAATATAATGGGATATATATTACTTTTTTTAAATTATTTATATATCTAACAATAACAATAAAGCTTTGTACATAAACATGTTAAGTATTGGGCCTCATTTTAAATGCAAACCCCCATCAAACCCCCCAAAGGCTCCAAACTATTTACACAATTTAGGCTCCAAACTAATGTTCAAAGCCTATCTATATATTTGATTCCGTAAGGGAAACAGTGCCTAGGAAATTTCTCGAGTTGTGAAAAAAATAAGATAGCTTTATGAGGTTTATTCCAAAGCTTGAGTGCTAAGGACGGTGTGATAAATAGCTACCAGATATGATTAATCTTTGCAATGAGGAGTAGTAACGCTCAAGGTCATGCCTTCGGAAAAAATGTTTATCTATTTAGGAAATCCAGTATTCAGTCATGACCAATTAAATGTAGCTTTTATTAGAGAAAGACGCCTCAAAAGAAAGATGCAATAGAAAACCGAAGCCCATACGAAAAAATAAACAAAGACCAAGAAGTTCTAATATAATATGTATTAATATTTAATTTACAACATTTGTATGATTGTGTTTGTATAACATAATTTCGTTTAAAAACAATACAAAGGGACGATTGATGGTACAAACATAAAAAAGTTAAAAAAGTACAATTTTAATCTAGACTTATACCGATGATACTGGAATGTTGTCATCACTATTAATAGATTACAGAATAACCCTCTTTCTTCAGTTTGTAATTATAATTTATTGATTGTAAAATTACTACACATAGCCTACATTGAACTAGGTTACGAGAAAGAGTCGTTCCGTTCCTTGAAAAAATAGGATACTTTAAACAGGGTATCTATCACATGCAGTGCTGGTGACCTTGCGATTGTGGAACGAGTAAACAGAAGATGAATCATTTAGAGAGAGAATACTATCTCTTACATCTATCGTGTAATGCGAAACCTTGAAGGCTTGTTACTACTAATACTACTACTACATTTTTAGTAGTATTAGTATCTACGTATTGTTTAATGCAAATTTACTAAGAGGATACCAAAACAACGGATCTGACAGAACGCAATGAAAGAGTTTTCATACAGGGGAGTAGAAGATAGCCAGGTTAAGTTCCGTTATTTCACCCCATGTTTTTAAATCGCTACTATAGCCACGGAATTGATTGTTTGATGTGAACTAATCATTTCAACTTATATTTTTGATCAGCCCCTCTAGAATTTTATATTTTACTGATAGGTACTATCTCGAGGGATGTTTTTCTTTTATTGACATCAGCGCGGGCTTCAGCAGCACCTTAGGCCGGAGGCACTCGTCTCATTTCGATAACAAGAACAGTCTGGGCATGCCTGATGCTGATAAGGTAAGACGTCGTCAAGGAAAACAAACAGTGCCTATCTAGTTTAGTACCTCCGTACTCATCTATGATCATAAATAGTTAAAACAATCAATTCCGTGGCTATAGTAGCGATTTAAAAACATGGGGTGAAATAACGGAACCTGACCGAGAGCCAGACTGCATTTTGCACCCTTGATCCCTAAAATCAGTACAGTTCTTCTTTTTAACCAGTACCCAAAGTTGAAGCTTCTATGACTTTCCTCAAAGGGTTGTCGCACAGACTGACGAACGAACTGCTATTTGACCTTTTGACCCCAAATTCAATAGGGTCCTTGAACTAAGAGAAACCTATGTACCAAGTTCAAATTCTCTAGGATACTATCAAGAGGTATTTTAGACGGACGGACACAACAACTCGATTGTAAGGTGGTTCTACAGCTTTTAACTCATCGATGATAACTAGTTATAGCGTTAGGTCGTGGTTGGTTGCGTACGTGAAAATTCCCTTATCATGAGGTATTACTTTTAAAGTACATAAAATAAAGCGTATTTTTCGTTTGCTTCTAATTTAGACTCTTTCTACTATTTTTGTCATTTTTCATCCTATTTCTACCTTTTGAAAATTCGACTACTTCTCTTAATATAGAAAGGGACCGCTATTATTATGGACTCATTCGGATAATTGAAGAGATTATATGGCCAAGTTTAAACGGATTGATGATAATGTTCCGTAATCTTCTTGGAGGCAACACGTGAATTTACGGCATTGGATAAGCCCTGGGTGACTTAAGCCCTGATGGTGCGAAGGTGTGATAGAATAGGATTCAAATGGGACTGACGCCAGGTATCCCAAAAATACAACGATAGAAACGTCATCGATACATTCAGCATTTCACATGACGTGGGAGGTGCTTCGGGATGATGGGAATAATCATATTGATCATTTCGAAAGGATATGATCTAGACCATCTGCTGAATCATTATTTGTCAAAAACAAATTTTCAAGAAACTCTTTATTCCCTGTGTGTGCTTTACTACTTGAGACAAGATGATCACCAGAAATTTCAAGGGTTGCACCATCCCATGAAACGAGAGATGGTTAGTACGAATTACTCTTTTCTACTTTTTCTCAATGTGCTTTCCAATTGTGATATTTTTTTGAAGTAAATGGCAAAAAATGGAATTAGAGCAGAACATAAAATTCCAAGTTGGTGGTCGGATCTGAATCTCACAACTGTTGCAATAAAAAAAACAGTGGTATGATGCCCAGTGGCCACTACATCAAGAGTTGCACCGTCCCAAGAACGAAAGATGGTTAGGTCTTTAGATCTTTCTGAATCACTCCTTCCTACTTTTTCTCATTGTCCTTTCCAATTTGATACTTTTAGTTTAAAGTAAATGGCAAAAAAGTGAATTAGACAAGAAGCCATTGAGAAAATTCCAAGTTGGTGGTCGGATCTGAATCTCACAACTGTTGAAATGAAAAGCACTGCTATGATGCCCAGTGGCCACTATATCACGGGTGAGGCGCCACTTGTACAAACACATTCTGCCCCGGTCACTGTAACTGATACAGAGTGTTCCAATGTGTCTATGTCAGCGTCTCGGCCCTAGCAAGCCTTCCTGCAGCGACTCACAAATCGTGGTTGTCTCTCCAGACGAAGTGAAGGCCAATTCATCAGCCGGTCAAAAGACTGAGGTGTTTGTCACCGCCTGTGTGATTTCACGTCCAATTACTTTTAGCCCTCTGATGCATTATATTGGGCATCCGGATAAGATCTCTGGTAGACTTGAAACGTACAAAGACTTTTCAGAGAATTCGGATACTCCCTGATCATCAAGGAGATCAGCTAACAAAGCGCACAAGATTTGATTTGGACCACCCCAATGGAACTACCGGTATTATAATTTAAGCTACCTAATGGATTTTTTATCAACCAATTTTGGATTTAATTTATCCCTAAAATGGTTTTGCAGCCGGTACCTCCAACTATATTTATAATATTAGTTAAGAACTAGGAGGGCTAAAATAGTTCTTGTTATAGATACTGCTATAATTTTCTTTAATTATGCATAATAATTGTATCCAAGGATCATGAATACATAACTTCTGATTATTTTTCCAATATACTTTGTTCGTGTCTTACAGCCTTTTTATAACGCAGTCACTATAACAATAAAGAGCCAAATATTTATGTACTTTATGGTATGAGTAATCAACAGCTGTTGTCTGAAAGACTTAAAAAGACAAAAGATTGTAATGAAAAAACTCATTATAAATTTCAAACTCAATTATTATATCCTATGTATCAGAAAGTAATATTGAATAGATTTATGGGAACACAAATATCAACACAGAAATATATATACTGTTATATATATATATATATATATATATATATATATATATATATATATATATATGTGTATATATATATATATATATATATATATACATATATATATAACAATAATTAGCCAAGTTTGAATTTTAATATTTCATTTCATTTTTCAAGGTAAACTTTGTTGATTGAGTCTCCTTTTCAAGAAATCCACTTGGAAATTTTGATTATTTCACAAAGATATAGGCCTTGTTCCATGGTTTTGAGATTGTTTATAGTAAAAGTTTACACTTTTTATAATTAACTACATGTTTTGTCTAAATTTAAATTGTGGATCATCAAACTACGAGGGGCTTGAAATTTTATGTTTTGAATGGATTTCAAAATGTTTGTGGTTCAAAAACGTGTTCAATAAATGGCATGATTCCCTCAGAATATTGTTAATTCTATAAAGGTGGTACGAGTTTTATTATAATTTTGGATCATTGTTGTCAAATTTACAGCGATTATCCTCCTAAATAGTTTGTAATTTAGTGTTCAATTCGTTTATAAGAAGATTGCAAGAATAAGTCTTAAATATGAAAAAAGTACATGTCCAAATTAAGATTAACTCTTCTCTGTTCATATCACGAGTCCTTTATTCTTTTCTCCGGCATTCCACAATTTCCAATAGAGGTCCAGATAAATTCTAGAACAATTTGGTCATGACCTTGGGTTTCCTAACTTCATGGACCGTTTGTTGTGGCCATTAGAGCAACGAATTCCCAATTAACTTCGAGCATATGACTGTGCGGCGGTGTGATTGTGGTAGCAATGGTAGGCAGCACTTTCACTAACGTCTGCTGCTAGCAGCGGTCTGTGGCGCGGTCAAGGTCAAGTGGTCCTCACTGGAGCTGGAACTGGAATAACAGTGAAATCTGAGGTTGGACCTAAAGAAAGAGTTGATAGGTTACAAGGTTAGTTGTTAGAACACTGAGATATGGTTCTCATTGTGATTCTGCACCTAAAGGTGCAATTGTGTACTCTGATTTGATTAGGTAATAAGTTCTAACATTCGTTATACTCATTCAAAACATTGAGACGTAAGTTTGTTAAGTTTGACTGACCCTTAAAACGGACAGTTTGATTAATAAATTGATTCTTTCTTTAAAAATTGTTTATTGACGATGGAAGGTTTGAAAGGGTAGTAGGATTTCAGACATTTTTCATGCTTATAAATGTAAAAGAAACCCTGAAGAAGAGGATAGATTTCAATCCTCGAAACGTAGGGATTACGTTTTTGTAACATATAACGTGATTAGATGTCCAAAAGTCTATTATCCTTTCAGTAAATTTGATCGTGGTCTGTGGCGATCAGGAGAGAATTTTAAAATCTACAGTTAGACATTAAGGATTAATTGAAGCATGTGAATTTCATTCCTATTGCAGTAATGACAAAACACACTGACAAAGTTTCCACATGCCTGAAATCAATAATTTTAATATTTAGGCAAAGAAGTCATCAAGTTATTTTTATCTAATTTCAAAAGTTATTTTCATACTTTCTGTTCTATGCCTATAAGACCCATCGTACCAGATGATAATGCATTACCTGAATAATTAAAACCAGCTTTTTCAGTCACCTTACATACGTAAAGACATTTGGAAGACTCCTAGCGAAAGTGCCTTAGGTCCAAGGCGTAGTAAAGAGTTTACCCCATTGGTTAGCCGGTGAAAATTTCGCTGTTGCTGACTAGCGAAACCGTTCAGCAGAGCCACCGCGGTGGGTAGCCGGTGAAATATTTGCTGTTGATGACTAGCGAAACCGTACAAGCAGAGTACCACGGTGGGTAATCGGTGAAAATTTAGCTGTCGATGTCTAGACCAAGTTCCCCACGATACAAGATCTTAGGCGTGAATCAAATATTTTGTCTGCAGAAACATGTCAGACATGTTCAACATAAATTAAATGAGTCATACATTATATCTAAGCACGATATGAATTCAGGCAGTGTACACATCATCTAACAGATCAATTAGGCCAAGGGAATTTGCCATTGGTGTAAGAAATAGCACGTAAGGAATATCATCATTGTGTTCCTAAAAGTATAAAATTAGCCGAAAGCTAGTATCAGAGCATTTATAATAGGATATTCAATAATTGCTTTTCTTTTATACTTGGATTTTACAACGATGCTTGGATAGTTTGCCTACTTTTCGGAAAGTCTATGGACAAATCCAAACGTCTTTCTTAGAAGATCTAGAATTTGAAGATGTCGAATTATCTGCCAATATTGTTTCCCAACACTACATGACTGTTTGGTCATTGGCCCTCCAGCTAATTGTACTCTTTAATTATACTGTATAAGTATCGAGCAATTCGAGGATGACTAACCATAATGTACTCTTGACCAGTACATGATTAGTAAAAAAATCATTAAAATCCAAAAGCTAAGAGTTATGCCATAAGACCGTTTAAGTCCACAACACGAAGTTTTTCTATAATGTTATTTATCTTCAAAATATTTTATTACGTCACCAAACCTTATGTTGAACGGCTTTTACCAAGTTCTATGATTATGGCAAAGAGTTCGTTTTGAACGTCGGCGTCGTCAACTTTTCTAGATCTCTTCGGAAGGGCGTGGACTCCAGATTCCAGGAGTCTAGTTGTCACAGATTTTAAATTTCAGATGCTGAAATGAGCGGAAGATGAAACGTGCTAAAATTCATACTCTCAACCACTCTCATCATGGTTTATGTGTACCTTATCGATTATCCAACGGGGTTTGGCCATTCGCAAATTTGAAAAAACACAAATGTGAAATGTTAAAAAATGTGGGTGGAGACATTGCATCATGATGCCAGTAAGAGTGATGCAGGGTAGTCTGAAAGTGGTTCTTAACGATGGCCATGCACATAAGGTGCACCACTGCACGTAGCCGTTGTCTGTGATTGTGGGGGGGAGTGGGGGGGTGCTGAGAGGGGGGCAGGTGTTCAGTCCGCGGGCCCTGCACGCCATTCCGTAACAGTGCCGCGACCCGTGAGTGTATCAGCCTACGGACCCATCTCTGGTGAGTGTCCTTATCTCTTATCACCGTGCACCTGCAGTTTTTATCTATTTCTTGCTAATCGCTGCCCACTTCGGATTATCTGGGCATCCAAACAGGTTCAGGAAAAAACATTAGAGACCAGCATTTAATTTTTGACTTATTGGTGACAAGTACATTTCATTACTCTTGATAAATTAATTTTGAACACTTTTTATGTCGATTATCAAATTTTCATTAGGTCTGAAAACTATCTAAAATCTTCAAAGATTGTTTTGTTATTTGTTTTAACCAAGAACTTTTGTTGCGTTGAAATTTAAGAATGGTGCAAGGATAATTTCAGTATACAACTTCAATCTCTTTTTTTTTATTAATCAAGGTTCCATTAGATTTGGATTTTTCTGAATTAATTGCTTATCTATGTCCTATAAAACACTGTTTAATATCTTACCCACTCGTTGGTGGTTTTGTTGCCACCCAGAACATAAATAACTTATTTGATAAATTTAACATTTGGGCTTGACTAAGTATTACGCAATACAATATTATGAATAAAAACTGATAATGTATTGTGTATAATGTGTGTTATAACGTATTACACTTGTAATAATACATAATCAAGGGACCCATGAAAGCTTTACAGAACAATCTATTCTAATACGCTCTCTTTACCTTTTCTCAGCATTTATTTCTAATATTTTACCCCACTTTGTGTAAACCTTTGTGTCATTTAGTGTAGCAGGCCTATGTATATAACACCAGTGTACAGTTTTGATGGATTTTCGTTCAATTGTTCTGAATTGAATTTATGAATCAACCTCTTGCAGCACGAACTGATGCGTCTGCAAAATGTCCCAACTGTCAAATTGAGATAACAAGTTTGATTTGCGCATTACATTAATTAAAATAACGAAACCTACTACAATTCTTTGGCGTAGTAGCAAAATAGCGAAGTTGCTCTTAGAACTCTCATTGGTGTAAACCTAAAAATAAACAAATTTAAAAGAACTGCCCTAGCATATAATATGCGGTGGCCAATATTGGACGAACTCTATGCCCATTACATAAACTGCGTCTGCTTGAGGAACTAGGTGTGTAGAGTAAAGAGTAATTCGGTACATTACAATATAGGCAACGCTAATAAAAAGTAATCCGGGCTTAGACAGGATTCGATCCTGCGCTATCTTTAACCCAGCTTATACCATGCAACCACCGACTCTTCCAAATCTAAAACTGGTCTACAAGGACCTCGATGTAGCAGGGGTCCTGCCCTTCATCACAGCCTGCGTTTAGATTTCTAAGAACCCACTATTGGCTGAGCGTTAGCGAAGCCTATCACTTCGTATGTCTCCTCTGAACGTCTGTTCGCATGATATCTCTATTGGGAGTGCCGATGGCCGAGAGGTCTAAGTCGTTGGACTTTGGGTCTGAGTTAGAGATAGTGCAGGATCAAATCCTACCTCTGAGCGTTGCACTTTTTATCAGTACAATCAACCTCGTACTGTATCGACTCTCCCCTTAAATTCTGTTTGATAAGATCCTCGCACAGGCCAGTGGCCCATGAGGACGGACAGAATAAGGCTTAAAAGGGGATCGGCTTCTCCTTAAAAAAAATCAATCTTGAAAACGATCTGACTTATAGACGGCTAATATTTTCACATTGGTCTTATGGGTAACCACGAGGGCAACGTGAAAATTGCAGAATAAATAAATGCGTAACCAAACTAAGCCCAATCACATAGAGTTTTAACATGTTAAATTGTTTTTCATAGAGTAAAAAGAAAGATAGCGTGGAAAGTGAATGTTAAAAGTCGTTGACAATATTTGAGTTCAGTATACCCATAGGCGTAGTAGTACCCTCCTTAGATCACTGAAAGTTTTGTTATTTGAACACTGCTATGAAACATAACGTAATGGGCAAAAATAGGAATTTATCATGTGGTAAATTACCTCAATAGATATTTCATCTGTAGAAATTAAATTTTGCTTTTCATTTCTACCTTAACAAGAATGAGTTCTACTTATTGACGGTGGTGAGATGGTACAACTATAGATTCGTTTTTCATTTTTACAATTTCAGTTACAATTTTCATACTAGTTTTTTTTTGTATCCCTTGAATATTACTTTACACTGATATCTCATATGATAAGTTTACGTGCATTTTTATTCCAGCAAAATACGCTCTAGAGTACTGGTGTTGTTAGGTCAAAAATATTTTACTTCCCATATCGTGTCTATTAGCTAGCGGGTGTAATATATCGTAGCGCTTGTTTTTTTTTTTTTAATCGCAGCCCTAAGTTTAAAAAAATTTGCACTATGCCTGGCCTACAACGGTTGAAATCCAAGCCCGATTTAACATTTTAGATGTGATTCCGGAACAAGTACGTTCTTCCTAGTCTTTGTGTGTTAATTTGTTCGGTTCCAAAAAATAAATATCCCCCATATATATATATATATATATATATATATATATATATATATATATATATATATATATATATATATGACTAAAATTAACATACTCGTGTTCATGTCATATTTTACGAATATGTTTGAACAATTTATTTTTATCTGTGCTAAAAAGCTATGTTGTATTCATATTTATAGAACATTATGCACTTAATTAAATATCCAATGATGTTTAATTTGCCAAGACATATTGGATTTTTGATGTTTTGGTTCGGTAGAAGATATTTATTTTGACTTTTTACACTTTAAAGTTTACAGTGTTAATGAAAGATGACATATTGTACAACATGGAAGGCTCTTGGAATAATTTTAAAATGTTAAAATATTATAAAATGTTCATAAAACAATACTTTTACAATATATAGTTTATTTTTTTGGAGGAGGCCTTTCGAAACCTAAGGTTTCATCATCAGGCGATTCCACTAACAAATATTTACATTATTTTTATTACAATTAATATTAAAATATAATATAGTGGAAACAAAAATAAACAAAAACTGATAAAGAATGAAGAAGGGCTTATTGAAAATTCCAGTCTTCTTTCTTCTCAATTTATTAAAAATTTAAACTCTAGTCATGTATTTTTCATACTGGCTGAAATATTTTCAAAACTATTTTATTTGCATATTTACACCATATGGTATTTTAATATTAATTGTAATAAAAATAAGGTAAATACGTATATATATTTGTGGAGTCGCCTGATGACGAAACCTTTGGATTCGAAATGCCTCGTCCAAAAAATAAACTTTATTGGAAAAGGATTGTTTTATTAACATTTACTACTGTTCAGTACAATGCCTAAATTGCGTATATATTGGAATAGTTATATTCGTTCCAAAATATTTGACGTATTTCTTCTCATATACATTTTCATATTCATATACATTGGAAGAAACCAAATAACATTTTCGGACATTTAGTCCCCAATCCGATGTATCTAGGTGGGTGGCCCAAAATTCCTTTCTGCATGGAGCTTTTTAAGCCCATTTATTCGTGGACCTTCTTTCATTTCATTATCCTGGCAATTTCAACTGAAAGCATGCCTATTGAACGAATTTATACATGTATCCTATACATTGCTTGACCATGTCTAACATTTATAAAATAAGGTGACACAGTGTATCATAATTGCCATATACACGTTTGGGAGACGTTTTATAAACACGGTTCCCTTGTCATTATTAGGACATGCTCAAATTTTCAGTTGACGCGCACGCTTCATAAACGGCTGTTGTATGCACATGTGTCCATAACTCGTACAATATTACTAATAGAACATGTTTTACATCAATATTCATCGGGAATTCTTTAAAAGCGTGGTCTTAAATGTGTCATGCTAAAAATTTACAATTTGGCATCTTTAAACCTTTTGCTACCCTCCTTTTTCCCTCATTCCATTTTAACTTAGTTGACTGACAATCGATTTTTTCTTAGAGAAATTTCTATTTCCCCGAAAACACTATAGGTTGTGTTTGTTTTGGTTCGACAAGTATTTATCAAGACAAAATACTAAAAGCATAATATTTTTTCGAAACACAGTACTTTTGTTTGATTTCAATCAAGAATTACTTACATAATAATGAATTATGTAAATAATAATAATCGTTTACTAAAAAAGTAATTGAAAAAAAAAAATAAAAATTTGGGTGGGTCCCGGACCCCTTAAGACCCCTCGTTGGCTACATCCTTGATTTAAACTATCTGTACATATTATTTTTTATAATTGAAACTAGTTTAATAATATTACTAAATGTAAAGAATACATAACATTTCCAATTTATTTATTTTTCGGGCGAGGCCTTTCGAAACCGAAGGTTTCCTCATCAGGCGACTCCATTATTAGTTTATTAGTTTAATAATGTCATGTTGATAAAACATTGAAAACTGCTAATTTAGAATAAAAAACAAACTCAATTTATGATCGTGAATTTCTTAGAATTTCGGTGCACCTGCGGACCCGCGATAAGACAGTCGGGCACTCGCCACAGCGAGCGTTGCAGTGTTGCCAACATCAGTCCCACAACAAACGGCAGATGGCCCATATGAAAAGTGAGGGCGCGTGTACTGTATGTAGTTTTCCCAACATTTTATTAGAACGAACAATGACCTCCACCCAGTTGTTACGGACTGTTATAGAACAGATATGTGTTGTGTTCTGGTGGTGACATTGAGAGTAGCTGGTGGTAAATATTAGCTAATGTTATCAGATGACACGGCTGCAGCTCGTCCACGTACAGTGTACAAACGTGACTTACAGCGACAACTTTCAGCGTCAGACCTCGGGTGAGCCTTTAATTGTGTTGTTTTATTGATTACTGGCAGTTACCCGCGACTCTGTAGGCTTTGCAAGTATATGAGCACATCTGGTTCGAGTGAATTATATTCCCGACTCCAATGTTGAGTTTGCCTTGTTGCCATTATCAAGAAAACACTCGTAAGTAAAGAAGTGTACGTTTGTGGAAATTTTAGTCTGCTCCGGCCTTTGTATTTTTCTGTCGTAGTTGATTTTACCTCGTTCCCCTGATCAAGAAAATATATATACATACACAGATCAAAGAAGCCTACCTACTTCTGTCAAAAGGTATTTAAGATGTTTTATAACAGACTCGAAATTTATAACACATATAAGATAGTAAATCTGTCTTTAATATCTGAATTAAAGTTCTGACCACCAAGGACGTAGCCAACGAGGGAGTCCAAGGGGTTCGGACCCCCCCCCAATTTTTTCAATGACTTTTTTAGTAAATGATTATTATTATTTAAATAATTCAGTATTACTGAAATGCACTGCTAAAAGGTCGTTCTCATCAAAGAAACAGGTGAAGCACTTTTTAAGGAACAAAATGGGGCCTTACTCTCTGTCCACACGGGGAAATCAGTTGTCTGGAACCTCCAAGGTTTTTCCTGGGTTCGTTCTTGTGACCAACCACTGCATACTTAATATTTGCTAAATTAAAGTTAAAAGTAAATTATTACTAAAACTGTTAATTTTCTTTGCTGAATGTTTTTTTACTCGGTGCTCAACAACGTTTGCAGAAACGTTAGAAATAAGAAGTATTGTTGCTATTATTTTTACTCTTTGGAGACTATAAATATAATCATATTGAAAATAGTGGTTAAATGATTTAAACACGTGGTAGGAAATATTATCCTGATATGGCTCCTAGCCGTACGCAGAAACTGAACAGAACTGACATTTAATAGGTGTTATTTGTTCAGTGTATATTTTTTTTCTATTTGCCTGGATTTTTATATGGGCTTTTACGATATCTTAATAGTTATTCTGCTATTAGGGGCGTACGAATCAGATCATCAGATATCATTATAGGTTCAGCCATTGTTGAGTTATAAACTAACCTCACTTTATTTTGTGTATATGTCATTTTGACTCGTATATAGATCCGATTGAATGTATTTTCCGAACATGTTATATTTTAAAAGTAAATTCACTCAGGCTTTAAGTCAATTTTAAAATGGGTTATACACATACTAACGATATATTAAATATAATTCTACTTAGAATAACAGTGATATAACATCATTACTCTATACTTTAAATAACCTAAAAATACATAAATTATCACTCCAGACCGTTTCGCTACATTTATCTTTTACCACATTAGTTATTACTTGAAGAGTCTCTAAATAAGAGCTTTTTAGACCCCAAACAATGTATGGCCCATTAGATTTAGTCTTGTTATGGAAAGAAAACAATCGTACTATCATATTAGGTAATATTTTACTTGCAATAAATAAATATTAATCTGGTACGCTATACGACCATGCATTTATTATTGTTTAAACACTTGATGGGTATATTTATGTTAACACCTTTTGGATCATTAAGTAAGATATTGTCCAGGAAACAGGGTTTTCCCTGACATTTACAACCTTTGAGTGATACAAGAAATCAGTAACAGTACATCAACAAATATTTATAATAAATACAATCGGAGGTACATATGGTTTTGAGAAGTTCATCTAGATTGAAGCAATCAAAATAATAACACACCCAATCCCATAATTTGCGCCATATTGTTTCTCATTTGACGAACAACATTTACTCTCGGCCTCTGTCAGTTTTCCAGTATTTGGTCGGTTAGTTAAGATCTGTTGTGACTTGCATTTTCGTTCGGTTTCAATTGTTAGTGTGTTTTTGCATGTTTTAAAGACACTATTCATGTTTCTTGTGATTCCTGACTTATTGGAGTCACAACACTCTGGTATGATTTGTTTATTTTAACCCGGATTGCAGTTTTGTCACGTAATTTATCCACTTGAGGAAGAGATCAGATTGCAGGTCCCGAAACGTTGTGCGACAGAAAGAGGGCAAACGTCCGGGAAAATATTGTTCCCCTAAAAATCTTTCCATTATAAAAAAACTAACTTTAACAAAGAAGACACATACATTAGATTTACATAAGTTTGAAATAAGACAGTGGAATACAGTTTTCATGACTTTCCTTGACAAATAGCTATGCAAAAATAGTGTGAGTTGACATGGCGTTTCTTAGTTACACAATTTTAAGCAAAATCCACAAACAGCCACTAGCAGAAGCAAGATAAGATATGTTCATGAGACCCTAGCATATCAGGATATGAGTTATGAGTGATGTCTGATTAAATACGTCTGCAGCACTCTGCGCAGTACCTAGTCCAGGTGTGGGTTGATGCACTGCACTTGGGCTCCGCCACAAACATTTCTTCACCGAGAATGCGGTTTTAATTTTAATGTTAAGTAGAAATGACACATGTGATGTAAGATTTTGATCACTAAGTAACCTGAAAGAGTCGAAAGTTCTCGTACACTCTCCAGAAAGAATGTATGCATTTCTTTTGACCGCAATGTTTGCCTTTCGAAGTTTTTAATGAGAGGCCGATTTCTTTTTGAGCTCATGCTGTCCATCTTCATTGACCACTGACTTGTGCGAAGATCTTATCAAACAGAACAAGGGGGAGGGGTCAATACAGTACAAAAAGTGGATAGTATCGATAAAAATTGGAACGTTCATACAGGATTTGAACCTTATGCTATCTCTAACTCAGATCCAAAGTCCGACGTCTTAGACCGCTCGGCCATCGGCAATTCCAGACTCACGCATTTTGTCTAATGTTAAAACTGGTTTTTAACTATTGTACAATTTCTTCGGAACGCTATGAAGAGCCAATAAACGTTCATGACAATTAATCCAATTTCTAAATTTTTAAGATTCTTAATTCCAACTTTTAATCATCTGCTATTTACAGTGAACACTAAACAACTTCTAAATTCTTTGTCATGACTATAATTTATCAATACAAATCCATGTAGAGTCTTAAGCGGAGCTTATATTAGGCTATCTTTAAATATATTTTATGAACCGTAAATAATGTCTCTGCCAGTTCAACAAAACGGGTCGCAAATTACGGTTTCTGTTTTCAGGGAGCATAACAATCGATTGTTATAAGCCGGATGTATTCGATATGTCTTACTCTACAGACCAACCTCCTTCATCCAACCGCGATCCTGTGGCAAGGACCGAAGGACACACAGGATGAAGGAGCAATTACATCCATAAATCATCATCAGTTACTGTCGTCACACCATTCACTCACACTATCGCCACTTGAGTCTTGAGCGCATATGTAAACTACAAAGTAGGTCATTGTCGCTGGGCCCTACACAATGGCTGCCTCCTCACGATCGCCGCGTGGTATCGATAAATCACCCTTATCCGAGTAGTCGATTGTTATCTACTAATCATAATCAACCTCTAAATCTCTTTTAGGACGAATTCCTGGAAGGTGATAATGGTTAGATTATACATCGTGGTCATACAATCGATTGGGGACACCCATATCCGAGTAATCGATTGCTATCTAATAATCATACTTAGCCTGCAATTCCCTTTTAATACGAATTCCTGGAAGGTGGTAATGGTTAGATTGTACATCGTGGTCATACAATCGATTGGGGACACCCATATCCGAGTAATCGATTGCTATGTATTAATCATACTTAGCCTGCAATTCCCTTTTAATACGAATTCCTGGAAGGTGATAACGGTTAGATTATACATCGTGGTCATACAATCGATTGGGAGTACCCATATCCGAGTAGTCGATTGTTTTCTACTAATCATACTCAGCCTGTAATTCTCCTTTAAGACGAATTCCTGGAAGTCGATAACAGTTAGATGATACATCGTGATTATTCAATCGATTGGTGAGAGTTACTGATTTGCTCTCAAAACTTTTCAACTCGTATATTCTTAGTACTGTAACTGTTAATCAAATACTCGATTATTTTCAACTTATCGATATTTTATCATGTGTTGGCATCTTTATATCAATTGAGTTCATTTATTTATTGGCACACTCGACTCGCGACTTCCTTAATCCATTAATCATCAGCGATTATCGCTACTAACTCAACCGATTGAGGTCTCGGCACTTGTATCGTTGTTAATAATCTTTAAAACATTCGAATCTTTATCTAATCGATTGTTTATTATTAAGGAATTCTGTAAGCCTCAGATGCATTATGAATTCCTTTCGGTTTCATCATCCTGCCAGTGCCCATATTGTGATAAAAATCGGCTAATCAATTTTGTACTTCATCAAGGGAGCTATTTTTCCTGGGAGTCTAAGGGTGAACATATAGATTTTACATTGAAGTACATGTAAATAGCTCATCACTTGCCGTACTGTTAAACGGTCTGTTTAATACCGTATATGCTAAATTTAAAAAATACTAAGTATCACCGTTTTAGCATTATTTGAATTGTAGTGATTGCCTAGCGTTGACTAATGTGACTTGTGAACCAAAATTAAGGTGGATTTTGGTTTTGGGCAATATTTTTTTCCTTGGGATAACTTGTCTGAATGCAAAGATTAGGACATTTTTTTTATCACCTCACGTAAAATTACAGGCACTCAAAGTAGGCAATTTAGGCCATTTTGTAATCAAGACCAAATGAAAACCGCTGAAGATAAAAATGTGGCATATTTACGATATGTGCATAAAATTATAGTTTTTGAGAGACAAGTTCTTTTTATTTATAAAACATATGATTTAATAAAAAAAAATATTTAAATTATTGAATTTTCTTAAATTATATAAAACTAAAAATGTAATCTCCTTAAATGAATAGAAAAATGTCAATCCCTGATGGTATAACAATGTATAGTTAATTCACATTTTTCTATCTTCAACAGTTTTATTTAGGCCTGAGTAAAAAATGACCTGAAAGACCTACATTGAATTCCTGTAATTTCACGTGCATTGTGCAAATCAAATTTGTACTACATTTTATTGTATTCGGGTAGTTTATCTAAAAGATCTACGAATTTAACATAAACAATATTTTGTTTAATATTCCAAACCCAAAATCGACTACATAAACCCGTAACAGCCCATTGCAGCCATATGGACAGAGGGCTAAATCTAATACTCGCATAGAGTAATAATTTCTTACTTTGTAAAAAACGTATCCACTAGACCAGGCCATTGACATAAACATTGTACTGTAGTCCATGTACTTCTTTTTTATTACCACCCTAAAAACAGGAACCGCGTATTCTGTCTATAAACTTAATGGTTTGTATAGGCAAGTTTTTTATTACTTTGCATAAGAGTAAGATTTAATCTTGGTGGTACCACCACATTATATCGGACTAATTTAAATTATACTTAGTAATTCTACTGATAACAATTGTTTCCAGTGATTGCTTGTACAGTCTTTGCTCTCCGTCGACATATCGGAAGGGACAGAATATTCCTGGAAAGCAGTCAGTCACTAATCTCTAAACAACTATTTTTCACTATCACATCAACAATGGCGAGATAACCCAGCTGGTTATCTAAGAACCTTTTATATCATATCTGACTATCAAGATAGCGAGCGCGCGGTACACAGAGGAATTTCCATTAGTGATTGGAGTGCAAAGAGGTCAGGAAAGCGCGGCGATGACCATTGTTGGCCTTTGGTATGGGGAGACGTAGTTGTGGATATAGGGGCCAATAGTTGAGGTGGATATAGTTGAGTGTGTAGCCAATACATAACAGAAACACACACACACACACACACACACACACACACACACAATCACGACCATAGAAAGTGACTCACCGGTCCAGTTGCCGTATAAGGCCGCATTTTGATGACTATGCTAATACAACACTCACTACAAACCGTGTCGAGGCCTTTTATTCCTGTTACACAATTTGCCAATTCCATCTTTGCCAAGTTTAATTAGGTATCCGTTTAAGTGTATAGTTTTCATACGGTTATATTTCAATTTATTTCACGATAAAACACTTAAGTACTCTTATCGAGATCATAATCAATAAATTGTAAGTTTATACGCTTCTTTTATGTGCAGCGGAATTTTATACGTGCAGCATATGGAGTGAAATCGCCTAGTTTTAGTACCGGACTGGATTGTAGAGCTTTACTACTTTCGGTGTGTAAGTACAGAATGATAAAAGATCGAATGAATGTCTGTTCACCCATCATCAATCAGTCCATCAATCTGCTGATGATTGACCGCACTCGGACTGACAGTCTGTGATCGCACGTAAAGTCATTCTTCACTTCACCTGATTGCAGAGTCTCCAATACTCTTATCTAGTAAAGTCAATCATTTTATTAACCGCTCACTTTAACTAGCCATGTGACGGTGATGATGAAAGGGCGTAACTACCACTCAGACTTGGTATGGTTGACGCTGATTGACAATCATACTGTAATTCCCAGTACTGGAAGTCATAAAATGATGATATATTGTCAAGTCAAAATTTCAGAGGATTATTGCTTGTATTTTGTGATATACGGATCTTGAAAGTAAAAGTGGTCTTCTGCTGAAACTCTTGACTGAGTTGTTAACATAGTATTCTATAGCTAGACATGTATTGTCATACAACTCTTTCAGCCCCAGGTGTCTATGTCATAATCTTTGGAGTTTCTCGGTTCAGATCTCCGTTTTTCCAAAATAAGTTGCGTTACATTATACTACATAATTAATAATGACTCATCGACTAAATATCAATCACTTATATAAGAAAACAAATTTGGGCCACTACACATAGACAGAAATAAAGAAAAACTCATGAACAATGAAGAAGGCCCTATTGAAAATCCCAGTCTTCTTCTTCTCGATTTATTCAAACATTAAAATGTAGTCATATTTATTTTTCACACTGGCTGAAATATTTCAAAACTTTTCTATTTGCATATTTACACCATATGGTATTTAAATTGTAATAAAAATAATGTAAATATTTATTTGTGGAGTCGTCTGATGATGAAACCTTTGGTTTCAAAAAGGCCTCGTCTAAAAAATAAATAATTTGGAAAAGTATTGTATTATTTACATTTAGTAGTATTTATAAGTTTGTTCCAATCGCTCCAAGAGTCTTCAATCATACTGTAATTTCCAATAAGCTTTCTCGAAGTCACATAAAATGATCATAAATTGTCAAGTCCAAATTCCGGAGGTTTATTGTTGGTATATATTTAAAATCCTACTTTTTATTATTTTACCCGCTCAGGGACATCTGAGTCAGAGTCACTGTCGCTATGCGTGTTCTTTATTACATTTTCTTTTTAAATATTAAGTAGGCCTTAATAAAATCTTGGGCTACAGTACACGGAGCCTTTTCTCCCCACCTCAAGTTTCACTCGCGGAAAGTAAAACCATCGTTGAGTGTTTCTTTGAGTGATTTCTGATCAGGGGCGTAGAAAAGGAAAGGTTATCAGGGGGCTTTAGCCCCCCCTTAAATTTGGAAATACAAATGTTACTACCACATCCAGTAGTTTGATTTAAGCTATAACACGTTTACGGGGCCTTAAAGCTTAACAATTTCTTGAGAGCCCGAACCCTTGTTTTTGGAGGATATTTTATAGGTGCTAAACCACCCAATGTATCAGGCCTCTCCGAAATAATGTTCTATATACGTCACTGCTTCAGATAGGACAATTTGTGACCAAGGTACCGAAGCTTAATGAGGCAATATACAATTACAATATCACTAAAAGACTTTGGTATTACTGAGAGCTCTTCAGTGAAATCTTTGGGGTTGACAGTCGATGATAACTGAACATGGTTGCCTCAAGTTTCCCAGCTTAGTAACAAACAAAGCCGAATCAGTTTTACTCTCAAAACGTTATATCCTCTTTTAATTCGGATGATTGCTAATGGTTTATTATGGTTACTTTTCCTCCTTCATGTCTTACAGAATTGAAGTACGGGAAGGGTCACCCCATGCATCCAGAGTCTTACTTGAACAAAAAAGGGCAATTCGAATAATTAACGGACAACCACCTATAAGTTCTTGCAGTCTTTCGTTCACGTGGAATTTTAACGTTTACTTCTCTTTACATATAAAACAACTCTTTTTAAACT
Source organism: Homalodisca vitripennis (assembly GCF_021130785.1). Classification (NCBI taxonomy): domain Eukaryota; kingdom Metazoa; phylum Arthropoda; class Insecta; order Hemiptera; family Cicadellidae; genus Homalodisca; species Homalodisca vitripennis. Next base: position 112,670,489 of record NC_060214.1, read on the forward strand.
AAATAAAACTCTAATTTCTGACATCTGAGATGTATATATTGCATAAAACGTATTTCTATTGAGAAAAATAAATAAATTGAAGTGCATGTATACCATTGCTTCAGATAGGCTTAATGAGACATAGAACAATATACAGTGTATGTGATGTATTTGTTACAATTCTGCACAAGTTCTCTATTATAGCCAAGCCAACTTTCTTTCTATAGAGATTCAGGTAAAATATCAAGCGAACAGCCGAGTTTTGCACTTTTTGAGTTCCATAACCGTCTACCATTTAAGGTTCTATTTTACTATGTAGGATAGAAATAACAAAACACTTTCAATACAAGAGAGAATATGGTGGTGGTCCTTATGCAAGCTCTATAAGCATACTTCCATACTTTTACGGGACCCTTCTCCGCCTAAGTTAAGATTGTAGCAGAAGTTAAAGTCAAAGTCAAAGAAAGTATTATTTTACCAGACGAATTTATGGATAAGAAGCCCTCTTTAACACTTAACATGGGGACCAACGGCTTCTTGGGGACAACTTAGAGATGACTTCCGAACCACCAAAATGGACGGGCCTTGGGACGCTAGCAAGGACAGGGTCGCTCAGCGGTCACCCATCCAAGCAGCAGCCACGCTCGACGTTGCTTGATTCGGTTATCTCGCGATAACCGTTGTACCCGCTACACTGCGCCACATTGGCAAGGTTACATTATGACCAAGAACGTAGCCTAGAAAATACCTGGAAAATATTTGGGGGGAGCGGGTCCAGACAACTGATATTTTCCTATAATGGAGAGAGAGTAAGGCCCATTTTGTTCCTTGACCAGTTTCTGTGTTGAGAACGATCTTACAGCAGTACCTGTCAGTAATACTGAATAATTTAAATAATAATAATCGTTTACTAAGAAATTCATTGAAAATTGGGGGGGTCTGGATCCCTTGGACCCCCTCGCTGGCTACGTCCTTGATGATGACTAACAGTGATGGCTTAGTCGAGTACGTACTATATCCACTTATACTTGGACAGACGACTGCCACATAGTTTGTTGAGCTGTATGTTGTTCTCACAGGGGTCTGAACAATAATGTGTGTTATCATGTGTAAAACTATGCACTTCTATAAGACATTCATTGGACACAGACAGACTCATGGCCTTGCTCATCATGCTCATGTGATGATTGATTGTATATGGGCGAATAAATGAGGAGTACAATGCTTTGTTGCATATTTTGGAGAAGAAGTATAAAAGGTTTCAACATGTGGAGCACTTCAGCTCTTGTTGTGGGGCTAGTTTGGGGTCACATGGCTGCTACTCTGGTCGCATCGTGTCGGGATTTGAACCCTGATCTCTCAGTTAGAGAGCCGTAACTATATCCACTATACGGAAGAGGAAAAGCGGTAGCACTAAAGCAGTCATACCACTACCAGAAAGAACGAGAACTAAATGTCTGCCATCACTGTTGTCTAAGCACCGTCTGGCTGTAGATCCACATTAACGGCAATTGTCGTTTAGGTTTGAACTGGTTGGAACACTTAAGTGGTCGCGGGCTACATCACTTTGTAGGTGTGACATCAAGAGACACAGGAGGCATGCATGTAGAGCCGACATAGCGACATAGGCCTCAATCTGGGAGCTAATGACAGAATATGTCGCGAGGTGGTTGGTAAGTGAAAGATAACTGCCGCAGCCTACAGAGCACTGGCGCCATCCTCCTGCTGCCTCAGTGATTCCCACATCGGTCTAGTTATGTTAGTGAGCGAATACTGGTATGTGACAAACTTTTAGGTCGGTTATGTATATCAGCTTACTGTAATTGTCCTCATGGTGACTCAACCCTCCATTTGATGACTATTTCACTCTAAAAGTATAAGGCATTTTGAAGCTGCTTGCATGGTTCGCTTACAAAATTATGAAAAAATAAAGAACACTGAGAAAATGCCACGTTTTTTATCAAATTGATTGTAATAACGTGCTCTACAAGATAGTGACAAAAATAAAAACTTACCTTTAAAAAGAATTTCAACTTCAGCCGACAACGTAATACAAAAACTAAAATTTAAACTTTAAGGTGATATACATGTACACTGTATATACAGCGTATATAATATACATAAACTTTGTAATCAAAATTCTAAAATATGCAATATTGTTTCAGATTTAATTCTGAGTTGAAAATAAAACACATAACTTCCACAAAAGAGCACTATAACACTGAGAATTTGAAAAATTTGGTAAAACTTGAATATGATTCTAACACTTCCTCGATAAACCACTTATAAATGTAATTATTTTGGTTCAAATAGACGCCTAAACATATCTAATGTATTAAAACAAATTAAACCATGATAAAAGTACATAACTATGTATATACTGTACATATTTACATAACTCAAAATACATTTAGTCCGATTCAGATTAACAGTGCCTAATGCTACTAGAATGTCTACGTTCACTCATAATAAAACATAAAGTAATATCACAAACTAACATAACAACAATTAAGACAATAAACAAAAATGTACCGATTGCAAATACAACAAACCAAAACAACACACTACTAACGCACTACAGCTGAACGTTACAGTAACGTAGCAGTTCCGATCAGCTGATTGTTACGTTCCCACAGCATTCCAAAGACTTCCAAACATCAATGTCCAGTTATATTGGTGCAAAGGGAATGAATTCCTCTTTCGTACTATATAAAATACTAGATTATCGCATAGTTTTTATCTGACGATAACTAATCACAGGTGCATGACTCGTTATCAGTACAGAAGGTCCAATTAAGGTGCACCTTGCGCTCTTATCAGATGGATGCTGGAAAACCAACCTTGTAAATATCTCGTTCCAATATGGCGGCTGATTATACTTTTAAAAATGCACCTAAAAATAAATAAAAAGTCTTCTGGAATGATTCTAACGTGGCCTAAACATTTTGTAATTAAAATTGTTGTGTTATAAACAATATTCAAGACTCGATTGCATGAATATCTCATTAGAATCTTTGTATAACCAACAACTGATAAATGAATTACTGAAACAAATTCCAGTTTGATGCGAAAATCTTTATTTCTTAATAACGCGGCCACGTCTATGGACCTTGTTGGTTCGCCATTTAATTCCGATATAACAGTTATTAATTCTTTTTATTCATAACTTAGTTCATTGAGTACTGAGGAAAAGGTAAAAAGTGTTCTAAAATACTAATATATTTCTTGAACTTTTTGTTAAAATAAAACCAAGGTGTTTTCGAGATTCTGATTAAACGTAAATTTGCAAGAGATAATTCTAATGTCACAAAGTGTACCTACTTCTTTCGAATGAGCAGGAAGTACTGTTTTATAATTAATCCAACGTAAAAGTGTTAATAATTATCATTATATCACGAATGTGGGCCCATTTTACTATGGGGTTGTAATTTATGGAGCACGACCACGGACTCCATAATGGAACCGAATGGAGTTTACACTTGAGGAGCCTTTCGTAAAGCCCAAGAGATAAATAAGTGATTTAGTCTACAACGAATATACCTTGTTAGAGTGCAAGTAAGCTTGCATTGCACTAGGAAATCATCCTTATTGTTGGATGTTGCATTAGTTAAACTTCTATGGAAAGAGCTCCTTCTTCAATGTAACCTTGCATGCCAGGGGAGCACAACAGATTACAGATTACCATCTAGGGAGTCTGGCTAAAGAGAAGCGATAATTAATGCTCCATTCTGTTATTCCACATTAATTTTAAATTAAACATTGAATTTTTAAACATATTATTTACTGCTATTGAATATATGAGTTTTTGGTTTTTCTTAATGGTTGAGCGCCCAATTCGGCCATTACTTAAGGGGTGGAAAATTTCATTTTAATTTATGTCTGTTTGTCTGTTCCTCCGTCCGCATGAGGTTGAATTTTCTAAACTTCTTGTTCCAAGAGAAAAAATATTATCTTGTGAAAATAAATTATGTATTTTTAATTGTGTGATATTTTTATGATTGCAATAAGGACGATTTAGTATACAACATACCTAAAACTCAGTTGCATTGAATTTAACTAGTACAATCTCACTTTATAAGTTGTTTTATGTCAAATAAGTAACACTCATTTTTCTCTTTTAGGTTGGCAACAATTTCCACTGGCGTGCTGACTATTGTGAGTATACTATTGTTTTAGAGTATCGTATTTAAACTTCTGTTTTAAATATATTACTTGCTAGGAAGCCTACTGTAAGGCACCTTTTGTCCTCAAGGCGAGTTTAGAATGTCGAGTAAAGTTGTTATTTTTATCTCGAGTACAGTCGCAGGTTACTCAATGTACACTTTTTACACACACAAACACACACACACACATTAGTATAATTAGTACACAAGAATTTGAGACCAGTGTCAGACACCAAAATTCCAATTAAAAAAATGGCGACATATTATTGTCGTGAGATTGCATTGACTGTCGTAACAACCAGCGACAGCAGCTGTCAAAAGTATTTGAGGCATTACTCGAAATAAAAATTGCTTAACCTTCTTCACATCACGTGACAGAAGTTGAGCCAAATTTTCGGGAAATTTTTACCCCCCACTGTAAACGCAGCCTTAGAAATAGTTTTCCATCCACGCTCAGTAATGACACAAGAGCATTCCTTCAAAATTTTCCCAGCAAGCGGAAATCAATACTGTCTGTTCGACGTAATCAAACGATTTTTTATGTTTCTGTTTGTTTTTTTGTTGTCTGTGTTGTGTTCTGTTTGTTTTGTTGTGTTTGTTTTCTGTCTATGTCTTAAGGGGGCATTTAATCAGTGCCAGTGGCATTATAGTTAGTTACACCAAACCTTTTTAACGAGGAACGGTCCAAACCCACTTCCAAATATTTATTGACCTCCCAGGGAATCGAACCCGTGACCTCTCGGTTAGAGAGCCGCAGCCTTACCTCTACGCATCGGTGAAGGTGAAGGTTTAAAAATACAAACGCGTTTATGATCGTGCACGATAGAAATGCGATGTCATTGATTGACCTCAGTGACCTTGACTCTTAACGACCTTCGTTGCGTAGAAACCGCTTAACACAGCAGCCCTTTATCACCTGTTGTCACACAGATTGTTATCGCGTCTGCAGACCTTCTTCTGTGTTGTATCACTGATCCAAACGTCAGATAAGCTGGACTCTGCGTGTCACGTACATCACTATGAATTACGATGGCAATTGTGAATTATCACGTACAAGACCGTACAGACAAAACGCGTACTGTACATTCATTACACTATTCTTTGTTTGAAGTTTATTTTTGACGATGAAAGGATTGTTAAGGAAACCGGACTTTTCGGACATTTTCTATCATTCAGTGAAACAAAAACATCAGTAACACTACGTTTCGAGATCTGCAATCTGATCTCTTATTCAGGTAAATAACTAACCTAACACATAATTTATTACAAACTAGGCTAGAATAAACAAATCATACCAGAGCGTTGTGGCACGCCTGTCAGGAATCACAATATCCATGTTGTGTGTCAACTTTTACGACTAACCAAAGGCCAATAGCAAATGGCGATCGTCACGGCAGAAACAAGATGGTGACAATGAAAAGGAAGGGAGACAGGAATCAGCCCTTATTCCTAGAGTAGTTTATTTTAGCCTAGTTTGTAATTATGTGTTAGGTTAGTTATTTACCTGAAGAAGAGATCAGATTGCAGATGTCGAAACGTAGTGTTACTGATTTTTTTTTGTTTCACTGAACGATGGCAACTGTCCAGAAAATCCTGTTTTCTTCACATTACACTGTTATCCTCGTTAATTCCCCCTGGATAGTGTACACGAGGTTGCAAATATAATTACAATATTTAAAGTTTTATAGAGCAATATTCTTCCATTTCCGGTTGAATCACACATCACTATCGCCACATACGATTTATAAGGGTGGTATAACCTTACATTCAACACAGCGTAAATGTATGACTGCGCCTCTGCAAATGAAAGGTCCCAGGTTCGATTCTCGGGGAGTGCAAATAAATTTTACATCTAGCTTTGAACCGTTTTTGTTTAGAAACGTTTATCACAGTGAATTTTAATGCCACTGGCATAGAAATAACTCCATGGTAAAAGGAACAACAAAGGAATAGATGTAAACTCTGATTAAGTCATGTTTCTCTGAAGCAAGGTTAACTAGAATGGAATGTTAACACTTGTAAAGTCCATATACGTTCACGATAGTTTAAGGTTCGGTATGTGAATAAGCATTGTGTGGTGGTAATCAATGATTTCAAGGTGGTTTATTCAATCTCCATTAACAACTTACTACGTGTACTAAGCGTATTAATCGTCCAGTACACACTAGTACGTCTGTCGCAGTTTCCTTGTTAAGTTCTGTACTTGACAACTCAACTCAATTTCTTCGCAATAAGCTTACATGAAATGAGAGCGTTATTTCCATTACCACTATCTGAAACTATTGCACATGTAGTAAAACGTAACATGAAACTAATTTTCCTCACATTGACACGGTGTTCCGGTTCCGGTCGGCTATTTTTTTATTTTATAATTACAACTTTTAGATTTTTCTAATTTAAACCACAAGAAATGTAGAGCATCAAGTTGGCCGTGTTTGGATTAAGCCCTCAAAAAACAGTTCAAAATAATTAGTTTTTCTCTTTTATATCAAAGATGACTAAATATATATGTACATATTTTAATACATAATACAATATCCTTACGTAATAAGCATTCATTAAAAGCATATCGTTTTCTTAATTCGTATTATATTTTAAGATCCATTATAAATTATATACACGCTGCGAAAATTCATATCCTTATCTTCAGGCCTGGTTGTAAAATTGTGGGAAATGGTACTTTTAGAATGCCAGTAAATCTAGATTTTTCAATATGTTCGTGTCTTGAAAAACATTATCTTCTGTAAGACCGGTAACCTGGAAACTAAATAATTCCCAATTTAAACCCGATCAAACTGAATTGAGAGTATTGAGACAAAAATACTTAAGCGTAGTTTGTAATAAGGGCGATTAATCTAGATTTCGAATATAAATTAAAATGTACTGTTTGTACCGTTTTTATGAAACGCCACAATTCATAGTAAAATACATTTTTAAGACATAAAAGTGTTAGAAACAATTTATATTTTTTTTAATTAAAGATTATTTTTATTTTTGGAATATTGTTTGTATTGTTTTTTTTGCTATACGTAATATCACATTTTTACAACTTTGAAATAGTTTGAACAAATACGTAAATAAATGTGTATTGTTGAATTACAGTAATACAATTTTCTAATACACTTGCATAATTCAAGAAGACTATTAAGCATGGAAAACTGGTTTTATCACTAAAATTCCAGCTGCTTCATTATTTGGTTTAGTTATTTACGACATATTTGTCATTAAACTGAATATTTCGTATTGCATACTTTCTTGCCCTATTCTGGAGGATTTATACCCTGCGACTTAGGAAGGGAGGAAAAACATTACCTGCGACTTAGACAGCAATGACAAGTTGCCTTCTTGCAGGAAGATGTTTTCATTTATAGGTTAGAATATTCCAATATTTTTGGGAAATATCTTCGTTGGTATGAACTCGGGAATTCTTTCCACCACTGTATCCATTTCAACAGAATAAATTCTTCTAAACTAAGTATAAATGAAACCAAGACTACCAAATGTTACTATTCTATAAACACTACAAATGTCCCAATGAGGTCTGTGTTTACATCGATAAAACTTATCCAATAATGAAAGGTGCTTCGGGTTTCTACAAAAACTGGTTTTCCCGAGTCCTTCTTAATCTTATCTTATGATAACGTTGTGTCTTTAATTAATACATAGCAGCGCAGATAAGCAAATTACCAATTCCAATACTCGCAGCTGAAATCTTGTACTGATCTTTCTTTGATTCGGTGGTCTTTTTTAAAAGACAGAATCAAACAACTCTCAATAACTTGACGCTTTAATATTAAAATTTGTATGATTTGGCATATTAATACATTTTTTATTATTATTTCATTTCGCAAACCGTGGATCAAACTAAAAAAAATTATTATTATATGGCATTTTGTAAAATTATCAACATACTATTAATTGTTTTGTCCTTCAACTGTAGATGATTTTTTACAGGGTGTAAGAAGTTTTTGGACAAACATTTGGTACTATTCCTGAATCTACAGAAAGATCAAAGCAGAATCACAGTTTTCATTTATAAGGATTTTTAGGAAGATACTGCTGAAAGATCCTTCTCAACATTGAAACGGGTCAAGAACCTTTTAAAGAACAAAATGGGGTATGCCACAGTGGTTGACTGCACTTACTTTCTGTCCAATACGGGAAACTACCAATCGTGTTGCAAATTCAAACTATTTCTCTCATGTACAAAGATTAACTGTAAACTTTGTTATCGGTAATAAAATGTAAACAAACAGCGGAGGGCCAAGTGCAGAACCTTGCGTGGGGAGAACATCCGCAGCAGACGAGACGGGGCAGCCGACCTTGGCAAGAACGTTGACCGCAGCCTGTTCTCACAAGTACCAGTAGACCTGACATTGGCAACAGCTGTTTCTGTACTTGGCAGAAGGTCTGATGAGAGTTCAGCTCAAGGTCTTAGATTTTACAGAAAGCACGTACCTCCTTGAAAGAGTAGTCACGTTCGAGTTGCCATCTAGTTGCTACATTCTCCTGTTCGCTCAACTCAGTTGTTTAAAGATAAATGAATACGCAAAATGTTTACATTATTGCTAAATTTATTAATTGCTAAGTTAAATTAGTTTTGCGTTTTTTTTTGCGTTAGTTTGTTAACTACTCACTGTTTCATCTCAAGTCTCTCTTTTTTAGCACGAAGCTGTTAAACTGATTTAACACAAATGTTTTTTTTAAATTATTTGACTTTTAATGTTCTTATTATTTAATAAATGTGTAATTAAGTATTAGTTTCCAATGTACTAATTTTGTTTATTGCATATGGTCTGAGGTTGTGTTATGTATATATATATGTATACGTTTCTTGTTTGTGGTATTTATTTGTTAAAATTGTCTTTTTTGGTTATGTTTTTAATTTTTGGTTTAGGTTCTGTTTCTACTTTTATTAAATCGGTGTGTTTCTGATGAAGGGTTCTGGGAAAAAAAACATAAACACTGGTTTTCTGTTTTGTTTAAACTTTTAACTACTTGGAAGAGTATATATATATATATATATATATATTGTATTGTATTATTATTATATGTATTGTATATATATATATATATATATATATACACATATATATATATATATACAATACAAGAAGCATACAATACTAGTAGTCCTAGACCCACCTTTGCGCTGATTTCGGAGTGACAGAATGGATAAGGTTGGGGATTGGGGCCGCTGTCGAAATTCACGAGGAAGGATTTTGGGCATTAATCTCAGTGATGTCTCCTTGGAAGAAGCGGAGGCCAGATTTGTCCCAGTCTCTCTAACCAAAACAGGCATGGGATGGCACTCCCTTATGCCTAGGATAGCAACATCCCTTAACACTTAGGGAGCCCTACCAACTCCAACAGTCATCTCCCGCAGTAGACTAGTCCTATCGAATTGCCCTTGCACCTCCAACATCTCGACATTTGCGGTTAGTGATGTGCCCCTCCAGGACATCCATAAGGTTGCCCAGATTGAAGTGACACATCGGTTTTTGCTTTACCCAGTGTGGGTTCAACTGGAAGTTATAAACCAGTCAGTATTTGGGCACTCCACAGCTTACTGGAGTTGATTATTCAACACCCTCCGATACTACAAATTGTGACTTTGGCAGCCAAAATGTTTATTTTCGATTTTAACCAAACCAATAATTCATGAATATGTTTCCTTTGCAGTTTACATTTGTCCTGTGTTATTGTGACAACTTGATACAACCTATAATACACGATGTTAGATGACAACCTCTCACAACTAAGGTATATAGTGTGAATACTCCACTACCTATCGTGCACGTTAACCCTTTCACTGTCAACATCCAGCTCGGAGACTGACTGGATAATTGTTCCTCGTGTACGACCTACTGTGACAGAAAGGAGTGATAATACAACCCATGCGCTTACAGGATACTAAATGTCATCTAACCCACCATTTGTACCAAAATATGTTACATTATGCCGTACACTTACTACAATACACGTTGCTAAATATTGAAAACCTCATTACATGTAGTTCACTCAAAAACCACAAGTTTAGTTATGAATTGTATGCGACCAATAGCATGGCTATCGTCTAAAGCTGTCCGGTTCACATCTAGAAATATCCTTGCTGTGAATAGCCAACTCCAGCCAAGAGGTGTTGAATCGAAACTGCCAGTAATACAAAACCGCCTATTCAAATAGTTGAGAGGGTGGAACTGTTCGAGCTAAATGTGATTGGCTGAAGTCAGCCAGCGACTAGCATGAACAAACAGTGAACAATGTGGCTTCCTTATCACGTACTGCCAGCTTTTGGATAATTTAATGCTAGTATTTTTGTTGAAGTTATTTTCTCATTTGATTATTTCTAATTATTACTTTTGTTTTGTGTAATTCTATTGCGGTTTTGGTCTTGTAACTGTGTTGATCCGTTGATTGGTTACGTGACAGCCTATCAATATACAGCTCCATCCATTTCAGTAAATTTGTATAAGCTTATATGTATTATTACAAGTATCGGTTTAACATTTGTTAATTGGAAATGGCTCTCCACAGCGAGGCCAACCAAATGACCAAATGACACAATGCTTCGACGCGGTGTGACAGCCTATCACTATACAGCTCCATCCACTTAAAATAATTTGTATAAGCTTATATGCATTATTGTAAGTATCGGTTTAAAATTTGTTGATTGGAAATATCTCTCCACAGCGAGGCACCGACACAATGTTTAGACGCGTTGAACCTTCGTTTCACAAGCTATAATACACGACATTTAAATATAACACTTCACCCACTATAGTACAAGTTATTAAAAATTAACAAGTCACTAACTATATCGCAGAAGGATGTTAAATAATTGACACCTCACTACCTATTAAGTGCCATGTTACTCAGACTTTTCGCTCATGATTTAACACCAGTGCAAGTTTATCTTACGAAGGCAAAAGCCGGCGTCTCTATATCAAGATTTATGACGTTTCGAAAAGTTGCTTCAGCCGTTAACCGGTTGTAGTGGTCATCAATTAAACAGAAGACTCGCGCACGCGAGCTGATGCGCAGTTCGTGACTAATACTTTTAAAAGTTATTTTGCTTTGAGTGAGTCATTATAATAAATTAACACATGAAGTTCATACTTTTATTCGACAAATCAGCGAACATGACTCCAGATTCCAGGAGTCAACTCTGCTACAGCGTCAGGTTCCGCTGCACTAAGAGGAAGGTGAACTGGAGGTAAACTCAACATTCACATTGGATCAGCCCTTCCCACCGTAGCTACGTTGTGTGTAGAAAACGGTTGCTCCACCGTGCTTTCAAAACATTGTGTCTAAAACATCGTAGTGCATTCAATTGTGCACATGTTACTACAATGAGAATACTTCTTCACCTAGATAACTCTACGTTTTGTATTGTATGTCGGAACGATGTAAAGACTTCATTTTGAGCTTCTTCGTCACCGAATTGTTTGGATACCTTCGGACTAACGTGACTCCAGATTTCAGGAATCAGTCTTGAAACAACACGAGATTCTAGACGCTGCACTAAGAGGAAGATGAACTAAAGTTCTAAACTCTTATTTTTCCATAAGAATATCTTCTTAACGTCATCCTACAGAGTATTTGTTAGAGAATAGTTATTGACTTATCTTATTCGTTATCAGATATTCATTTAATTTACTATTTTTATTAATATTATTAATTATTTGTTAGGATAATAATTTAATTATTCATCACTGTAGAATGTGATCTTCAATGAATAATTCAAAATCTTCATGTGTTTAAAGAAAGCACTGTTCTTGTAATTCTCGTAGAACAAATTCACTTTCGTTCCTCTGATAAAAAAAAACAGTAGCAGTCGTGGGACTGCCGATAGAAGTGAAAACGGAACTATTAAGTTGAGAGTAATTAAAACTATATGCAAAAATTATATGAAATTTTTTATGTTTTATTTATTAGTTACATATGATGGGTTAAACAAATCATGAACAAAATATAAATACAAAGTGGTTGAAAAAATAATTAATATACAATTATCTTAACAATATCTTAATAAAAACAATAAATGAACATATTTCATAAAATCTAAAATTATTATAACATTTTTTTTAATTTTCCAATTTTAAAATCCACGAAAAAATGTTATCAAATAACTAGAAATCTATTTTACCACGCTAGTAAGATAAATCTTATACCGTAATAATACTCATTTCATAATGAAGAGGTTAAATATTAAAAACATAATTAAAATGAATAATGCTAAATTTTAAATACAAATATTCGTACAAATATTAAAAATGTTTAAAAATATATTCGTTGTTTTCATTATTCATTTATCTGTATAATTAATAGTTAGTTAAACATAGAATACAAGTGAGTAAACACCGAGTGAACAACAGTGAGTTGAACACCGTTGTAAATAATACAGTTATTGCTACGGATAAAGTATATAATTGCAATAACAATTAAACCCACAATATTTTTAAAACTAATAAATTAGTTAAATTAACTTGGTTCTTTCGTAAAGGTATTTTTATTGCACAATAAACTAATTTATTGAGTTAATATGGTATCAGTGAGCCAATGCGCCAACTACAGTTCCGGCAGAAACGTTCACTCATCACTTCATACGCTACTACAGGCTAAACTAAACTTCCAATAAAAAAATGATAAATTACAAAAAAAATATTCATCTATTTTCACACAACTTTCTCGCTGACAAATTTTGTCTGACCAAAAAATAAAAAAAATCCTCGCTTACTACTTTTTTCTTGTCATTGTAAACGCTATGTAAAATGTAAACAATAATCAAAACTATTTCGAAATTTTTTTAATATTTAAAAATGTAACCAATAGATTGATAATATTAAGAGCTTTAATTTGACGCATCTTACAGAATTGTACGACATTGGCTTCACTTTTAAATCGCGAGAGGAAGCCGTAAAGGTCACTGATTTTCGCAGTCTGTTTTTCATACTCCGCCGGGACAGTTTTAACACAGCGAGACTGACTTTTTCATGCAGGTTAGTAGTCCGCGGCCAAGTCTACGGTTAAAAAACACAGCGAGACTGACTTTTTCATGCAGGTTAGTAGCATTTGCATGTCGGTGACGCGAACCGAGGATTTTACCCTCTACCAAAACGCTCAACGCGCCTAAAGAAGTTTTCACTTCAAAAATAATCGTAGTATTATTAATTTTTTGCATTAATAATGGCAAAGTTTAGAAAAAGTCCTTATATAATGTTGTACTTTACACTTCTAAATGGACAAACTAAGTTTTGACTACTCATATTAATTTAAACCACTTTGAAAAATCACAACAGCTTCTCTGTTAGGATTGAAGGGAAAGTCCAGTGCAACAATCAGCTGTTTACCAATCAGCTGTTTACCGATCAGCTGTTCGGAGTGCGACACACGTCCGTAGTTACGTCACGGTGGACTGGTTACTTCAACTGATGTTCAATAATGTATCAGCTGTTCCTCGTTTTTTTTATCGTTTCAAAAGGCGTTTTCGGTGTATCGTATGTCATCGGACGAAAAGTGTCAAACCTGTTCAAAACATCTATATACTTTGTTTCAAGTTTATTTTTGACGATGGAAGGATTGTGATGGAAACAGGATTTTTCCGGACATTTTCCATCGTTCAGTGAAACAAAAAATCAGTAACACTACGTTTCGAGATCTGCAATCTGATCTCTTCTTCTGGTATATAACTAACCTAATACATAACTAAAAACTAGGTTAAAATAAACAAATCATACCAAAGCGTTGTAGAACGCCTATGTCAGGAATCACAACCGCCATGTTGTGTGCCAACTTCACTAATTCTAAAACATGCACTTAATAAAACATGTTTGGGATGTTAGAGATAATAAAAGATGTTAAAAAAACATGCATTTTATTAAGTGCATGTTTTAGAGTTAGTGAAGTTGACATACAACATGGCGGTTGTGATTCCTGACATAGACGTTCTACAACGCTTTGGTATGATTTGTTTATTTTAACCTAGTTTGTAATTATGTATTAGGTTAGTTATGTACCTGAAGAAGAGATCAGATTGCAGATCTCGAAACGTAGTGTTACTGATTTTTTGTTTCACTGAACGATGGCAAATGTCCGGAAAAATCCTGTTTCCTTCACATCTATATAGGCTAGCCTACAAGTGTACATGGGTGGTCCTAGTTTTATACTTGTGTCTTATATAATAATAGATATGAACACGAATACACAATGAACACGTGTTGTAAAGACCGCTCTTATGGACGCATCGCCTGCAGACATAGAGTAAACTACTGTACAATCATAGAGTAATAAAGAGAAAAACATGGAGGAATAATGCTGGAGTACCACTTCACTTGATTGTTCTTGTAGGCGATCACGTGTTATTGAATTGGCCTACCGATGATATCAAAGAAAATTGGTGTGGTGGCTTTCTGTCTTAGGGTACAAAGTTTCAGATACACGGTCTATGTATTAACTAGGAAATACACAATACCATGTATTGTGTCAGAGTTCGTTGAAGCTACAAACTACATTTCAAATCATAACTCATAGTATATAACTTTTTTTTTCTTTTTTAGATTTCCTGCGGATAAACAGATGGATATGTGACGATACAGAAAGTATTTTTTATATTCTTCGGTTAGAAAAAAGAGAGGTTTTGTTAGTTTACTAAGCGATAGGCTGCAATGAAGAAAAGACACTCATTCTTGTCTAAACAGAAATAATGTTTATCGACGTATCTTGTCACGTAATACATTCACGTTTGCCTCATTAAGTTAGGTTATATAGCAGTGTCATTAATTAATAAAAGTTATGCTACATTTTTAATACGCTACATAAAGAAGATCCCATGTGATTGTACTCAGTTTGTTTGAAAATTTTGTTTATGCTGCTACTTCCTCGTTCCCATCGATACCGTAATATGAATGTAAAAATGTGACGCTAACGCTCAGTAAAATTAAATGCAGTGACATGCATCATCATGGAATTCGATGTTTTCCTTATAGAAATGAAGCTTTTAAAAAAAAAAAATTCAAAGACTACAGGTCAGTTCGGGCTCGAAGAAAAATGCGGACAGACAAAATGAAATGATATCAAGCGTGATAGGCTTCGCTGACGCTCAGCCAATAATTATATATTACATCTCATTATTCCATGATCATGTGCTTGCAGTTGGTATGCTGTGAATTTTTTGACGTTATTACAAAAAATGATGAACTAGACTTTGTAAACTATGGGTCGTTACTGTTATATTCATAAATTTAATTAACTTCATTAATAAATAAGTAATTGCAGCAAACTACCAGACTACTAAACTAAACTTACTACACAATGAAATAGTTGTACACCTTGTGTAAAAAAAATCAAAATTATGTATTTTTTATTAAAAATGTAAATTATTTTAATTTATTTTAAAGTCTTCGGAATTTCTATCCTCGATCTGTAACGGTTCTATAACACTCTATATGATTTCGATTTAACGACTAATTCCACCTAAATGAACCATCTGCTTAGGTAGTAACTCAGTAAAATGTATAGTATACACAAGTTGTCTACCTCTGAAGAAAACAGGTTGGCAACACTGCAGCGTTGGCAAACTCGGTATCACGATATCTGATCTACTGTCTGCGTCGATCACATCCATCGATACTATCGGTACAACAATCGCCCTTTGTAACGATATACCGAAGGGTAAAGGTCCCCGACTCCAGTCGATAATGTATAATGCCTTCTTGCATATTGCGGTATAATGTCTGATTCGTAAGGAAAACTTTACCATAGAAGTGCGGTTATTAGTTTAGCTTCTTTTTAAGTTTGTATCCTTGAAGCAATTAACTCGCGTATCATAAGCTGGTTTATTTCATAAATTAAATTTAACAGCGCCGTAAAAAAGCTTAAGGTTTTTAATTAAAAGTCAGGGTCTTTTTCGTTTAAGGGCCAGCACCTTACAAACATACTATACCTGACTGACAGTGCATTTAATCGTTTTTTTTGGTGTTATTAGTTCGTAGGGCAGTAGTCCAGGTACTACTTCTAGTATTATAAACTCGTCTTATCTTATCAGTGGTAAACGCGCGCCGCTTATCTTTTGCCTGTAATGAAACCTGCGTTAGTTCTGCCTGAGTTTTGTGTGTGTCAATAAAGCGTGGTGAGTTGATCTGGGCTTGGACTTTGCAAGCTCGAGTTAATTTTTTTCTAAAAGAGCAAGCAGCGCAAAGCGCTGCGCAGCGGACAAGCATCGCGTGATCTGCACATTGAATAGGCAAGCTAGCTAGAGAGCGTTTAAGGGCCAGGTCTTTCGTGCTGGCCCTTAAACGAAAAAGACCCAAAAGTCAAAATGCCTTAAGTGAACTATATGGTTTATTAAGGAAATTTATTTTCAATTATTTTGTAATAATGTAAACATCGTTTTTAGTATAGACGTTGTCTCTTATCTCCGGAGAAAAAAAAAGGTCGCCTTCAACTTCCTTTACTGAAATACTAATACTTCATGAAAATTTGAGAAGGGAAATATTCTCTGTCGTATTCAGGTTTAGATTCAAGGAGAGTGCTTTTAGTGTTGCAGCTTCACAAATACAACAATGTCCTTAGTTTGAAGATTGTTTTTGATGACAGAATGATTGTGAAGGAAACGGGATTTCCCAGACACTAGCCATCGTACAGTGATACAAAAAATCAGTAACACTACGTTTCGAGATCTGCAATCTGATCTCTTCTTCAGGTAATATAATGTGTTAGGTTAGTTATTTACCTGAAGAAGAGATCAGATTGCAGATCTCGAAACTTAGTGTTACTGGTGTTTTCTATCACTGAACGATGGCAAATGTCCGAAAAAAAATCATGTTTCCTTTACAACAATATAGTAAAAATTACTTAATATACTCTATAAATCTGCTACAACATAAGATATACGAATCTTGATAAATAAATACCAATTTTTAGACTCTGCAGCATTATGAAACTCATGTTAGTAAGAAACGGTCCCTGATTAAATTTGTACTTTACGATAAATCACTACCTCATTTTTATTTACTCGATCTTCTTAAATATTAATAACCCAGTTCACTCAACATAAACTTTGATCGTATTCAATTAGAAACAATCACTTCTTTGACTGGCATCTTCTGTATTAAAAACTACGTAGTGGGGTTTTATATTTAAATTGAGTTATTTGTATTTAAATGGTGCGAATGGTTAACATTAAAATTTAAAACATACTGGAAAAATCTTAAATAACCGTCATTTTTCTTTGTGCATGTTTAGGTTCAGAAATTGTAAACATTATGAAATACAGCTGAGCTAGCTCAAAATTATGGAATAAAAAATATGAGTAGATATTGAAATATTTTTTTTACAGCAACTCTAATAGAAACAAAATGTATATGAACGGAGTTTGGAGCAAGAGGACGGTTGCTCAATCAGTATTCAGAAAAAACAAAGGATATCTTGAGCGCCACATTTCAGACTCATTTTTCTCTCCCCCTTTCTCAGAGACAAAGAGAGCTAATGCTCCTGAGATACTGGGGAGTATCTCTCAGTCTCAAGTAACTCATGACGTCAGAGACTACTTAGGCTGAGATAAAGCTGCCTGGGCCGGCCTCTCTGATAGAGGAGAGAGAGTGAAGAGGGACAGAGATAGATTTGTTAGGTCCGGGGAGCTCCTAATCAGAGCTGAACAGTTAGAAATGCCTCACTATCTCCGGGTCCAGTGTTGATACTGAGTGTCTAGGTACTCTCTCAGCAGGTCAATCTCCGTTTAACCCTTATTCTCCCATCACCTTGGAATTCGATACCATTCCTACAGCTTGTCAGGAGCTCCTAGAGGCGAGAAGGATCAGGATCTGACAGAGCCGGAACTCTTAGAAGGCGGATCCTGAAGGGCTCCAGAGATAGTTTGATGCACTTCATTGTGGCCAACATTATTGGGATTTTATTAGTTTAATCAAAATCTGTGGCAAACCCGTCACCATGATCTATTCTCCAGATTTTACTACAAGACCAACTACATACACCCTCGTCTGTTGAGAAAAGGAAATGAAGTCTGGGCTGACCTGGACATTTTTGGCACTTCTGTTGAGATTTCCAAGAATCGTGCACTTTCTCTCTTTCTTAGACAGATATAGGCATGCTGTGTGTTAATTCTTATTATTTTAATTGTGTGGGTTGTTCAATTTGTCTTGATAATATTATATTGCAAGAAGCACAACATTATGAAAGTTATAGTTTTTGTTTAGCTACTTATCATTTTTGGTTTTGTTTTGATTTTGGTTGTAACCTATTAATTTTTATACCTGCGAGCAGGTATGACATATTTATTATGTTAGGTTATGCTATGATATCTTAAATTATGTTTTCCTGTTATATTATTATATCTTTCTATAGCCATTACTAAAACATATTCTCTGTAATCTTGTAATTTTTTCTTGTTAAATATAAACCTGCCAACATATGTATTTACAATGTAAAATGGTGTATTATTGCCGTGTATAAATAAATAAATACAAATGATTTCGAGTTACAAAATGATTACATGGTTGAAAAATTCACTATTTTAGTGTTCAAACTTTTTCATAGTTTTGGTTCATATCTAACTAACTCACAACTCTATTAATACTTTCAGCACACGTGAAGATTTATGGTCAGGAAATTTACACTTTTTGTAAAGTAACACAGACACCAAGGGCTT
This sequence comes from Homalodisca vitripennis, assembly GCF_021130785.1. NCBI lineage: Eukaryota > Metazoa > Arthropoda > Insecta > Hemiptera > Cicadellidae > Homalodisca > Homalodisca vitripennis. The sequence goes on from NC_060214.1 coordinate 112,689,299, forward strand.
AAAGTGTTATTTTGTAGACTATAATATAAAAAATGATGAGATCGGTTTCTACTCACGCTCAACCTGTCTCATAAAAATGAGATAATTATGGTCTGTAACCTTTCAAACCAAATACTGGTGTATATGCAACTAATACGAATCAAATAAAAGTATACTTAAACATTTGTGGGGGGGGGGATCAAAGTTTAGCAATACTTCCTATTTTTGATCAAATATATTGAAGAAATTTAGTTAGAAATAAAATTATTTTAATTACAACTCTGGTATACCTACTTACAAATCATCCTGACGAAAGAAAACCAATTTCTCTTGGCTACAAAATTAGAGGAAACATGAGGTGTAAGATTATGTGAACGATCAAACTAACCGAAAACCTCAGGTTCGTAAACGCCGAAGCCGACCAAATCCCAACCAACCGGTTGCTACCTGATCCCCGTGCCGGGAGTACACTAGCTAACTGGTTTCTGAAGTGTTCAAGACGATAAATGTGAACCTAATCGTGGTCTTTGGTGTACCTTTAAGAGTATCTCGGAATTCTAATTATCCTGGTCTCCTTCACAAAACAAACCATGATGATACAGTACACAATTCTGTGTTGGTCATCATATCTTTCTGGTTAATTACCGACATATTTCTATATCTGTGTAGTTTTTTGTTTAATTGACGATGGAAGGTTTGAAAAGATAACAGGATTTCGGACATTTGCCATCGTTATGGGTTATAAAAGGTATAACACAACGTTTCGAGGATTTGAATCTGTCCTCTTCGTATCCCGCTGTAGCCTGTGCTAATGTGACGTGTGATTGTGATCCTCGTACTTGTGATTTGTGCTCGGGACTTGCATCCTGTGCAGTGACAACGCCTGGACTGGACTCCAAGCAGTTTTTGGGTGTGTTTTGCACCCTTTTCTTTCCCTTCTTTACTTCTTTCTGTTCTTTATTTTTGTATGTTTTAATACATCCACCACCTGACGAAGAGGATAGATTTCAATCCACGAAACGTTGTGTTATACCTTTTATAACCCATAACGATGGCAAATTTCCGAAATCCTGTTATCTGTTTAGTGTTAAATTTGTTAGAAAACATTTTGGAAGAAGTATCCTTCCAGTTCGCCCCAAGCATAAACGTTTGTGTAATAACCCTTTCACCCTAATAATTTTAATTTTATAAAGACTGACTTCTTCAATGAGGTTGAAGCGAAGGAAAACGGAAACGGCGCTTTTTACAATGCTTGAAGAATATGTCAAGGTTAAAGGTATAAGCAACTTTCCCCAACTGATTCATTTTGCCAATCTCAAGATAATAACTTCAACGTCTTCTGATGCGATACAGTTTTCTTTCATCCGTATGAGCTGTACCACTTTTATCATATTGGTCTTTAGAAGATTGGGATTGAACGGTACAGGCGATGAGAAAATTATTAATAATTATATTACATACTCTAAAAATAAACTTTTAAATTAAGTAAATAAATCATTTTCCTGTTGGTTCTCAAAATGGGAAATATCTAACAATTTAACCTTTCATAAAATTCTATATGTAATTTTTTTTTAAATTCAGATCAAGAAGATCATGAAATGAGTTGCGTTGGACATCTTTATGAACTAACACTGACATTAATTACGTTAATATATCTTTTAAGTTTTTAAAGTGCCAATAGATTACGTATGTGCAACAAATGAACTAAGTTTGAACTCTTAGTGAAGCGTAAAAAAGATCGGATCCATTGCGGAACCCTGCGGCACTCCATTCTAACACGCTCTTGCATTAGTGATGAAGAAAAATAACTATACTAGACATCTAATGGACTGGGATTTTGAACCAGATTTGTTTTTAGAACTAGATTTTGGAACAAAGAGTCAAGTTTTTTCTTTGGAGTAGTCGATGCCAACAGAACATTCATAGTAAATCTATTTGAGCTCAAGATACATGAAAACCTTACACAAATAACAAAGGAATAATTAGAAGGAAATTGAGCAGAGATACTTTAAGCAAATTTTAAGTATAGAACCAAAACATATTTTACAATTTTTAACTGGTCCGACTAGACCAGTTAAAAACCGAATTTGCAACTTTTCAACTGTACTGCACCCACGACTACATACCAGATGTTGGTTACCACAGAGGCCTTGGCCTAGAGTCCATTACTCCATTGTTGTCGAGGTGACCGTGCCCAGCAATAACAGTAAGTCATGTGTGTGGAGTGGTAAGCCTGTAGCCAGAACCCCCCCCCCCATGGATGGGTGACCGCGAGAGCCTGAGTATAAACTCTGTAATCACTGCCGAAGCGCGGCGGTTTCCGATCGTAAAACCGCCCTTGTCACAGTGAAGTATGCCATTGCCATGAGGTGTGATTATCGTTTGCCAGTTTTATGAGGAAGGACTCTACGATGGTGTCGATAACTTGGTATCATCGTTAAAACCTTTAGATCGAGGGAAATTATAATCATTTACAACCACTGGATTTTTAGCATTTTTCTGTCTTATAATTGAAGGGTTAACCTATGTCACTTTCTATGAGACTATATTTTCAAAGTACTGTACTTATTCTTTACAGGCATTAAACAGTCTTTAACGACCTTAAACATTTGATTCTTCAACAAAAACGTTGAGCGGCCATCCAACAAGTTGGCATCAGACCCGTAAAGAAGATGGTAAATATGTTTCAAAATAGTTTGGTCGGGGACACGCGTGATTAAGATGGTTAAGTTAGTACTCATAGAAGTATATCACTTGTCATTTTAATATTATTTCTAAGCGACTTCTTACTTCAATGCTGAATAATTTCCAGTAACCAAGGAGTTTTTTTATACAGTGCAGTATGGAAATAGTAGAAAACTTTAGATGTTGCATTTATAATAACTGCTTTTTGTGTTTCAAGGATTTATTCCCCAATAATAAATATTATCAAATGCTTGTCTATCTTAATTCTTAGATTTTCGTAGCGTTGTTATAACTATGATCTGGGTTTTCTGTTGTCACTTAACCCAGTTTGGATCTTGAAATATTTCGGTCACATTGTAGAGCCGTCTTCAGTCAACATGTTTTAAACCAAAACTGGCAGGACCAGTAATGTACTCCCGCACAAAGTAGGAACTCCATCGTGATTGGCTAAATCTGAACCAATCACCGATTGGACCAGTCAGCGAGCAATATGCCGTCTTTATTTGGCTGCCAAGTTTTCGATAATATGATGGTAACTTCCCGTTTCGTGAGTCCAAAGTGTTTACGAACTCTTATACACATTAACGCGTAATTTCCGTAGTGTGAACCACAGCTGCATAATATTTCGCCCAGAGCGAAATCGTGTCTTCCCTGCTCTCGAACAGTTCTTCAATTTTAAGCATATTTTTTGAAATGGGCGAGTGATGTAACTTTGATTTTTATCGATCAGTCGCAACATATTTGTCGTGTTACTCATATCGAACTCAATTGCAGAATGCGTACTACTGAATGACCACATCAGATTGGTCTATCGTCACGATCAAAATGAGAGTGTCTGTTTATAATTAATTGAGTTAATTAGAACAAATTATCGTGTTCTTCGCAACTGACACTAAAGAAGAAGAGTGCACAGGAGTTACTCTTGGATTCATTGTTTAAGTTTGTTTTTGACGATGAAAGGATTGTGAAGGAAACAGGAATCTGGTCTCTACTTCAGGTAAATAACTGACCTAAGACATAATTACAAACTAGGTTAAAGTAAACAAATCATACCAGAACGTTGTGACACGCCTATGTCAGGAATCACAACCACCATGTTGTGTGTCAACTTCACTAACTCTAAAACATGCACTTAATAAAAGCTAAACACGACACTAATTATCAAAACTGAACTACAGAATACAGGTCACAATACGTCTGCATTCGTTGACCAACCATCTACGACTCCAAAACGTACTGCAGATCTCGAAACGTAGTGTTACTGATTTTTTGTATCACTGAACGATGGCAATGTCCGGAAAAATCCTGTTTCCGTCACTCTTGGAGTTCGCTTTTTTTACATGGAGATACTTAGAGTGAAAAAATACGACTTCAAGAGATGGTTTACGTTTTGTTAGAATCGTCTGTAATTAAAACTTACGTGAAATATTATCATGCACAGCCTTCCATTCATTATCATCATTGTAGATGTTGTGAAACTCATTTTTAACCATCAACATCACATGTTTTCCGTATATAGAGTAGAAAATTACAAATTATACATTGAACAAAAATGAATTAGTAGTTATTAACAATTAGGAAATTAAGACAAGATCTGATAGGGTGTACTAATTTTGAAATAATTGAAGCTTTTCTACAGCGCAGTATAGAAAGTTGCTAAAGGAGTTCGGTAAGAGTAATATCAGATTGCTGTAGAGGGTGCGGCGCGGCTAGGTGAACGATCAAGAAGGCAGTAGCAGTGGCAGTGGCAATGGCTACTACAGTACACGAGATCGCTGATTACGCTAATCTACAAGGCCGTGGATGGGTAAGACGAGAGCAGTGTAGATTTACTAGAAGATAGCACAACTCGCATACCGACACGATCTGTTGACTGTTCGCTTATTCTTCTGTGTAATCGTTCCAGGATCGTTTTCTCCGTATTATACTCTCTCTGAACTATTTATCATCATAGTGTCTGTCTTTTATACGTAGTGAAATATTTTGTAAACATTTTATAGTGTTGAGTTTCATTATTGAGTGACTGGAGTCTTCGAACCAGCATCAGTTTAATTTTCTTTAACTTTCAGGCTGTTCTAGCGACATTTCAAACAAGTTTTTATAAAATACATAAATATCTTTGTTTATAGTAAATCTACTCAAGATTGGTATCAATGTTGTATACGGTGAATTACAAAATTGTTTGATGTATATAATACTATCACCAATATAAATATTACATATTTTTGTCAAAGTTAAAGATTTAGTTGTAAAAATTAAAAAACGGGGTGGGGTTGAAATTCAAACATACAGCCAAGGTAGCGAAAATTTAAATTTATGATTTATATTATTATATTTATATTAAATTCTTAAATTTATTCCAGTTTAAAAAAATGTTGTGTCTTTTTCGTTTAAGGGCCAGCACTTTACAAACATACTATACCTGACTGACAGTGAATTTAATCGTCTTTTTAGTGTTATTAGTTCGTAGGGCAGTAGTCCAGGTACTACTTCTAGTATAAACTCGTCTTATCTTATCAGTGATAAACGCGCGCCGCTTATCTTTTGCCTGTAATGAAACCTGCGTCAGTTCTGTCTGAGTTTTGTGTGTGTAAGCATGGTGAGCATCTGGACTTGGACTTTGCAAGCTCGAGTTATTTTTTTTTCTAAAAGAGCAAGCAGCGCAAAGCGCTGCGCAGCGGGCAAGCATCGCGTGATCTGAGTTTTGAATAGGCAAGCTAGGGTCTTTTGTGCTGGCCCTTAAACGAAAAAGACCCAAAATGTTTAGTTGTGTATGTTTTTTTAATACACAAATCATGTGTTGTAGATAAATAATAACATAAAATTCGTAACCACGGAAACTCCGAATATTTTAAATAAAACTCACTGACAATAAATAAACACCAGAGTTTATTTAACAATTACATTAAATAACAGTTATTTATGTTTCCAGTAGTTTATAAATCATATCGTTGTTCACCCGAATGTATATTGTATGTACATAATAAATCATTAGTCGGTCGATTGATTGCCAGTAACAAATCTCCGTAAAATGGAATATTCCCATTGATTGCCAGTAGTCAATGGAATTTCCATTGATCGCCAGTAGCAAACCTCCGTAATCAGTGTACGATCCATTTATTGCCAGTAGAAAACCTCCGTATTCAATGGATGATCCATTGATTGACAGTAGAATACCTCCGTAATCAATGGAATATTCAATGATCGCCAGTAGCAAACTTCCGAATCCATGGAATATGCAATGATCGCCAGTAGCAAACTTCCGAATCAATGGAATATGCAATGATCGCCAGTAGCAAACCTCCGAATCAATGGAATATGCAATGATCGCCAGTAGCAAACTTCCGAATCAATGGAATATGCAATGATCGCCAGTAGCAAACTTCCGAATCAATGGAATATGCAATGATCGCCAGTAGCAAACCTCCGTAATCAATGGAATATGCAATGATCGCCAGCAGCAAACCTCCGAATCAATGGAATATGCAATGATCGCCAGTAGCAAACCTCCGTAATCAATGGAATATGCAATGATCGCCAGTAGCAAACCTCCGTAATCAATGGAATATGCAATGATCGCCAGTAGCAAACCTCCGTAATCAATGGAATATGCAATGATCGCCAGTAGCAAACCTCCGAATCAATGGAATATACAATGATCGCCAGTAGCAAACCTCCGAATCAATGGAATTTCCAATGATCGCCAGTAGCAAACCTCCGAATCAATGGAATATGCAATGATCGCCAGCAGCAAACCTCCGAATCAATGGAATATGCAATGATCGCCAGTAGCAAACCTCCGTAATCAATGGAATATGCAATGATCGCCAGCAGCAAACCTCCGAATCAATGGAATATGCAATGATCGCCAGTAGCAAACCTCCGAATCAATGGAATTTCCAATGATCGCCAGTAGCAAACCTCCGTAATCAGTGTACGATCCATTTATTGCCAGTAGTAAACCTCCGTATTCAATGGATGATCCATTGATAGCCAGTAGAATACCTCCGTAATCAATGGAATATGCAATGATCACCAGTAGCAAACCTCCGTAATCAATAAACGATCTATTGATTTCCACCAGCTAACCTCCGTACTAAAACAAAATATCCATTGATCGAGTGTTGGAGGGTATCTGTAATTATTGGATTTGGATAGTGTTATGTATCCTTATCCAACCAATTTTTAGGATGGTTCTTCAGAGTGCGTTATAAGTCTGACTCAATTAGGACATCCGGACTTTGATGGCTTACAGTCTAGGGAAGATTTGCAGGTCTTTTTAGGTGAAGGAATTTGTCGCTAAGAACTAGAATTCAGAATTCTACAATGTCCATCCAGAATTTTTACAATTGTTCCTGAACTCCGAAACTCATGGTTTTGATTGTATAAAAAACTGTAAATCTATTTTAGAAGACTTTTATCACTTAACTAACTGAACTGTGGTCGAATTACAGTCAGTAGTTAGAAGTACCAAGAAGCAATAGAATTACTTACTGGAACAGTATCTTATTCTTTTATACCAATTGCATTTCAACACTACAACTATGATTTCAATATTCCATCGATCATTTGTTGTCTTAAGAAATTCAGCACCATTATTCATGTACAGTTTGTTTAAACTCGATGAATATCAAACTCTTTTTTGTTAATACTTTAATTAAATTAAAGAAAAAAAACAATAGTCTGTAACTCTATGCTTGAAGTGTATTATTAAAGTTGGATGATTTGAACGGATTAGGAATATTCGCCACTAAGTATTACAAATGAAACACGACGTTTCGAGAAGTGTTATCTATCTCCTTATTCAGGTGCACAACATTCTATAGCTATTTGAGAGAGTACCTAAATAGCTGTGAAATAATCTTCATATTTGGAATTTTTAAAATAATCCTTTAGAATTTAAAAAACGGTTCTATTTATAGATGCCACATAATATACTAAAGCTGCATTTAAATTCATCGTTTATCTGTTAAGAAACGATCCATCAGCAAGTAACAGAATAAAATAATGTTAGTATAATTCCTCACATATGTATCAATTCAAATTAATATTTTTCTAAAATATTCGAAAAATATTTAATATTCTGACATTCAATTTGTATTTTGATTACAAGTATAACATTGCAGCATTAGAGAACAAATTTAAAATAATCTTTAATATTAACATAAAGTCATTATGAATTGTAAAACTTATTAGGTTCCTTAATTTTATTTAATTATGTACCTATTTTATTACACATGGTATTTATTATGTACTAAATCCAAATGCAAACATTATTTCATGAAACAAAAATGAACAAATTGTAATTTTCGTAGAATTACTGACTGTTATGTACTGAAGATTTAAATATGATTCAATGTTTTTAAATCATTAAGTTATATTAATGCTACTCTTAATATAACCATAGTAACGGAATAAACACTTTTTCTTTGAAAGTAATGTTTTCCAATTAAAACTAAATACATATTTAATGATGTATCCACATTTTTTACCTATACATTATAATTAATTATTTATATTATTGAATGTATCTTCTAGCGCCGTGCATTGATTGATATGCTTTCTCAAGACAGCGCTAGTAATAAACTGCCAATTTACGTTTGAAGGCGTTTAGTAAACTTTATATTGTTGAAAAACTGTTCCGATGTAATTGAAAATTTTAAAATTATGGCTTATGTGAATCCAATTCTAAAATTGTTCCAATATTATTGTTTTTTTCCCATATTATGTCCCTTATACATGTCATTTCACTAAAATACTTTCCAAAAACATAAATAACAAACGAGAATTGTACGAAATAAAAATCATTGTAACATAGATCAAATCTAATTAAATCTTAAATAAAAGCAAAATAAAATACATAATGGTGACAAAGAAAGGAAAAATGTTCTCCTTTTCTTATTTCTTCGTTTTCGTAAGAATTTTTTGGCTTATTAGCGCCAGTGATTTTGTCTAATACAACATATTATATTTTTTCACATAGAGTTAGCATATACTATTCGTAATTGTTTAGTTGCGTATAAAATGGAAGTTTCAGTAAAAACTGCTAAGGCTAGGACATTTTTTTTAAACCCTCAGTTTTTGTCTAACGCTAAACGTGATACTTTAAGTACGTATACAGTTACTTCACCAATACTGTCTGAGTATGTTAAACAATTTGATTCCACTTAATTTGATCAAATTGATCGATCAATTATTGATCAACTAAATTCAAATAATTTTTACCCAAATTTGAAATGTATCTTTTTACAACGTTTGAACGACACATTTTTGTAGACAATTGAAATTTGTACCATATTGTGTTTTAGAACATTAAATAGGACAAAAATAAAAACAATTTCATCCAATTTGTAGGATAACTTTATTTCTACCAAACATTGAGATAGGATTAAATTAAATAATAACACACGCACTCCTAAACGTATGCACAACGTGTGGGGGGGACTGTACGAATTATTTAAATATTTACTACATAAAGCAAATTTTATACCTTAAGGTGGTGAATCAGTATTTTTCATAGTGGAAGTATTACGGCCTTGTCTCGACAGCGCTAAATTTGAGTTATAACCGACATTTTACAGTTATGGGTAAAGTACAATTACAGAAAAAAATCAGCCTTCTCCCTTCTATAGATTCTAAGAAACAGGTATCGATGTGTGAAAAAAGCTGTAAAAGACAATCCTTAAATTACAATTACAATATTTGTGAATACACTTCTATTAAGCTCTAGAAGTGTCCAGATGCATAGGGTTGATATCCAGGGTCGAGTCCTTTGAGAATGGCCTGAGAAAAGTCTTCCTCCTCCAGCTTTCTTTTAGTGTTGATTTTGTCTAACGAATATTTTTTTGCAGTTCAGCCTTCTCATTTATCTGTATACCTTATCCACAGGGAGGCCTAATTTTTAAACTATGATCTCAAAGGCCAGGTCGTACCGAACTGTGACAGATGTGGTGGAACTAATGCAGATATCCTATCTGAATTGTTATCAGAGACAGAAAAAGGTGTTTCTAAACAACAAAAGCTCTTAGAGACGAAGTAATCTCTATGGCCGACTTCAAGAGGCTAATTAGGAAATAGCTAAATAATCCTGGGAGCCGATATTGATTGAATACAACTTTTTGGAAGTGAATGATATTTAATGACAACATTCTTTCTCTATTTGTTGTCAATTATATTAATTTTGCCCCGCTAATGTTGAAAATTAATTGTGAATATTTATAAAGTTTATCGCATTACACGTGCTTCCTATTTTATTTTTTTTATTTTTGTATTATTCAAATGAGATTTCCCAAAAGCATAGTTGGTTTAGATTTTAAATAATTTTGGGATATATAAAATAGTAACATTATATTTAAAATAACTACAGTAAAACTAATAACCTAATAATTTTATTTAGAATACTTAAATATGCTAACAATTGTGCATTATGAATTTTGAACTAATACCTCAGCACATGTGTGGAGCAAAAGTATTTATCATTTCTTAGTTAATCTAAAACTGCTTTTACATTACAAGGTTCAAAGGGTACCTTCATATCAGAGAGGCAGATTAAAAAACACTGTGGCCTCAACTTTTTCCGATAATCTTCACAGTTGACCGCTGCCGATTCCAGGGAGAAGGCTCAGGGCCCAAGAAGGCCTCTAGCCTCCCACTGACTTCCTCCGCATCGGCGACCAATTATCCCACCTTGCACCAGACGGGACTCTGACCAACAGTGGGCTCACTTGCATTCCTGACCCGTGCAGACTGAACTGGATCCGGTGATCTTTTGTTCACTCGCAGCCTCCAACCCAGCGACCAATTATCCCACCTTGCACCACACGGGACTCTGACCAACAGTGGGCTCACTTGCATTCCTGACCCGTGCAGACTGAACTGGATCCGGTGATCTTTTCGTCCACTCGCAGCCTCCGCCTCGGCGACCAATTATCCAACCTTGCACCACACGGGGCTCTGACCAACAGTGGGCTCACTTGCATTCCTGACCCGTGCAAACTGAACTGGATCCGGTGATCTTTCGTGCACTCGCAGCCTCCAACCCAACGACCAATTATCCAACCTTGCACCAGACGGGACTCTGACCAACAGTGGGCACACTTGCATTACTGACCCGTGCAGACTGAACTGGATCCGGTGATCTTTCGTGCACTCGCAGCCTCCAACCCAGCGACCAATTATCCAACCTTGCACCAGACGGGACTCTGACCAACAGTGGGCTCACTTGCATTCCTGACCCTTGCAGACTGAACTGGATCCGGTGATCTTTCAACCGATTACAGATCGAATAATTGTGGACTGTAATTGTAGGCTTTTTAATAGGCTATGTTCTAATTTTCTGATTGAAATGCTTTATTTCTCGAGAATATGACAATAAATAATTTTACTCAACCAAAATACTGTTTTTAGAGTGTAGTTTTTGAAATTTCCACCACTTTGTTTCAACAAATTTCTAGAGAACTTAAATTTTCACAGAATATTCATAAAATCTATTTAATGAATTGCGTAGAGTTTGAAAATGGTCGGTGCATAAATGGGCAAGTAATATAAAATCAAACGTTTAAACCTCTTCGTGGGACACTCGGTACAAATATATGATAAACAGACTCCCATTAAGAACTAATGAAAGTGCAATAGACGATATTTCTATTTCTATTCTATTTCTTTACATCGATCGATAATCCGACGCCCACTTCTAAAATAGCTCGCTCGATCTTGGCAGGAGAGCTTGGGCCGAATTCCCTGGAGAGCCTCCATCTCCAAGACAGATGGAAGGTCAAGGGTAACATCCACGCCCAGCTGCACCGCGCCGATACGCTGAAGATGGAAGTCCTGGAAGTAGGCCAAGTTGGTTCTGAATATTGTCCATCAATGAGGGACTTGATGCGGGCTTCTCTGCCGTCACAATGTCCAAAGGAAACTTCCGTGACGATTTATAAAATACATGAAAACAAAATAGAACAACATCAAAGTAATTCACTATCCCATTCATAACAACGTATCATTTCACTCTAAACAGTTGAAAACTAAAAGCTTAGAAACCTACGTAAGAATCTATTCCAGTGTATAACACAATCCTCAATTTGCTAATAGCTCGCCTATAACTCAAAGTTCGGTCCTAAAATGTTTATTATATCACAGTTCAATAAGTCTGTACCATTCTTCGATGTCTTTTATAGTCAAATTAGAATTCTGATAGTATAAAAGAGTTTTGGAATGAATAAACTCAATCCACACTTTTCTGCACTACTTTCAAGAACGTGTTAGTTCTGTTATTTACTCACCGTCAGTAAATCATTGGATGTTTTCCTTGCCTTGAAATATGGTTACCAGCAGAATATGGAAAAGTTTGCACAAGCAAGCAATGAAGAAACTTCAATTTGTTAAATAAACCAGTGGATTACATAAAAAATAAACAGAATAGGTCCTAAGCAAGAGCCCTGGGGAACTCCAACTGCTCTAAACAGAAATCTTAGAATTCTCTGTAAGAATCTATTTCGGTGTATAACACTATCCTCAATTTGCTGATAACTTGCCTATAAATCATCGTGAATCAAAGTTGAGTCCTAAAATGTTTAGTATACACAGCACAGTTAAACAATTCTGTACTATTCTTCGATATATTTTTTAGTCAAATTAGAATTCTGATAGTAGAAAAGTGTTTTGGAATGAATAAACTCTATCCACACTTTTCGGCACTACTTTCAAGAACGTGTTAGATCTGTAATTTACTCACCGTCGGTAAATCATTGGATGTTTTAGCAGAATATGGAACAGTCTGTACAAGCACGCAATGAAAAAACTTCAATATGCTAAATAAAGAATTGGATTAAATAAAAAAATAAACAGAATAGGTCCTAAGCAAGAGCCCTGAGGAACTCCTACTGCTCTAAACATAAATCCGAAAATGACAGTCAATTCTTGTCATTTCAGACCCTCCACTCAGACAAGAAGCAAACCACATAATAGGCTAAACTTATCGTTTATAAAACACATTACCACTTTTCTGTTAAAAAAGAGAAAAAAATAACAGAAACGAGTATGAGAACGTTTCTTCTTTGGAACTTTACAACAAATTGAGCAACTTCTAGGTTTACAGTACTGATCTGTCTTGTGGATGTTCTCATAGACCTTTTGATACTGGTATGGCTCCTTATCAAGGTTACACATGTTACTTATGTGGTATTACGCTAGAATGGCGCTATTCAGTAATATTAGTGGTAAAAAATGTATGTACAAAATCTACGTCTAAATTATTGTGGTTCGATATTGGTGGAATTAATAATTAGCAATGATTGCACATATAAACCTTATTACGAGAGATATTGAAGTGTGGTACTATAGAGTCGCTAATTGTTCTATGTTTTTTAGTGAAACGTGCCAAAAACTCCCCTCCTATAAAATAGGATTGGTTACCTATAAGGTTTCCTCTCTACGTATCTTATACGTATAACATTTAGAGCTGTTGAGTTTTATCGTAACGAATGGCGAATACATTTTTCATTACTGTTACATAAGAAGTACAATGGTTACGTAAGTAGTATAAAAGCCTGGCCAAGAGATGTTCTACCCGTAATAGACGTAAACCTGTCGCAACACTTCATGTGCTGCAATTAAGTTAGTTTTTTTTCAGTTTAATCTAAAATTTCTGTCGTAATGGTTAATGGCAATTTCCAAAGGGAAATAATATCTGATGACAGTGATTATAGAGTTACCCAGAGAGGATTTTTGTACCGGTATTTTTGTAGCTTTACTAACCTCCTGAACACTATGCGTATAAAAATCCAAGCTTTTAACTAAAATATGTAAGAGTACGCCACTCCCCGCGTCGCTTAACAGGTTTCGCAAAGGCTGCATGCAAAATTTCAAGTCTTTAGGTATTATATCACATGTCAAAATGTCGTATGATTTCACTCAGTTTATTTAAACGCTTATTTCCTCTGTGGTTTCCTCGTTACTATCACGTCACCACTCAAGACACCAATGTAAAAATGTTCGCTAACGCTCAGCCAAATTCCATGGAGCGACATGAACCATCATCGAACACAGTATTGCCTATATATAGACGAAGCCTCATGCAAATTTTCAAGCCAATATGTAAATTTTCTTTGAGATACCGTGCGCACAAACAGACGTACAGACGATCTTTCGAGTCCATCAAGTGATACGGTACTTCATAACTTTGGATTATGGAGTTATATAAAAAATGTTCACCAGAAAGATGTGATTGGACGCAAATTACATGCACCAATCCTAACCTTCACCTTCGCCTTATGGTCATCTTGTGTCAGGGAGGACGGATCAAGCAGCTATCAACTGTGGTGTTTGTATCCCCACCAGACCACTGTGGGATACAGTGGACAGTCCACAGTGTGGTATCCTACATGCCGCCCACTGCACTCCCACCCGGCCTCGTCATTAATTGATTATAGGTGTAGGTTACACCGGAGATCTTATCTCCACCGTCTTCTCCAACGTCAAGGCAGCCCGCGCTGAAGACCGCTGCAGACCTCCTGATAGGGTTGCACGTCGTTATATCTCCAGAGTGGCTCAGCGTAATGTGTTCTGTCCTGGTCGATCCGACGTCCGCCAGGGAACAAGGCAGATCCTTAAATGTCACTTGGAATTGCACTTCAAAGCAACTGCCGATAACGTCGCCCAAGTGCCAGGACCACGTAGGATGGTGATATCCTTGGAGTCGGTGCCCACTCGGTCTCCGGCAAGTCGTCTTGTCCACCGGGATCTCTCAGAGGGATGGGTGGTCCGATGTGAGATAACTGAGGGAAATTGGAAATTTGCGAAGGTCATTTCAAGGTATCAAATAGTACATATTACTCTAAGCAGAGGATTTGCTATGAATCATTGAATAGATGTTATAAAATAGACGATTACATGAAGTAAGTATATCAAGACCCTTTTTTTCTTTTCATACAAAATAAAATGAGTTTATTCTTAAATTGGTCTACAATTTCCAAGATTGGTTTAGGTCTTTCTATATATTTATCAGTGAAATTAATTTGATAATTTGTAATTCATAACATTTACAAATGCTATTATAATTTCTAACACCTCAAACAATTGCGGAATTTTACAAAAATACGAGTTTTTATCAGACTTCTTAAGATGGTGCAATCGATTTGAGTTCGGGAATTGGTTTTGTGTTAAATTTATAGGCCTTTCAGACAACCCTTTTCTTTATGAGAAAATAGAAAATTTATATATCACTCCACGACGACTTACAGTCATTTGGAAGTCGAATGTACTTTTACCTTCAGCCGTTTCTATTTGTGCCTGATTACATAATTTTCTAAATGTCCTCTTTAGAATGTCTGTAATTACTTGTGTAGTGAAACACTTATACTTTTTCTGTACTCAGTGAAGTTATCTGCAAATTTAACATAGCAAAATATTTTCCAAACCCAAAATAGATAGGAGCTGGAATTATTTGGATCTCGTCCCAATCATCAAATTTTATTCTTTAGAAATGTGTGAATACGTTTTTACTTCTTAAAGTGTGAAACAATGAATATGGAATTTGGTTAAACTTAAGTCCAATGCTTACAGTATTTTCTGTAATACTTATCAAAACTGAATTAAAACATTAGGTATTTCCTATGTGCTGTACTAGTGTGTCCAGATGCGAAAAATGTTAGGTAGTGAGTGAAAACCTTGTGGGATTTATTTTATATTTGTAAAGTAAACTGTATCCCCCATAGAGTAGCATTTAACTGCGTGTAAGAACAGCCGATTGTTAGATACTTGTTTTGTGGAAGAACTTGCGCAAACACTCAGTTCCAAAGAGCATTCAGACTTAAAAAAGCGATTCGAATCATCGCAAAATCAAATTCAGAGAGTCGTGCAGGCAAGCTTTCAAGAAATTGCAGCTGTTGACTCTGCCATGTCTCTACATATTGGAAGCAACTTTGTTTTGTATGAGTAAATGTGCCTTAACCAGAGGCCGAGACATACACATGTATGAGACACGTGGGAGAGCAAACTACCGAACTAGGAGACACAGAACGGTCGTTTATGAACGCCTACCCTCGCAAGCGGGTGTGCATTTCCTCTACAGACTGCCCAATTCAAATAAATATGCTCCAACGCCTAAGGCATTAAAGACTCGCCTTAAACAATGAATACAAAAACGCTTCTTGGTGTCACAAGTATTCTATAATGCAGGTGAGTTTTTGGCTTTCAACTGGGAGGCCGCCCAATTAGAACTTAGAAGACCGACCCCGCTGTTCGAAGTGGGTTGCATTGGCGATGAATGGAAGAGGCGAGATTGTAAAGATTGTATGAATGAATGTGTATTGTAGTATGAATGATTGAAATTTTAGAGTATCCTTATTAATTGACGTTTGCCATACGATTTAATTATTGGCACAGAAATAAAAAAAGAATGATTTGATTTGCCGGCTGCATTACTGTCCTAACAATTTACCTGCAGTATAACATATGCGGGCAACACTTTTCACACCTTTAATGGAATAATCGTCGCACGTCACGCAATACTAACCTACGGTTTTAAATTTAAACTTTCCTTGAAAGGCTTTGTGTAAAAAGTTATTTTCAGTCTTTAAAGTCATGTTTTAAGAATTGTTTTATTGAAGACTAATTTGATTACTGAAATATTCTTTGATTGATTTTGAGACTATAGAAGAAGAAGGTACAAGTCGTAAGAATCGTATGGTAAGAAAGACCGAGTAGACTTTGGTAGTAATTATGATAAACATTCTCGGTAATACGCGTTCAAGAATGATGTAAGGAATAATTGCTTGTTATTATGACGGTAAAGATTCTAGCTTTTTTCGGATCTTTTCAATATAAATCAGATGTAAATTTTCATTGTTAGTTTTTTTATTGAAAAATGTTTCTGGTAGTTTTCAAGAGTATTTTTTTCACAAGTATAAAGAGTTTTAGAAACAATACAATTGTAATAATTAAGATTAAATTTTATTCAGACATCGTCTAACGATTGTAAACATTTATAACCCATAATATAACAAAGGCTTTAAATCTTAACCAAAGAAACCAATAGACTCCATCATTTACAAGAGGTTGTGGTCAAACCGCATTGTATCAGGAATTTGAACCACCTTGAACATAGAGAAATGAAATCATAATATTTTTACTCTATGGTCGAGTATCGAGATGTCACTATTGTAGAGTTCATAGGAGCAAAGTAGGTTAAGAGGATTCCCCGTTCCACTACGCATGCGCACGCAGCCTACTCCTACTGGATGTGTAGGCGCTTCCGATGACGTAGCAGTCCTACTCCATGTCGGTTCCAGATGTTCTTTATTGATTCACGTCCCATTTTATCACCCATAACTCCACGCTGATTGTCTACTGTCAGCAGAACCCCATTTTCTCACAATTTTGGAAGCTGCCCAGTATATGACCGCCCATTCTCTTCCGCAACGCGTGAGTTGTGAGCTATTCAAGTTGCCTTTCTCGTGAAGAAGCTCATCTTCTAAAATTGCCTTGCTGACATGTGTTCTGGTCATCAATATCTGAGACCAATTTGTTCTCTTCTTCACTAGAAGAGCAGAGTTGCAGAATTTACAAAATACTCAACGCTCTGAAAGTTGATTTAAGGTATGTTAAGAGTGAGTGATATTCGAATAAGCATCATTTGAATTTAAGCTGAATTGAATAATTCCCATGAACTTTGTTACGCAATACTTTGTCTTATTCCAATGAATATTGTTTCGCAATACTGTATCTTCATTTCAGCCAAATTAGATCATTCTGGAACTTTCTAGAACATTGGTGGAAAGAACTACTACACTGGCCCAATTTTTATCAGGTCTATATTAAAAATCAATTCTTTCTTTTGGAGAATTATTTTCAGTATTCGCATGAATATAAGGAATGGTGCATTACTGACATCACAATGCATTTATGACACAAGGGTCACATTATTTAAGTCGTAAGTTAAATCATGGAAGTTACGTAAGTGAACGCAGAACATCACTAGGTAGCTTCAGCTTCCAACTAAACTTTGAAAGAAGAACAGTTGAATTGACAGGACTCCCAAAAGTTGACCTTGATAATAAAGCTAAATACTTGGGAGTAACTATTGATGACAAAATCACCTGGACACAACATATTGATCAACTTTGTTCAAAATTTAACTCCTGCATCTATGTCCTTAAAAGACTAAAGGCTACCAATACTCAGGAGATAACTAGAATTGCCTATTTCACACTTTTTGAGGCTCATCTCCGATATGGCATAACAGTCTGGGGCAACTCCTCAGCAAAAAATGTGCAACGTATCCTGGTAATTAAAAAAAGCGATTAGGATCTTAGCCAACCTCAATCCACTTGATTCCTGCAGAAGTACATTTAAAGAACTAAAGATACTCACATCAGTATCCCTCTACATCCAGGAAGTTATCCTTTACACTACTAATCAAAATCTAACAAGAACAGGACAGCTCCATTATTACAACACCAGGCATGGAAACAATTTCATTTTGCCAAACCACCGTCTCAGCCTATATGAAGAGAAGCCAAGCTACATGGGACCAAAATTATTTAACTGCCTTCCTGACTACTTGAAGAAGATCTCCAGACAAAAACATTTTAAGAGGAAACTTCAAGAATGGCTCCTGGTAGTGGTCCTTTTACTCGATCAAAGAATGCACTGACTTAAAACAACAACATCAAAATTTGTAAAATTAAAAATCACTTTTGTATATTTATATAAAATATGACTTTACTACCATGACGCCATTGTATTTCTCCATGAAATTACAAATAAAGAATTTTTTATTTGATTTGATTTGGGAACGAAGACTTTTTCTTATTTTGCACCCCTTGGTTATAATCTGTTGCCGTCCAATCCGAAAGAAAGTTGTCCACAATAAACCTAAATAAATGTAAAAAAATGTTCTAATCTTTTTTAAAATGTTACGTAATTATAAATATACTCGTATTTATGGGTAAGTTGGTAGTAAATTAACGTAGTTTGTCCTTGAAAACCAAGTGTCTGCCTTTGAAGAACGCTTGGTAATAAAGACATTATTATTATAATCACTTGACATTGAAATACTCAAACGTGTAATGGCAATGTTTCATGCGTTACAACAACGAAACTATATTCAAAGGGTTTGGTCGACGAAGCCAAATATGAACAACAATTTAGAGAAAACTTACAATGACGTTCATTAATGTGATTAGCTACTTATTTTCTTGAAAAATAAGTTTTAAGTTAAGAACAAAAATGTATCATTTTAGCGTAACTTTTAATTTAATTTTTCGCTTTAGTTCACCTCATAAAGTACCAATGCATTTACTGACAGGTAGACCATTTGTTGCTGCTGCATCCGTGGAGAGGATGAGTCGAGAAAATCATTTCCTTGCTGTATCCGTGGAGAGGATGAGTCGAGGAAACCATTTCCTTGCTGGATCCGTGGAGAGAATGAGTCGAGAAAATCATTTCCTTGCTGGATCCGTGGAGAGAATGAGTCGAGGAAACCATTTCCTTGCTGGATTCGTGGAGAGAATTAGTCGGGAAAATGATTTCCTTGCTGGATCCGTGGAGATAATGAGTCGAGAAAATCATTTCCTTGCTGGATTCGTGGAGAGAATGAGTCGAGAAAATCATTTCCTTGCTGGATCCGTGGAGAGAATGAGTCGAGAAAACCATTTCCTTGCTGGATCCGTGGAGAGAATGAGTCGAGAAAATAATTTCCTTGCTGGATCCGTGGAGAGAGTGAGTCGAGGAAAACCATTTCCTTGCTGGATCCATGGAGAGAATTAGTCGAGAAAAAACCATTTCCTTGCTGGATCCGTGGAGAAGAATGAGTCGAGAAAATCATTTCCTTGCTGGATCCGTGTAGAGAATGAGTTGAGAAAAACGGATCCGGGAGAAATAATTTTCTTGCTGGATCCGTGGAGAGAACGAGTCGATAAAATAATTTTCTTGGTGGATCCGTGGAATGAATGAGTCGGGAAAACAATTCCCTTACTGGATGTTGGATTTGGTACACAATAAGCCAAATCCATTACCGGTACTGTTTGTACGATGACAAACCATCACGAGACTCATAACATGTCCAGATTCAACAGTTTCTACTGTTCTAAAGTTGAGTTCAGGTCTATTCCACCTCACGTCCCAAACTTGACTCTTGGAATGTGGAGTCCAAGTCCGTCTGAATAGATCCAACAATATTGGCGAGGGAGAAGGTCAAAACGAACTCTTTGCATAGTTTCGACATCAGTGCCACCCAGATTAAAGTATCAGTGTAATCTAGATGAAAAGGAGGTGTCCTCATTGTCTCATCAAGTGCACAATTGAGTGCACTACGACCCCAAAGTTTCCACAGTGTTGAGTGTATGACAGACCTAGTTACCGGGAAGGTCGCCGGTCACAATTGGAGATACAAGGAGGGACCAGTCCGGATCTGGACCGAGGCAGTCGGAGGAGAGTCGTCGCTGCATTTCAGCCAAGGCGATCTTGTACCTTATACGGCGCATATGTTGTCTTGGCCTAACCCACATTGACACTTCGGCACAGCTCGGCGCCTCTTGCACAACTGCGTCAACTTGCATAAGTGTGGGTGGTTCTGGCTTTCGTGGCCCTGTTGATCTGACAGATCAGACGGTGCTTGGAGTTACGTTATCTTAAGGTGGCGTAGTGTCGATCACCTAAAATCGGATTGCAGTAAGACGGCGTTGTCCTTATCGCCTTCAAAGTCTGATGATAGATAGATGCCATAGTCCTGATCACGTAGAATATGATTGGAGGAAGACGGTGTAGTCCTGATTACTTAAAAATCTGATGATAGAAATATAGCGTAGTTCTTATCTACAAACTCTGATTATAGATACAGGGCGTAGAACTTATCACCTTCGAAATCTGATGCCAGGTAGATAATATAGTCATGACCACTTAGAATCTCATTGAAGAAAGGTGATGTAGTCCTTAAAAATTTGATTGCAGAAAGAAGGCGAAGCCCTTATCGCCTTCGAAATCTGATGGCATAGTCCTGTGATCACATAGACTCTGATTGGAGAAAGATAGTGTAGTCCTGATTACTTAAAAGACTTATTGTTGAAAGATGGCGTAGCTCTAATCATCTTCAAAATCTGATTGTAGAAAGATGGCTCATGCAAGTTTGCAGGGCTAGATTAAGAATTCAAATCCCATCACTTTTATCTGTGATAGCAAGGAACCTACTTGTTAAATCGTTAAGAGAGATGTCAAACCGTTACACACTGAACAGAAGTTTCTATCTGAAGTTTTAATTTGCACTAAGTAACAATCCAAACAAATCTTTTTTTCATTGCATGGTGAAAACTGAATGTGGATAACTTCTAAGTGTACCTACCGGTTCGAACATCGTTTACACAATTAAATTTATGAAATATCTCGACCTCGCTGTAGTAAGTCTAATTAAACCGAAACTGTAAATAATACAATTCCGCTGTACAGGTGAGTTGAAAGGGGCGGAGCTTTATCGTGATTGGCTGAAGGTTAACCAATCAACGATGTGATCCGTAACGAATGCGATATCTTCGTCACAGGCTGCCAACTTTTCGACACTGTGATGCTATCTTCTTTCTCTATCATTTCTCAGAAGAAAGCATTACCAGTGAACAAAAATGGGGAATGTGAGACCCACACGTGCACGATTCGTGGAGAGTGCGCGCACGATACCTCCCGCATTTCCACTTTATAGCGCTTCGAGCGTCCGTAACGTCTGCCACTCCGTGGTTTATTGAGACGTGAATCAATCACTCCTCTCTTAACGACACCACTTTCAGTCTGGGTCGAACGGAAACCGTTTGGTCGGTTTTAGAGCCGCCTCATCACCCCGTCATCCGAATCCAGGTTGTCATCAGTGCTGCTATCTGTGAGAAAGAAATCATCACTCGTTGACAGTGCAATGGTTTTGAAACGAATAAATCCTATTAATATTTAAAATGCAACCGTTTTTGAAGAATTAAGGTTGAATGTTTGGATTTTTGTGTCTTTAAATGCTTGATCCTATATCACACACAATCTAAGAGAGGGCAGGTTTAGACAAATTTTGACATGAAAATTGCTTACTTTTCAGAATAATACATAGAGACATTTATTTTTATCAAAAAATACTACTAACTATAAAATACTAATTCCAGAATTCCGCATTTGTATTAATAAAATAAAATAATATCTGTCTAGCGTGCTGGAAATAGTTATGACAGTGATATTATCTTGTTTATTATACATAGAGCACCAGTAAAAAATTCAAACCAATTAGTTATCCTTGAATACTCAAAATAAGTTTCCTTTGACATTTTGGGGCAGCATAGTTGAAGGAAATTATATGTTTCAGGATGTATAAATAACGATGAAATTGTACAGTATTTTATTATGACAGGGGAGTGAAGTTATTGAATTATTGAAGAATTTATTTATTTATTTCCTTTCAACGGTCAAAAACCAATTTACATTTATAAACGTATGATAGATGATTAAATAATACTTAAAGAAAAGGGCCAAACCAAACATGCAACTGGACTCTAAATCAAATCTAGGCATAATTAACGTATAATTAATATAATAAGAATGTATAAATTATAATAAAAATTAGTGATAGTATTAACTTAAATACACTACTGTAAAAGATGTGACACCATATGGAGAAACAAAAAAGATAAATAATAACAGTGCAAGTAAACTATAAAATTATTAACAACAATGAAAAATAAACTATAAATGAATAACAAGAGTAAAAAAAATATTAATATTAATGACTGATAGTGGTAAATAAAAAACTGAAAAAAAGAATTAAGCATATTTTAACTCTAATAAAATCAGTATTATTTATGTCTGAACGTCTTTAAAAAAAATAGGTGGGTGTGTATGTAATGTATTTTAGTGCTGAAATTGTTTTTATTTATTTTTCTTTTAAACTGAAGTTCCAGCTGCGAATATTACGTAATTGAATTTATAACAAGATCCTGATTTCATTCTAATACACAAACAAGGAAAGTCCTGTCCTGTTTTCCTTGTATGGTGACTTCAGTGTCAACGTTTTGGAGTATTTTATAATTAATTATAAGTTGAAAACCCCGTAGGTAATGTCATTGTTATCAAGTCTTTCAAATTCTCAGCCGATAATGCTGACAACCCCTCATCTCCGCTGTTGATTGGAACGGTGCCGCCTTGTATTTAAATTCAGCACAACTCGTTAACCTTTTTGCAAACTCATTTCTCAGTGTATTTAATTTTCTGAGTAGATAATTATTTACTTTTATGAAGTTGTCTTAGTGAGGTAGTATGTGACTGGCTGGGAGTGTTTGTCCTTCATTAACAGCCTGAGGAAAGTTTCAGTCGGCAACAAAATATTAATATTAATAAAGTATGCAAATTATTAGATTGCGTGGATGTCACTCACTGTTCGCTTGAAAAATAATATACATATCTTGTTTTTCCTAGAATCTGGCCTATATATATATATATATATATATATATATATATATATATATATATATATATTGTGTATTAATGTTTATGGAAAATCTTACGAGTGGAGTACCTCAGGGCTCTGTTCTCGGTCCTCTGATGTTTTCCATTTTATTTGGATTATGCTCCACAAAGTGTAATTTTTCTGAGTTTAATCTCTATGATGAAGAATGTGGTAGGTACCTTTTTCTAACGGTAATTAATACAGTGCTGCAAGAAATTTAATTCCGAATATAATAGAACAAGCATTATTGGCCTCTGGTTCATACGAATGAAAACGCAACAATTCATTCGAACTGAAACTGATATGTTTACTAGTAATATTTATTTATATTTATCTTTAAACCGCAAGCTACAGTAACAATAATTTCTTACAACCAAAGTTAACAACTTTTTCATCATAACTTTAATAGTTGTAAATAAATCGTTTGATTTTTCAATTTGCACAATAGTTGCGTTTTAGCATTAAGATTAAGCTTAAAAACACTGATTTCCCACTACTTTAATCATTGTAATGTAATAAATGTTTGAACTCTAAATTTTTCTGGAGAATAAGACAATTTTACTGTATGTGTATTATATATGAAAGATTAAAAATGGAACGTTCTTTAGAAATACATAATTAAAAATCATATATTCGTCTTAGACTATCATCTGAAATCTGATGATGTTGCAGACTTGACTCCTGAAATCTGGAGACATGTTCGTCTGAAGGGATCCAAAAATAGTCGGTGATGAAGAACGGAGAAGCTCAAAACGAAACCCCCCACATCGTTTCGACATCAGAGGCACCCCAGACTGCAAAAAAGTAGCGTAATCTTGGTGAAGAGTGATTCCCATTATCTCATCAGGTGCACAATTGAGTGCACTACGATAACGATTCCAAAGCATGGTGGAGCAATCGAACCCTCTACACATAACGCAGCTATGGTGGGAAGGGTTGATTTCAGATTTCAGATGCTGAACGTAAGAGCTAAACTCAAAATTTGTAAGTTATGTATGCATACAAATGTGACGTCCTTTAGAAATACCTAATTAAAAATCGTCTCAAGAATACTACTTTAAAGTACCTTATGAATTTAGAGAAGGGCTGTGATACAATTCTTTCTTGAATCTGACCAAAAAGTGATACCCCAGGCTGCTTAAAGTGAGGTACAGAACTCATCCTCACTGTCAAAAACCCCAATTGTTCTACAAATTGTGTATCAGGGGCAGATCTGTCAGAAGCCAGTGAGTGTATCGCGCAGACTATAATAACCACTAAGTCTTGCACTTACTTTCTATTGAGGTGTGGCAGCCTACAGGGTCTGGCCCTGGACTTTTAAACATCGTACTATTCTTGATGTGCCTGTCTCGATCTGTCTAATATTGATCCCATCAAAGATTAAACATTAACTTCCTTCAAAAATCTGTGTTATTTTTATTTGTTATTTATTTCAAATTTAGTAATAAATTGTGTAAATTTCTAGGGCCAATCATTTCCTACAGATATTCAAAGCTAGATTTGTTATTTTCAAAGCACGGTGGTAACATTCTAATTTTATGATCGTAGTTAACTCAGTTCTCCTCATAAAAATGAAGATTGACGCGCAAAATGAAGCAGAGCTAATTCTACTTTACACAAAATTACATACGATGTGAGTGAGTTTATTGTTTTTGCACTCAATAGTAAGCAAATAAATTCCTTTCAAAGCCCAAAAATGCACAGTTCAGGAAGGTGATCCTACGGGAGGAAGAATGACGTCACTGGTATCCTCCATATAACGACCAAGTGGGCTGTCTGGCCGCAGCGTGCAGTGTTCGTAGCTCTATAAGGACCGGTTTGTCGGGCACCCTGCTGGCAACTTAACAATATCCGTTCTTTAGTCGTGAGCCAACAATGACGAGAAATAATAGAAAATTTATTAGGTTAAGGTTGTCGTAATCAATACTTTATGCCAGCTATCATCTAATAATATCCGATGCATGGGGGATTGTTTCAAAGTACTAAAGAGCGGCATTCACTAGCGAAGAAGAAAGATGGTTCCAGCAAGGAACCTTGTGGAATACCATACCGTTTACAACGCCACTCAAGCACGCTGAAGAAAAAAAATGGTTCCAGCAAGGAACTTTGTGGAATACCATATCATTTTACACCGCCACTTAAACATGCCTTGCATCCATCTAGTACTACGTTAAGTCAATTCGTAGACAAAATGTCCATGTGCATGGAGTCAATAGATACAAAATTTGGTTATTGCAACTGATCATTCGCCAAATATCGAAACTATATTTTCTAGGATAGGGAGCCATTAACAACGTGCCTTTTACAGTGAAATACACTCGTTTCCTGTGAGCTGTGTCTCTTACTCTTAAAACGATTCATAAACATTTTGTGAGTTTTGAAAAACAAAGTATACTAATAATTTGATAAAATTACTTCTAATGATACAAATTAATACAAATTAAGAATGTGTACATTTGTAATGCCGTTCTAAAATTGTGTTAATTATTATAAGATCATAATAGTTCCTTTATTATTGTAATATGATTCATATTGATTCGTCTAAGTTTAGGTCTAGGCCATAAGTTTTTTTTTATTTATTTTAGTAATATAAAGGAGTGTTGGATGAATAATGGCTGCAAAACGTTGTAATGTTTGTTTTTAATCATTTAGTTTTAGCTGTGTTAAGAGATGATTTTGTTATTTGTTATTGTTATGTTTGTTTATATTTATTATTGTTATTTCGGATCAGATTTTTTCGATAATTTTTTAATGTTTTTTGGGTAGACTGTGTATTTGTGTTTTTGATTATTTATATTGTTTATTTATATAGCTTTAGTCATAATTTATGTTCTAGTAGGCCTACTGTTTATGAAACATGAGTAATACCGCCTAAGTCCGATATATTGTTTTGCGAAATGTACAAAAGGTGGAGTCTGAGATTTTAAATCTTTGTTCTGTATTGCTATCGTTCATAACTGGCTAAGGCAAGCTAGTAGTTTCCATAATTGCAAACTGTAATAATTGTATGATTTTAGAGATGGAAATAAATTATCATTATTACTATCTAATACGCGAACAGGACTTTAATAAAGATAATATTGATTAAATACTTATCGAGTAAATAGTAATTGGTAATCTTCATGAAAAAAGTAATGATACTTATTTTGAAGAAAGTGAAGGTATCGTTTACAGTGTATTGCAAACGTTCAGATGTGGAGCTCATTGGGTGACATTCTTATTCACAATATTTAAATTCACCTTGTCATTCTCCTCTCATATTCATTGGGTTTAATAGTTTCTTGATCTCATTTCAATAGAGAAAACAGTTCCTCCACATCTGACAGTCAATAACCAGCCCAACCTTTCGTTTGTGTAGGCAAGATTATGTGAGTGCTTTTAATAGTGTCGCCCTTGTCGTTAACCCTAATCCTGTGCGTAGGATAAAAGCAGAGGAAGAGTGAAACCACAAGAAATGAACCTTGCGGTACTCCATTTAGGCTATAAACCTTGACTGCTCTGTGGCAAAATTAGGTCTCTCTTACATTAACTGAATCAAATACTGTTATATCTGATCTTTTTAAACTGCATATTTTGAAAAAAGAATATAAAATATTTTAGGGACAAGCTGACAATAAATTTCACTGACAATTATTGTCCAAATTTGAAAAAACTTGAATCCAATATCATAAAAAATTATAATTGTTCATTAAATTTATTATACAAAAGATTAAAAGCGTTCTCAGCAGTACAACTAAAACATTGATAAAATTCCCATGTATTAATTTTTAGCTTCAGTCCTTAATAACCCTTATCTCTTGATCTCGATCTATTACTGTAACAAACAGATTCTCTCTATTGTTGTAACAGATTATCTTGCATTCTTAACAGGATTATCACAAGTCCTGGTGTTTTGCTTCTGGCTTTCTGTGCACAGAATGTTGTGACTTCAACGTTAGGTTTGAACGAAGACTTAGTCAGGTGTTTACAAAAACAAAATCTGCAGACATTACAAATTTATTTCTCGTCTTTACACCGTCGGAGAATGAGGGTTTTCTAGCAATATAAAGGTTTCCCGAGTGATAACAGTTAAAAAAAACTAGCCTGATATGTGTATACAAAAACAATTAGTTTTTAGATAAAATTATTTTATTTTTTATTCTAACACGTAGTCTAATAGAGTTAAAATGTTTAAAATAGCCGTTTGCTCCCAAAAGAGTACTGGCGGTTATAGCCGTTTGCTCCCAAAAGAGTACTGGCGGTTATAGCCGTTTGCTCCCAAAAGAGTACTGGCGGTTATAGCCGTTTGATCCCAAAAGAGTACTGGCGGTTATAGCCGTTTGATCCCAAAAAAGTAATGACGGTTTAAACCGTCCATCACTGGCTTGTTCAAACAATCAATCAATATTACGGCTGTTTACTTTCTGTAGTGACGTTCTTACGTACTATTTTGACTGGGAAACGTTCAATGTAATAATTATTGTAAGGTTCTGGCCCCTAGTAACAGAATATACAGTCGCAGCTTTGCTGCCAAATCTCTTACCCTTCATTGCGCCAACTCCTTTATAGGCTATTCTCAGTTGTTGTACTGAGTGAATATGACCGCTTTGTAAATACTGTGATAAAATAAGTGACTTTCTGGACTAAAGAGATCTTATTGAGGTATACGCAAAAAACCCTTCTTTTGTGAGTGAGTATAAAAGAAAAACATTGCTTATGAGTGCACTGATTGTGAATTTGTTTGTTTAAAAATAATCATGCTTTGCCAAAATTCTAAAAAAAATTGTTTTAAACGCCTACATGGTGCAAACAAAGCATTACTTTTGGTGTTTTTTTAATATTTTAATACATTTTCGAATTAATTAAATGATAATTTTGCTTACTCTAGTAGGCCCTAGATAGGTCGACGGTTATATCCGTCAGTAGTCCTCAAGAGATTAAATCGTGTTTATTTACAAATACTTGACGATTCGTATTACAGTTTTAGAAAGTTTTTCTCTATTGTTCTCCTTATTACGACCAGAATTTGATTAAAATATGATTTCTTCCCAATTGTATTTCAACGCCGATTTAAAACTCACCAATATACATATACAAATAGATAAACAATAAAATAAATGGTGTTTACCAAAGTCGGATCACGATAGTAATTAAGTTCAATATGACTACAACACCGGTCGGTGACGTATCAGTGTATAAAATGTTGAAAGGCAAGGCGAGGCGAGTTTTTTCTACGCCAACCCATGAACCACCTACATGCCGCGCCGGCTAATTTGTTTCCTTCGTTTTAGCGTCGCTTAATTAGTCAGCTGATTCCCGTACCATGCTAACAGCTGGCAGAAATGCACACGGGTTAATTAACTAATTAACAGTTACGGGGTTGCATTTTATAGTCACTTTTTGCTCGTAAGCTTTTACAAGTTCGTGTTGATTCTGAACTATAAATCTAATTAATGTAATGAATGTGCATGTATTTATGAGTATTTCAAAATGTCACCTTCGATCAGTTTTATCGATTAGTTGCAATTCTGCATAGCTCCTAACAAACCAGGACAAAGCTAGTGAAGTCTGGTTTATCTAGGTTAACTAGTCTATCGCATAGTATCGAGAATTTGACTCGATAAGTCCTTGATTCTGACAATTTAAATTCCTTTCCTCCTTTTTAACTCTTAAACTGCCTTTTCTAAGACCCTCCAACATGAAATATTTCTCAACAAGGCAGGAGTAGCCAGACCATTTGTCGTGTAACAGGCTTCACTGAGGTTACGTGCAAAGTTTCAAGTCTGTAGCTTCATTACATTTTACATTTTTGCTCTTCGCAACTTGGCAAAGTATTGCTACATCGGAGTATTGAAGACGGCCTATTTTGGCCTAAAGATGGGGAATTAAACTCTGGGTAGCTGTGCAAAACACAAGTTGGAACGGGTCTTCAGACTCTAAAAAAGAGCCGTGAAAGTGATTTTGGGTTTGAGAGCCAGAGAGTCGTGCAGAGATGCTTTTAGGGAGCTGGGGTTCTGACTTTGTCTTGTCTCTATATTCTTGAGGTGATCCTTTACTCCAGATCAAAGTGCGGTTTGGTTCGAGGCGGGGATGTTCACCATCATGAGTCTAGAGGCAGGGACAACTTTCGAATCCAACAACACAAACAAATGCTTTCAGAAATTTCCCTTCACAAGTTGGTGCCAGATTAATTAACAGTCTTCCTGAAGGTATTAAAAAAAGTGAAAAAATTAAAAGCTCAGTCGAAAACCATTTTGGTGTCAAAGGCATTTTACTCTGTTGACGAATTTATGATGAAACTCTGGGACAATTAAGAGCACAAACATTCACAAAATCGTATTGCCGGACCTGTAAACTGTAAGAGAGAAGTTTGAATGAGGTCATGTATGTTTGAGTGGGTCACTTGTCAGCGAGAGTGGTTAGGTTAGATTTAGGACGGTTGTGATACAATGTTTATATCGTCTTTTCACAGTAAACGATATTATTATTATTACATGTTAAATATCATATAGTTGTACTCGGTTCGTTAAAAAAAAAACTATTTATACTCTGCAATTTTCTCGTTACCATCATGGTTACGCAATGAAAATTTTCGCTAACGCTCGGCCAAATTCTATAAAGTAACATGCACCATCATCAGTTCTGTAGGTCACTTCGTTCTTTAGACATTGTGCAAACAGACGGACAGAAATTAAATTTTTCCAGCACCCAAGCGATAGGCTTCGCTAACGCTCAGCCAAAAATAACTGTAGAAACCTATTTCTAACTATACACCAATTTAAATTATTTCCATTGCCTTTTGTGGAAACCCTTTCTTGAAACAATAGATCTGTATTTCATCCTTAATAAGGACTTCTCTATACTGCGAGGAAAGCGACACCCCCCCATCCAGCGACTAGATACGCCCCTGGTTTCCTTCCGGTACAGATATGTCACTACAATCAGTGCAATCAGCGGCACCAGCGAGTACCAGGTGGTAACGATCTACAACTGAGCCGATTGTAGCAATCAGAATGATGTAGCAATCAGAGAGCTAGTGGCGTAAAAGTTCGAAGTATACAGCAATTTCTCTTGGTCGTTTTACACCCATTTTTCCTGAGTACCTGTAATTGCTTTCTCACAATTACTGATTGTTCATTCTCACATACTATCATGAGCATTTAAACAATAATTGTGAGCTCTATATCGAACTAGCAGTTATCCACGGCTTCGCACGCGATTTCCTACAGAAAAATTGAGACGTAGGAGGCACGTTTCTTTTGAACGTCATTATTACACTCCTAAGATAAATGATATGCAGTGAAAGATATTCCAAGTTCATGATCCATTTTTTAAGATTTCAATTTTAAAACGATCTCAATACGCAACTGTGAAATAACTGGAATTTTTCTCCAATACTCTATGATTTTTGTACACAATTGAACTATATTACCCCAGCGTGATCAGGAGTCAAAAAGTCGAATTCATTAGCGCACATACTATGTAGGTAATAATTTATAGCGGTCAATGTAATTCTGGAACGGAAGTAGGCCTTTTTAGGTACATAGGTATATTATTACAGCGTTCATGTTTAAGAGCTTCAGATGCTAAGTGAAATTGCGTATGGCTTTTATTTTGAGCTTTGCGCGTGTATGAGCACTTCTGGATCGAATGAATCATATTTCCGATGGCATTATTGAGCTTGCTTTGTTGTCCCGATCAAGAAAATATGTACGCACGTAGTTCTGAAAACCATATTTGGGTCTAAAAACAACTAAGGGGATTTTACAACATTCTTTATATTTGTAGCTAACGTAAGATAGTAATTTTGATATCTGCATTACTCTACTGATCGAGCACAGGCATGGTTTATATTAGATAAATATTGCGGTTAAAGGTGAATTTTTACTTAAAATTTGAACTGTATTATCTGGATAGTAAAGTCTATGCTCAACAGTGATTGCAGAAACAGTTGAAATAAAATATGGCCTTACTCTTAAGCTTACTCTATGCTTTCAAACTATAAATGTAAAGACATTTAAAATGGTAATTAAATTATATAAACATATATTTTTGTTGTCGCATTATATATGTTTACAAAGAACAGCTGATTAAATTTGAACAGGCTCTTTAACTTAATAACATATGTTTGCTGCAATTCATTTCTTATGGGTATTTCCGCAACTTTTAGAGGCTAGAGGGGCGCAATTCTGTAAACTTGTATGATATTTTAATACTTATTATCCTATTCCTGACGAAGACAAATCTAAAAACACAAAAATCGTTAAAATCGGTCCAACCGTTCTCGAGTTATAAATGGTGTAACTAACATGATTTTGCATTATATATCGATTAGAATTTTAATCATTTTTAAGGAATAACATTAGCTATCTTCCTTTAAATGTGGTTCGGGTAAAATTTTTGAAACCGTCTTTACAGTAGGATATCTAGACGATGTTGTTTACTGTTAGACATGTTTCCTGAACCCCCCTCCCCTTGAATGGTCAGGGACAAGTAAGGACAAATTTAGTGATAAAACCAACTCTATAATTGAGATTAGTAATAATTCTTTGCTAGAACAATTAGAAGTCAGTGAATTATAAAACACTTAATAGATACTCGCATATACGCTCTAAAGTTAAGATCTTTAATAACACATCATCTGGACCATTTGATCCAAATATGTGACAATTAATCGATAATGTAACCGTGGTTTTAGATTGATGGAATTCGGATTGCTAGGTTTTAAGAAATTACCGTTCCTTGGAATGGATCTACATTTCTGGGAATACGGTGGCTAATCACAACCAAGGTTGCATATTGAACCTAGTTGGTTTATCCATTCAAGATCCATCCATGGATCAAATTGTTACCTAATTCCACTAAAAACTTTTCATTTGGTCTTACTTATCTTCAGAATTAAAATGGCTTAGATGGTATAAAATGGAATTTAAACAAAGAAAGGAATCTCTGCTTTGTTTCAACAGCAACTCTATTTTGTACATTCCCTGCAAGAACACAAATGAAAGAGGTGAAAATTTGTAACAAAATAGCCTTTTTTAACTCTCCCAAATCTAAACATGGGATGGCAGGACAGATTAATAGATTCGGTATGCATTAGTTTGAAGGTAATTTTGTTACATATCCAAAAATTAATTCTTCTATCACTCTAAGGGCGATTTCCAGAAGCGTACAAAAAGGGAGTTCCAAATTGATTAAGAACTCTGCCCTCTGATGCGATCAAATTAAGGATCCAAAAAGCCTTCTTAAAATTATCTATACCTCTTGACAAAAAGAACGTAGGGGCTTGAAACTTGTTGTATAGGGTTCTCTTGATCGAAGGGAGAACACTTGATTTTTAGGTAAAAAGGTTAGAAAAATTAAAGGTAGAAATAACATTCTAATGTTTTTAAATTTGTCTTATAGATAACTATTCTGGCAACGATAAAACCACCGAATAAACAATTTTCTAAAAAAGCTAACTACTGGTATTTTTTTCTTTCCTTTTTTTGTTTGGCGCAGTGTAGTGGACACAACGGTTATCGCAAGATAACCAGACCAAGCAACGTCGAGCGTGGCTGCTTCTTGGATGGATGACCGCTGAGCGATCCTGTCCTTGCAAGCAGCCCGCCTGCCCGCCATTGGTGATGGTTCGGAAGTCACCTTTAAGCCGTTAGTCCAGGTTAAGTGTTAGAGAGGGCTTCTTAGCCCTAACTTCGCCTGGTATAACAAGACATCTTTACTTCACTTTACTTTACCATTTGCCATTTACTTTGCCAATTACCAACACATGTGGTGATGTTAGGCCTACTGCCTGTACAAAACCTTTGCACCTTAACAGAATTTTACCCATTCAAATTTAGATTTTTGTGAGGTGTTAGGACACCTGATATCTTCAAGTATATAATTAAGGAACCCCCCCCCCTCCCCCAAGGTTGCTTTCACCTTGTCTATGATCAATTGCAATTGCATAGTATTTATGACTTCCGTATTCAATAGTAAGGTACTGTATACGTATTATATCGACCACACTATTATTATTTTAAAACATCAACATATTTGGTAATTTAGAAGCATGGTTGTTGTTAAGGTAACTGCCCACAATAGACTTCCGGTGTTATCTTATCGCAATACCTGTCCCTTCCCCCCTGGTCAAGGCTCAGCGACCTGCCGCTCCAGCGATAACGATAATAGGGGTATTCATGATTTATTAAGTTTTTTACACGGTACATAATTGCCTTTCCATTACAATTCAATTTATATTTCTGATCAGCCCCTCTAGAATTTGATATTTTACTGATATGTACTATCTCGAGGGATGTTTTTCTTTCATTTGGGTGGCGGAGTGTGATCAAGAATCAAAACAAGTTTTGTGTGTTTTTTTTCAATAAAGAGTTTAGTTTTTGTTTGGTAATGTATGTTTTTGTTGAATTTTTGTGTTTGGAGAAATGTAGGGGTGTGGTCGATATACCAGTACCAATAGTAATTATCCATGTTTCAGACTCAAATCCGGGAAAAGATTTATTTGTCCAGTAGCAATACCTTTGCTAATTTGAATAAAAACAGGGTTTATTTTATTCCCACCTACGTGACAGCATAGTTGATTCATTGCTGCGGTTTCTACCGCTTGGGTAATCGTATAAACATATCATTAAATTAACTTACGTTTGACTTATAAAGGCATTTTATAGATTGTTCTTTTATACAAAGCCTGCTGCGACATGCACAGCTTTACATAATCATAAACTCGTTTGTTTTCAATCTTAACTCATTTATAGATGGTTTTGTTTACATGTCAATAAAGAACAAATATCTGTAGCCCTATATTAGACAGTAAACTACTAATATTTATAGTTTGGTGGAAAATTATGCGTAGTTGTTTTCAGTGTTGTTACTGAAACTATTTGAGAAGTAAAGATATTTAATTTGCAGAGAATCCTCTGATGGAAAGATTACATCTCACACCTGGGAACAACTGAATATAATCTCTGTTGGATTGGCGACTTTAGTAGTGGTTTGTTTTATTTATTATACGAAGGGCTGGTGGGATAAAAGGGATAAGTCCGTCAATTCTCAAAACGGATGTTTTGATGCCTAACTAACTGAACATTGAACCAATGCCTTTCGAATGGTGTAGTTGGTTATGGGATAAATGGAGTCAGTATTTCTGAAAAAAAGAAAAAGACTACTCTATTCGGGGATAAAAGAGATCAGTCCGTTTCGTTTGATCAATAAAAGGGATCAGTCCAGGTCTCTGATCGCAGTTTGTATGACTACTTAACTTGTAAAATATAGTAGAAAGCCGATTTAACTGTAACAATATGTAAAAACAAAAAAGTAAACGTTGTTAGAAACAATAATTTTAAAATAAAGTTTCTCTTATTGCAATAAAGGGGTTAAGTCCTACGGACTAATCATAAGTTTCCCACAAAAGCTTGCAGTTTAGACTCTTTTGAAACAAATACTTCTTAGTAGCATTTTTTACTGTGCTTTTTACTAGAAATTGTAAAATTTATATACTTAAAACTACTAACTAACTAACTAAGAAATATTAAAAATAAATGATCAATGACAAAAGTTATTTGGTTTCGGAGCACTGTTTTGCTCTCCTGAACAATTTTTAAAAGTGGACTTATCCCTTTTATTCCAAAGTTTTTTTATAAAATGACGTAATCGTCAAAGGCAGACGGATGGGAAAGGCGGGCGTGGGTTGCCAGCCCCCCTCCCCGGGGGGGGGGGGGGGTTCGTGGGCAGAGAGAGGCCACTGAGTCACCGTGACGTAGGGTCGTGGGCTGTCGTGGGCTTGAGCTAACATGGCTGTATGTTCGCAGGTGCAGCAGAATGGCCGCAGAGGTCTCCGCTGACCTCAACGTCATCAATGACGAGGACGTCCTCCGTCGTATGGTAAGTGACGTCATGACAAATCTGGTGCACGGTGTTCCCCAAGATGCTCTCCTGGGACCACTTTTGTTTACAATATAAAAAATGTATCACCTTTCTGCAAAACATTTTAAGTTCTCTCTAAGAGAGTCATTACATTATTACTAAAAGAACACACATCCAGAGTTGAAACTTGAAAATTGGTCCTGTTTGTAAGAAATGTTTACCAACAAAAATGTTGATATTGCAATAGAAATGTTGAGTTCTGATTGCACAGCAAAATATTACATCATACTTCAGCTTGGCTGAATCTTGCGTTACATAACTTCCACACCTACGTCTATTATGGTGGAACTGCTGGTCATCTCAGAGTTAGGCCTTACATATACACGTATTGTTATATTAAACAATTTACTCCTTAATTGGCTCATAGATTTATGTTAAATTTCTTGTTTAAGGGTACACCTTACAAGTATCAAAACTATGCTTTATTTTTCTCAATATTATTTTAATAAAGGTTACTTTAAAAACCCTCCATAACGGCTAAACTAAAATGCTTGGTTATAAAGTAATAATATAAGTTTAAACATAAGTGTAAAAATATTTATAATTGTACAAAATATACGTTCTATAAAAAGTGAAACCACACAAAGACGCGTATAAGAGAAACAAGATTGGATGTATTTCAAGACTCTTTGATCTCAAGAATGAGTTAAAAACCATTTTGAAAGCTCAGAGAGCTTCAGTGCATTCGATTCGAATTCGACTTGGCGTAATTAGATCAATATTTAGAATTTACGTGGATTAATCTTGAAACTTAATCTTATTAATCCGTTATTTACGAACTAAAACATAAAAATTCTTAGTCGGATTGGAAAAGTCATTTTCACTATAATTTATAAATTTTAAAAACTGTAAAAAGCCGAGAACTTAGCAAGTTATGATAAACCTTTTGTACACAATTGAAAACTATACCGCAAAAAGATCATTTCTATTAATACCCTTATTACGTAACATGTCTCGTATGTTGTACATATCGCCGTATACACCGTACTAATCTCAAATAAATATCTCAATTATTGGAATCTCCATTCAACATTAGTATCTGAAACGGGGAATGCAATAATTTTAATCGCTGCACTTGGCCTGATATATTTATTTAAGAAAGGAGGGTTCCAAGAATCCTCAGTATGTAGTTCCAAGAACTACCGTTCTGTGAAAGAAATGGCGGTGGTAACTAACTAATCGGGGATATGTTACATTATTCTTGGCCCCACGCGCTTATGTCCAGTGGAGTTCCTAAAGGCACCTCCTTGGGCCCCCACTTATTCCTATTGTTGCCAACAATTAAACCGCAGTTTACTGGTCGATTGTTGGCCTTGGTCGGTCAGCTGGGCTGCCGCTCAGTTTTGCTCGGACCTGTGAACCGGAAACACCTCTCCGTCATCGGTGCCGCGTTCTTTATAAAAGTGTAAATACAAATTCAATTAATTAATCAGTTGGTGAATTTTAACTTTTTTGTGATTTTGTTCGATTTATTTTAAGTTTTCTGTTTTTCACACAGCGAATTGGAAAAACGTTATCTAGTTTCAAAGGTATATTTATATCAAATTCATTAACATTGTAGTTAAATAACAATATGTTAAATTAAATATTATTCTTAAGAATGTATAAGGGAGTAAATGTTTCCGTGTCTTTTCATGATTAGTTTTACATCCACAGTGAGAAAATACAATAAAATACGGAGTTTTTAAATTATATATTTTTCAATACACTTGTTGACTAATTCAGAATGAAGAAACAACTCTGTGTTACCAACAATGATCTTTAACACTGATTGTGGCTAATATTTGTAACTAACTCATTGTCTTATTCATTAAGTTTTATTGTAAAGAGGTGTTAAGTAATTTAAAACTAAAAGGTTTACTGTTGTTCAATGGCATTACGAAAAATTGTGTTGTGATAGTTTTGATGTAAAATAGTGTGGAATCAAATGCGGACACCAATGTGCATTTTTAAGAATTCAAGATACGTTTTTCAAGAAATCGATACAGGAATTTCCAGGGAAGAAATGTATAATAAAACATATAAACTTTTGCATCGCTGAAGTAGGAGAATAGTGAAATAGTTTAAAAAAATAACAAACGATTATTTTTCACAGATTATACAGTTTTAATTTGATGCACTTAAATCGAGCTATCATATACGTAAGTGAAGACTGTTGTATCATCTGCAGCCAACGTGATACACATACTGAAAATGGAGACTTGTCTCTTTTCACGTTGGTTAATGCTAACAAAATTATTCTTCATGCGTTTTTATAGTTGGTTTGATGTGTTAAGCCAAAACAATATGATTTTTAAACTCTCACAGGTATATACTATTTATTTCTTGGTGTATTTTGGATAGCTTTTCTACCTTCCCCCGATAATGACTTTTACCAAAATT
Source organism: Homalodisca vitripennis (assembly GCF_021130785.1). NCBI lineage: Eukaryota > Metazoa > Arthropoda > Insecta > Hemiptera > Cicadellidae > Homalodisca > Homalodisca vitripennis. Next base: position 112,726,713 of record NC_060214.1, read on the forward strand.
AAGCGCGGATGACAATCCAAATTTTTTGCTTAGCAAAAGTTTCTCTGTTTAAAAAAACTAGATTGCGTTCTCTTATAAAAGGCAAATTAGCTTTAGTGCACTGAATGTTTCAATGATACTCTATAAACATTTAAGGATGGCAATGTCATAACTAAATGTCAATCTTTCGATATTTAGAGTCGTTTAAATATAAACGCGGTTAACAAGACTTTATATTTAATAGTTCCACGAAACTGACTTAATCATGTATTTCTTTAGAATAGAATAGAATATGATTTATTTTTGAAAATATTATAATAACATATTATATACAATGGTATACACAATGTAATAAATCAATAAAGTAACCTAAACAACCAAATGTATACACAATGTACAAACCTAATGAGCAAACTTAAATACAAATTTAACATTCTTGTAAATAAAATTAAAACAAAAGCACTCGTAAATTAAAAGAAATATTTTCAAAAATAACTAGGGCCTCTAGAGGCAAGTGCCTGTGGAGAGGTTCCTTTTATAACAAAAATCTTTTTCAGCTCAAAGAAAATTTCAGCAAAACTTTGATTTTTTTTTATAAGCTTCTAAAAAAAATTGATTAAAAGTGTGCTGCTGCAGTTACAAAGCAAATGAAAATCCACTTAAATAAATACAAACTAAAATTTACTGTTACCTTCTTTAATTAACTAGGAATCTATGCAGAGAAGAAAATCTAATTTATCAAAACCCAATAACCACTTCTTTAATGTTTTTGAAAATAACTTTATATTCTCACAGCCAATAATTGAAGAAATTATACTAAACATTTTAGGTCCCAAAAAACAATAACTATTAGTAAACTATTCTTATACAAACAAACTTACTATCTGACACTCTGTGCCAACTGTATTGTAAACAGGTCATGTACTTAAAAAAGATTTGCTTGTAACGTCGTTTTCTAAGACGTCTATTTAAATATCCTCTCCTTACGTTTAAAGAACATGTTTAAACTAAAAAAAAGAAAAGAAGAAATGTTTAAAACACGTTTAAATTTGAAAACGAGTTTACATCAGTTTGTTGAGAATCTCCAAAATTTATACACTTCCTGGCACTAAGACACTAAAACAAAGCACACTATAAATTAAAATGTTATGTACTCATACGTTCGAAAATTAAAATCCTTGAGTGCGTTGAAGAAATGAATGACCCTCATCATTGCTAATAATTAAATTAATTAGGGATCTCGTATTATTTTAAGGGCCACGTGCTTATCGCTTCTAAACCATAATTTCACCACGGAGTTCCAAAAGTCACCTCACTAGGCTCGCACTTATTCCCAATGTTGTTAACTATTATACAGTATTTACTGGAAATTTTTTATCTTCGTCGATTGCTGGAATGGATGTGTTATACTTCCATAATCAAGTATAACGCCAATAAAGTTGTAACTTTTCATTTTACTGCTTTAAAATATCTACCACTTCCTTTAAAAACAATCGACTTATCTCGACTAGTGAACGAATTCTACAAAGTCAGGCTACCAAATGTATCCAAGACAGGATTTATCAAACGTCGATTGGGTTGAAAATATTGAATACTGCACTATCCTACCCTCTATTTCCCTAAATTATAAGCATTTTCTGTATTTTCAATACGATAGACATTTTGTAGCAACCCATAATAACTCCCCAAATGTACAGCTGTGGAATCATGATCAAGAAATTGTTCAGTTGATGCTTGTGCAAGTAGATTTCTCGAGAGTACGAAGTATACAATTTACTAGTCCTGTCGTACTTGCTTAAAATTCAGGTTGCCATATAATATTAATATTATTCTAGTAAAATTGTTCATAAGTGTATTTTTCAGATTAAATTGTTTTGTCTTTGTTAAAATAATTTAAGTTAAAAGTGGTCCAATGTCCAAAACCCGATATTTAAATCTTAACAGGAAGTTATTGCTAAGAATATGTTCAAATTAACTCGAATTTGAAAATTCTCTCTCTCTCTCTCTCTCTCTCTCTCCTCTCTCTCTCTCTCCTCTCTCTCTCTCTCTCTCTCTCTCTCTCTCTCTCTCTCTCTCTCTCTCTCTCTCTCTCTCTCTCTCTCTCTCTCTCTCTCTCTCTCTCTCTCTCTCTCTCTCTCTCTCTCTCTCTCTCTCTCTCTCTCTCTCTCTCTCTCTCTCTCTCTCTCTCTCTCTCTCTCTCTCTCTCTCTCTCTCTCTCTCTCTCTCTCTCTCTCTCTCCTCTCTCTCTCTCTCTCTCTCTCTCTCTCACTCTCTCTCTCTCTCTCTCTCTCTCTCTCCTCTCCTCTCTCTCCTCTCTCTCTCTCTCTCTCTCTCTCTCTCTCTCTCTCTCTCTCTCTCTCTCTCCTCCTCTCTCTCCTCCTCTCTCCTCTCCTCTCTCTCTCTCTCTCTCTCTCTCTCTCTCTCTCTCTCTCTCTCTCTCTCTCCTCTCTCTCTCTCTCTCTCTCTCTCTCTCTCTCTCTCTCTCTCTCCCTCTCTCTCTCTCTCTCTCTCTCTCTCTCTCTCTCTCTCCTCTCTCTCTCTCTCTCTCTCTCTCTCTCTCTCGCTCTCTCGCTCTCTCTCTCTCTCTCTCTCTCTCTCTCCCCTCTCTCTCTCTCTCTCTCTCTCTCTCTCTCCCCTCTCTCTCTCTCTCTCACTCTCTCCTCTCTCCTCTCTCCTCTCTCTCTCTCTCTCTCCCTCTCCTCTCTCCTCTCACTCCCTCTCTCTCTCTCTCCTAAAACTCCTAACTTGCGTCAGACAGGGAAAGCGAGCGGAAGAGGCCTCGGTAACTCAATACCCCAGTTTAACAGAGTGGGGTGCTGTGCGGTTAGCCAGAGCCCAGGTGTCACTTACCTCACCTACATTAACACATTTGGGCCTAGTTTTTTACCTTCTGTTCCACATTAAAGCCACTCATAGTGGGTAATTATTTCAGTTTTTCATTATCGGGTGTTAGTTAACACAGTTTCTACGATCTCTTCGACACCTTCCACAAGTTAACAGGTCTGAACAGTTAGTTCAAGTGAAATGTGTAGGTAGGTTTCATTGAAATGTGCATATTGCAATCGCCCCAACACGGTAACTACCGTAGTCATTAATACATTCAGACTAAACTTGGTTAGTGTATAGTTGTACAGCAAGTGTAAAGCTTGAATGTGGAGCTAGTGTAAAGCTTGAATGAGGAGCTAGTGTATAGCTTGAATGAGGAGCTAGTGTATAGTTGTACAGCAAGTGTATAGCTTGAATGAGGAGCTAGTGTAGTTGTGCAGCAAGTTTATAGCTTGAATGAGGAGCTCGTGTATAGTTGTACAGCAAGTGTATAGCTTGAATGAGGAGCTAGTGTATAGTTGTACAGCAAGTGTATAGCTTAAATGAGGAGCTAGTGTATAGTTGTACAGCAAGTGTATAGCTTGAATGAGGAGCAGTGTATAGTGTATATAGTTGTAAAGCAAGTGTATAGCTTGAATGAGGAGCTAGTGTATATAGTATAGTTGTACAGCAAGTGTATAGCTTGAATGAGGAGCTAGTGTATAGTTGTACAGCAAGTGTATAGCTTGAATGAGGAGCTCGTGTATAGTTGTACAGCAAGTGTATAGCTTGAATGAGGAGCTAGTGTATAGTTGTACAGCAAGTGTATAGCTTGAATGAGGAGCTAGTGTAGTTGTACAGCAAGTTTATAGCTTGAATGAGGAGCTAGTGTATAGTTGTACAGCAAGTGTATAGCTTGAATGAGGAGCTAGTGTATAGTTGTACAGCAAGTGTATAGCTTGAATGAGGAGCTAGTGTATAGTTGTACAGCAAGTGTATAGCTTGAATGAGAAGTGTATAGGAGCTAGTGTAGCTAGTGTATTGAACAGCAAGTGTATAGCTTTACAGCAAGTATATAGCTTGAATGAGTTCGCCAGTCAGTCTTAACCAATAAAAAGTTTTAAAATGGTGCCTGTTCACATTTGAGCAAAAGTTTTCCTTCACTAATTCCCAACAAAACCTCCCCAAAAGCCATGTCTACTCTTTTACTTATTTCGATATCTCTTAAGGTTTCAAGATGGCGGCAAATCAAAGTTTTTGAAATGGAATGGTTTTGTGTCAGTTTCTATTGCATTGTACCATGAAGCAAGAAAGCGTCTTAGAATTTTCAGGCAATTTACAATAATGTTCTAACATGTATTTTTGATAACTTGTAAGATTTTCTGATAGCGGAAAATTTTTAACTAGTATACAACATTGCGGAAATAATTGTAATCATGATAAATACCGTAGTTCTAACAGAAATATGAGCAGCATATTCTCTAAACCTGTCAAGTGTATATCCTCAAGAAATAAACTGTTACAGCCGTATTACAAATTCACACAGTTCTCTCTACAGGCAACTTAAAACATTATTTATTTTATTTTTAAATTATAATTATTTTATCAATAAAATAAATATCACTAGATTGATTCACGTCAAAACAAAACTACTAACCAAATATACTAATTAAAAATAGTTTATGACTTTATTTATAACGACTTTCCTCTCGTTTTCCTTAAAACACGGCTAAAACACGGCTCGTTTTTTTTCTGTACGGCTTGCATTACTAATGTTACAGAAGTGTATACAGACCCTCAAGTTATATGGCGTACATATGCTATCTTTGATTTTCATCTTTTGGGGTTCTAACAATAAAGTTGTTTTGCATTCAAACGAGAAATCACATTACAGGTCTTTCGTATACATTATATAATACCAAAACAGTTAAACACGTTGTCGTGTTAAAATTCATGTCATTGTAATACAACTCTAAATTAAAAATAATATAACTTGAAATTTTAAATTATAATAGACTACGCGCTGATTTTCAAGTTCAAAGATTTCTTAATTTAGTGATGACTCAGTGTTTTATTATCATTACGACAGGCATTTTTCAAAGCAGATCTGCACACAAAACAAGCACACAATAAGTTATGATATAATTTGTCATGCGGACAAAATTCAATAAGCCGTGCCAATAATAGCTGGAGGTGGGAGGAAGATCGAGATAAGGACACGATGAAAGGAGGAATATTCGTTCTGCCGCGCCTTCAAACTTGATTATGTGCCCCTCCTACTTTAATATTGCAGAGTCACAGCTACAGCTACAGCTGACCCGTCGCGTCGCTGCCTCCAGGCAAGCCTGTGTTGGAAGAAGGATTAACATTTGGCTCAAATGTCACTCAAGGCACGTGTCGTACCCCCACCACAATTATTCAAATGCTGGTCTATTTTGTCGGTCCACACTAAACCTTGCAAAGTCTTATTTTCGACACCAACACTACTGTAGCAGTCATTAACGAGGTTTCAAAACCCTTCGCACGCCACTAATAAATCTATTAACTTTCCTTTAACGCCAATTCAGATAAAAAATATTTTGTTTCTTTAAGTTCAAAGCTAATTTTTATTATAACTAGATTATAAAAGGTAGAATAAAAAAGTATAAAACAGGGCATTTTACACAAAACTTGCGTATTTATTGATAAAAATAAAAAAGAACTGTTTACAGAACTTTATTTCAAATTAAAAGTTTACATTTTACTATAAAACAAGATAAATATTTCAAACTAATCACAACACTACCACACGATGAAGAATATTAACGAGATAAGTAGTAGATACGTTTATAATAACGAGATACGAGCACTGGTAACAACCAAGAAAGCAGTAATACACGCCACGGATATGTTTGGTTATGGCTCTGTAGGAGACGCAGAACTGTCGAGCAAGTGGTCGGAGTTAGACAAAGGCCACTCCCCTTCCCCCTGCTGCAGAGTGAAAGCCGTTTATAAATACTTCCTTGGCAACGATAAGGGCATTTTGAAGCCTTTTTTTAATTTAAAAACTCTCCAAGAGGCATTCGATTATTATCTGTTATAATATCGGATATATCAGTATTTGGCGTTTTGGCCAGAGTCTACCATTCCAATATCCGTCTACGGTGTGGGAAGGGTTAAATTCTGGGAAAGAATCTTATCTTATCTACTTACTATCTCCAGCCATCAGAGCAGAATTCGGCACACCCCATGCTGATTACGACGATAAATACAGCTCTCAAAGATAGTGCCTATAAATTAACAGATTATTTTCCAGAGGAGCTTATCACAACCACCTGCTAGGCAATCTAAAATCCATAAAAACCTATAGATAAGTTTGAGAGGTCGATGGATGCCTAAATGCTATAGTTGAACTCGTCCAAGTTTCATCTCAATCTTCTATTTTTCTTATTTTACTTTATTTTTTGAATTTTTCACTTTTCCTTGATTCTATCCAACCTATTTTTCTCTTTATTCTTGTTCTCATGTTCCCTCATTCGCCAGATACCCCTTTTCACGTTTGCCTTAAGTTTATTTTTTTCTTTACTCTCTCCTTATTCTGGCCAAATTGCCTCCAAATTCTATAATGTTGTCTGTACGGCTATGTAACTCTAAAACAATTAGTTATACGACATTATCAGTGGAACTATTCGAGTTAAACATCTTATCACTACATAGACAATGGACTTGCATCTGGTCAGCCACGTTTGAAGACTCCAACTTTTCCTATATAGTTACATCTATGAAATTTGATAGCCCTCTCATGCATTTGTTATCAGACCCTCTAAAGTTATTCTGTTACGTGATGTTTCCGAAATTATCCAAAACATCATAAAGACCATTATTTTTGTTTGCAGAACTACTTCAGTAGTTACACTATCATAGACAATTAATAGTTGAAGGCAGCTAACGCTATTTGACCTTTCCATATCCTTTCTTCTTATGTTTTCTTGTCGTTACTTTCTTTTACCTTATTCCATAGCTATTTCCTTAACCGTATTTTTCACTTTCTTATCTTTGTTTCTTCCTCTTCTTTAATGCCATGAAAATGTTTCCACTTAACTCTTGACGGATTTCTGTGGAATTGAGAGTTTTAATTCCGTGAAGTGCCTTCCGTACTACTTAAATACCGGTCTGATTTGAGTGAATAACCTGATGTTATCCTCGAAACTGAAGAACTGGGTATCAACAACAGTACATCACAAGAAGTTTACAAAGAGGTCTTATCCAAAAACCCAAAGTTAATAAACTAGCTTTCAGGCGTTCGTTTACCTACATGGGTCCACATTTATTTAATCAAATTCCAAAGAAAACAAAAAAATATAAAAAATTCTTTTTCTTATTTTCAAACTAAAATTTGTCCTCTTTATAAACAATTCTTTAATTTTAAATAGTAACCAATTTAAAGTAAATTTTTATAGGACACTATTTCAGTAAGATATATTGTCATTATATAAATTAATTGTCTTTGTAAAATCGATTATTTAAAGTCTTCAATATAGGAAGAGTTTCATATCTTTTACGTATATTTAAACATTGACTAGCAAGTAAATTTAAGATTAACAATAGTTTGAATTGATTAAGTAAATGTATTTTTGTTTAAGATGTAGTTTTAGTTAAATGTAGTGAGAAACCTTTAATATTACCGCAGTGATCTGCACATCAAGTCCTTATCAGAGAAAACCGGACTGTTATCAGACCTTTCCTTGTCTATTGTTTTACTTTATCTAACCACGCAACTTGTTAATGTGGTTAGTTTTATTCCATAATAATCTCGTTTGTAAATTTTGTATTTTTCGGAATAAATTTCATTTCATTACTTTAATTGTTCGTATCTCGGATGTACCAAAATTACAACTATTTAATTTGCATTAATTCTGAACTAAGGGATCTAAAAATAGACATCATATTATTTCGGGTGACCTCCACATTATTTATGAGCTTCACTAACGCTTCTGGAAACAAACAATGTACAACCCACACTACGTGGCCGACTGACCTGCCAATGCACTTCCCCCCCCCCCCCACCATGACCGCCTCCTGCTGCCCGGGGGCGGTAGGGAGGCGGCGCTATATCTGCCGCTGATGCCTTACCGCCCCCGGCTTGACTTCATTCGATACCTTGGTATCCAGTTCGTCATTTGTAGCATTGAGCCAACAACTACTAAATGATCTTTTTGAGTAGTTAATTAGTTACGTATACTTTTTTAAATACAAATAATTATGTAATTAAATGTACTACAAGAAATAAGAATATTCTTCGACACTATTTAATATTTTTATATTTGATCATCCATTCCATTACGAGTGGTTTTTGTTTTCCTATTGTGTAATACCTGGGGGAAAACTACATAAATTAACCATTTCTTAACTAAAAATCCGAGTGTTTCATTGTTTCTAAATCACAATTCGAAACCCCTTGTTAATATAGCCTACTTTTTATACTAACTGTAAATAATAAAATTAGAATGTTTATCATATTTGGAAGGGTTTTTCGAGGGACCTCTTTTGAATCAAATTCTATATTTCTTTTATCTAAACAAATTCTGTTAGTTTGCCTCTTACCGTTCAAATTTGTAAATTACATTTTAAAATGAACTTGAATAGGGAGAGTAGAAACATTTTGGAGCATCAGGGTGCTTCATATCACTAGATTACTTCTTCCTCGCCGTGGGTGAGTGATTTGGTTTAATAAACTCGTGCACTCATTCCCATCCTTACTTATTCATTTTTACTGACATTCAATTCCATTTTTTATGATAACTAATTCTTTTATTTCAACCCAATTGCGTATTTGGTTTCACGATAAAACCATTTTAAATACAAAATCCTAAATAATAGTAAAGGACCAGCATTAAGTGGTTTGATATTTTAAGGGGGACGGCTCGATTACTCCACTGATCGTTGGCCCAACGACCCTCCTACAATTTAACTTGTTACTGCAATAGGGTCGTTGGCCCAACGAACCATATACGTTATTAGTATTTGTAAGTAAATTTTGGATCGTTGGGCCAACGAACCTTGATTGTAAGTTTACTGTTTAAATTGTAAATACGGTTCGTTGGACCAACGACCCATTTTAGTTATGTTTTACTTTATGAAACAAATCAGTCCGATTACACCACTGATCGTTGGGCCAACGACCCTCTTATTTTAAACTAAACTAATGTTTGGGTCGTTGGGCCAACGATCGGTGGAGTAATCGAACCGGACCCATTTTAAGTATCTCGGAAATTCTCTGAAGAGGTTATACTGGAAGCGTGCGAGTTAATTTACGAGAATTACGTTATCAAGTTTACGCTGCAGTATCTCAACAATTGTTATCTTGAGATATTTTAATCTCGCAGTAGATAAATAATAAATAGTCTAGAGATAGAGATTTACATCTGACCGGAGATGGTTCTCCACAATCACCTCATAGATAAGAGGATTCAAGATTGTATTGTGTGAGTATTTAGATTGAATGGTGCGATCTGGAAAATGTAGAATATGGTTAATTTAGATAGCCTAGTAAGGTACGTTACACTGACGTGGCCCATCCTTGCGTCTGCGTCATTATATATTTTTAGAAAAACGAAATTGTAATTACTAAAATAAATTGCAAAAATGTACTTTGATTTTGTAAATTAAATGTGGAATTTTTGGAGTTAAAAAAAAAACAGTAAAGCAAAAAGCAATGTCAATTATTACCCAAAAAGCAAATGAAAATATTATGTGGCATTGCATTTAAATTTTTTAGTAATAACAATAATATTTCTCTTACCTGTTTAATTGATTCATAAACCATACCCTGTGCTGCTTTAGCTTTAGTTGTACCAATCATTTTTGTTGACCAACATAAATTTTTCTTAAAACTAAAGAAATTATACTTTACAAAGATGTTAATAGGTTTTTGTTTTTAGTTATTACATACATGAAATAAAGGTTTATCTGGATTTATTCGGAAATAAGCTGAAATTCAAACACGAAATCATATAAATCCCTTTATACGGGATGCAGAAACCAGGCACACCCTATGGAAAGCGTTGACTTGGTAAAAAAAGTATAATGTACTGCTTTTGGTTCATGTAGACATCAGTTTTGTTATGGCTAAAAATAAAATAATTTATTAAATTTTTATGAAATAATAAAAAAATTGTGAATTATATAGAATAGTCTGACTTTGTCAATAAAAATGTATAAATATGTTGAAGGTTATCCGTAGTGTTAGAGACTTTTCCGAGTGGTTATTGGTAAATACATTTTAAATTTATAAAAAAATTGCCATCCTTTTACGTCACTGCCCTATCAACAATACAGATCCACTCCAGGATATAAAGGCAAGGCAAAGTCCAAACTTCTGCAGGCACCTCTGCACAGCTGTCTAAATTTTAAATTTGCAGTGATTCTGATTGCCGTCTTTTAGAACCGAAAGGCTCTTTCAAAATTGTATTTTGTTCAGCCATCCCGTAGTAAATATATCCTGTGTAAATAACACAATTAAAATTTTAACAGTTTTTGAAAGAAGATCTCCACATCGAGACTTATATTTCTCAATATCAAAAAGGAACGAAATCTATGGGTTCAAAGACTCTTAATATGTTCACCGTGGTGGCAATTACGCTTCTATAAAACGTATAGGTGACAATACTGACAAAATGTATCTCGCAATACACACTTCAGCCCTTAACGTCGCCGTCACCACCTGTATTGCTTGATTTCAAAATGTTCCACTTTGTGCCCAAACAATCAAAAGTCAGCTGTGTTTGTTGTGCTAAATTTACTGGGCAAGATTTGATTAAGATTTTATCTGGGCCTAAAATAAATCTCTAAAATGGCGGTCGGCGACGTATTTTCCGATGCGAGTTTCTTGTTCCTGTTTGTCGCGATGATCTGCAACATAGTATCGCTGGTGCTCTGGGTGATCCCCGACAACAAGGATAACGCGATGGGCTTCTCGCGCGCCAAGAACTGCCTCTTCGCCCACACCGTGCCGGCCTACATGATCGTGCTCATCGGCATGGTGCTGCTGCACTGCCTTGGGGAGAGACCCGGCCAGTGTTTCAGTCGGCTCTTCCTGGGCGCTGGATTCTTTCTCTTCATCATCACCGGAGTTCTCGGGCTGATCAACTGTCTGAAGGACGGCAACAACCACACCTCCTTCGCCATGATCATCTCCATACTCTGTATCGTCTGTGCCGTCCTCCTCCTGGTAGACCTCCTGAAGAGCGAGGGCATGTTCTGAGCACAGGGAGACTACTCAAATTCCAGATTAATTTTAGCCTTGACTATAAAGTTACCAAATCTTAGAGAATTTGTTAAAGACCTTAACGACAACTCGTTCATTTGGTGAACAATTCTAATAATACTGCATAATATACATAACATCTGCGGTGTCTTTTGTTTGTAAATAAATTATGGGTAACTTAATTGTGTTATAACTCTCTTGTCCATTTTGTATGACTTAGATAAGAGAGTCAGATTGAATAGACCGTTTATATTCAGATTAAGTCTTAGATGTTGAAGGTAGTAGCTTGAGAAGGATGAAGAAATTTATGAATAATAGAGTACAAATTAAATGTTTTATTTTTAGAGTAGTTCGCATTTTTATGCAAACGCTACGAGTGTTGTCAAGTGAAAGGAACCTTGTATTACGAGTATATCTACATTTATTTCTTTGATTAGCGGTATTATAACTAGTAGTATAAAGTATTATAACTACAAGTATAAAGATCACAAATACATAAAGACTAAAGTCAAGTAGACTGTTAATTTTCAGTTCGTCATAATTACAATAATAGAACATAAAAGTAATGGCGTGTAATCTCCACTATTTTAGAGTAATGCGTTTTTTGTAATTTGTTGCTAAGCTGTACAAGTACACTGTGTTGCTTCAGAACCGAGAAAGAACTAAGTTATACTATAGACAAATTTGAAGTACCTATAATTTATAACTATTTAGTACAAAAAGTTATACCCAAGATATTATCAAGCTATTTTGACTATAACTTTTGCTTCAAAGGATAAATAATTTGTTAGTTAATCAGGATAAAATCTTTGATAATATTACTTATTTATAAGCCTGTTTCCTCAGTGCACATACACTCCTATAAATAGTACGAATCATTTATTAATATTTTTTTAGTCTACATCTTATAGATACTCGTTTTTACACTAAGTTACTCTTTTTTGCTATATGTTTGTGCCTTTTGTTTGGATAACAATTAAATTAACAACTAAAGAAAAATTACACTCTGTTTTCTGTACGTAAGGTATTTGGGACTTTCCACCAAAAGTAAATGTGAAATAATACAAGTTCGCTGGCCATGGAAAGACGTACTGAATTCAATGGTTTTATCAAACAAATATTATATTAGGTGGTTAAAACAAATTCAAGAGGTTTGTTCTTGGAAAATGTTTCAATGCGCGTGATTCAAGAGTACAGATAATCCAAACTTAGACGACTTGGGTCTAAATAGATTGAAAGTATTGACTAGGATCAATCAAGAGAATTCGAAACCATTGTTGTCAATGGTAGTACTGTGCCTGGTCATTGGAACGCGCTTAAAACACATTTTCTGTGCGACTTGGTGTTTTATCTTTCCAATCAAAATAATTATAATATCAGTCACGCTGTGCTGTGAAATTATCTGAACCTATGCGACAAACTCCTACAAGATATTCTAGCCAATAAAATAAGATCTAAAAATATTCCTTTCAAAAATATTATGAGAAATATTTTTTACCGGCAGTCAATCATTTATGAAATTGGATTGAAAATGGATTGGGGGATCCACTATTCTATAGTAGTAGGCTACAGAATTAAAGGTTGCCATAAAATCACCTAGGTGAAATGTAAAGAGTTAGAGAAAATTCTATCTAAAAATATAAATTACTTTATACTGTTAACCACATTCATGTTGAATCGGTAAATGTGGCTGTAGTTATAGTTATAGTTATAGAACTACAGAACAAGCGTATAACCTATTTTACACTTTTTCACTCGATGTGCCATTTTTAATTAAATACATTAAATGAAAATGTTGTAATAAATAAATCTTGTCACTTTTTGTGCTACAACTAGACGATTTTAGGAATCCATAATTATATATCATTTCAAGAAAGAGTGTATCTACCTTCAAAGACATTGAAGAATCTTTTAGGTTTTTGAACTCCGAGCGATTTATTGGATAACAATGAAACAAATAGTTCTTGTTTTACTTTATTGAATACATTATAGATCTTCTTTGGAATTAGAAGCATCGTACACAGTCTTTTTAAATGGCGTTCTCATTATATTTATTGGCTTTTTAGTGGAAAGACTGTAAGTTTTCTTGGATCAGTTGCATTCAGCAGCTTGTAGGATAGAAACTATAAACTGCTAGGGTTTTGTTTCATACTTCCAGTGTGCGCAACAGGCCTTCAAGAGATAAGTAAATAACAATAATTTCTCGAGAGCTAAGTAAATGTCAATAGGCTCTTAAGAGCTAAGTATATAGCAATAGGCCCTCGAGGGCTAAGTAAATGTCAATAGGCTCTTAAGAGCTAAGTATATAGCAATAGGCCCTCGAGAGCTAAGTAAATGTCAATAGGCTCTTAAGAGCTAAGTATATAGCAATAGGCCCTCGAGGGCTAAGTAAATGTCAATAGGCTCTTAAGAGCTAAGTATATAGCAATAGGCCCTCGAGGGCTAAGTAAATGTCAATAGGCTCTTAAGAGCTAAGTATATAGCAATAGGCCCTCGAGGGCTAAGTAAATATCCAAAGGCCCTTGAGCTAAGTAAATAGCAATAGGCCCTCGAGGGCTAAGTAAATATCCAAAGGCCCTTGAGAACTAAGTAAATAGCAATAGGCTACCCTTGTAAGCAGTTTTACTAAATAATATCCCAAATACAAATATCAGTACTGGGTTTGCGATCTTGGTTACTTTGGTAAGTGCTGAAGGCTAACTGTCCATTAGCAACATAAAAAGTTCCTAGGGGTTAGGACGTCAGGCGACAGGAAGAGAGACTCAATAATCATGAGGATGTCACTCTGTCTTCAGAAAAGTTTAGACCACCTTCTTCTTCTTCTCTAATCGTTAGTTCTAGGCTAATAGGCTTCAGGAAACCCCATGCCGCCTCAATGTACTATTCGATTCTTGACGTAGGAGTCTTGTAAGGATCTAGGATAACTTCTCGCTAAGGGTCCATCAGGCCTCTTTTAGTTTATACCTTTCAACACATTTTATGGTCAAAGCCTTACAACGTAACAACAATAGTAGTTTCGACTGATCAATCAAAGCCAGATGTGTAGCTCAGCTGTGTTGTTTGTTATTCTTATACAGTTTACACATCGTTAAGCACACATTTGAGCGTGCCGAATCCAAAATCTAACGAAATGGCTATGTCAGATAACTTCTCCGACGCGGGCTTCTTGCTCGTGTTTATCGCGATGATCTGCAACACTGTGTCGCTGGTGCTCTGGGTGACTCCCGATAAGAAGGACAACGCGATGGACTTTTCTCGTTCCGAGAACTGCCTGTTCGCGCACACCGTGCCGGCCTACATGATCGTGCTTATCGGCACAGTTTTGATGTACTGCTTTGGAGAGCAGCCCAGCCAGTGGTTCAACCGCCTCTTCTTAGGCGCCGGGATGGTTCTCTTCTTGTTCACCGGGGTAGTCGGACTCACCCACTGCCTGAAGGAAGGCAGCTACCACACGAACTACGCAATGGTCATCTCATTCCTCTGCATCGTCTGCGGGGTTCTCCTCCTCGCCGGCCTCCTCAAGAACGAAGAGGTTTTCTGAACCTTGACGATGTTATAGTGACGGTAATGTGGTCGGATTTTTTCTTGTACCTTCGTTAAAGATGTGCAAAATACTAATTTGGTGGAAAACTAATGACTTTACTCTCATATCGAGAATTTTACTCAAAAGAAATTATATTATTCAATGGAAGCAGCATCACAGAGCAATATATTGATAGTAAGTGGTGTGCTTAAATTTAAACGAATTGTCTTGATTGGCTAAGGAATCATCAGTACTCGCTAAAGTCGTACCGTTTAATAGTTATAAATTTGTAAATAAATAAATAAATTCTTGCTTTTCTGTTTTGTCTTCTTAGTAATTACAGATCGGTATGTTTCACTACTTTAAATCATTTTAAAACCATTTAATTAATTTCTATACGACTAAAACCATGTTCGTATGTTCGTAAACCACCGTTCTATGCCTACCAGTTCGCTAGTTTCCCCTGCCTCTAGTCTCATTCGAATGGCTAGTTGTCGTGGTATATTTAGACATACAGAAAAAAGCTGGTACGAAAGTGTAGAGACATGGCAGAGTCAACAGCTGCAACTTTTTGAAGGTTTCTCTGCAAGACTCTCTGAAATTCAAATGAGCGATAATTCGAATCGCTTGCTGAACACCATCATGAAATGGCTGTTTACACAGGCCCACCCACAAAACCACTCCGTAGGTAAGGTGGGGGTAAATCCATAATAAGCCGTCATCAGAACCTGAGTTGGGCAGTACGGTACTTGACTAAAGACATAAAAAACATAAATTGCCTGATGACCATTTGGCACAAACATAGCCAATGTGGTCCTTTCATGTCAACCTTCGATCTAGATGTATTCTGAGGAATTTAGTGTTGCAGTCTTCTTCCAGAATTGAATCTGCCAATATAACGGCTGGGCCACATTCTGAGTCTGAAGGTCGCAGAGCAAACTTCATAACATTGGATTTTAAAGTGTTTGTTTTTGCTCGTTCATCGCTGTTCTCTCGGCTGCATTCTTATGTGTTTATACAGTGCAAAGGTTTTGTAATAAATATGGAAAAAGGCGTTTGGCTGACAATTTTAATGCCTAGAACAGAAAAAATGGCCACGTCAGTCAATCAAAACTTCGCTCCAAGGTAAGTTTAGAATACTCCATAGCAGACATTAATAAGAAATGAAAACAAGTTTCTTAATGAAAGGTGTTAGTGTAATCTTAAGGGAAAAGATAATGGAGAAGAAATATTCTCCAGTTTTCCATTGCATTCCATTGCACATAGCACAAATTTAAGTAAGTTATTCTAATCAAATGAACGAATAGTTATTTTTATTCCCAAAAAAAATACAAGTTTCTAAGAAATCAATATTGCTGTTCGTCTAATACATGAGGTGGATCGCCAGCGTACGTACGCACTAAAGTAACTGAGTTATTATTTTCTTGTATAAGATCCCGTGGAAGTAAAACAATTGCAACAGCCCAAATAAAAGTCAAACAATTCCACTGGGTCTCTAGTTCGAAATTATGCTTCGCAACAGTGTCCAGATACAAGTAATTGTTTTGGCCTTCATTGAAACTATTACAATGTAGTCATTGGTTTCACTTAAGAAGCAAAATTTTTTGGTTTATGGTTAAATGAAATAGTGAAAGACCTTTAAGTTAGTATTTATGTTCTGTTCAGTTATAACATTATGGCGAGGAAACTTCTTGTTGCACTTAGTTTTAAAGACACATTAGCGCTGCTTCTGGAATGACAGGATATTTAGGGTGGTCTAGGTTGATAGTGGGGGCCGTCTCCTGTCGAAGTCCATGGGAGGAAAAGCGGACTCGGTATCGCCTTCATGTCACCTTGGAAGGCGACCAATGTTTCGGCCTCTTCCATTCAAATCGGGTAGAGGACACCTTCATGTTTAGGTTTGAAAAAACTTTGAAAGCTCGAACTATATGTCATTCTGCAGTACATTAGACCTGACGATCATGCTGTTAATGGTATGCTGCTTCTGGACATCCATGGAGGAGTTGTCCAGATTTAAGTGAAAAATTGTTTATTGCTGTCCTTCCCAGTAGTACATGTCCAACTTGGAAGAATAAACCAGCCCTTGTGGGGAATCATAAACAGCTATGAAATTTAATTTTAAGGTGTTGTACTGAATTTTTGGACTTGTATAGGAGAAATGGGAACTTACAATGGCCCTCCAAACGGTTTTAAAATGAGTTTTTGTACCATCATGTTGCAAATACATTATCTAAGAACTTAGCTATAGAGGGAAGAGTCAATTCAATGCGTTGTATTAATCTGAAGTTTGAAATCAATTGTGAACATTATGAGCTTCATGTAGACTACACTGGATAGCCGTTGGGTAACCAGACCGAACTCCTTTGAAGCCAGGTATCTCTGATTTCGAAACAATGCTTTGTTGCCTACTTTGTATGGATTTCTGCAGACAGGCATGGACTCCTGATTTCAGGAGTAAATCTGTACCAGTGTCGCATTTCATCCACTTCACTAAGCGGAAGGTGAAATGGAGCTTAACTCATTGTTCAGATTTAAGATATACTGTACTTGATTGACTTGAACACTACAAATATGCTTGTATTGGCACGCACAACTTTGGCTGGAGATGTGTTTGGAAGTCACGGCCAACTGGTTTTGGTGAGGATGCATTAATTACAAACAATATGAATGTTATTAGGTAACTAATGTTCCACAGCATCTACAAAGAATAGATATCTTAAGGTAATTTTTTAAAGCTGTGAGGTCGTGGGCTGAGCGCTAGCGTCGTGTTATTAACCCACGCGTTGTATGAGCAGAGTCCGCGACTGCCGGGCTGCTTTATATGCACTCGGCTTGCAATCCGGTTTGTTCATGCATCCATGGAGAAACCGACAGACTATACTCCACTAGGAACTTTATTAATACTCTGAGTATTAAGTGTAGCTCCAGTCCACCTTCCTCTTTGTGCAGCGTGAAATCCGACGCTGTCGCAGACTTCAAAAAATTGCAGCTGTTGACTCTGTCATGTCTCTATATCTTGGAAGCAGTTTTATTCTGTAAATCAAAATGTGCCCTGACTAGGGGCTGAGACGAACATTAATGTGAAACGAGATGCAGAGACATACTACCATACTGGGCGACACAGAACGGTGGTTTATGAACACCCAACCTCGTAGGCAGGTGTCCGTTTCATCAACTGATTGCCCGATTCCATGAAAAATTTGTTCATTTACTCGTCTGAAGCTCTTTTTAGCTTCTAAAGCATGCTATAGTGTCGAAGAGTTTTTTAATTATAGTTTGGAGACCTCCAATCTAAAAAGACTGACACTGGAGTTCGCGGTGGAGAGAATTGGCGAGTGAGTGGTATGCATGAATGCAAAGTATTATATTTTTGAATGTAGTATTGTGAAAACATGTAAAAATTATTCTTTGTTTGAAGTTTATTTTTTGACGATGGAAGGATTGTGAAGGAAACAGGGGTTTTCCGAACATTTGCCATCGTTCAGTGAAACAAAAAATCAGTAACACCATTGAGTTGTGAATCAAAAAAGAAATGTCAGTAGCACCATTGTGTTGCTGATTTTTTGTTTCACTGAACGATGGCAAATGTCCGTAAAAATTATAGATTTATTCTGTATGACTTTTGCCACATAATTGTTATATTGTCCACGGCAATAAAAGGTTTGACTTTGACTTTGGTTTGACTTTGACTTCCAGGAGATTCCAGGAATCATGTTCATCTGAAGAGATATAATAGTCGGCTACGAAGAAGTTCAAAAAGAACTCTGCATCGTTTCAATATCAGAGACAATTGGACTATAAAATATAATGTAATCAGGGGAATATGTATTCTTATTGTTTCATAAGGTGCACGATTTTAGACACTGCACTAAGATGAAGGTGAACTGGAGCGAAATTCAACATTCAAATTAAACCAACCCTTCCCACCATAGCTACTACATTATTAGTAGATTACATCGTTTTCATTCCACTGTCAAGTTACTGGTGGAGTGGATAGGTTAGTGGATACTAACCAACGTCCAACTTGTCATAGCAAGCAGCGTTATGAAATATACCAACAACCAATAACAACCAAGACAGTCCAGCAGCTTTACATAAAATCCAATTCATAAAGAGGTCTGCTTTGGTTTTATCAACAGTTTTTTAGAAAAAATTACGAAGTCGGGATACGTTATAGATTTTTATTTGTGGAAAAGGTCAGTGTGTCTGTCAGTAGACAATCAACAATTGATTCTCGAAATTTAACACCAAAGGTATACTTTGGTCAAGTGATTAGCAATCAGACTATTTTAAGCGTCCATACATGTAAGAGATTAGTGTGACTGCCAGTACTGTATTCACAGAAGATCGAATATTTACTCGTTATACTCAATCCATCCTCAAAACCCAAGAATATTTTGAGCATTAATCGAGATAAAGGCTTCCTGTATGCAAAGATCTTATGGGATTCCAGTAGGCATATAAAGAATGGTTCTATACTCCCTATGTTCAATCTATTCATGAAAAAGTATACAATTTGATAGGGTACTTTCTGATTAAACGTAGGCCACCGATAATAAACGGGATTTAGCAACTTTGGGTGGGCAGTTACACAATAAATACTAACGGTTAGGTTAAGTTAGTAAACCTAAATCGCCTAACCAAATCAGCCGCAGCGTGCCTTGAAAAGGTGGCCTCCGTTTAATCAGAAAGTACCTTTGATAGATCTTAATGACTTCATCAGCATCCTTGAAAGTTACAAACTGAGGCTTGCAATATTTTATGGTGAAACCCATGCTTTAAGCATGTAACAGTCTTTGGCAAGTCAAAAGCACACACATGATAACAACGATACAAGCACAACTGATCAACTGTGGTCAGAAAAGAAATGTCAGTAAAACAGCTGTATTTGTAAACAAAATTCCCGAGTGTCTGTCGTGGATTTCCAACATCCTAAACATGGTCCGAGTGTTCGCCGCCGTGAAGGAAGCCGGGTTTTGGGTCCGGGTCTTCGCCCTCTTGGTCAACCTAGTGATCCTGGTGGTGTGGATGGTCTACTACGAGTTGCCGGTGGTGAGCCACGTCCAGCTGACCATCTTCTACTTCGCCTCTCCTGGGTATACGGTTATCTTGGCGGGGATGACCTTGACGTCATTCCTGGAACCCCTAGGAGAACTGGCAGTCCGCCTTTACTCCTTGTTGGGTGCCTGTCTCTTCACGGTCATTGGGTCCGTGGGCTTCCTCAACTACATGTTCCACAGCGTCTTCCACTGTTCGGCCCTCGCGATCGCCTTCCTGTGCCTCCTGGTCAGCGCCCTCCTGACCTTGGACGTCCTGATCCTGGAGTGCGGCAGGACCCTGGAGAGGATCGCACCTCCTGACGTCCTCCCAGACGTCCCGCCGAGCGACCCCAATGATGTCGAGGAAGTCAAGACTTAAACATGTTACAAGTGTTGCTACCGAAATAAATAACACGATGGTTGACTGCCATCATGCACAGTTCGGTTTATTACAGTAGTTTACTAGGAAAATCATAATCAATTCCGGGTATACGGAGTTCAGCCTGAAGGTTTAGGGTAAAAAGTTAAGATAGTGAGGTATGACATTGTCTCACTTTACGTACTTTCTTGTAGTTTCCTAAACTAAACATATTTTAATTATTAGTTGTAAAAAATAGGGCGTATATTTTTTTAGTAGAAGCCGATCTCCTTTTAAGCCTTATTCTGTCCGTCACTGGCCTGTGCGAGGATTTTATCAAACAGAATAAGGAGGAGAGTCGATACAGCACGAGGCTGATGGTACTGATAAAAAGGGCAAAGGTCACAGACAGGATTTGAACCTGCGCTATCTCTAACTCAGACCCAAAGTCCAACGACTTAAATCCTTAATATGTTTTAGCCCTTAGCAGATAAAATATAAACAATTTGCACAATATTATGCGACTATCTTAACTACGTTCTAATGCAATCACATACCTACAATCAAAAAATATATCGTATAAAATGTCTTAAAATCCTTCGCAAATAAAATAATACTAAATTTTCACAGTATTATACGAAAATATAACGACTTAACTACGTTTTTATGCAACCACACGCCTACAATAAAAGATTAGGGCGTATAAAATGTATGAAAATCCTTAATATTTTTTAACCCTTAGCAGATAAAATATTAAACATTTTTACAATATTATACAACTATCTTAACTACGTTATTATTCAATCACACGCCTATAATAAAAAATAGAGACAATTTTAAAGTGAATTACTCTCTAATAGAGTGATTCGTAAAACATTTATCCTATACAAATTTCGGTTGTTCAAAGTTCTATATTGATCTTATTTCAAGAGCCGCCATTTTGTAATGAATAAAGCTTATGACATTTGCTTTGTGGGGTTATATTCTAATAGCAAATACCTCTCAAATTATATTTGCATATTGACCTAGGCTAGCATTCAGGGGCGACGCTAGCCGATGGCCCGGGGAGGCATGCTGATATTGAGAATGAGAAAAGTGTGATAGTGGTCGACAGATTCTTTTTGATTCGGTTAATTAAAACAACATTTTCAAGGGTTTTTTGTAACTTCAAAGACCATTCAAGTCAAAATACTAAGGTTGCTTTACATTTTGTAACTTTTTTTAGAATTTCTAGGGGGGGGGGTGCAGTTGCCCCTCCCTGCCCTCCTTGGCGA
This sequence comes from Homalodisca vitripennis, assembly GCF_021130785.1. NCBI lineage: Eukaryota > Metazoa > Arthropoda > Insecta > Hemiptera > Cicadellidae > Homalodisca > Homalodisca vitripennis. The sequence continues at coordinate 112,747,936 of NC_060214.1, forward strand.
CGCCCCTGCTAGCATTTAAGATTTCCTTAACACTATACACGGCCCGCCCACCAATGCAGGCGTATGATGGTTATATGATAATATGATAAAAGTAGTAATATGGTATTGTGCAGTTTGTAAATTTGGTCTGCTATGGTTTAAAAAATATTAGTGTTTCCAGACACTTTAGACACCTTAACTTTATATACCCGTGAAAGAATTCTAAAGTTTAAGAGATCCCACGGGTGTAACTCCGAAACCAACTGCGTTTTATAAACCAGGGTACTTTAGCGTGCACAATTAGTATTCCTCTTTAATTTGGGAAAAACAAAGAATTAAATTGTAACTCAATTTAATTGTGTCCGTACACAGTCAGTAAACCTTGATTGAAAACATGAATATACCACGATTTATATATCACTGTCTTGAACTGGGTGAATTTTAGGCAAATCCCCTTTTCTATTCTATTTTTCATTTAAATAAAGGATTTAAATAATACATAAACACTAAATGCCTGACGATGGCATCTTTGATGTTGAAAGGTCTTTGTGAAAAAATACAATTATTGGATAAAATTGTGAGTTTTCTTTTATCAAATAATCTATTATTATAATCTATTATGAATAATCTATTATTTGATAAAAGAAAACTCACAATTTTATCCAATAATTGTATTTTTTCACAAAGACCTTTCAACATCAAAGATGCCATCGTCAGGCATTTAGTGTTTATGTATTATTTAAATCCTTTATTTAAATGAAAAATAGAATAGAAAAGGGAATATACCTAAAATTACAAAACTGAAAAAATTAGTGTTAGTGTTAGTGTAGTGTGTGATTAGTGTGTAATTCTAAAATTAGTGTTTACTTTCTAAAGTAAACACTAATTTTTTGGGAGTTACTTGAACTTCTAAATTAAAAAATCAACTCCATAATTCTGAACGAAAACTCATAGCATAGACTACCGTTATCTCCTTTATTTCCTAAAACAAATGTGCAATGGAAACTGAAAATAAATTCAAAATGCTGTTCTTGCGAAATAGTCAGGTGTAAGGTTAAGGCCTTATTTGGAATATTTAAGGTCATGCCCCATAAGTGGTTTTAAACATATCCAACAGGCTCTACAAAATTCAGGTACCAGAAAAGCTTCTTCTTCACTTTGCCCGAAAGGCCAAACAGACTTCTGACCTTGATCATGTCTGTAAAAGATACTTTTTTCCAATCTTGCAATTGCCAATGAGGATGTTCTTGAGCAAACTGGAGAGGAGCTCTTCAATTCCTTCTAGTGAGTATTAGGCCAATAGCAGACCTCCTACTTAAATTAAATCAAAGTCATCACTTTTAAAATTGCGGATAGCCCAGTTCTGTTAATATCTCTTATAGCTGAAGACGTAATGGTCCTGTTCCTCAAAGTATTAAGTATAAAAACTGACTATCCCTATGGGTTGTTGCTTAAGGACAAAAGATCTCAATTTAAACAATATTTTGATCACAAAAAGGAGCTTATTTTACAATTTTTAATTTTTATTTTGCCTAGTGCGAGCGTGTTTAGAAATATCTTGAAGGCAGAGTGAGTACAGAAGAAATAAATTCCACATACTTGTTATGGATTTGATTAGCAAAAATTACTTGATATAGGGATCACTTTAATTAAACTGTACGGATTTTGTTTCGGACCAATGCCGAACGCACATTTAGTCCTTTTAGTTTTTATTTTAAAGATATTTGATATTTTCTTCGAATTAACCGGAGAATTAGGTACCACTTCGAGATATCGGTATACTGCCTGTCCAAAACAAGTCCATATTAGTAACCGTAGCTATGTTTAAAGTTAATTATTGACGATGGATGATTTTTAAGGCTATCTGGATAACGTACATTTGCCATACTTCTACGGTATTAAAACGTAAACGTGACGTTTCAAGAACTGACACCTGCTGTCTTTTTCAGGTGCGTCTAAAACATGTGTATAACGAGGTATTGAACAACAAGGTCAAACCTAACAAACAAAAAGGTGTACGTCAAGAACATGCCAAGAAACACTACACCGTGAACAGAGGAAGCAAACAAAAATACAACCTTTTATGCATGCAGTTTTTTATAAGGATGAAACTGGCATGATTATAGCCATTTTAATTTATTATTGGCATTTTCAATTTCTTGACTTACTTTTTGGGATTTGACGCCTGAAGAAGAAAGCAGATATCAATTCTCAAAACGTCATATTTTCAGTTTTGTAAAAAAGCAAGTAAAATATGATTATTTTATAAGAACAATTTCAAAAGTATGTACATATATTTACAGAAATTTGAGTCACTATACACTGCATTTCCTACGAACTAAAAAGCGTTGTATTTTTAAATATTGTCAAATGAATTTGTGCTATTCTGATATTTTCTCGTTGCCATAATGGATACCCATAAGACAAACGTAAAAATATTCGCTTACGCTCAGCCAAATGTCATGGCTGTGTTCCTTTTTGATGGTTTATGGTTGACTTCCAACATCATTTCTTTGATACTCCATCTTTATTGAACCCAAGAATCAGCCATGATTTTTAATTAAAATTTATTTTTAATAATTACTTTTTAACTTCATTGTTTTTTTTTTTTCAGGAATCCAAATTGGAATATTGTCAGATTTGAGTAGATTTAATAAAATTAATAGAATTTTCTTTGTAATTTGGCAATTTATTTATTTTTTAATAAATCAAGAGATCATCAGAAATAACTGACAAGCATTACAAGGACATTGTGTTGAATTAAGGTCAACTGAATAATATTACAACAGGTAAACCTGTTGTGGTGCCATTTTCAGTTGGATAGACCACAGAATATGATTCTAGAATATCAACATGCCATGACAATCGTCCAAAAGTTTAGGAACCCAGATTTATAATTTACAGTAACACGTCATTCTCACATTGTTTCTCAGACGTTCTAAATTAAGAGTATGAACGTAAAAAGAGACACATAAATTCATTATTTGTTGGTGTGGTAGTTACGTATATGTATATAATAGCATCTTGTTTAAACGTGGTCTAGATGAGGGTGAACCTTTATAAAACGGGCTCAAATTGGTCATACACGTATCTGAGTACATGACAAATATTACATAAATTATGAAAGCCAACAATAACAATAAGTTATTGAAAGATAAAGATAAGATAAGTTATTAAGTTATGATAAAGACTGACATTATCCTAAACTATGCTTCTGAACAAAACTTTAATCAATTTCCGGGGGATAGTCCTTTCTTAAACCTCTTAAATATTTCAATACCCCCTCCACAAACGAAAACTTAGCCTGGCTGTTTCATCGAGTTTTCTTGAAACCTTTAAATAGATTAGTTTGTGAATTCGCATTTTATAATCAGGCATATTGCATTATCGATTGGAAAAACATTAGCATAGTCTTTAGTGTTGACATTTCTTTCTTAAATTACTGGAAGAGGAACATTTGTGTTGAATAAAAATGGCCATTACTACTTTTAAATTCCTCCAACGAAGTTGATGAAAGTTACTCTACCGTATTGTACACATATTGATGGACAAAATAGAAAAGAATGGGAAAAGTCAAAAACAAAGTACACAAATACTACTAAAAACCACGTTATAATTTCGAAAAGTCGTCACTTTACAATTTAAAGTCACCAGTGAAATGGTTTCATAACTACCATAACAGGGATTGTGGTTTGGAGAAATTCCTAGAACCATCATGGCACTAGAAGATATTTTCGTTCTTGAGGAAGTCGACGATGAGGCAGACTGCGCAGACGGTGCAGAAGAGAGCGACGAGGAGCTGGTAGGAAGTGGCGCCGTCCTTGGTCAGCGAGAAGATCAGCCCTAGGATGCCGGTGATGAGGAACAAAATGGCGCCGGTCAGCACGAAGATACGCTGCGCCCACAGCTCCGGAGGTTCCCCGAACAGGTAGAGCAGCACGAACCCCACGAGGACCACCATGTACCCTGCCGACAGTGTGCTGGAACAACACCCACTCGGAGAAGCCTGTCATGGGCACCGCCTGCTTGTCCGGGACCTGCCACAAAAGCAGTGTCAAGATGTTCACCACCATGGCTATGAATTTGCAGAGAAAACTGAGGTCGCTGAAAGCTTCGCATCCCATCTTGATGGGTTTGTTTCCGCACCGAATTTAACAAGTACACTCCACTTTGTATGGAACTGAAAATGTCTTAAACCATTCCTAAACGAGATAACAATGATTGGCTTTTGTCATATGGTGGGAGTTTGAAGGTATGCGTTTCTTTTTTCTGACAATGTAGGCTTGACTTTACACCATGTAGCCTTTAACACTAGTTTTACAGCTACTAACTCGGAAGGATAATGAAGGACTGTGATTGTAAAGTGCAATAGGCGGTTGATCTGTAGTCTTACCACAAACCCAAATCAATTAAATTTTAAGTGCCATTAATCATGAGACAATAATAATTTTATTACGGTCCTACAGTTTTTAAACTTTTTCAAGCCACGGTGATTCCGGTCTCGTTTATATTACAAGACTCCAGGAGTATTCTGAAATCTAATGTTTTATTACACATTGTATCCCTTTACTAAACAAGGTTGCTCTGTTATCTTAACACGAAAAGAGTTAGTGCTAACACAACAAATACTTTTCCTTGAATCAAAGCATCCAGAGTGTCCTTCCTCCAAATTGTTGGGACATTAGGTTGTTAGTGAACCCTAACCAACTTTCGTTCAAAAGCGAATAAATTGTTACAATCCAAAACCTTTGGATCTCCCGACGAGTCTATATTACAGAGTCAACTGGGATCAGTGAAAGCTTCGCATCCCAATTTGATGGGTTTTTTTAATCTATATGAGTTTTGAAGTTTGATCGCAGTTCTATCTAACAGAAGATTTGCAGTGGATGCAGGTCTAAAAGTACCACTGTAATTCAACACCGGTAGGTCTATTACCCCTCGGGTTTCTATTGTCTTCAGCTATCATCTTTTCCTAACTCGAAAAGATCCAGCATTGTCAAAAAAATATAGTCAATTACAATGGTTTACTGTTTATAAGAATTGAGCAGAATAGTGATTCTATTCTGCTCAATTCTTATAAACTTCGTGTTTTTTGTAATTGTTCTAACTTTGGCCTTTAAGTACTATTTTCGTTAAAGAATCTGTGGAAACTTTAAAGAGACTCCATAACAAATTCTTATAATGTTACTCTAGTCAACGTCAAAGAATCTTTTCAGCCACCGACAAGAATCTAAACAAAACGTGATCAAATGCTCTGATACACTCAAGTATTTACCCGTTTCAATTTACCCTGTTCCCATTCGAGGGATTGGTGGCCGGATTATACGACTTCACCGCAGATCTAGTGGTTACTTATTCCAAAACGCGATACAGCCGTCTCAAGCCCTAGTGAGCTGATCACCCTGAGCAGCTGAGCCGTGAGACCAAACCGCAGAGCACTGAGACGATCAGACTCCATGCCAAATAATCGTGCACGACAAAAAACTATTGTTTTGTAAATTGATTACTCTTAATGGGTTGTGTTTACCGACTATCACTCCGATTTACAAAAATCTTTTTTAATTTATATACTTCTGACAGTTCTACGCTTAATGTGTTTATAGTTTTGTTATGAAAAAGGTTTTCGCTTCTTTTTGTTGTTCGAGAAATGGTTGTTCAAACACCGGGAAATGGCCGACCAAACATGGGAAGATTTACCATCCTAATGTGGAAAGATTGACCATCCAAATATGGGAAGAATTAATCTTAACCTTATAAATTATAATTATTTTTGGATTAACCATTCTATTATGTTTTTATGTCAAGATAGCATCTATTAGACAACTTATCAAAATTTCAGTTAATCTGATCTGGAATGTCTCGGGCAAGCCCTTTACTGGCAATGCCAAATATATGTTTAGTTTTAATATCAAATCCACATTACAATTATTTTTACAAATATTTTCACCACGTATATTTTAGTTATACATCAAATACAGATGATATTTATTTTGAGAAATACCATTTGAAACTAAGAACCGATTTATCGTCCAAACACGGGAAGAATTCGTGTAACCAATGTAGCCGATGATTTCGACACTGAAAATTGTAATTTAAGAAGAAATTATGATTTAAAGAATGACCATTAAATGAATCATTCTTCCCGTATTTGTACGATCGCTTATAAAAATGAAAAAACAACGAAAAACGTTAAAACGAACACGTATATCCTAAAACTATCTAAATAAACCGTGAAAACTTGGAATTTGGAATCGGAGTGCCAGTAGTTAAATGTAATATTTACCGACGACGTTCATGTGTCAATGTTATGGCTTTGAAATAGAGCCAAATTCAATGCCTGATTACAGCGATTCTTAATGTGAATAACACCCAAAGAACGTAGCGAGGAAAAACTTTGGTGGGGGAAGTGCAGAAAACTTATTTTTTTCCCCCTAGTGGACAGAGAATAAGTTCCCATTTTGTTCTTTAAAAGGTTCTTGACCCGTTTCTTTGTTGAGAATGATCATTCAGCAGTACATGTCAGTAATACTGAATTATTTAAGTAATAATAATGGTTTACTAAAAAATAATTGAAAGTTTTAAAATTTTGGGGGGTCTGGACCCCTTGGACCTCCTCGCTGGCTAAGCCCTTGCAAAGTTGGGAGTCAACAACACCGGACATCCTCTACCTAGGTGTCTCTTACTAAAAAATTAATTGAACATTTTTGGGGGGGTCCGGACCCCTTGGACCCCCTCGCTGGCTACGTCCCTGCAAAGTTAAGAGTCAGAATATCAACAACACCGGACCTCCTCTACCTTGGTGTCTTTTACTAAAAAAAGTAATTGGAAATTTGGGGGGTCCGGGCCCCTGAACCCCCTCGCTGGCTACGTCCCTGCACAGTCTGAAATCAGAGTATTACTAACATCGGACCTCCTCTACCGATGTGTCAGGTTGAAGTATGTTGACAGCGTCACAATCCAGCTGCTCAGGTGTCAGATTTTGATAATAATTAGAGTCTAAAGCGTGTCAGAATCGGTGTTCCTGTGTCATACGACACCGAGTTGGTCTGCTCACTTAGATGACACAAAGGCCTTGTAAATGTGTCCACGTCACGTCTGTATAATGAACTGGTAGAATTTGGCATTGGAAGTGGATTCAACAAAGAACGTATCTACATCGTCGTTTTGTCGACTCGGCCTTCGATGATGCTTCATCTGACCTTGATCGACATATCAGATTGTGTTTATTTTTTTTTATGTTTCCCAAACAGTTTTGAGTAATCGACTATTTTTTCAGTTTGTATTGTTGAAACTACAACAATCTATTCAAGAAAAGGTTATTTAATGAAAGAAAAGGTGTCAAAGTTAACTTTGTTGTCTACGGTTGACTATGTGTTTCTGAAGAATTATACTGCCGAAGTCTTAGTTCAGAAAAAATATGGAAACACATAGCTGATTAAACCTGGTTATTGCGAGAAAAAGATCTAACTGTTCTTTTTTTGACCTTGATCAGTTTCTTCGGCTAAAATAAAACGTCATGGAAAAGCTCAAAAATTTAAATTTGTATTTATTCTATGTGGTATTATAGCGTCGTTCTTTGCTCTATTAAAATCTTAGAATCTCCATGAATAAAAAAAGAATGTATTGTCTCACTCCAACACAATACAAAGATGAGAGTCTCAATATATCACACATCGTATATCCTACATTAGGTACTTTAACGATGACTGCACTAAATGTCTCAAATCGCCTATTTATAGATGATTAACATAAATATTTCTTTAAAATTTAATAATACAACATAAAATAAAACTAAATTATTATCACTATATTTCACATACTTTTTACAATTAGATGAGAACATTCAAGGCCTCAAAGGCTGATTTGAGGTTGTTGACTGGATTTTGTAACTTTTCTATTACATTTCTGTATATGAATTCATAAATGCAACACTGTACAAAACAATAGCACAGAAGAAAAAATTATTCTGTTCCGAATGTTAAGTTCAAGTCCATTTCACTTTTTGAAATTTGTCACTGTCATACAGTAGACTCCTGGAATCCGGAGTCCACATCCGTCTAGGAGATCCAAAAAGACAACAAGAAAGCTCAAAAACGAAATCTTTTCATCGTTTCGACATCAGATACAGAAACAACTGTAGTCTAGATTTTCTCATCAGGTTCACAAGCGAATGCACTGCGATGTTCTTTCAGACACAATATGAAAGCATAGCTGAGTAATCGAGTTTGGGTAGACTTTAATAAGCGGCCTACACTCGTTATTCGGTTGTTTTTATCGAATGGTTCGATATTTTAACCGAAATAATAATTCGATATTACAAATTATTTAATTTAGCTTACGATTTCGACTTATTAGTTATAGTAATTTTAATGTAAACAATAAACAGCAAGAATTAACATTTTGAGACTGACCATCGCAATGAATATTAGGAAAATACATGAGCTATTTCTCACAAGTTACGAGTCTTATGTAAGTGGGTTCGCTCCTGGTAACCCATGGGGAGAATTCTTTCCTCCATTTTGCAAAAACGGTTACTCATTGATATCAAGCCGGATAAGCTATAAATATTGTAAGATTTCTTTCATATCTAAGCCTAGGTCATAGCTGGTTTTGTTGTTTTGTAATGTTAGTGTTAAATTTATCGTTTTAAAATTGTAATGTACGAGATTTCTCTTGTTACGGTAATTTTTTAATTATTTTTTTAAGGAGAGGCCGATGCCCTTTAAAGCCTTATTCTGTCCGTCCTCATGGGCCACTGGCCTGTGCGAGGATCTTATCAAACAGAACAAGAGGGAGAGTCGATGCAGTATAAGGTCGAAGGTACTGATAAAAAGTGCAACGGCCACAGACAGGATTCGGACCTGCGCTATCTCAGCTATCAGACCCAAAGTCCAACGTCTTAGACACTCGGCCATCGGCATCCCCAATTTATTAAAACTTTTATTGTGTACGATTTTTACATATCGAAGTTGGATAATATATCGAATTGTGCAATAAAAATAACTGAATAACGAGTGTAGGTCGCTTATTAAAGTCTCCGCCCGAGTTTTCTACACAAAACATGTGTGTGGTGGGAAGGGTTGATTTAATGCGAACGTTGAGTTCACCTCTATTTCGCCTTCCGCTCAGTGAAATGTGCACCATTTCCGCTTACTTTTATGTACTTTAATGTATTCACGTATCAATTCAGGACAGCCCAAGCCCACTGCCAGTAGCCACTGATGGGGGTGGAGTGGGAGGTACAGACCTACAATACTACCGGAGAACGTAAACATTACCAGAGTCTTTTGAATAACACTTCTCGCCAAACTTGCAACCAAGAAGGGGCAAAATGACTTAGGAAAGATCCTGAAAATTTTCAGACACGCCACTGGTGGGAGGTTTAGAATTCTGTTCTGTCCGGACCCCCCCCCCCCCGAGGAAGACCTAGTTACGGTCCTGTTCTGCCCGGACACCCCTACCCCCAGAAGAAGACCTAGATACGGCCCTATTATGCCCGGACACCCCCCTACCCCCGAGGAAGACCTAGTTACGGCACTATATGCCCGGACCCCCCTACCCCCGAAAAAGACCTAGTTACGGCCCTGTTCTGCCCGGACCCCCTCCTCCCCTGAGGAAGACCTAGTTACGGCCCTGTGTAGTAGGCCGAACATGTTAACAGGAAGCGAGCCGTAGGCCGTAGCTCCTTCCCAGAACAAAACTTACGATCTTTTGTGAGCCATTTGTACTTTCTTCATCTGGCGCAAGAAAGTTCCTCGCAGACCAAGTGTAGGCTGCGATAGTTTTGGTGGTCTGCCAGATAGTACCGGAAGTTTGGAAATGGTTTAACTTCAAATTCGGCCCACTCACATAGCGGAGTGTCTTTCTCTTACAGTCCTAAATAGGTTTTGTCTTATTTACAAGCCTACACGATTATATATTTACTGTCTAACAAAGCCGATCTCTGTGCTTAGAAAAGCTGGCGTAATTTATGTAAAATAGAATCATACGGGAATATTTCATGTGCATTTCAACTTTTGTTGGCTACAGTATAATAAGAGGCCACAATAAAATCATAGTAGGCCTATATCCTTAAAAACAGTAAAAAGTAACAAAATGTTAAACTGTTTTGTTTGTTATATTTTATAAAAACACAACATAAATAGTTTTTATATAACGTAATTCGTGTCAACTTTTTTTTCTCTAGTTTAGATATTCATATATATGATTCTATTGTGGTGATGGCCTCTTATTTCACTGCAGCCCTTTTGTTGGGCTGTGGGACAAAAACATTTGACCTAAATTACTTTTGTTTTTGTTTTGAAGTTAAGAGAACATAACCCGAAAGAGTCCAGCGTAAGAAATTTTTATATTCTAATTTTCACGGATACCATTCATGGCATAAAGACGCTTAGGAACTGGACGATTTTATAATTTCTCTTTTCATTCGCTGGAAATTTGTTTTGATGTATATAAAATATTACATTTCCATATTATGCAGTGCCTATAGTTATATGTGTGTCAGTTTCCTAATTAAAGGATCATGCTTATGTCTTGTAAACATAATACGAATGTATGTATAGCCTAATAAAAAATAGAAGATAGGGTCTAAGTGGCCTCCATCCGTTTTGGAGGCAGAAAACAACAACCGATCGTCATAATCATATGCAATTTTCACAGTCAAATAAAGTCTATTATTTCTAATAATGCAGTTTATTTCTTTAGGTTCTAAGTAAGAAAGCCGTTCTAAAAATAGTGTTCTGCAGATAATGCCAAAGTACCATTTAAACTTAGGCATAGATTTCGTCATATGTTGAAATGTACAATAATATTTTAGTTATTACTCTATGGTAATATCCAAATTAATATCAAAAATAGGAAACTAAATCCCTTTTTAAAACACTTCATTTTACAGACACGTCTTTCGGTTTTATACTCGTAAATTAAGCGTCACTTTAAATTGAACTTTCGTTTTGATGTATATATTTTGATTTTTGTTTGTTTATTTGTTGTAAAGGTTATTCAAAAGACAATGCCAAATCAAGTGTCTGTAAAATAAAATGTTGTAAATGTTTCTATTTATCTATGTTCGATACTAATTATAAATATAACCCTACATTGTAGATTTAATATTATAAATAAATTAGTGTTTTGATTGAATAAATTTTATAGATTCCTTGGTACTTTGGGATTATACCGACCACACCAGTATGAAGAACACAAAAATATAAATTTATAGAAACAAACATGATATAACGAAAAAACAACTCTTTAATTTCAAAATTACAAACTTACAAGCATTTCCAGGCATTGTGATCGGTATTGTTGTCGCTGTCATCTTATCTTTCTCAAGAATCCCGATTACGACAGGCCACGCGGCATCACATGATTTGCACGGTACATAATTGCCTTTTCATTACAATTCAATTTATATTTCTGATCAGATCCTCTAGAATTTGATATTTTACTGATAGGTACTATCTCGAGGGATGTTTTTCTTTCTTTGACATCAGCGCGAAGGCATGGCACTCGCATTTTGGGTGGCGAAGTGTGATCAAGAATAAAAACAAGTTTTGAGTGTTTTTTCAATAAAGAGTTTAGTTTTAGTTTGATCATGTTTGTTTTTATTGAATTTTTGTGTTTGGAGAAATGTAGAGGTAAAACACGGAAGTACAACAAAGCGACGCACCAGCTGAACGGGCGGCGAGACTCAGCAATCACGTTATCTACTAGACCGCTCGACTTTGACCTCTGTCTGAGGATGGGGAGGGGTTTGCGATAAGACGATTCCTGTTTTATATTGACGAAATATTGTTCTACGCTAATCTAGTAATCAATAGAAGCAAAATTTCAAATAACGATTCATGTCTGGGTGTGGTCGGTATAATCAAAAAGTACCGATTCCTTTTATGACGTATTACAATGTTGCAAGCGATTGTTAGTTTTACGTATGTCAGCAATTCATTAAAAGAAACCATTAAGTTTATTTTAAAATCATTAATCGTGTAAAATAGACTACATTATCTCCTATGAGTTCCATGTACACTCCACTCTAAAAAGGCTCTAAATCCAGGATCTTTAAACTTAAAACCACATTTTACCAGTGTCCTTATAGGAAATATATTTTTGAATAACTAAACACTCTTCAGAAATTCCACTGCGGACAGATTTCCATAGAAACTCCCACGACGGCAGAAAATGTCCCCAAGAAGCCTACGACGAATGTGAAGGCATCGACTTCCCCATAGCTAGCCCAGGTGAAGAAGAGGATTGTAGCCGTAGAGAAGAAGGCCCTCCGTGTCCAACAACCAGGAGACTGTCCGAAATAGTGCAGAAGCATTAACACCGTGAGTACGACGTAAAAGCTGAGGGGCGCAATGTACAGGAGAGCATTCGCAAGGTCAGAGGGAGTCCAGTGGTCCATGGGGAGAAGCCACGCCCAGACCATCAGAAGGATGGATGTCCAGGTCAAGTGGAAGGCTGTCTTATTGATGGCCATGATGAGGAAGAATAGAAACGCCCAGAATTCTCAAATCTTCAGATGATTTGCTTTCCAAAAGCAAGAAGTATACACAAGATTTGTATCTTCCTCGTGAGAGAAATCCCAAAATCTTCAATAGATATTTTCAAAAACACGCATCCACTATAAAAAATTACGTAATGTTGCGTTAACCCTAGAACTGGCGGTCATTTCATCCTGTAGTGTCGGGCTGTTTTGGAGCTTCGCGCAAGGTTTTTTTTAAAAAAATTATTAAAAATATAAAATGAAAGTAATATAAATAAGAGTATATATTTTTGTGTTCAGAATTAAACGTAGAATTGCACTATATTGTAAAATTAACCATAAAAAATTTTCTAATACACACTTTTTTTAATCAAATATAAAATTTACGAAAAATATTTCTTAAATTTGGGGGGGACCATACCTAGCAAATGAAGTTATAGTGAGAAATATTTATAAGTGAGATAGCCATTCTGTGTCAAATTTTATCTAGTTTCAGAAAAACATAAACATTATACACATTTATGAAAGCATCATAAAGCTATAGAACAAAAAGCAGCGATGCGTATAAATTCTGAAAATCGGGTACGTACACGTAAGACTTTGGTAAAACAAGTTTTGCTAATACATTTATCTATGAATACATGTTATATTGCATATTTTATTACTTAGAATAAAATAGAATATACAGTACTAATGAAATAATTACCATAAATTATTTTTTGAAAAGTAAAAAAAAGTTAAATTTTGCCATTATTCAAAAATTTTGCAAAACATTTTTATTCAGCAAAATATAAAATAGTTTTCTAAAGCTTGTACTATATCAAAATTTATAAATTTATGGTTTATAAGTAATAGGAAATATTATGTAGTTAGAAAACTATAAATATAACTAAATATATTGAAAAAATATAGAATAACCCAAACAGTTATTATATATAACCAAAGAAATTACAGGAAATATATATTTTATTGTGAAAACTATCTATTTACCAAAAATAAATAGTTACTTCAGAGCTAAAAGAGTGCTATAAATAACGTTTAGTAAGTGAAAACAATAACAAACTATGTGAAATGAATTTTAGCCAAGTCATTTTGCCATAGCCTACACAAAGCCGGTAATTTCTCAAACATATTTCAGTAAATAGAAATTGATTTATTCTAAAATATATATGTTTACACTACTACGACATCAAACAACACACTACACATTAAATACGACACTAAAACACGCGTAAAACTATTAAAACTTACAAATATCCACTGCTCGGCACGAAAGTGATACAGAACGGCAGCGGCAATATGGCGGTCACAACAAACGGCGTCGCGTTTTCTTTTACGTTCAAAATAACAAGCTTGCTATGTCATAACCATAATACAAAGAGGAATAAAACTAATCTGTTCCCTAGCATTTTTCTTCCCGAATCCAATGGTGCATGAATTATATCTATACGTTACAGGAGTATATTGTAAAAAGTAATTATACGAGGGAATGTTTGACCGACAAAATTTTGACGGTTAACACTAAAGAAGCGGTATTGACCGACAAAATTATGTCGATTAACAGTTCTAGGGTTAATCTACAACAATAAGAACAGTGTGGTGGTTTTTCAAGGAACTGTAGCACTTTCGTTGCTTTTGTTTTGGCATCTGGTTAATTACAAGGCTACAATATGAATTGTTGAGTGCATAGAGGAACTCTTGATTAGAAAGATTAGTAATGCCCAGAATCCGCAAATCTTCAGATGATTCACTTTCCCAAAAGCAAGAAGTATACACAGGATTCGTATTTTTCTTCGTGAGAGAAAATACACTAATTCTTTCAAAAACACGCAATCAACTACTGTATAGAAAGTACGTAATGTTTAAGCGTTCATTCACAACAATAAGAGCAACGTGGCTTTAGCAGAACTGTTTTTGTTTTGACATCTGTTTAATTCCAAGATTATAACCACAATAAAATTATGGTTGCCTGTAAAGTCGGTTTTACGGGCGAAGATTTTACGTGACAACGTCTTTTTCTCGGTAGAATATTTATTGATATGAATATTATTAAATTGCACAATAGGAACAAGGAATTGAATGAAAATAAGAATTGCACAAATTTTAACTATAGAAATATATTTTGTTTACTAAAACATTGTACATAATTTGAAATTAATTAAAATTTGTTATTGTAAATGGTAAAGTTGAATAAAACATTTACTAAAATTGGAATTTGAAATTCTTGCTAAACACAGTTAAATTCTAACTCCGCGCGTGGTGATTGGTCGGTTTAGTTCGTTTGTTTGGTCGCACTGTTATGACAGGTTAGAGGTTATAATTTGTTATTTTAAATGTTTGACTAGCAATACGCGCTGTTTCTTCTCAATCGACTGAATTACGATTGATTGCAGAGTGATTTAAACTAATAATTTACTTAACACTATCAACATTTGTCAATAGTATGACATAACCTATAAACTCAGTTTCTCAACTTTTGTGTCAATCTAACAATTAATCAATCAATCATAGTTTACGATAATGAAATATCAGTGTACAATTATTTACCTTTATTGTTGTAGTTGTTGTAAATGACGAATCTAAGCACTCCACATTTTCACGAATAAACATAGTTATCTGCTTTATCCCGTGCGGCGGACCCACAGTTATCTGCTTTATCCCGTGAGGATCCCGTGCGGCGGACCCACTGGACGGGCATCGTAACGTTACCGGGCGTTACACTTTTTCATGAGTGACTCCGAGCCGCAACCTAATTTAAGACGTTGTCACGTCAATATGAATGCATAGAGGAAAATTGTGTCGGGTTTGTATCGCATACGGTTAAACTAGGATATTTTCTCCAGGGAATAGAATGGACCTTAATGCATTTAAATCTTATAATAATTGCCTCATTTATGAATTAAATATAAATTGTTGAGATTTTATTTTTGTTGCAGTTTACTCAATATAACATGTGTTTAGTAGTTTTCTGTAATATATTTATAAGTTTCCTGCGTAAACCGCTAGAAAGCGCTTATCCACAACGCTTCAATTTGCAACAGATTTTATCATTGGTACAACACGGACTGACACAAAATAACACAACTAAAATATGTATTTTATTTTCAATCTTATTCAAATTCAAATATACAATAATAAACCTTTTTAAAACTTTTTTATATATTTTTTATTTTGTACAATGCACATTTCAAAGTCTAAGAATCAGGTACTTTTAGGTTAAGGTAAATTATGAAAATAAATAATTTAAACCAAATTGTCATATGTTTTAACTACCTTGGTGGCTAAACTTTTGTATTTAATTGTATATGTGATCAATGTATATCGTTTAAAAGTCTATCGAATAATAAATGTTAGAATCGTTGTTAGAAAATCTTTGTCATTTAATAATACATTAGTATTAATTTTGGCAATTTTCTAAATTTCAAAATGTTCTAAAGTTGATAATACGTGACTTTCTTCATGTGTGTAAAATTTCAAGATTGCTTTCGATGTTTGTGTCTGTATGGCCGGTGTTATTTAAAACAACGTTCGACGTTTAAATTCAACGTTTAAAACGCCAAAAGGTAAAGTTATGATAATTTTACGAACGACAACTTCCTCTCAAATTTGTAAAAATGGATTTTAATTTATTTTTTAAACTTCAATTTCTGACTCATATTGTTTTACCTGTGCGGGGCCATATTAACTTGGATTTTTTATTATTTGTAATCCAGATATTTCGTTTTAAATTCAGAACAAATCATAAATTTAATTACAAATTCGTTACATCATATTTTGGAGCTCTTACTCTAAATTAACGAATTAAGTACATACAGAAATTAAATAAAACCATAAATTTACGTAAATTCTTTTTTACTTCCCTCGGCCTTATATAATTGTGGGTGGGGCGGTATACAGTTTAGTAGCACCTCCCCCTCCTTCTCCCCAAGGCACTGCATACGCTACTGTCGTTATAAGGTAATCTTCGCCGACCTTGTTTGGACCAGAGCGAGCGCCGCACCGTGCTGGGAGGACCGTATATGGCGGGAGTGAGTCTGGACCATCGAGGCCAAGGTACTCGGTCTTGTCAGAGGTCGAAGGTCAACAGGGGGGGGAGGAATCATTCAATCATCCGGATCCGGAGGCGACGTAAAGTCAATTAGAAGCAAATGTAACTGATCCCTGAAGAGTGCGCCTGTTGCTTGTCAAAGTTTGCACTTCAGACTTCAACAGAGATTCTGGTTTGTGTTGTGAACCACTGTCTATGAGTTGCACATGAAATGTCCAATTTGCTGATTCATTTGTATCAATATAACTATGGACTCTCCTCCAAATAATATTTAGTTCTAGTTATGAACATGAAATCGGCTGGAAGGTCAAATTCCGTTATATGCCCCCAACGCTTAAACTTTTTTCAATGAACTTAGAACGTTATAAAACGATGTAGTTGAGTAACAGAACTAAAATTCCATCAATTAACAAGCATTTCCAGGTATTGCGGTCGGTATTGTTGTCGCTGGTATCTTATCTTTCTCGAGAATCCCGATTACGGCAGGCCGCGCGGCATCACATGATTATCTAAGTTTTTTGCAAGGTACATAATTGCCTTTCCACTACAATTCAATTTATATTTCTGATCAGCCCCTATAGAATTTGATATTTTACTGATAGGTACTATCTCGAGGGATGTTTTTCTTTCGTTGACATCAGCGCGGGAAGGTACTGCCGAAGCCCGCGCTGATGGCCGGAGGCACTCGCATTTTGGGTGGCGGAGTGTCATCAAGAATAAAAACAACTTTTGTGTGTTTTTTTTTCAATAAAGCGTTTAGGTTTTGTTTGGTAGTGTTTGTTTTTGTTGATTTTTTGTGTTTGGAGAAATATAGGGGTGTGGTCGATATAATACAATTGTAATTCATTATAATCATCCGTAAATGAAAAATTTGCGTTGGGGGCATAATGTTAGTTCTGTTACTCAACTACATCGTTTTATAACGTTCTAAGTTCATTGAAAAAGGTTTAAGCGTTGGGGGCATATAACGGAATCTGACCGGCTGGAATTCTAATTGCTTTATAAATGAGAAGATTTGAAACACAAAATTATCTTCGTTGTTCTTTACCATCCGATCTGTAAGATTTAAAGGAAATCATACAACTAACCTGGGTTTCATTTATAGTAACTATTGTAAAAACAGAGTAAAAAGTTGATGAATTACTGTGTTAGAAATTTTGAAGATTGAAGATGTGGACTATTAGAACAATCTAACAATTTGAACAGTTGCAAAATATCTCAGATTATTATTAATTTTAATTTAATTTTATTTCATTTCCAACGGTATATACCATTTTACAATGTGAGGAAAAAAGAAAGAAAAAAACGTACAAGTTTGCTACCATTAATTTTAAAGTTCATGCATTCTTCACATTAGAAACTCCATAATTTTATACATATTATAGAATGAAAATTATAACTATAATGTATTCCTGTGTAATGTACAGGCCAAAAAGGTAAAACAAACAAAAATATCTAATGTAAGTATCACAGTTTTGAAGCTGAATTTATATAAAAAAAAAAAAAAAAAAAAAAAAAAAAAACACTAAAGTAGAAGCCACAGTTTGAGCAACAATTGATGTCACTACTCGCTTCTATATCGCGCCAAGATCGTCTCCGCAACAGCCAACCTGAAGGGGGGCTTCATGTAAAAAAAGTGTCTACGTCTAGAGATATTCGCACCCGATTCTCAGCATCCTGGGTATTAGCGCGGGAAGAGCGTATGCAATCATATCAATATGCTTCTCAATCAGTCAAAATAAGTGATCACAATCGGAATCAAACGTTTTATATTAATGAAGGGTACCATACTGTGCCAGAATATTTATTTGCATTGCTTTTTGTTAAGTTAGTGATATGCCGTTAAAATATTTTTAATGGTATAGGATTAAAAATAATATTTTGGAATGTTTTTTAAACTAGTAATTGGTTATAAAAATCAGATTGTGAGGACAAGATGTGGTTCAATTACCTCTACCAAAGGTCTTCTCGAGCTTTTATCATTTTTTCTAAGGAGAAGCCTCTTTTAAGCCTTATTCTGTTCGGCCTCATGGGCCACTTGGCTGCTCGAGGATCTCATCAAACAGAATAAGGGGGGAGTCGATACAGTACAAGGTCGATGGTACTGATAAAATGTGGTACAGTCACGGACAGGATTTGAACCTGTGCTATCTCTAACTCACTCAAAGTCCAACGTCTTAGACCGCTCGGGCATCGGCACCCCCATGAATTACATTTTCTGCAGTCTACAGATACAGACAACAGATGCTTGAATACCTTGCAAAATTCACACGTTCCCGTCACATTGACCATGTTCTGTTCGGTTTCAGTGGCAGCAGACCGACGACTTCGGGAGGAAGAAGGAGATCCGGCAGCGTATGTACAAGCTGCGGGAGCAACGGCTCAGAGACTTCTACACTGACAGTGACACATCAGTGACTATGGCCAGCCGCAAGCACGCGGCTCCCACACACGCAGACAGTATCTCAGACCAAGGCTTCATGTCCCTCAAGTCCAAGGAGATCAGGGACTCGGAGTCCCCCACGAGGTAACAGCCTTAAGGCCTTAGCTGGTGGTGTATATCCCAAGGGAGTGGTGTAAGAGCATGAACAGTTTCGGTTTTTATAATGTACTAGCCTAAACCCGCGGCTCCGCTCGCGTGGCAGTAGAGAGGGCTACATCAATCAAGCATCGAAAAGAAATACTAATTTTATTATACGTTTTTCCAATTAATTTATTGCTCTACTAATACATCGTAGCATATCATAAAATCTATTATAAAAGTTTTTTGTTTATTTTAATGCGTTTTGGTAAACAACGTTATTAGTTGTATTATTTGGAGCATAAATATAAAGGTTCTTCGGGTTTCCGACTCTTGAGCAAGCGACGTATAATTGACCGTGCGAGAAACATAAAAATAACAACAATTTTTTGTCGCATTATATATGTTTACAAAGAACAGCTGATTAAAAATTTGAAAAGACTCTTTCACTTAATAACATATGTTTGCTGCAATGCATTTCTTACGGGTATTTCTGTAACCAGTGGGGCGGAATCCTGAATCGGGAAAGGGATAAAAAGTATCCTATAACCTTCTACAGATCAAGACGAACAAATTAAAAAAAAAATTAGGCGAATCCGTCCAGCCGTTTGTGAGTGATGCTGTTACACACGAACAGTTTCATTTTTATATATATAGATAGTTTGCCTGTGATGCTGCTCAGATTTCGAATTGGTTGTGGCATATACTCCGGTTCAGTTAAAGTGTAGTGCTTCACGTTGGTTACAAGATGAGTCGTGGGCCGGTTACTATACTGTGGGTAGGTCGAATGTACTAGGGTCGGTGTCGTGGTTCATGATCTAAATTATTGTCATTCAATGTAGGTGGGAATAAATGTTTTGGTTCACTTTAAATAATCTCAGGGTCTGAGTAGGCTAAATCCTTGTGTAGATAAAGAACTGACTGTGTTGAATTTTGAAGATAAAGGTGATTGATTCATTGTATGTTTACAAGTGTTCACAGTACTTTCTGGATTGTCACTGATTTAATAAAAATTTAAATTGTATAAGAATGGCATTTTAATGTACGTCTTTGTCTTTACACTGATTTTTTCAATTCATCTCAGACTTTTTTTTAAAGGTTTTAAATTTTGCGAGTCTATTAATGTTTCCTGGTTATAACTTATATTAACACTTACCAATTATCTCGGCAGATGGAATAGATATTAAGGACAAGAAACTCACTTTGTCATTTACATTTATTTGCACACAATTTATAACATGATTTCACTCATTTTGCTTTGTTTTCTTATGTAAATTTAAACGCTATATCCCATCGCCCATTAGTAAATTTTTACTTTTAACGAACGATTTGTACACGTCACTGTAAGGAGCATCTCTCCTATGTGTGCTTCGCATGAGATTCCTCACCAGAAGAAGGAATGCCAGATTGCGGCGTAGTATCTAGGACAATGCCCCCTCCACTCTCGTTCAAATCAGCGTCTTCACGCTTTAATTTAATCTAATTCATTGTTAATAAATACGGAACTCCATTAGGTCCACTATAATTTATCAATCTGTGTCTTTTCTATTCACCGTAATTATTTATCTATCAATTTTCTTTTAAAATTTTCACAACATGTGCTTTCTGAGGCCATTGCCCCTTCAACACTCAATTTTTCTCAACCCCCCAAATCAGCTTGTTTGCCTAAATATTTTTAGTACTTTTAAGAAACATGAATTTTACTTGTATTTGACCCATTTTAGTTATTTGAACTTGTTCCCACGTAAAGTTTATTTATTTTTCTACTATTAATTAAACAAAGCACAACTTCGATAACACAATATGTTTTTCCACTTCAACTGTTTGCCAATTCCCCGCGAACATTTGAATATCGTAATTTGATCTGTCACAAGCACGGAAAAGGTACTATCCTGTCTTATTCAGACTATTATACAATTATTGGATAAGAAAGTTCAAAATAACTGATGGACAGAAAAGAGTCCAGCGATGAGGAAGTTACGATTGAGATTGATCAGGGATCCAACAGGCCAACTAGAATTATCAAAGAATAATTCATTTACTCAATAGAGTAATTCTATATCCCTTCAAAGGCATTCTCGAGCTCACACGATACACTCGTATCCCTATAATAATATTTATCTAATTATTATATCAACTCCTGCAAGAATTCTCGTGGAGGTCTTCTGGGAGAATTAAGAAAAGGCTAAGAGCAACAATGTCACTTTTGACTGCACCCTCTGGTTTTCATCAAACCTGGGTCATTGGATCCTAGATCAGGAAGCATAACCTTTTCCTCATAATAACTAGCTGAAGCAACCAATCATCTTTCTTCTAAGTTTGTTAAATCTATGAAAAGGAATTTATTTGTTAAAGCTTCGGGCCAGTAATCTAAGTCTCTTTTGTCATTTATTCAAGCTATTTTTAAAACAACTCTGGCTTTTTCTTTTCTTGGCGTTTCCAGTATGATTTATACCTACTTTATACCTCTAACCTTTTGACTGAGGTGAAAAGATTTAAAATTTACCAGAATTTGACACGTTGAGACATTTGAAACTTTGTCTTTAGCCTTAATGTTACGATGTGTGCCATGAACAGAGTGTCTAATTCTATCATTCACTTGCCAGGGACATCCATCGTCGTCAAGGGGATAACAACTACTGGAACACGGTGCAACAGTCGAGCTACAGCACCCAGGGAGGCGAAGGTGATCGTCGGGAAGTCTACGAAAGGTCATCCACAGGTGGGTATTTGACAGATCCGCATTTTTACCAACTTGGGAGATTATAAACCCATTACAATGGAACATCGAAGGACTAACAGAACATAACGAGCGTCTTACCAACCAATCCAACAACTCTACTGCATAATAAAATGTCATGTTAAACCATTGTACGGTTCAGTTTCGGAAAAAAATTTCCGGATTTACAACTATATTAACAATTACAACTATGTAGAATGTAGAATCTTGGACTACTATAATTACAACTATATTAAATTTATATATTTGACACCTTTAATTTAGTAAATTTCCTAAAATTATTGAGTACTGGCAAGAAGTATACTAATGGAAGAAAGCATAAAATTGGTCAATAAAATTCATTCAGCTAGTTACATAAGTTTGGCTTCAACACCGACATTTTTCAAACACAAAATACGTGTAATATGTAATATTCAAAAATATTGAATAGGAGCTCGAACTGGAATCCCTCCTGCCCGCATAAAGTATGAGATGATGAGTTTCCCTCTAAAGCCAAAAAATTGGATAAGCCACTGTTTGGAAAAGAAAGTTCATTTGAAAGCCTCTGTGATTTTGGTTTTAGACCTGGCCTTTTTCTTCCATTAGTTATTATCTTTAGCTATAAGCAGTTCTGTCCACCCTCTTCCAGAAATTCCAGGCTGTAAGAAAATGTATCACTTAATTTATAGGTAAACATTCTTTGGTGAGTTTCTACACAAAATTTGAACACCATACTGTGGAATGGATATAGTTTATAAAGTACAAAATCTTCTTTATCCACAATTTTTCTCTAAAGATTCATAACTGTGTCTTAATATAAAATTTATGATTACTATTTTGTAGCACTATTCGAAAAAAACATATACATTAGAAGTCTTTTAAAGTATAATTGAAATTATGAGTCTTAGTGTAAATATAATTTGTATTTACTCACAATTATATTTCAAATCGTACTAATGCTGTAACACAGAAAAATGTAAAGCAAATTCTCCTAGGTATTGATAAAAAATATTCCTTTGAGATTTTAAGATACTGTGCATGCAACTTGATGTAACAACATTTAACATAGCATTGTTTTCATGTTGACAGGTACAGGATATAGTGAGGATGGTGCGACTCAGATCAAACTGGAGGCAGACGAGAGAGGCTTCACGTCCTCCCAGACGACAGAAGTAGAAGGAGGCCAGTGTAACACAAATCGGGAGCAGCATGATGCTCAGATCGCTACTGCGTCACACACCAAGACCGACGGTGGAGAGGCTTACTCGTATTCCACCTCTAAAGAACACCAGGAAAGCAAGTCTTCAGTGACAGAATCCAAGGAAGGATCATCAACCTTCAAATCCTCACGGTGGGAGACTTCGAGCTCCACAAGCTCGTCCAGTAGACAGGTGGTATCCTCTTCCAACTTTGGCAGGATTACTTCGGATGTCGACATGAGAGCCATCACGTCCGGTGACGACGTGGACTTCACCAACACTAGTTTCCAGGACAACGCGAACACTTCGACTATCCGTAGAGTGAAGAATGTATCGGACTCCAAATACAAGACAGACGCTAACGAGGTAAGGTACACCACTGATAACAGAGAGGACTCCACTTCCTTCATCGATAAAGAGATTAGGAACAATCTGAGAAACGTCCAAGACAACAGTTTTGACGTAAGGGAAGACTACTTCGGTGACCACGACTCTAGAAGAGACAGTACTTCAACGTACACTTCGGAAGTTATTTCCAATGTGGATGATTATGTTACCAATGATGTATCACGGAGAGTTAATCAAGAGGTGAAGATAGAAGATCGAAGTAACGTTGTTGACCAGAAAATAATGTCAGAGATCAACAAGTTGGACTCTTTCTTGTCCACACAGAACACGGGAACCAACACTCCGGCTAGTCCTCGCAGTGTGATGGGGGATGTCAACTGGACCGTTGTCTCCAACAACGACGGAGAATTCGTCTACAGAGACGATAAGACACCCTCAAGCCCCGGAAGTAGGGCTGCGCCCATCAAATATCCTGACAACTTGGACCTCCCCAAGGAGTGCACTGAAGGGCAGTATGTTACAACCTACAATGAGCACTACACCAAGAAAATAAGTGTTGATGTAAGCCCAACGCACGATAAGTTTGCTAGGTCCCTAAGACAGACCCCTCCTGGAACACCAAGGTCTCTTTCTCGACAATCTCTCGATAGAAGCAGCCCTGAAAGAAAGGCCAAAAATTCACCACGGTCCAGCCCAGATAAAGAGAGGAGGACTAGTGTTGGCAGCAATTCCGTAGATAAGTCGAGTAATGTTCGTCGTAAGACGTCTGAAGTGGCCAGACAAACTGGAACTTCAAAAGAGTCTACTATAAAGAACAAAAGGAAGTTTTCAACAACTCAAACAAAAGCTGCGGCAAAGGCAAGAGCATCGACGCCTGGAACATCTCCTACTACCAGTCCTACAAGAAAGCAGAAAGAAAGATCAGACTCGCCTTCATCTGCCAGCGATTCGGATGCGTCTCAGGTTACTTATGAAAAGAAAACATCTACCACATACAAAAGGGCTGATGTAGTCAGGCGAAATCTAATGGATTCTTTTGACAAGGATACTACACCAACAGACACAGAAAACACGGAAACTTCATATCGACCATCTAGTCCTGAAAAATCTCCAACAAGAAAAACATCGACTCCAACTGGAATACTCAGAAAAGGACTCAAGGACTGATTCAAAGTCAACTATTACAACCTCTGTGAATATGACAGAAACTAAAATGCCAGCTGGAATTGCTCCCCATATTCGAGACAAGTCTCCAGAGTACAGTTCAGAGGGCTCAGTTGGTAAAGAAATCAAACATAGCAATCGAAAAAGTAGTCCTGATTCTAGTCCTGAAAGAGCTGCGTTCACCCCAATAAAGCAATTTCGCACCAGTCCAGAAGTTACTTCTGATACTATCCAAATCACGAATACTGCTGAAACGGATATGACTTCAGTGAACCACCATACAGAAAAGTTTATCACAGAGGAAGTTTTGAATACGCGTAAAAACACGGCAACCATTAACGTAGATATAACAGAATCTAAGAAAATTGCAGTATCTGACAATAAGGATGTGCACCGAAAAAGACCAAGTTCACCTAAGAAAGAATCACCGGATAGAAAGTCACCATCGCAGAAAGAGACTCATCGACGTCCTACTTCACCACAAAAAGCTAGAACACCTTCACCAGGAAAACGAACTAGAGAAGAACCAACTACGGTAAGAAAAGAATCATTTTCAAAAACACCCTCTTCTCAGAGAACTAAATCTCCAATAAAAGATGAAAATTCCCGGCCTCAGTCGCCAACGAAAACCGCCAGAAAATCTTCTTTTCCTCAGAGATCACAGTCTCCTCAGAAAGAACAAGTTAGACCAGTTTCTCCAACAAAAACAGAAACATTCTCAAGGAAGCCCTCTTTGCCTGCTAGATCACCATCACCAAAACGAGAAAAGTCTCGATCGCCGTCTCCCAAAAAAGAGTCTCTATCATCAACTAAAACTGTAACAGTTACTAGACGATCGTCCCTCAAACAGGATACTTCATACAATGCTTCGTCACCTAGAAGATCTAGCATTCAACGTTCACCATCTCCAGCAAAGGATGCTTTGAAGTCCAGATCACCCTCTCCTAAGAAACAGTCACCCGAGCGAAGATCCCCATCTCCTGATAAAAGCAAGTCGCCATCTCCTCAAAGAAGTCCTAATAAGAGAACCCGTGAACAATTGTCATCTCCAAGTGTATCTCCGTGCTCGAGTCCAGAGAGATCTTCTGCGACAAAACAAGATAAACCCAAACCAATACGAAAAACAAGTGGTCCCAAGTCTCCAGAGAGGGAACCCACTCGAACATCCAGAAGATCCAGCATCCCTAGAGCAGACCAATCTGCTGTTAGAAAAGTTGTGGAAACGAAGATCGAGATACGTTCAAAGCCAACCACCAGAATACCTGCATCCACAAACAAAACTAAACCAGGACAAAATCCAGTATTTAGGAGTACTAGAACTGATTCACAGAATAGCCTAGATAAACAGACGACTACACGAACGTATTCGAGTACCACAACTGTGAGGAGGATTGGAGAAAAGCCTAAAGAGCCCATTAAGAAAACTGTTGCTCCCAAAAAAACTGTTACAACTACAGCAGTTATTTCTTTACAGAAGCCAACAGTTACGTCACAAGTGAGACATACCGCTTCAAGCACAGTGTCCAAAGCAACAACTTACAAACGCACACCATCGAAAGAAATTACACCAACGAAAACAAGTACACCAACTGGCAAGAAAACTATGATAACAACGACAACGAAACGAGTAGCAAGCCGAACGAATACTCCAAAATCCAAACCCGTGCCTAATCAGGAAGAAACAGACAGGTCTTCTGCCTTATCAAGTCCAGAGCCAATCATTTCAGATAAGGTAAAATCTGAAGCGTTTATTCAACAATTGATAAAAGATGAAATCACTGTTCATGGGTTTAAAGACGAAACAATTAATTTAGAGTTTACAGATAATGATATAGAAAACGAACCTCGCCCTGAACTCTTTCCTGAAACGGAGGATGATGAAGATGTGGTAAATCAAAATCATGATATTCCTGACGAAAACGAGCATCATATAACTGAGAAAACAATAAATGTTGATTCCAAGCGTAAAGTTGCCCAACAGTTTATGGTAACGATAAAGAAGCCAACCACTCAACTAACGCCAACAAAAACACCTTCAAAACCTGTCACAACCAGATCATCCTCGGGCCCAATTAAGGGATCTCCTCAAACTTCCTCCAAGACAGTCTCTCTGAAGACTACAACTAACAAAAGGCAAACTAACAGTACAGTTCAAAAAGCAGAAAGCTTAAATTTGATCAGAACAACAAATGACAAGAATGTAGTCCAAAAGAGACAAACATCTAAATCTGAAATATCTACCACTAAACCATTGCAGCCAACAAAGGTAACTAACAACAAACAAGTGACAGAGACAGGAATAGCCAGCAGAAACGTCACCACCGCTAAGTCAGCCACAATTAAGCGTGTAGTTCCAGTGAAGAAGAAACCAATCGACTCCGCGCCGTCTTCAACATCTGAGGACGAGGAGGACAATGTCCCATCTGTTGTCACCCCTAATCAACAGGAACAACAGTATATTGAGGAACTCGAAGAAATGCGTCGCAATGAAGAATTAGAGTACGCCTCTAAACTAACTGCCACAACGAACCAAGAGAACCAACTTCTCTCTGTCATTGTTCAACATCCAAAATCGTCTCGGGAATCCAGTCCTGATTATTCAAATCGGTCTCAGCCTTTTTGCACAGTGAGTGACGATGGAGGATCTGCACCTAGGTACGCAGATCTTATCAGTGAGCCAGAAGATGTTGAAGTCTTTGATCCAAAACACACCCCAAAAATTGAAAACTATTCACAGAAACAGCCTAAATTCGAACAAGTAACTGATCTTGATGAAGAATCAGAAGTGGAAGAGGTCAAGTTGAATGTAAGTGTGGCCGACAGGGTGACTCATTTTATCGAAACTAGCAAAGCTCATACGGTGACTCAAATGCGAGAAGAACCTGAACCTCAAGCTCCAGCTGATAGCCCCAAGAATGTACTGAAAGCCAAAGCTATGTTTGAAACAATAGCTAGAAATCAAACCTCGGTTCCAGCTCCCAACAACAAGCCAGTTGATATTTTAAGCAGACCTTCTATTTTTGAAGCTAGAAGGGGCCAAACAGCTCCCAAACCTGTATATTCTGATACATTCCCAAGAGTAAAATCTCCAGAGCATGTTCAGAGACGGGGGTCAATTCATATGGATTACCAACAACAAGAACAAGTAGAGACAATTCAGTATGAAGAAAATCTAGTAGATGTGGATGAGGTGATACCACGCAGGACTAAGTCCCCCAGTCCTGTAAGAGAAGCTCCAGTAGCTAGTAAACCAGAGAAAAAAGAATCAGCACCTGTTGAAAAAACTCCTTCAGCGAAGAGAGAACCTGTGGCTTCAGTAAAGGTCCCTGAACAAACCCCTAAAACAGATCCAACATCAAGATCTGTTAGGAAGGAACCGACTCCGACCTTCGATAGGAAAAGACCTGAAAGTGTGTCGAAGCCAAAACCATTTGAAAAAACTATTTCAGCCTCAGCAGAGGTTTCCTCCAAAAGAGCGTTTTTCGAGCGAAAGGTTCAAGCACAAACTTCACCCAGTAAAGAAACCAAGCCCTACAGCCCGAATAAAGACAGAAAACCTTTAACAGAGAGCATTCAAAATAAAGAAAACATAAGGGGACCATCACCGCCCAGGAAAACCTCACAGACAACATCTTTTATTGAAAACGAAAGGAAATCCTCAAGGGTTTCTCCAGAAAGGAAGGTTTCATCACCAAGCCCTACAAAAGATAGAAAGCCCTCTCTGAAATCAGAATCGCCAGAGAGAAAGACTTCGGTATCTAAAACAGTAAAAGAACGCCGAACTTCGTTCACCAAGGAAGATACTACAACTCATCATACCGCTACAATTCAAAAGAAAGATTCTTTCACAAAAACTACTGAGAGAAAGACATCTCCTTCCAGAGAGTCTCCTGAGAGAAGAGCTCCAATAACAGAGAAGTGTTTCCCTGACCACATTTCAAAATCTCCCTTCAAAGACACGCCTGAGCAGAAGGTTCCAACATCTCCGGTGAGAGATAGGAGACCTTCGACCCCTGCATTGTCTCCCGAGCGCAGTCCTCAGCGGAAACCATCCAGAACCTCCCCGGATCGATCGGCCAAATCGCCGGAGAGAGTATCCCCCAAGGAGGTAGAACCTGTGGAGTTGAACAAGGCAGGGAAGTTCGGAGTGACTCTTCGCCGCACATCGTCCACGAACTCTGCAGGAACTCCACGGAGACCGAGTATCCCCGGGGAGACGCAGGAAATCGAGGATGTCACAGATTTATCACTGCTAGAAATAATGGTGAGTTGCGTATAGATTTGCAAAAATCAATAAACTTTTATAATATACTGAATGTAACTTATGAAAATATTTTTGTAGATTCAAAGAGCACATCTTTTAATAGAGGTATATATTTTCATGTGAGTATTTTTGTGGATCACTCAGGTAAACTAAGAAGTTTACAAATTTCAATTTTTTTACACTGCTTCGAACTGCACTGAAGTCCTATTGTGACCTCTGTTGAAGTAAAATTTTCAAAGTCCTATGCTAAAGAACCAAACTTTTTTAATGATATCTTAAGAAGAATCATTACCATTATTCGCACTTCATTTCACAGTTCACGAAAAACTGTATTTTCCAAATATTTCACGAAAAATACAATTCCATGTGTTACAGAAGGCACGTGTGGAAGACTATCCAGTCATCTTTTGGCAGAGGGTGGACTTAAATTTAAATAAATAACGTGTTTCACAATGTTTTGATATTATAAATAAATAAATAATTTAATAAATCAAACGAAAATAATTAATAGTAGAGTGATTAACAAATCTGACTACTTAGGCAGATTTAAAATATATATAAGCAGTAACACCTGATAAAATACAAGAATAAATCAAACCGTAACAAATATATTAAGTTATTTAACAAACAATTTCAACAACTATAGCTTGGAAGTAGATATTCAATAGTAAAATTCATTTAGAAGATGGTGGTACAAATTTAACAAATCCAAGGTTCACCAAGTCTATTGTATTCCCAGTGCTTAGTTTTCTCTGTGGAGTTATTGTTCAACAAAATGTTAATTTATCAATGCCCACCAGATACTTAATAATTGTAGTAGTTAATATTACTAATTTTGTGATGCAGATGGAAAAAGCAGTGGGTTACGAGCAGCGGCGAAGGATCAGAGCTCAGATCCGTATAGTCAAGAAAGATCAAGATGACAGAATCAAGACAACCCGGCAGAAATCCCCAACTCGCTCACCAACCCGAGATCACAAGGTATCTAAACAGTAAAATGTTTTTAAATCAATTTGTAATTTCGAGTAAAATAATTTTGAAGCATTTTTTGGAGGATACAGTAGAATACGGATTGGAATATATTACTCCAAGGTATTCACATGGACTTTATTTATTATAGAAACCTTCCACGAGAGGTATAGGTACAGCATTGAACTGGACTCATCTACTTTAAGGAGGTTAGTGAACTTAAAGTGTATTCCATAAATTTTTTGTTGTCTATTTCTTCACATTTTTCATCCCCCCTCCCCCTGTTATCATTAACATAAAAAGTCTTCCGATTTATACCATATCACAAGGACGTAGTCAGCGAGGGGGACCAAGGCGTCCGGTTCCCCCCCCCCCCACGAAATTTTCAACTTTTTTAGCTAACCAGTATTACTGAAATGTACTTTTGAAAGATCTTTCTCAACATTTGCACGAGTTAAAACATTTTAAGAACCAAATAGGAAATGAGTCTTTGACTGCACTTACCTAACTTTCTGACCACTACTGGAAAATATCAGTCCTCTTTACCCCCCCCCCCTCTTTCACCAATTTCTTCCTGGCTACGTTTATGTGTCAAATCAATGCCTACACAATTACCTTCTTGAAATGTTTCGACCTCGATGAGGTGATCCATGTTCACTCAACAGATAGTAAACCTAACTCAGGGAAGATAATCGAGTAAGCAATGTTTCGACGGCTTTGTTGTTAAAATGACACCGGCCGTGTAAGGCTAAGAAGTAAGATCCTTGAGTATTGTTTGGTTTAAATAATTCTGGTAATTTTTGGTCCTGCCTTATTAGCGAGTCTGATTTTGGCAATATACAATTTCCAAACTCGTATGTAGCTACCCTCTGTTAAAATTGTTTTCCAAATATATTTGCTTTTTAAGATTCTTGTTTGAAAACAATTTTTTCCGGTGACACGTTAAATTTAATAATCACTAAAATTAAGTCAATGGGTATTTAAACAGTCATTTAAATTTCCTTTATTATTAAATAACTTTCAACTACGTTTATTAAACAAATAATTTAAGTATTAATAGTGCCTTACGTCTGTAGTATGTAGTTTTGTAAAGTATATTTTACTATTCATATTGTATTCAGTATTTTACTACATGAATTGTGAGTAGTAATGCGTGGTTTGAAAATATAAACAATAACACCAATATCAATATTTCTATTCCATGCACATATTGTAACACTATTGCAAATAAAAATTAAGAATCAAATTAAAATATGAAAATAATTGCTTTTGGTCCAAAAAAAGAGTCACTCATTTAGCTTTGAATTAAAAGCTCATGTTGTTGACAACCAAACCGTAGTGTGGCACTTACGTAAAACTGCACATCCCTTCAAGTTCCTGGTTTTGGGGCTTCTAAGGAAATTCGATCTTAGACGGTTACAAAATTACACCGTGCATCTACATTCATTCTATACATCACTAGATCGCTTCCTTCCAAAAACTGCTAGTTTTAAACGGTTTATAACAGAACTAAATTGCTACGTAACTACGTAGAATTGAGATAAGATAAGATTTTCGTTATCTTCCAGATAACGCAGGAGCCTGCCACGAGAACCCCAGATAAGAGACCGGAGACGAAGAGGGCCTCCAGCCCGAGTAAAAGCTTCCAGGAGCGGGTAACGGAGCAGCGGAGTACCACTCGGCGGACGACCACAACCACGACCTCCGCCAAGCCAACCACAACCACGGTGGAGCATACCACAACCAGAGCAGTGAGGGAACGCTCTCCTGTAGACAAGCCTCTGACCAACGGCTACCACAGCCCTGACAGGTACGAGTATTTATCGCATTTTCTCAATCAAAATTCTTCCCTCCAACGTTGTAAACCTGCAGGTCAGATTCCGTTATATGCCCCCAACGCTTAAACTTTTTTCAATGAACTTAGAACGTTATAAAACGATGTAGTTGAGTAACAGAACTAACATTATGCGCCCAACGCTAATTTTTCATTTACGGATGATTATAATGAATTACAATTGATTACTAGCTAAGAAAAAAGGATACTTACGTATTATATCGACCATACCCCTACATTTCTCCAAACACAAAAATTGAACAAAAACAAACATTACCAAACAAAAACTAAACTCTTTATTAAAAATAAAACACAAAAAACTTGTTTTTATTCTTGATCACACTCCGCCACCCAAAATGCGAGTGCCTCCGGCTGCCGGAGCCCGCGCTGATGTCAACGAAAGAAAAACATCCCTCGAGATAGTACCTATCAATAAATAATATTAAATTCTAGAGGGGCTGATCAGAAATATAAATTGAATTGTAATGGAAAGGCAATTATGTACCGTGCAAAAAACTTAAATAATCATGTGATGCCGCGCGGCCTGCCGTAATCGGGATTCCCGAGAAAGATAAGATAACAGCGACAACAATACCGACCGCAATACCTGGAAATGCTTGTTGATTGATGGAATGTTAGTTCTGTTACTCAACTACATCGTTTTATAACGTTCTAAGTTCATTGAAAAAGGTTTAAGCGTTGGGGGCATATAACGGAATCTGACCATCTTAGAAAAATGTTAATATCAACTTACGCATTATGGACGTGGGATGTGAGGTTATCGATTCGAAAACATAACTTAAATTTGGGAGATTTTCAACCAACGATCCCAATTGAAAATTTTATATTTTATTTAAAACTGTTGAATATTGAAAAATAACCAAAGTTGGTTTTATGGTCCTATCCTCTGATTACTTCTCCCAATAGTGTTTTAGAGATGCATCAAATGACCTAGAGCTTGTTAAGAGACTGGAACTGTTGTTATGTGCATAATGTCAAAAATATTAGAAAAATGCTCATATCAAGTTACTCATTATGGACATGGTGTGGGAGAATGCCGATTCGAAAACATAAGTTTGGGAGATCTTCAAACAACGGCCCCAATTGAAAAATGTATATTTGATTTTAAAACTTTTGAATATTTTTGCACCTTTAGTATTTTTGAAACGCACTGTAAAAACATTCATGAAAGTTTGGTCAAAAATAACCAAAATTGGTTTTATGACCTCGTCCTCTGACTACTTTTTTCTCGATATTGTTTTAGAGATGCATCTAGTGATCTAGAGCATGTTAAGATAATTGAACAGTTGTTATTAGAAGGAACGTATATATTTCGTATATTCCACAGTTATTTTGCACGAAAGTAGTTCAAAAGCTTTGATTCTATCTTTGGTGAAGCGCCACAGGATAGGAATGAGGTTGATATGAGTTTGGTGGATTTCCATTTAGTTATTAACATACAAAAGAGGTGTCTTTGTTTAAACTTCCTTATTGGTTGTGGATGATTTGAAACAGTAAAACAACCCTGTTGCAAAAGGTGGTACTGATCTTCCTACAAGTATTTTGGCTAGGGCCGATTTAACTAGTTCCTATAATTTCCAGGAGTTCTCCAATTCTCAGAACCACATCCCCCCAGCGCAAGGAGTCTCTGCCTGACCGTCGAAGTCCAGTGTCGATGTCCTCCCGTGCAGACACCCAGATCCGCAAGTCCTCCAAGACCGAAGCCGTGGAGGTCACCTCCTCAGGTTAGTAGATAGAGACAGACTTAGATAACTCGTCCATAAAGCAATGTTGAATCTATAGGGTTTTTGGAGAGGCAGTGCAGAGATGGCTTCCCACAACACGCAATGAGCTGACAGCTTACATCTAAACTAACTAAACACATACACTATGTGCATACAAATCCACAGGCAAATAAAGTGAATGATTGGATAAAGCTTAGTTATTTCAGCGGTCAACCAGATTTTGTTAAAAGCTAGGCTGTATGTATATAATGTTACATATTTATTATTTTTGTTGTTGTTTAATTGTTATTTATAATTATTGTTGTTAAATGATCGGAGATTCTTTTTTTATATTTAACTATTTATGGAATGCTGTTTTTTTATGGGCAATATTTTATTAGTTGTTATCCAGTTATTTAATTTACTATCTATTTATACTCTGGATAGTAAATTATGTAATATCCTCATCATGTTATATAAAATGCCAATTTTTAAAAATCTGGATTTATAGAAAGAAGCACCACAGCCACACAACAAGTAACGTTAAATTTGTTTTTAAAATTATAAACTAAACTAAGCAAAGCAAACAATTTATAAAACTGTAATGTAATTTTGTATCTCGCTTTTTTACGTTTCATTATGGACCTCACAGGTTATGGACCCATGTTGACTTGGTGGAGCCATGATTCTATAACATATTACGGACCTTACAGATTAAGTCATGTTGACTTGGTGGAGCCATGATTCTGTAAAATGACATGTTAAGAATTAATAAATCCCACTAATATTATAAATGCGAAAGTTTGAATGTTTGGATATTTGGATGTTTGGAGGTTTGTTCTCGAATCACGCTGAAACTGCTATACGGATTGTGCTGAAATTTGGAACAGGTATAGCTTTTGGTCTGAATTAACATTCAGAGTGCTTTTTACCACCCATAACACATTCATTTCACCAAATAAAGTCGAATTCAAATTGAAAAATTAGTTTATTTACATTCGAATGTTATGATAAGAACGAAACGAAATAACGTTTCATAATTCAAATTAAACTGGCACTAAACATCTGTTAACAGCTATAATTCGACAAACTTTCTTAAACATCTGTTTACATTGTTAGTGAAAATAAAAAGATAATGGCGGGCGACTTATTATGCCAAAACACCGGGGGTGAATTTAAACGACCAGAACAGACCCATATTGACCGCAGCAACTTTTTAGTTGTACGATACACTTTCGTCATTGGGATAAAAAGGCTAACTCTTATTGTTACTGAAGCCATCGAAGAACATCAATAAGTTATCATGGAAGGATCCCAAACCTCTGTTCTTTAAACTTACCTATATCTAAATTGGATCAGGAGATTGGAATAGCTTCGAGTGACTATCGATTATCTCTAGACTGTTTAATATGTCATAGAAAAAGAATACATAGATATATTGTCCAGTTTTTCATAAGAAAATTGCGTGCGGAGCCGCGGGTAACTGCTAGTAAATAAATACATTCGCGCTGTGTGTAGTTCCTGTATGACGTTCATAGATGTCGCCAGCATCGAGTAACGTTATTCTCGCTTGCTTTATAGGTCAACCTCAACTAAGTATTATATATTGTATTTCAGCTAATATTATTGAGATAGCGGAGCTACTAAAAATTTACAAACTTTAAACTTTAACTCAGAGATAAATGTATTAAATTCAGAAAACTCTTACTATAATAACTGTTATTAGTTTCAAAACTGCTCGGTGTAGTTAGGATCCCAGAAGGAGTTTTAGATTATTTAATTTTTAGATTAAATTGTACTTATTAGTAATTTGCGGATAGGAATCAACATTTCAGGAAGCAAACATTATTGCAATGCGTGACTGTATCAATAAAGTTCATTTTCCTTTGTTACATTACTACTCCTCTACCTATAGGCCTGTTCAGAATATTCAAAATTGCGGGAAAATCTCAGATGATAAGGCAACATTTCAAACTTTATAAAACCAAAATTGAAACGAACATGAGTAGAGTAATCTGTATGCTATTGGAATTAATCATTGTGTGTGTTTAAAATCATATAAATATATATATATATATATATATATATATATATTATATATTATATATATTATTTATTTATATACATACCATGTATATTATAATAGCCATAGCCCATTATCCCATTATCAGAACATCTCAAAATTTATTTAGAACAGAAAATAAGTTTTGGTATTTGGAATTATATATTTCAAAGCAAATTTTAAGTTAAATAATAAATTTTATTGAATAGCATCTAATAATATGGTCATGTTATAATTGTTAAAGGATAAGATCCAAAGGTACACAAGCTCCATTTCCTCGTTTGTGGCTCAGTATTCAATCGCCAACGCAAGTTCCTTCAGATAATGAATGCAATTTGATATACGGTACTTCGTTGCACGCATTGAAATTTGAATCTCGGGCGCCGATTGTGACTATAAATTTATCAACATTTCATTCGATAATATTTACTTACTACTACAAATCTTTATTTTGATACGTGTATTTGCCAATGTAATGTACCAGGCACACAGAAGAGAAAACCTGATTGTCTACTGAATGAAAGACTTAAATGACGCAGTCCATGGATAGACATGCAACTTCATCGAAATAATTATGGTCTATATAGAAATAAAGCTTCACGCCAAATTTGAAATCTACAGATAAAATCGTTTTCTAAATATCGGTTTCAGACCCTCGAGTAATAGGCTTCGCTAACGCTCAGTCAATTATTACAAGTCTTTTTCTCTCTTTGTTTGTTTTCTTTTTTTTTAAGGAGATGCCCTTTTAAGGCTTACTCTGCTCGTCCTCATGGGCGGTCCTGTGCGAGGATCTTATCAAACAGAATAAGGGGGAGAGTCGATACAGTACAAGGTCGATGGTAGTGATAAAAAGTGCAAGGGTCACAGACAGGATTTGTCCCTGCGCTATCTCTAACTCAGGCCCAAAATCCAACGTCTAGACCGCTTGGCCATCGGCACTCAACGTCTGGATACGGCACTGAATGGACTGTACTGCACAAGTTTTTTCTCTGATGATTCCAGGGCACAGATATACCGATGAACCTAAATATTTAGTAATTACGAACAAGAATTTTAGACACGGTTTAAATCTATTCATATGACCTCAGCTGGATGCCGTAAAACATAATTTCTACCTAAGAATTTTAAATCCTTCCTTCAGCAATAGTACTTCTTTGTGCTATTGAGTGAATTAAAAGTAATAAACTCTCCAATATAAAAGTTTTTATAAATCAAAACCGTTAAATTTAAACCGTAACAAACTGAGTACAATCATAGGACATTTTATCATGTGTCAGAGTTACACATGACATTGTGGTGAAGTCATTTGTTGGATTGGTCAATGATTACGTTCTGTCGTGTACTTCGATAAACCAATATATCGGTTTAAGTCTCGTTAATTATATTGAATCAGTCAGCATATCGTGAAAAAATAATTATATTACTTGCTATAAAACAATCAATGTCAGCGATACGTTTAGAAATTACTTACAATATAAATTAACTATTGATAAAATTTTAACCCATTGAGTGCCAATGTATGAGGCACTTGTAACTCTGGTGTTGAGGACAGAAACTCCAGTACAACAAATGCAACACTAGTGTTGTGGACAGAAGGTCCAGCACAACAAATACAACACTAGTGTTGTGGACAGAAAGTCCAGTACAACAAATGCAACACTAGTGTTGTGGACAGAAAGTCCAGTACAACAAATGCAACACTGGTGCTGAGGATAGACAGTCCAGTACAACAAAAGCAACACTAGTGTTGTGGACAGAAGGTCCAGTTGAGCCGGTTCTATACCTATATCTCCCCGGCTCATGTGTGTTTTATATAGTGTGTGTGTGGTTTATTGGCTGCAGAGGCGACTGTCCTTTTGAAGGCGTTTGGCCTTTCCGGCAGAGTGGCAAAGACTCCGAGCCGTGCCTTGTACTAGTTAGGAGCAGCTCCAGTTTAATTTATTTTGTTAAATTAAGTGTTTGTTAGTTTGCTGAGCATTTCTCCTTCTAACATGTGCAGCTAAGTTGACGGCCCCTCACTGATGAGGTCCAAGGGATGAATTGTTTTATCCTGTCATCTCTCCATCATGCGTGGTCGCAGAGAAACTTCGCCTTTGCGCTAGCTGCTGTGAAGGACGGCCACCCATGATGGACATACCCTACTATTCAACACCTGTGATACCCTGTGATATTGTTATTGTTGCCATTTATATAGTTTATATTTTGTTATTTAGTTTTAAGTTAGTTTTAGATATTATTTAGTTATTTCTTGGATTTCATTAGGAGCCCGCCCTTAGCCGAAGGATACCGGGTGGAATTGGCATTTCTTGTTTCAAATTATGGCATTTCTAATTTTTGTATGCAGGTGCACCTGACGGAGATTGTTTGAGATATACTACTGCAGGCACTTTTATTTTTTTTTTAATTTATTAGTATATATATTTATACATAATTTATATTGACAGGATAGGCCTGTGTTTTCGAAGTAATGAACCTGAGTATGCTGACCACGGTGTTCTTTTTTTTTACCTAGTTTTTGATCCGGCATCCCGTTCGCCGCCATGGGCGCGCGCTTCCCTGATGTTTGCTGTGGGTGTGCGGGCGGCGATGTCAGGTTTCAATGGTAGCAGAGCGTGGTTAGCTGCTCTCTCAGCTGTCTCTCAGTTCTGGTTTTGTTTGTTGGTGTAGGTTAGTGTTAGGTAGGGGGAGGGTTAGAGTACACTTTTTTTTTTTCATTAGGAGCTCGCCCTAGCACAGGATACCGGGTGGAATTGGTTTATTGTCTTGCTTCCTGCAGACTTACCCTTTGCAGGGGAGCAAGGGACTCTAAATTGCTTAACCGCTAAATTTTATCTAACTGTACTCTACTTCTCCCCTATCAATGTGTTGTTTTGTTATATTTATTGCTTCTGTGTTTGTAGGTTGTGGTTAGTGTACATTTGCAGGGTATCCTTCTATTAGGTGGCAGGTATTAAGTTCTTCACTTGGACCTCGTCAGTTGTAAGCCTTTTGTGAGTTGAGTCCACTTAGGTTACTAAGTAATTTTTGCGTACGCTCTGTTGTTTATTGTTTATTTATTTGTCTTAATTGTTTGGTATGGCTTTTTTCTCTGGTGCCTGAACATCTACGCAAGCCCGAGTTGGTTTTCGAGGTCCTGGCGAGAGGACAGAAGCCCGAGGGAGATGTGAGGGCATTAAGAGCTCAATTACGGGCTTGTATAGCGTTGGACCGCAGCTGGAATGCAGAGTTCCAAATTAACACAGGAATTTGAGTTTTGTAAAACCCGAATGGAGGAATTGGAAGACGATATTAATTTTGAGTCACTTCCCATGTTCCGGGTCAGCAAAGGCTAGATTGGCATCTCAGCTTTTACATTGGCGTGACAGAATAGTTTTACTTTATGTCGGCTCCTAGTTTAGACTCTGAAATTAAAGTTGGGCTTTTTCGGCCAGTAATAAATTAAAACAAGCCCTAGATGGTTTGAGTGAGGTGCGCTCGGTGAAGGAGAAGGGGGGGTACTATTTACCGCTGTCACTCCAACGGAGGTTCCCACTACCATTACTTTTGCTAACCATCCTCCAGCTCCTTCTTTCGAGCCTCCCAGAGTTTACTATGTCTCCGATGGGTAGTGGCCCTCCTGAACCGGCTGCTGAGGTTTCATCTATAGTTGTGCCTTCCTTTTCTAGCTTTGGCAAACTGCCTCATCCTTTTGGGGAGTGTGTTACAACACTTCCCCAGAGTTGATGGACTTGACACTAATTTACTTATCCATTTTCTTCTGGGAAAGTTTTTAAACTGAGAGAATTTCCTGGTATGACAGATGCCATGCTTATGCAGATTTTAGCGCAGTTTTCCTTAAGGCCCCTTTTTGATCGCCTCCTAGACTGCCTTAAGAGAGGTGCCACCTTTGACCCAGTTCCACGCCGAGATATTGGAGTTCTTTGTACCTGCTCGGGTTAGGGAGCGCTTGCGGGTGGAACGCGTTTATCGTCCTCAGGCACCAGATGAGACGTTGAGCCATTTTGTCGGGGAGATACGGGATGTAGCCCGGGTGTTGCGCTTGAGCTTGAGCGAAACGGAGTTGGTGAGCCTTATTTTGGAGGGCATTAAACCTGAAGAACGCTCCCGTTTGATTTTTTGTAGCCGTCCCGCATCTTTTGCGGATTTTGGACCGGCTCTCCATCATCTCTAGAGGGGTTCAGGATGCGGATGATCAAAGGGAGGCCATGTCGAGGCATCTTCCTCACTTGCCTCCGGGGCGGTCCATGCTCCGGTGCAGTCTGAGCCAGCAGCTGCTCCTTC
The DNA here is from genome assembly GCF_021130785.1 of Homalodisca vitripennis. NCBI lineage: Eukaryota > Metazoa > Arthropoda > Insecta > Hemiptera > Cicadellidae > Homalodisca > Homalodisca vitripennis. The sequence goes on from NC_060214.1 coordinate 112,787,532, forward strand.
CCGTAGGCAGCCTCCTACCTGTTATGGCTGCAAGCAAGTGGGACATATTAGACCGTTTTGTCCACTTAATAAAAAAAACTAGTAAGCTTGCGGACGAGTAAGCCCGACTCGTGCCGTAAAGGTAATTCTGAGGGCAAATATGTACCTAAATTTTGATGGTAAAAGGGTAGCTGGTTTAATACAGAACAGAAAGAAAACAGAAAGAAATAGACTTGGGGACAGTTATCATCGTTGGCCGAGAGGGGAGGTTGCTGCTCTGGCTGCGCAGGGAGTAAGGGCTGCCCGCTCAACCTGCCCACAACTGGATGTGCTTGTGGGGGAATGTGGTGCAGAAGGCCCTGGTTGATTCTGGGTCAGCACGCAGCCTGATTTCTTTGTCGTTTTTTGAAGATCTAAAATCCTCTGGGCTAATACGGCAGGGTTGAGCCTAGTTCACTTATTGCTGGACTGCTTCACGCACACCTTTACCTATTATCTGTAGTGCCCAGATTCACATCAAAATTAATTATTTCTCTTGGGATTGGAGCTTTTTGGTGGCTAAGGACCTGACTTTTCCTTTCATCTTGGGAGCAGATTTTATCGGAAAAACTGGCATGATTTTGGATTTGGCCTCCAGTCATGTTTTCTTTGCTTTCGCCAGGCGGGTGCTCGTTCCCTTTTCTGATGTCGAGTCTCGTGGGACTGCTGCCTTAGAGATGGAAGATAAGAGCTTGACTCCTCCTGACCAACTAGGACATCTTACGCCGAAAGAGGCTGAGGACATAAGGCAGATTTGTTCCCGTTTTCCTGAAGTCCTCACTGACAAACTGGGCACGACCAATCTCTTGGAATACGAGATTCGTCTTACAGACACCCGTCCTGTACGTTCCCATCCATATAAGCTTGCTCCGCCAAGATGGAAATTCTGAGAAATATGATCGATGATTTACTTAAGAGTGGGGGGTAATCGAGCGTCTTGCTCAAATTTTTCCCAGTCCAGCGTTTTCTAGTGCCGAAACCTAATGGGAAGTCCAGATTGGTCCTGGATTATCGAAAGCTCCAATGCTCAGATAGAAATTTGACTCCGTGCCTCTCCCGATTTGCATTCTGCTTTCGACTGGTTTGGTAAGGCCAAGTATTTCTCCATTTTTGATCTTAACCAGGCATACCATCAGATTCCTCTAAAAACACGAGTCTCGACCTCTCACTGCCTTTTGTGTGCCTTGGAATTTGTACCAGTTCACCCGAGTGCCAATGGGCTTGGCTGTGGGGGCCAAACACTCACCAGACTCCTGGATTCTATCTTTCATGATGTCAAATTTAAGTTCGTGTTCAAACTATCTGGATGACCTGCTTGTGTACAGTGAGAGTTATGAGGGAGCACTTGACTCATCTGGAGGAAGTTCTAAACTAGGCTGCGAGAGTCTGGCCTTTACCGTCAATCCTGAAAAGGTGAGTTTTGCTCAGCCTGAAATATCGTTTCTGGGTCATCTTGTCTCTTCTCGAGGTGTTTGTATTGATCCAGAGAGAACCCAGGCAATCAGGGAGTTTCCTCCTCCTAAGGATGCCAAGGGGATTGCCCGTTTTGTGGGAATGATAAATTTTTATCGTCGTTTCATCCCCAATGTTGCTGAAGTGGCGGCCCCTCTGAACTCTCTTAGGAAAAAGGGTGCCAAGTTTGAGTGGGGTGAAAGCGCAACAGACTGCTTTTGAGCAGCTGAAAGAGGCAGTGATGCAGCCTCCAGTCTTGGCTATGCCTGATTTCAGTCGTATAGTTCGTCTTGCAAACTGATGCTTCCTCCTTAGCCGTTGCTGCTGTTTTATCGCAAGAAGTTAGATGGTATCCGGCAGCCCATAGCTTATGCTTCACGCACGTTAACCCCTTGTGAGAGAAGAAGAGTTGTTCTGTTTATTGAGCTGGAATGTTTGGCTGTCGTGTTTGGAATTAAACAAGTTCAGGCGTTACCTAGAAACATAAAGAATTTTTGTTGGAAACCGACAACCAGGCACTTTCTTGGCTCCTTGCCCACCCCCGTCAGCTCGGGAAGATTGGTCGCTGGGTAGTCCAAATTTCTGCCCTTAAGTTCTCAGTGCAGCACGTGCGAGGCACCCAAAAATATCATAGCGGACACTCTGTCACGCATGTATCACTTACACCAACGACCACCAGGATTTATCAGAGCCGCCATGTTGTGGCGTGCTCCTAGACTTTCCTCTGGCATTTTCGGACATTGTTCCACACCAACTTAAGGATCCCGAGCTGACTGCTATCATCAATGAGCTTAAAAACGGAGGTGCCCACCCTCCTTATTTTTCTGTACCGAGGTGCTCTATGCTGCCGTGACAAGCAGCGGAGGAAAACCTAAGTTAGTGCTGCCAAGCTTTCTTGTACCGATGGTCTTTCAGTATTTTCATTCTTCTCCTGTGGGCGGACATTTGGGAATTCATAAGACCATCGCGAAGATTAGGGATCAGTTCATCTGGAAAGGTATGGACCGGGATATTGCAGCTCGAGTACGTTCTTGTGAAACTGTGCTCGCTAAGCAAACCCGCTCAAAATACCAAGTTGGGTCTTTTTGTCATCTGAGGTGGCGGAAAAACCTTTGGAGAAGGTTTTCATTGACTATGTTGGGCCTCTCCGCGCGTAGCAAGTCCGGAAATAAGTTCCTACTTGTTTGTGTGGATGCCTTCTCCAAGTTTGTTTGGTTGTTCCCATTGCGGAGTTGCTACCGCGCAGCTCACGGTGCAAGCACTTCGTAACCATTTCTTTCAAACACTTTGGAATCCCCGCCACCTTAGTTTCCGATAATGGTTCACAGTTTGTCTCCAATATCTTTAAAAGAATGTGCTTTGGGCACGGAATCCGCCATGTGACTACTTCCCCTTTCTATCCTCAGCCTTCTCACGCCGAACGGTTTAATCGCAATCTTTCGATCTGCTCTCATTGCCTTTCATGCGGAAAATCAGACCACCTGGGATCAACAACTACCTTGGATCCAATTTGCCTTTAATACGGCCCAGCATGAAAGTCACAAGGCGGTACCTTTCGAGTTATTATTTGGCTTTCCGCCAAACAACCCTTTGGCAAACCTTTGGAAAATTAGCGATCTTCTGCCACCTCCTGGTACTCCCGATGTGAAAGCCACTTGGGAGGCAGCCAGGCGGAATCTCATTCGGGCTAGGGAGTTAGTAAGGAGGAAGTACAACCGAGGTCGTATTGCCAATCCCTTCCAGGTGGGGGATCTAGTTTACTGCAAGGCTCACCCAGTCAGTTCGGCTGTGGATAAAAGAGCTGCTAAACTTTTGCTACAGGTGGACTGGGTCCCCACAGCATCTTGAAGTTTCTGACTCCGGGTGACTGCCCCGACTGGGAGATCCTCAGTCCGGGAAGATTTTCAGGAAGGCGCACATATCCCATCTGAAGCCTTGCCGGAGGTCATCCGTGATTTCTCCTTTGTCTGTGCGGGAGGGTTTTAGGTCCAGAGGCCTGATCACCTCTGCTCCTTCTTCCCGATCTAGGTTCCTGTGTTCTTCTTTGTACCCTCACTACTCTTGGAGGGTTTCCTTGCCTCCAACTGGATTTTCTTGGTTTTCCCTTCTGCAGACTTAAGGGTTTCCGGTTTATATTTCTTCAACCATTGGGGGGGAGAGGCATTTCGTTTGGTTCTTCATTTGAAGAAATTAACAGAGGGGAGTTCCTCCTTTTGGGGGGGGAGTCTGAGCCGGTTCTATACCTATATCTCCCCGGCTCATGTGTGTTTTATATAGTGTGTGTGTGGTTTATTGGCTGGCAGAGGCGACTGTCCTTTTGAAGGCGTTTGGCCTTTCCGGCAGAGTGGCAAAGACTCCGAGCCGTGCTGTACTAGTTAGGAGCAGCTCCAGTTTAATTTATTTTGTTTTAAATTAAGTGTTTGTTAGTTTGCTGAGCATTTCTCCTTCTAACATGTGCAGCTAAGTTGACGGCCCCTCACTGATGAGGTCCAAGGGATGAATTGTTTTATCCTGTCATCTCTCCATCATGCGTTGGTCGCAGAGAAAACTTCGCCTTTGCGCTAGCTGCTGAAGGACGGCCACCATGATGGACATACCTACTATTCAACACCTGTGATACCCTGTGATATTGTTATTGTTGCCATTTATATAGTTTATATTTTGTTATTTAGTTTTAAGTTAGTTTTAGATATTATTTAGTTATTTCTTGGATTTCATTAGGAGCCCGCCCTTAGCCGAAGGATACCGGGTGGAATTGGCATTTCTTGTTTCAAATTATGGCATTTCTAATTTTTGTATGCAGGTGCACCTGACGGAGATTGTTTGAGATATACTACTGCAGGCACTTTTATTTTTTTTAATTTATAGTATATATATTTATACATAATTATATTGACAGGATAGGCCTGTGTTTTCGAAGTAAATGAACCTGAGTATGCTGACCACGGTGTTCTTTTTTTTTTACCTAGTTTTTGATCCGGCATTCCCGTTCGCCGCCATGGGGGCGCGCGCTTCCTGATGTTTGCTGTGGGTGTGTGCGGGGCGGCGATGTCAGGTTTCAATGGTAGCAGAGCGTGGTTAGCTGCTCTCTCAGCTGTCTCTCAGTTCTGGTTTTGTTTGTTGGTGTAGGTTAGTGTTTAGGTAGGGGGAGGTTAGAGTACACTTTTTTTTTTCATTAGGAGCTCGCCCTAGCACAGGATACCGGGTGGAATTGGTTTAGTGTCTTGCTTCCTGCAGACTTACCCTTTGCAGGGAGCAAGGGACTCTAAATTGCTTAACCGCTAAATTTATCTAACTGTACTCTACTTCTCCCTATCAATGTGTTGTTTTGTTATATTTATTGCTTCTGTGTTTGTAGGTTGTGGTTAGTGTACATTTGCAGGGTATCCTTCTATTAGGTGGCAGGTATTAAGTTCTTCACTTGGACCTCGTCAGTGTAAGCCTTTTTGTGAGTTGAGTCCACTTAGGTTACTAAGTAATTTTTGCGTACGCTCTGTTGTTTATTGTTTATTTATTTGTCTTAATTGTTTGGTATGGCTTTTTCTCTGGTGCCTGAACATCTACGCAAGCCCGCCGAGTTGGTTTTCGAGGTCCTGGCGAGAGGACAGAAGCCCGAGGGAGATGTGAGGGCATTAAGAGCTCAATTACGGGCTTGTATAGCGTTTGGACCGCAGCTGGAATGCAGAGTTCCAAATTAACACAGAATTTGAGGAGTTTTGTAAAAACCCGAATGGAGGAATTGGAAGACGATATTAATTTTGAGTTGTAATATTTATTACAACAGATTTACCTATTTTTTCAGCTAAACCCTTCCAACATGTTCCGTAATACGCACCTGGATTATCTATAATCTATATTGTTTTCGTAAACAACAAGCATTAATCTTAGATATCAAAGTTTACAATCGATATCTTTATATTTACAAACAACGTTTATCATATCAGAGTCGATAAGACGAGTCTTGTTTTCGCGCGCTGGAAACAAATATAGACGGCTGCTATCTACATCCACCTGAGGTTGTAATATTTATATGGACGGTTCAGTTTAGAAACGCATTAAACGCCATTTTGGTTTCAATGAATGGTTTTGTAATTTTCATTTCAATATTTTATAGAAGTACTCTGTGAAAACCAAATTGTATGTACACGATAAGATGAACGCTTCGACTACAGGTTAACAACTTCTAATCCTGTTGTCGATTTTTTGTTTGAAATTAATGGGATAAAAGACTCCTGATGAGATTCTGTTTTACCTGGAGTTGGAATTGAGTTATTTCATGTTCAAGTTACATAATTTTTAAATAAAAAAATTAATACAGATCTTAGGTACAGACTTATCTTTACAAGCCTGAGCTGTAGCAAATAAACTTTTGTTTAATACACTTAGCCCTGATTACATTGTTTAAAATTCGCATGAGTATAGAAGATTAGTTTCTTGCGATAACACTAGTATTACAATTGCAATTTTCATCTCTTTACATTATCAATAAATAATACAATAATATTAATTGCCAGGTCTTCAATGGTATGTCTTTTACTACAGTAAAACTTCAGAGACAGACGTAGAAAGTTACAACTCGTACTTTAGAAAAAAAATAGAAAATCGTGTACATATAGATATTTAGTAAAGTGAGGAAAACCGCAAATTAAATAATATGACAAATTATCTAGCTTATTTTTTTAATATTTATTAACTATTACAGTTTTATTTGGTACAGATATTCACAGAGAGTGTACACTAAAATTATTGTGGTAATGTTCTTTACTCCTAGCATTCATGTAAACCATTAAACGTCTCTGATAAAGATTTACAGTATAATAGAAAAAGAATCTATTAATTATTTATTTACAAATCACGAGTCCATAGATATTACATTTCTCCTTGGCGCCTGACAAAACATTCAGCTACACGCACTACTATTGTGCTGAGCAGTTTGCATTGAATTTTGGAAGGGACTTGTCTTATCGTAATTGGCTCGAAAATGTATTTTCTGTCTGAGTTTCTCTCTGTCTGCAGAATGTCTTGAAATTGGGCATGCTCCTTTACTGAACCTGTTACGCGATGGGGTGTACATTTTGTAACTGTTCTCATTGAATTGCGGTATACAAGACAAAATTATTCATATTACGGTGTCTAAAATCTAAATGTATGCGTCACTTCAAAACCTGTAGCAATATATTAATATATCATAAAAGAGTGGTTTTGTATGCGATTCTTAACTCAATAATATAAATACTCGAATGTGCTAAACACACAAGTTTAAATAACAATGATTGTTTGGAATAATAACGCACAGAGAGTTCAGTGTAACAATAAACATTAAACTGTATATAACACGCGATCTCACCTTGTTAGAGAAACTGGACACAACTACTGAGCGAAGCGAGAAGGAAAGTTCCATGCAGGTTCCGAACCAGTGAACTCAGCAGCAAAACCGAGCATAGACTCGTAATTTTCGGCCTCTCACAATAAGAAGCTGAGGATCCTCCCATTACGTCCTAAAAGGATATTTACGCTTGCTTCCAGAGTAAGAGAATATTTAGGATGGGAAGGTCAGGATATTTACTCTTGCTTCCAGAGTAAGAGGATATTTAGGATGGGAAGTTCAGGATATTTACTCCTGCTTCCAGAGTAAGAGAATATTCAGGATGGGAATGTCGGATATTCTGGATGGGAAGGTCACGATACTTACTCTTGCTTCCAGAGTAAGAGAATATTCAGAATGGGGAGGTCAGGATATTTGTTCTTGCTTTCAGAGTAAGAGAATATTCAGGATGGGAAGGTCGGATATTTGTTCTTGCTTTCAGAGTAAGAGAATATTCAGGATGGGAAGGTCGGATATTCTGGATGGGAAGGTCAGGATATTTACTCTTGCTTCCAGAGTAAGAGAATATTCAGGATGGGAAGGTCAGGATATTTACTCTTGCTTCCAGAGTAATAGGATATTCAGGATGGGAAAATCAGGGTATTTACTCCTGCTTCCAGAGTAAGAAGAAATTCAGGATTGGAAGGTCAGGATATTTACTCTTGCTTCCAGAGTAAGAGGATATTCAGGATGGGAAGGTCAGGATATTTACTCCTGCTTCCAGAGTAAGAGGATATTCAGGATGGGAAGGTCAGGATATTTACTCCTGCTTCCAGAGTTGGAGGATATTCAAGATGGGAAGGTCAGGAGGTAGCGGCTTATCGAAATCAACGAGGAAGGATTGGGAAATATATCTCAGTCATGCCATCTTGGAAGAACCAGCTCTGTACCAGCCTCTCCAGTCAAAGCAGGCAGGTGACACCCTTGTTGAGGCTAGCAAGAACCTCTGATACTTAGGGAACGAACTCCACCAACTCCAACAGTCATCTCCCGCAGTAGACTAGACCTATCGAATCATCCTTGCACCCCAGAATCTCGAAATTTGCGGTTAGTGATGTGCCACTCCTGGACATCCATAAGGTTGTCCAGATTTAAGTGACACATCGGTTTTTACTGTGCCCAGTGGTGGGTTCAGCTGCAAGGTATAAACCAGCCAGAAGTGAACCCTCCTGGGACAAAGATGAGGCTATTATTCTATCCGTACTGGGCTGGCCATAATTGGATAATAGCTACTTTGAACATTATTCGAGGGCACGTCTTGATTCAAATATAATTCCAATATATTTGTCACTAATCGAACAGCCTTCTCACACATCTAATCAATATCAGCCAACGTGGGGAATAATCCAAGAGACACCCTTATTGGATAATTCGAAATTTAATAAAAAGTATACCCTCACTCGAGGTAGTGTAAGGAAGCTTGTTTTTGACGATGGAAGGATTGTGAAGGAATCAGAATTTTTCCGGACATCTACCATCGTTCAGTGATACAAATCAGTAACACTAATGGAACAAACTGAACTGCAGAATACAGGTTTCAATAGGTCTGTATTCCTACGACTGTGGAGGAAACTGGATTTTTCGGACATTTGCCATCGTTCAGTGATAAAATAAAACTAAACTTTGTAATCGTATCACTACCGATCACTTTCAATAAAATCCCTGCATATTATTTATTCTACAGTGACATCATTTAATTGGTATTTTGAAGTTGTTACGTCCTTTTTAACCAATACATACGCGGTTTGTCAGAATTTAGTAAATTATACCAAATATTTACAGTTTATTGAGACAAACAAACACACAACCACAAAATTGTTCATCATCCAAAATATCAGACGTTGGTCAAGGCGTTTACGAAGAGCTACTAAATCATTTACAGTTTGTAAAGTTGTTACACCTGCAGTAGCTATTCATGAATGAGAAAACAGCTGTTATATGTATTGTTTTTAACCTCTTTCGACTGTTCTCGTTCGTGCGGAGAAAGAACGTCGGAGATGTCGAAGGAAGCTAACATCCAAGCCTTTCCTCCCCCATTCGCAGCCTGGTTCCGTGCACTGTCAAAATTAACCACCTTGGACTTGGAGTTCATCCTGAAGAACGACATTTACTTGGACAGCGTCGTGAGAGAATTGGGCGGCAGCGCAAGGAAGACCTTAGAGAAGAAGACGCTCGTCACCCAGAACTGGAAGATGGCTGCTGGAAACCTGGAGAAGAAGGCTGTCCTGGAGGAGAAGAAGCAAGAGCTGAAAAGACTCTGCGAAGAGGCCGTGGAACTTTACAACACAATAGAAGACAAACGCAATAAACTGCTGTCCAACCTAGGCGTCACTCTGGTTCAAAGCACGAAGGCTGTTGAAGACCTGGACAAAAGCTCAGAGACAACCTTGGAGTCGTTTATGGCTGGAAATATCGCAGTCGAGGACTTCCTGGACACCATTTGCTCAATTAAAACGAAAAGCCATTTAGTAGAAGTGAAGAAGGAAAAACTGCAGGCGCTCTTGGAAAAGAGGCTTTCTCTCGAGACCGTAATTGGCATTATGAATCTTAGTGTAAGTAAGTGAAAACTGAGATGAGTATTATAAAGTTGAATTTTCTGTGTGGTTACCATATTATAAATAAATTGTATTTACTTAAATGCAAAAGGGTGTATTTCGTTTATGGGAGGAAATATAGAAGTCGAAGACACCATTTACTCACTTAAATCGAAAAGCCATTTAATAGAAGTTAAGAAGGAAAAACTGCAGGCGCTCTTGGAAAAAGGCTTTCTCTCGAGACTGTAATTGGCACAATTGAAGTGAAAAATGAGATTAGAATTATAAAGTTGAATTTTCTGTGTGGTTACCATAATTATAATAAATTTTATTTTACCGATCCAGCATCTTTTATTTTTAAAGTCCTGAGATTGTTTTTTATTCGGAGCGGAAATAGAGAAAATATTATGCCAAATCATCTTTACAGTACAAGAAGCTTTGAAAGTAAATATTTTAAACTACCCAAAGTAAATGAATCGATTTTCCGTCATTCCTTTAAGTACTTGGGTCCGAAATGTTTTAATCAACTTTCGCTTCACATAAAAATGCAACAAATGAAAAATATTTTTCCAGGATGGCAATCACTTGGCTTTATTGTCAACAGGACATAGGCTACCTCACAAGCTTCTTAGTATAGCAGTTTATATTTTTATACTATACATATACATATACTCTTTACATTTTTACACAATTAATTGTTTTCTATACTTTAAATTATATATTATACTTTTTAAACATAATTATTTACCATCAGATGTTTCAGCAGGCGGATGCAAAGACTTTCAAATAATGCTAGACTGTAATGATTCTTTTTTTGTAATTTATATGTTTTTCACAACACTGGTCACACAACTTGTTAAAGTTGCCAGTTTAATTTCTCAAACGTATTATTAAGAGAAATAAAATTCATTTATTCATTTGCTTAAATACAAAGGGATGTATTTTCCTTCAATTAATGTAGAATTTTCAAAAACTTCAGCTTGAACCTATCCTTGCTTGAATGGTAAAGCCTCGAAGATGGCCTCGGCACAGGCGTGCATTTACTGTAGGTACATAAAAGCAGGTTCATTGTTCAGGCGAGAAGGTACACATCCGTGGTAGATAAGAGATAAGTCGGTGAGCAGCGTACACACGCACAGGAGCGGACGGAGCGAGCGTAGCGAACTTACCCGAGCGCTAACTACCGCCTGCTCGGCAGTCGTGCTGCGTACGTCGACCTGGCCGGTGCCCTTACTGTAAGTACATGGTTCGTAACCCACCTGAAACTTTTCTCGCTTCACGAAAGGCTGTTGGGCTATCTTTATCACACTAGTATTGCTTTATACAATTAGAGAAAATTAATTTCATTGTACTTTTTGTGTCATGAAATACATTGCCATTACTGTAGTACTGTAGACTTAAAGAATTTAAAAACACAATGTAGTTTATTACATTTAATTAATTAATTTGAAAGCTGGTAAATTTACTTAGTTAATTCATCTAATTTTCTTTTTCACTTTTTACAAAGGAAATTCTTTACTTGATCAATAAATATCATGTTTTTTTGCAATTATTGTTTTTTTATCATTGAAACACAAAAATGAATATTTTTTAATAATCACACTTGTTTATACAGTAAAAGCCGAAGTTTTGCAATCTTTTCAAATTCCATTTAGAGAAATTTGGTTGAACGTGGTGTGCTTATTCAAAAATGTAGAAACAACAAATTATATTATTTTAATGTCATGTCAATTTCCAATTTCACGGTTATAAGTAGCTATTCTAATTGATACACCGAACAATTTCTTTTAATTGGAAATGGATCAAGTATTTGGTAGTTAATTAAGTGAAGTCACAAAAAGGCGTCATGGCTAACAATATTAAGTTTCGTGAAATCCCTCCAATTCTTGAACTTTTACTACGCAAATTCACAATTTTAGTTTTAATGACATATTAAACCGCATTTACAAGGTATTATGTAACTCAACAGCTGTTAATGTTCAGATAATACGATGTTCCCAAATCAGAGATGGGAGGTGGATGCAATAAAATACTCTTGTACCACTAATTAACTAATTAGTAACTTATAATTATTAATCTGTTAGAGCCCTATCTTCATTCGCGTTTATGGGATCTGCCCCTGAACTTTATTTGAGGGGAAACAAAATCCAATCTAACTCAGTAATAATTAACAACATATCTCTTTACTGCATCTAAAGTGTATTCCAAAAATTTGAGGATTATAACCTGTAAAATTTGTGGTTTTATCTTTCGCTCAGTATTAATCTGTATTTCCTCTTTTTTCAATGTGAATCGATATATATGTGTGTGTGTATAGAAAACTATTTCGGGGGGGGGGCTGACACACGGGTGATTTAGGGGGTATAATATACCGTAAAAAATTAGAGGTTCAGGAATTGTTGTGCTTTAAGAGTTTAAAATTGGTCGGACCCAAAAAATGTACAGAGTGCAATTTTAATGTTTGGCTTTCAAATTTCGTAGGGCTTGAGTTTACTGAGTCTCTCCCCTGCCTGGCCATAATCATTACCTTATTATATCTAGATTATTTACAGTTGTATGTGTTGATTTCACATACAAGTAACTTACTACCTAGTATAACTGTACAATGGGCTCTGTTTCTTATGTACTGTATGTAAGTTGATGTATCACAAACAAATCCTGCATGGACTGAGTATTCGTATAAAAATAAACATAACATATTTATTTTCATTCCTATTATAATGTGGCGAAAACTTGTATAAACCTACGCAATAGTAACTTTATGTATTAAATTTTGATGTAGGCTACATGGAAATACATACATTTTTTGCATGAAGAGATAATAAATTATTTATTAGACACATGTTCCGTTCGAAATTAGTCTTGGAGCATTGACTGTTAAGAAATACATGCAGTAGTTGGGATCAAAAGCCGTTTAAACCAATTTCGGATGCAATGCCTTTTAACGTGGAAATTTTAATTTCAAATCTCCACACGAATTCAGTAATATATTTTATATTGCTTGAGGAAAAGATGGCCGTATAGGAATCGAAACCTCCGAATAGAGCAGTGAATATACAATAGGAGTTTTATTGTATGCTCTCATTTTGTTTACTAACCATTGTGTAAGGGTTATCTAAAAGTAACAGTTAAAGGAATTGTCAACAACTTTGTCTTTTCTAGAAATTTGTTAGACTATAAAGAAGGTTGAAATTTGGTCTACGATTCGATCAGTAGTATCCACCCCCTCTGCCCGTAAAAATATGAACGTGAACAGTCTCTGTAAGGTAATTATCAATTATTCAAGGACTTTAATACCGTCCAGCTCCGTGATAAGGATAAGACAAAACAGGCATTGTCATGCTTGAGGGATTTATTGATAAATACACCATTCTTACACCTTATGGCATTGTCTTATCATGAGGATTGCTCTCCTACTCTGATGCGAGAATGAGTGTGTGCCATAATAACTGACGATAAAGATGGTTCGAAGTCACAACAGAACTTGGGCAGCCATGTTCCTTTGAGAGCTACTAGAATGGGTGGAGCAGGAATATAGGGAAATGGATTTTGCCTCAAACCAGTTTCTCAAATTGATGGCGCTGAAAGTGTATTGTATTTTATTCACCGAAAAAAAAACAAATCCACGATTTCGGAGTCTTAGAACTTAACTGACGATTCTCACGTTCATTGTCCTCCGAAACCTTATACCCTGATAATCAGGAGTGATTTCGCATTTGCGTGTGAAAGTCCTTAGGGCTAAAATTAAATTATGGATTCCTCTCTTCCAATATGTCTCACTGATTAGGACACAAAATTTTGTAAAATCAATTGGAAATTTTAAAATTATTCTTACCCACAGTTTTATGATAAGGAGTGGCCAATCATTGGTTGTTTATCAGTTTTTAACTGGGTACAATTACTTTCATCAAATTTGTCTTCTAGTATCACTTAATTGTGAGCTAATCAATAAATAACAAACTCAATATCCTATAACTTAGGAATAATGTTCTTGGAGTTAAGATAAAATACTCGTAACTCTATTTTTCGTGGTAGAACGTCTTATTGTCCCAATTGACGGCACAATTTCAAATCTGTTTTGAATGCTCCTTACGCCGTTCCTCGTTCCATAAGGCTCGTATATTAATTACAATAAACAAGACAAAATGGTGATGTTCATTTTTACATGAGTAATTACTAGACGAAACCGTAAGGACAGGACTAATTGAGAATTCTGAAACCAAACAAAAAACATCATTGGGTCGAGTGTTGATCCTTGCTGGACTCCCAACCCTAGGACAATCCACGCCGCTTTGCGGCTTTGACACTGCTTGATATATCGCAGTGGTGTGGTCGCGGCTGTCCAGCCCATGGCCCTCTAAATATAGCTGGACAGTTCTGTGTACTCGTGTCTGTCTGTCTGTCTGTCTGTGTGTGTGTCGGCGCTCTCTCTTTCGGCCAATGTAAACCGAATGCTTTGCAGAAATATACCTACAGTGCTTACACAACGTTTAAACAGCAACAGTTTCGCACTCACCTTCCTCTACCTCCTTCAGACAATTGGATTGATAGACACCGCCAACATGAGATATTTGCGTTATACTCGTCTGCTCTTTGTTAGTTGAAGTTTATAGATTCCTAAGGCCGTGGAAAGTGGAAAAGCTGTGACATACGCCATTAGTTCTAGCTAAGAAGAAGATAACATTCTCGGGATACATTTTTTAACGACGACGAAGTCACTGAGGAAGGCGTTGGACAGTAACCGAGACGTTCCAGCGGGAACGGGAGCGTTGTACAGTTCAGGACATTGTCGTGGAGGGCGATGGCCTTCAAGGTCGTTGGAAATAAGGAGTTAATGTATCCCGCCTGCTGTCGCGGCGTTGTGGCAACGAGAGCAACGAGATCGTCACGTGGCCGCATCACCTCGTCGTCATTGTATCCTTCTCTACCAAATGTGAAGGAAACGATGTTCTAAGCAAAAATATCAGGATCGACAAAGAGAAACTTTGTCACCAACTTATTACCAACCAATCGTTCTATTAATACCTAGAACTTTGACTAGTCATGAATAATTCAAGAGGGGTCAGGATAAGGAAGACAGAATATGCCAATCGTCACGTCGGCAACGGATGTCCTTGAGCATACAGATGCGCAATTCTTTAGAAGTGATTCACTGCTGATAATTATTCAGAGTTTGGTCATTAATTACAAAACAAGACTTAGTTGACATCTTTAGGCTAACTGTTGGCTCCCCTAAATTTTTGATTTGGATCTTTTTTGGTCCATGGCATTTGTTGTAGTATTTTCTACCTCATATATCATGCCAATCTGTGACAATCGGATTTACCCACATGTGGGTTTCACCACGCAATTGGAAAGTATGTGTACTGTGTAAACTATGAAACCAATGATGATGCAGAAATCGCGGGTATAGTGGTTTCGGAATTTAACATTCGATCTATAAAGAAAGGTACTGTAGGGAATACTATTGCACACTTCGATGTACGAACTCGACTCGTAAGTCGCTCCTTTTCCCAATTTCGGCATTACGACCTTTATTATCAACTTAATGCCCATTAAGTATCACCTTTAGCATCAACAATAAGATGAGAAAAAGTTGCAAGACAATCAAGTTCTTTCCAAGCTTTGCCAATAAGTATCTGTATATATATTTCTTGTGTTCGTGTGTATGTGACTGAACTCCTCCTAAACGACTGGACCGATTTTGATGAAATTTTGTGTGTGTTCTCAATGGAATTCGAGAATTGGTCCGATTTAAATAGTTTATTTAATTAATTTTTTATTTATAAATTGTTGTTGATGTTAGAGTGTTTTATATTGGATCCGGGAGATTGCGCTACGACACGTAATACAAAGTGAACTGATACTTTCAGCTATTAACACTTTCAGCTGAATTTCATCAAAGAGGCAGGAACATTTGTTTACATTAAACATTTAGAAAATTATTATTATAAAGTGCTTGATTAGTAGTGTAATGCAGACTGCATAGACGAAGTTGTTACCTAATTTTAAATTTAGATTGCACCAATGATCAATAAACTATCTAATGCAATGAAAATACTATTGAACGCTGTTATAAAAACCATCTTATTGTACAAAGCCGTGAAAGTTTGTACATGAGGTAATCGAATTTGGTTAGCTCGAAGGTAAATGAAAAGAGCCGAAAAAGACGCTTTATGATCGAAATTGGTTTTCATTGATACATTTTCTTGATCGGAGCACAAGGCAAACTCCACAATAATACTGGAAATATCTTAGACAGAAAATTAATTTTAACTAACCGAATTTGATTTTTTATAACGAAACTAGTTTATCGACATTCATCTATATAAAGTAATTGTACTGAATAACTTATCAACACCTAGTAAAAACCACGAAAGATTGAGGCAGGAAATATGGTACATACCTTTATAATGCGCCCAAGAGGCTTACAAAGGAACGACTATCAATTATCTCAGCAATGTTTAGAATGTGATAGAAAAAGAATACATGAATATCGTGTACTGTTTTTCAACAGGAAATTGCGTGCGAAGCCGCGGGAAACTGCTAGTTAATATATAATCCTGTACGGTTGCAATGATTTGAAAATATATGATGCTATCATTTCACTTTTCAGATATACCGTAACTAACGAAGCGGAACGATAAGTGATTGGTGATGAGAATCAACTTTCAACCTCTAGTCTAGTCTCCTTCTTTAATACTGAACATTGAAGAGCGCTTGGGCCCCCCTTCGCGTGGCGCCCTACGCGACCACTTAACTTTGCTTACCCCTTAAACCGGCCCTGTGCGCACAAGTGTTTTGTAGAGCCTGATCAGAGTAGAAGGTGAAGGATCAATCACTTCGTTACACTGGAATCCCCAGTTTGTGCTCTGGGATTTCCCAGTGTGCTAAATTCCCTTATTTCCTGTTTTCCTGGTCCGGTGGACATCCTGTAGAGGAAGGTTGCCACTCTATCACTCTGTCAGAATCTGTTTGCGTGGTGTGTCTCGCTAGCGTGTTTGCGTTCCTGAAATTTAAGGCATTGTTATTAATAATGTTTATATCCATCATGACAACACCTTCACAGACCACCTTTATATTTTAATCTGGCGTGGACATTATAGTACAATAACTGTAGATCACCCTTTTTCGTTATCAAGGTTATTCTATTGATATTTGAAGCTAATAAGGTATTTTAAACTTCCTTTGGCATTTCTGTAGCAGAATCTGATTGCGATGGTTCAGATGGTTGCCTCCGTAATCTCCACGTAGATCTCTGCCATCTCCACTGGCCGTGGGTGTAGGAGATGAAGCTAAATACTACACCAGTGGCGTAACTATGGGAGGTTTTGGGGGGGTGATAGAACCCCCCACAAAAAACTATAAGATAAAGAATATGTACTAAAACAGCTATCCAACTTGTTTTAAATACAGCAGTTAAACGTTTTAATTTTAATCAGGGCTACCTCATTTATTTAATCCAGTGGCGTAACTATGGGAGGTTTTGGGGGGTGATAGAACCCCCCCACAAAAAAACTATAAGATAAAGAATATGTACTAAAACAGCTATCCAACTTGTTTTAAATACAGCAGTTAAACATTTTAATTTTAATCAGGGCTACCTCATTTATTTAATCCAGTGACGTAACTATGGGAGGTTTTGGGGGGGGGGTGATAGAACCCCTCCCCCACACAAAAAAACTATAAGATAAAGAATATGTACTAAAACAGCTATCCAACTTGTTGTAAATACAGCAGTTAAACGTTAATCAGGGCTACCTCATTTATTTAATTTTGATTTATGCACATGTAGTCCATAATACCTGGCGTGGTGCTCTTCAATATGATTCACCCCCCCCCAAACCCGTTCTAGTTACGCCACTGTGGGGAGTAATACTCCATTTGTTTATTCAAGGGTTTTCTGCGGATGTGTATGCCTTAACCTAGTTTAGCAATATTACCAAACAAAAGTATTGGAGATAGCTTACAACGGGTTCTTAATCCCAATCCATCCCTTATTCTCAAACTGTGTACTACAGAAGTAACAAAAATTAAAATAGTTTTCTCGAGGTACAGTATCTTCAAGGACTTATAGATTCTTACAACAAGGACGTTATTTTTTAAAACAAATATGCATTTTTGCTTTAAATGTACCTATCCAGGTAGACATACATAGCCTACTCAGAAAACTTACTAAACATATTTTGATATTTTACGTAGACAGTCTGTATTTAGTTTTTTCTATTTGTTGAAAAGAGCTACAAGCTTTTATAACATTGTATAATGTTGAGAAATTCACGAATCAAAATACAATACGTTAGAGAGTATACGGGAAAGTAATTTAGTACGTTAGTTTTATTTTATTGATAAGATTACTTAAAATTTGTTCCTTGGATTATTCACCGTCAGTGTTTACCTTTTCGCATGCTTACCTTATGAATGTTGCACCTGAAAAAGGGGTCAGATATTAGTCCACGAAACGTCGTGTTTCTTGATAGTGGCAAATGTATGTTATCCTCGTATTCCTACAAATTATCTATCCATCATCAATAATTAACTTTAATCAAAAATAAGTGTAGTTGTATTTATTTGTAATATATAGTTTGCCCTCCCCCCCAAATGTAAATCTAGGTACGCCCCTGAGAGAAAGTATAAGGTTTCTGCGGTTCCACCGGCCCAGGACCAGAACTGCGGTTTGTACTTCCCTTCTCAGCCTCCGATGACGAAGCGACGGCGGAGGGCTTCGCCCCAACCCAGTTGGCATCCCATTACGCTTCGTTGCCGCTGTTCTTTCAGAGCGGGACAGCAAAGCTGATAACAAAAGAAATTACCTAGAGAATGAACATCATTCAGGATTTTTCCGGGCATTTGCAATCGTTCAGTGAAACAAAAAAT
Organism: Homalodisca vitripennis; assembly: GCF_021130785.1. Classification (NCBI taxonomy): domain Eukaryota; kingdom Metazoa; phylum Arthropoda; class Insecta; order Hemiptera; family Cicadellidae; genus Homalodisca; species Homalodisca vitripennis. The sequence goes on from NC_060214.1 coordinate 112,805,778, forward strand.
CAGTAACACTACGTTTCGAGATCTGAAATCCGATCTCTTCTTCAGTTAAATAACTAACCTAACACATAATTACAAACTAGGTTAAAACAAACAAATCATCAAAGCGTTGTGACACGCCTAAGTCAGGAATCACAACCACCATGTTGTGTGTCAACTTCGCTAACTCTAAAACATGCACTTAATAAAAAAACTATACACAACACTAATCATTAAAACTGAATTACAGAATACATATCACAATAAGCCTGCATTCGTCTAAGACGCCTAAGAATAGCCACGTCTAATCAATATTAGACAACGTGGTGTTGAATAATCAAGAGATAACCTTATTGAATATTTCGAAATTTAATAAAAAGTATATTCTCACTCACTCGAGGTAGTATAAGGAAGTTTGTGTTTGACGATGGAAGGATTGTGAAGGAAGTAGGATTTTCTCGGACATTTGTCATCGACGAGTCGTATAGGTGATTGGTCAGCGAATACAGATTTATTGTGACCTGTATTCTGTAGTTCAGTTTAAATAATTAGTGTTGTGTTTTGTTTTTTTATTAATTACATATTTTAGAGTTATTGAAGTTGACTCATAACATAGTGGTTGTGATTCCTGACTCAGGTGTGTCACAACGCTTTGGTATGATTTGTTTATTTCAACCTAGTTTGGAATTATGTGTTAGATTAGTTATTTACCTGAAGAAGAGATCAGATTGAAGATCTCGAAACGTAGTGTTACTGATGTTTTGATTCACTAACGTTCGGCAATGGTGGTAATGATGGCAAACGTCCGGAAAATCCTGTTTCCTTCACAATCCTTATATCGTCAAATATAAACTTCAAACAAAGAACATCATTAATATCTACATTTGTATTCCTAGAATAGGCGTTGGGATGTTGACGGAAACTGATCCTTTGGTGTCAAGGATGTTTCAAAATCTCAATAAATTTGCTGTTACAACTCAATAGATGCGCTTGAGACGAATTCACAAAGCTAAAAAGGTTAACTGAAGTGAATAGAATAGATTTCAATTCTACCTTAAACAAGTCAGAATTTAAGTATATGATACATTTCATTCGCAACATCCTTCAGACAGACAGACAGAAAAGAAATGGTCAGTATTGGCAGATATAACGAGAGACAATCATATGAAAAAGAAATTTTTATATCCCCCCCCCCCCCCCCGGTAAACAAAAGAGAAATTTTGTCAGCGTACTGAGTTATAATCATAATTTCTTTATTAGTATATGAGTACAAAGGCGAAATTAGAGTCACATGACTCTTTCGTACATTTAACCTCAACAGAATCTAACTACTAAACATTAGATAACTCCAGTAGAAAAATTGATCCCCTGACACAACTGTGTTTTTGAGTGACATGCTTCAAAAACGCTCAGCCAAATTTCATCATGGGACATTCACCATCATAGAACTCACTTTTATCTATATGTACGAAATAAAGGTTCATGTAAAATTTCAAGTCTACGGATTTTATCATTATCGAGCTATCATACGACATGAGCATTAACATTTTTGTTCATTAAATTGGGTATCAGTGTTTAAATAATAAACGTCTACAACCCAAGTCATCATAAAATGATATATGTGTCGGAATAGATAGGCTACATGTATTAATAATGTGTTACATGTTACAATATATTGTGAGTGTACTGCGTTTGTTTACAGGTTTTTTATTCTGTTATTTTCTGATTTCAATCATAGTTACCAACCATAAGATCGGTGTAAAAATATTCGCTAACGATCAGCCAAATGCCATGAAGTGGCATGCACCTTAATCAGTGTTCCTCAAATAGAAATGATGCTTCATATTTTCTCAGCCCCTCGAGTAATAGACTTTACTCACGCTCACCCACCAAGGAGCACTTTTAGTTTCAGTTTCATTTTAATAGCATAATAAAAAAGGCTTATATGGCGTATTTCATCCAAAATTAACCTATCTGTATTGTATTCCTGTTTTAATGACATTGTCCCAAAAATTAAACTCCAGTCTTTTCTAATACCGAAAAAAAATATTGTTTTGTATATGCACTTCGAGCCTTTTTCTAAACCACCAGGTGGTCTACAAATGATAAAAATGTTGAAACAGTATTATTTTTTACATGTAAACAATTTTTGTACTGTTTTACATAGAAATGGCTTTATTAAAAATTATATAAATTAAACCTTTTGAAAAGTGTGGAATTTTACCAGAGTACTAACCTCACTTGCGATTCAAATTTCTTCAAAAAGTATTTATTCGCAAACGGCCGATTTTTAATGCACAGGGACAGACGGGCATTTTTCAAAAACCACTTTTCACTTGGGAATTCCAAAATAATATTCAAACTGTAAATAAAAATGGTATTATCTTCATTACCTTGTTACCCTCTCCACAGGACAAACGAGATGAGTCGTTTTTACGTATTTCAAATTTGCAAATATAATTTTCAAAAGCTTCCAAATTGTGATGGGCTTCAGCCTGTTTGTTGGTAAAAGGATTAAAATTAAAACGTGTACGGCCGAGGAAGCACGATAATCTAGAACTCGAAGTTCACACAGTTCAAGTACAGACTCATCTTGCCGGTCACCTGCCTAATGCCTACAACAGGTCAGTCAGGTGACGCCCGATGAGTCCCGACTGCACCCGAAGGTAGCCGAACCGAAGGTCACGTGCCACAGTGTCCATGTAGCCGTGTAAACAGTGGTGTCGATGTCCGCGAGGCTACACGTGACAACAGACGTGCCCGGCGATGCACAGAAGGTCGAGATCAGCTGTGTGATTTTACTAGCTAGGTTGGTAGACGCACTGACACATACCGCCATCTGAACGTGGAACGGACTGTACTGACAGGGATGGAAATGAGGGCCCGATTTCGTGACTCCGGATTTTGGAATGTTCACGGTATGCTATTACTATTTTTATCTAAAACGATGTTGTATGGCTTCAAGATTATGAGAATTTTTAGCGCTTTTACGAAGGATATAGCTTTGGAAATACTTCAAGCTTTGAGAACACGATCTGTATAATACTGATGGTGTGTGCTGTTTGTTATGATCTACATGAGTCGGAAATGAACAGCTCTACATCAAGGCTTCGTTTGCAGATGTTCCTTGTGGAAATTTCACGGCTTTTCATTGTCTATACTTTTAGAAACGACCTCTAAATTTATCTCTAATGCTTCATTTTGGCATCTCGAACTAAGCACACTTAAATTTACTAAAATCTGTCTTTCTTCCGATTGATTTGTAACCTTTAACCAAAGGAAGATGATGGGTTGTTGAAATTTACTCGATAAAGTGACCCAATATTCCGGGCAAGAGGGCAGAAGTTTGAACTTTTTTGAAAGGTTTTTGATGTCTCTGTACGACCTGCACCAAAACACAATACGATAAAGTCACTATTCCTTTTATAGCGTGTTTGGAAATTGGAAATTATTTGATAGACAAATTTTGTTTGATAAAGATGTCCACTCGGAAAAATGTGTTATTGGTTTTTTGTATCACTGAACGATGATGGCAAATGTCCGGAAAAAATTCTGCTTCCTCTACTCTTTCTTTGTATCTTGATCTTTCGAACATCGTGTTCCTGCAATAACAATAGTGTTTATTACTCTGTAAACGAAGATCGTCTGGTGGCATTTTTACTCTCAGTAATTTTGTAAACCTTATATTTACCGTTGTAAAATTGCTAATTTATGTAAACGCTCTTGTATTTCTGATGAATCGTCACTGATAGGATGTGGAAGAAACGAATAATAATAATTTCATTGTAGGTAACATTGAAGGTTTATAGGAATGAGAACAATAATTCGAGAAAACTTTTAGAATTTGCACATACTAACAAAGATGTACGTCAGAGAATTTTTGAAAATGAATTACATTGCCGTCTATAAGGAGTAACGACCATTACGTAGTCTATGTTTTATAAAGCAAGAATTAGCGTACTCAAGATATCCCAGTATGTAAATCTCTAAAATGGAACCAAACAATTAGAACTACTTTCATTTCCCACTTTGAATTGAAAATTAAATAAAACAATATTATTATATCCAATATATGAATAATAGGCTTGTCGAGTTTATAGTTTGCTGGGTAAAAACACATGGGCATGAGTTAGTAACCGTAGTAATTTTTTACAGGCTTTTACAATTTTTGAAGGTTTTAAAGTAACAAAATTTTCCGCAAATTAATTTGATTTGATTATTAGGTAGTATCCACCTATACAAATACGGTATACAGGAACTTGTACACTTCAAAACGGGTTACTGACAAAAATAATTTATGGCAAGTTAATTTTTGGCGTGAGTAATTCAGGGACGTTCACTTAAGACTACGAAAAGTGGCTGCTGAATGCCTAAAATATCAATTTGGGTCCTTCGAGCCGGCCAGTGTTCAAACGGTCGAATTGTTCGCCTGCCATGTTCTGTCCTTAGCAAATAAGCACAGAGCACTTACGATTTTACACATGTTTGTTTTTCGGGGATACACTTTGGTGGTAATAATAATAATATTCTTTATTGCGCGAAACAATTACAATATTGAATGGCATGCGTCAACGTGAGTAATAAAATAAAAAAACTACAACAGATAAATTATGTTCGTCAAGGTAAATACTTACAATGCAATGCAGTACTTGTATGTATCAGAAGCAGGGGTTTCGTAGTTGTTATTACAAAAAGTTTTATCCCAGCGGCCCATCATGAACTCATCAGTCGAGTAAAACGCCTTTGACACAGAAAATGCTTTAGTCGGGTTTTTTCCCCCACCATCACGGAGGGTTGAAGTCCTTGCTCTTGTTGTATGCCCCGAAGGCAAAAGTTCATGACGTTTGGCAGTGTTTTTAAGCTGTCGTTCTGTACTGCTCGACTCGAAAGTTGTCCCTATCTCTATTGCCGTATTGGTTGACATCCCTGACCCATACCAACTCAGTACCCAAGTACAGGGCGACCTCGAGAATAATAGCTACATCCGCAGAACAAAATTTTGCAAGATTACCAAGAACGTAAATTCCCGAGGCAACCTTAAACCAAGCGTATTCAATGTGATTGTCCATGTCAGCCCCTGATGAAGGTACACAAGGAACTGAATGGATTCTGTATCTTCTAGAACGACGTCATCCACCATCAACGCGGGTCGGAGTTCTTACTCTTGTTGTAGCCGAAGGCAAAAGTTCATGACGTTTGATTTTGAACTGTCTGTTTTCAAATTGAGTCTGGAGAAATAAATGTTCGATGATGCACGAATTCAATTCAATGAATGACCACTTCAAGTTCACTTTTTGATTGTGATCTGATGCCGAGAGTCGTATCGTCAGCATACTGAATAATTTTTCCATTCTGGATCGATGAGTTCAATCAGTTGACGTAAATTAAAAAAAAGAATTGGCTCTAATATTGATCCCTGTGGGACACCGTAGGGCATTTTTACTTTGCCTGATAAGGCACTCGTAATCTGCACGCACTGCTCTCTATCTTTTAAATAAGACGAGATCCAATCCAGACCCCGAATGCCACTTTTTCGCAGCTGGTGCAACAGTGTCCCATGATGCATAGTTCTCTTAGGCCCTCGACAACACTGTGAATGAGACTCGTTATGGCATCGATTGTCGACATGTTTTTTTTTACCCTGAACTGTTCGGGACAGAATTTCGTAACGTTCAAGAAACTGTTCAAACTGTTCGAGAAAAACCTTTTCAAACATTTTGCTAAAAACAGGGAGGATGGAAATTGGACGACAGTTGCTTGGAATACAAGGATCGCTCTTTTTTGGTCTACGAATGTTTTATTTTACCCCAGAGTCAGGCTTCGAATTACCCACCGGATGATGTTATTTTCGATTCTCTAACATTTAAATTCTGTACGATCGTAAAATAAAATAAACACCCGCTAGATGCGGATTAGAGTCCGGATGCGGATATCGGAACAACCGCGCGGGCGGCAACTCGCGTATATTTAGCCACGGTTGCGTCGATCGGTGTGGGATGTGTGGGATTCATCTATTCTATTTTGGTTCAGTTGTTTCAACACTTAAACAATTCTACTATACGAGGGTTCGCGTATGTCTGCGGTAGGCGTAACAGAGGCAGAGAGCTAATTAATTTTAATTCATCTAATTTATTTTTATTCGTAAATTCTCTATGCTCTACTTAATTAACTTGAACAGCTTTAACAACAGATTATATATTGTTGGTTTAAAGTTTGTTTTTGACAATGGAAAGGATTGTGAAGGGAAACAGGAGTTATTGTATTTGTGTGTTGGGTTAGTTATCCACTTGAGGAAGAGACCAGATTGCAGATCTCGAAACGTAGTGTTACTGATTTCTTGTGTGACTGAACGGTGGCAAATGTCCGGAAAATCCTGTTTCTATCGCAATAGTATATACATTTTATTTCTGCTTATATGTAGATAGTTGTTTAATACTGACAACCTTTCATACAGGTATGAAATCCACAATTTCAAAATTATTCTGCGATTTCTTTAATCCAATCTACAGATCAGAGTAACTTAACGAAAAATAATCACAAGAACTGTTCGTATCTACACAGCCCAGAGACAAAATATTTTTTAATGAACGTGTAGGCTATATCTGTACTGTTGACTATAGGGCTGTATAGACTGATTTGTGGATTTCTGCATGAAAAATAAATGGACGCCATTGTTGGTATCGTTAGTTTGGTACCTTAGCTTAAGGTTAAGGTTTTGTTTCGTTGCGAAAACTGTTGTAGTTTGATATCCTGGATTTGGTCAAGTGGGGGGAGGGGGCAATCGTAGGAAGAGACAATAATAGATTTTTGGATCGAAAGGAAACATTTTTAACTAATACCCATGCATTGTTACCAATATACGCAATATCCAGAGCGACTAGTCAACAAAATTCGCTATTGATGCAGTAGGTTCCAAAATGGTAGTTACTAGGTCTGGCCTTAGGATCGCACTGTGAACAGTTGTTCTAGTGAGGCCTCCGGGTTTTTTGTGACACAGAGATACAGTTTGAAGATTCCTATATTGGAAAAAAATCATCTTGAAGAACTTCGAAAGAAATCCCTGTGTCTGTAAAGAGCATTTAAATTAATTTCAAATAAACAAAAGAGGAACTAAGGTAATACCCTGAGTTTTTATTTTTGAGTTCCACGTTTTCAAGACCGACATTGGCGTATTTAGCTGTACTAAAGTAGAGCCTCCCAACACACAGGGTTGGCCCAGTTGGCCGAGGTCCCAAGTCGAGGTCGGGGTCTAGCCGTCAATTGGTCCCAACTCGACTCAATGATCCCAAATAAATGTGGATATATCGACTCCAAACAGTTAAAATCCAATTCAGATGCCGCAGACTATTGCGCAATCTTCGGCGACCAATCGATTACGTGGTCTTAACTCGTGTTCATTTATAACGAATCAAACCGCTTGTAGAATAATTTGCTGAGCGTTAGCGAAGGCTATTACTCGAAAAAATGGAAAGATCTTATTTCTGTTTGTCTACCTGTTTATCTGCCCACATCCTGTCCAATATCTTGATAACGAACTTTCATCTAGACTTGAAATTTGACATTTCTGTTCGAGGAACACTGAGTTCGACGATTGGTGGTGCATGCCTTTCCACTTAGGATTAGGCTGAGCGTTAGTGAACACTTTTACATTGGTCTTATGGGTGACCACGACGGCAACAAAAAATCATAGAGTAAACAAATTTGTAATCAATCATGTGACATTGTACCATAAAATATTTGGCGAATTTTTATGGTACAATAACATACTCTGTTGTATCAATTTTTTGTGTATAAACAAGATAGAGTTCGATGGCGGTGAATGTCCCACCAAGGGATTTGGCTGAGCGTTAGCGAAGCCTAAAATTGAGAGTGATATTTCTAAAAAATGGACAAATGAACTTAAAGTTCTGCATAATTCACTTAGATATCACTAAGGGTTTAGGCAACATCTCTTTTGCACCTATCTGTCTGTATTGTGATGAATGAATTGAGCTATGAAAAATAAATTCGAAATATACAAAAATGAGATCGATTCATGGGTTCTGGCTGAGCTTCTTCGAATTCCATCACTCAGTAGGGTGGTTGATCTCTTCGGTCTGGATAGAGGATAAAACTTCCTTTCTGTATGATCGTCTGTCAGATCACAGTACATCTTGAAATTGGAATTGGTTACAGACGACGTTTCGAATGCAACTTGAGTGACGTTTGTCAGGCGACTCGTGAGCTGTGGTGTAGGCCTACTACTTTGCGGGGCCAAACTGTTTTATTTGAGCATTGAACGATTTTAATGTCACATAAAGTCAACTCTATTCTCTACATTATTATGATGTACTATAGGCTGGCTGACCAGACGCATATTTCTAAAAGGAGGACTTTTGGGGTTAAAAAGGAGGACATTAAAGCAAAAAGGAGGACAGTATGACATATTCTTATAACATTTGCAAACACATTTATTTATACATTATTTAAAAAGAAACGCGCATATTAATTAGTACAGTGCTGTATTTGAGCATATTATAATGTAAATTAAAAACTGAAATCGGATTTGTTTTTAAATATAAACAGAAAAATGAAATAAGAATATGTTGGTGGATAAAAGTATTATTTAAGGCTATTATTTTGTATGTGGTATAAGCTTGAATTAATTATTGTTAAAATTTTTCTCTAACGTATTAAAGTTAAGTAAAGGGGTAGTAGCACCAGTGCAGCTGAGCGGGTAGAAACAACAGTGAGTCAGTGACACTATAGACAACACTCAACATACAACTGAATCTAACAACAGTTCCATGCCATGGGCATTACGCGTGCGCTACAATACAACAACGTTTCATGGTCTTATCTTTGGGTTTTTTGGAATTAGAGGAATTTTTTAATGTTGTGCTACTATTTTTGAAAATTTAAGCGTTCGCCAAAAAGCCGGGAGGACAGGGGGACAAACATTAAAAAAGAGGACATGTCCTCCTAAATCCGGATTTTTGGTTATCCTAGAAGTACATATCTTGTTGAGAATTTGGGAATTTATGCGGATATTCGGTGTCGAGCTTACTATTTACGATGTAAACTAACTATGACAAGTAAAAAACGAGTAATAAAGCTAATTCGTGTATTACTAAAAATGTGTTAGTCCCATACGATGTTAATATTAGTGAATTTGTAGTTACATGGAACACCAGTCTGGGAAATTAACGGGACTAAAGATAACACCTTGCTCCATCATAAAACCTACAACCGTAAAATAACCTAGTTTACATGGGCTTGATAACGTTATATTTATGATGCAGCCACTCTAAGAAGAAAGCTTAGCAAAACATTTATACCTGCCGTAATTGTAAAATTTATCTCGGAGAAAATGCAAATCGTCGGTTGATGGAAAGGATTTTATATACTCCGGATATCCGCTGTAAGATTGGATATTTAATGACTGGAGGTATTAGAGAATATAAAAGCGATTGGTCACCGCACCGGTGAGGTGATTATGTTCTGTTCTGATAATGAGCGTCGAAGTAGGGGATGTCATGCTACAGCGCGCCCCTCCCCCCTCCTCCCTTTAACAAGCAGTGTCACTTTACAATGGAGGGGGGAGGTTCTTTGATCAGGTTAGGTTGGTACTACTGTCTACGGCGAATTCCAGTCGTCACTCGAAAGAAATGTCAAGTGCGCGCGGGGTTGTTTCTAGGTTATGTTTTGTATTATTGTTTTGATTTGTCATGTTCGTGTTTAATTATTTACTTGTGTTCTATTTATAACAAAATTGTTTGTGTGTGTGTGTGTGGCATGAAATAGTTTCCTAAAATTTTGTCAGATCTTGTAAATATTTTGGGATGCCAAGGCCCATTGTTTTTCACATCAAAGACCGGCAAGGTAGGTGAACAACTTGATTTCATTGTTTTGAGGTTAGGTGAGCAACGGCCGAGAAAACGCTTACACAATGCGTGTTAAGGAGTGGAAACATCGTATTTTCTGTGTTACAATCAAAACTTACTAGTTTAAACTACGACAACAAATAGTTTTATTATTAAATGCTGCCACATTCTATCAGAATCGCTAACTATTAATGTAATCTAATCAAACCTTAAGTTTAATGTTTATGTCTTAATAATGTAACTTTTTCTTAGACACCATTGCTTCAATTAATTAGTAGCCAATATGTAGTCCAGAAAAATAATAAGAAGCATTCGTTATATTTTTTATGTATTCTTTAATTACAAAATTTACGTTATTGCAGTATGTGATTAGACTGCCATTTGGCCAAATCAACCATTTTGTTTATTTTAGGGCCAACGTCAAGATCTTCCAGATTGTTCATGCGCATTTAATTATTACGATTGTAAATTTCAGTTTATTTTGCTCCTTGTAATTATTTACTTTTTACCAAATTGATATAATTTGCGAACCTTGTGGCATATCGTTAAACTACTGTATATTATGTAACTATTTAATTCATTTTTATGACGGTAACTATCTAAAACACTAATCTATTTTAATGAATTGTTCCTGTGTGATTAGTACGGGTTCAGTTAGCAAATCATGCGAAAGATGAAAACAATTCTGTGAATGATACAATAATTTTGCCTTATCTGTCACAATTATGAGTCTTGTGTGCTTGGGCGCTTACGCAATGATAAGCTTCCTGAAAGGGCTTTTATCTACCACGAGAAGGCTGACCTGGCGACGACATTGCTAGGCTGCTTCCTGGAAACGCATCTTAGTCAAGTGCCGCTATCTTTTGACGCCCAAGTTTTTGTCTCTTAGGACGTTCTTGTGTGTGGTAATCATGACGGAGATCTTTCCTTTTCCATTTTAGGTTGGTTTAAAAGTAGCGAATGTGATGAAACATTTATGTCCCTACCGTTGAATCCATAATAGTAAATTTTACTTCAATATTATATAATAAATTGTAGTTATTTACGTTGTCGAGTCTATTAGTTATAGACCTACAAGATTATTTGATTGTACAATTGCAATTAAGGAAATTTTCAATGCTTGAGTCCCACACCAATCTGAGTCAACAGCTTTTACTAGGGGAATAAAAGATGCAACAACCGTATTTCCTAGAAAGGGGTAAGAACAGGTTTCAAAGGGGTGCGCTTGCGCTGGTAATGACCCCAATCTCCTTTCACTATTTTCTGGTTTTCTGGTGATTTTGAACAGTTTTTTAGGCAAACGGATGAAATGCGAAGGTCTATGATGATACTTTGTTCTTGTAATGATTGGCAATTTGGAACGGATAAATATTTAAACGTATCCCTTGACGCTGTCTCAGACTTACAATTACCTACAATCTGGAGTCGTGTTTGTCTGAAGAGATTCCAAAGAAAGTCGACAACGAAGAAGCTCACAACGAACCTTTACGTCGTCTCGACATCAGAGATACCTAGACTATCTATACCTAGATATTTTAATCAAGGCACATCGTAGTTCACTCAATTGTGCACCTGATGAGACAATGAGAAAGCCAAGATTACACTATGTATTACATCTTGGTGTAGATGTCTGTGATGGTGAAACGATGTAGAGGTTTATTGTGAGCCTTATCGACGTCGAATTTCTTAGGACCTCTTCACACAAACATGACTCCAGATTCCAGGAGTCAAGTCTGAGACAGCGCTAGATACCAGACGCTGCAATTAGAGGAAGGTGAACTGGAGCTAAATTCAACACGTGTACTCAAACGTACATTTGTACTCTACCCCAGTTAAAATCTAAGCACAATCAATTAGTACATCCGCGTACGTGTCGGAATAATTAGAAGAACTGTTACACAGTACAATAATTAGGTTGTAAAATATTTTGACAGTTTTAGGTGATAATTGTGCCAGCAGATGTTACTGAAACCTCAAGTTTAGCTTTCAATTATTGGACGTTTTTTGTCAAGTACGATGTTAATTAGGGGTATAAAGGTGTACATACGTATGCCCATGGATTGCGGCCATCTCAACTCGACCGGTGTGCAAGATTGCAACTGCAAGTGAGTCGCCAATGCCCCTGCAAGCCGCAAGCGACCGTGGCTAATTGAGTAGATCCCGTTACGGTTACAGGATCGTCAGGAGGTCTACTAGTACAGCAGCGCTGCGCAGGGTGTGTGCATTACGCAGAAATCACATCTTTCTTTTGCATTATAGAACACGTGGTAAATTGAAATGTCCGCGGAATTTTCGAACCTTTGGAGCAATTTTAAACCGTGCAGCGTTCATTTTAAGTAGGCCCTAATAAAACATTTTTATCGAGCACTTTTTAGTGCCGCAACAACCTACATTTTATTTCATTTAGGATGTACACAGGTTGTAAATTAAGTCCTGATACGCGTGGATGTATTCCAAACGGATTGAAATATCGATGTACAATATTCACCATACTTGTTAAAATACTTTTTTTGGATTTTATGGAGGATAAAAACCTTCCCTCCCATAACTTTTTCTACGAACGTCGTAGAGGTGTTCTATTCATGTAATTGTGTTTCTATTGAATAAATCTTTAAAATTTAATGTCACAAGATAGGAGTTGCTACTTGAAAATTTAAAGTTGCCCCCTTCACCCCACCCCCCCTTAAAAAGGAGGGGGAATTTTTGTATTCTCTAAAATATCCCAAAAATACTTTAATAAGTCTGGTGAAGGTTGTACATTGATGTTTCAATCCGTTTGGAATATATCCAGGCGTATCAAGACTTAATTTACATCATGTGTATATATATACAGAGGATGTAATAAATAATATGGATATATTCCAAAATTGAAATATATGTACAACCTTCACTAGACTTATTAAAATTTATTTAGAGAATCCTGCTCAATATATTACATATTTACAGAGGATAATAAATAATATCCTGTAAATAGTAATTTATTTAATCCTGCTCAATACAACACATTCTTTACATTTGGCAGTGTTTATCAATATAGTTAATCACTAATCCAGTAGCGTGATTAGCTAATCTAATATGAAATAAATATTAAACAAAAATATTAATTGAGCCAGTTCATAACAAAAACACACGCAGCTATTCGTGGTGATTTGTATTTACTACACATTAGGTACAAACAATAATAAAACACTGCAATACTAATGTATTAATTATTAAAAAATACCTTGTATTTGCAACACCAACAGTATCAACAAACAAGTCTCAAAGAATTATAGACAATTTGACAAACAAATAATACTTCACTTAAAACCATGCTATAATCATACACAACTATTTATTAATATCAGGAGATATTATATTCCTACAATAGGTATACTCTTTTACTAACATATAATCCTTCAAAATGTTGTAAAAGCATATCTCACAATAAACACGCCTTGGACATCATATCGTAAAATTAAAGGAAAACATCACTATTTATGAAGTGCATTATTTGTTAAGTTTAGGATAAAACTGCCTCTAATTAAGTAAAGTACAGTAGAAATTCATTGACGAAAATCGCTAAAGTAGATAACTGTGAAGTATGTACTGTTGTGTTGCACCTTTTAAACTTATTTCAGTGTTGTAACGTTTTAGGACTGTATAATTTGTTCCGTTGTTATTGACGATGGAAGGTTTGAAAGGATAATGGGATTTCACAATGTATAACACAACGTTTCGAAGATTTGTATCTATCCTCTTCTTCAGTTTATAAGACAATTAGTACAGACAAGTTAGAACTGCGACATTAGACTGCCACTAAAGAAAGAATAGACGAGAAATGAGATATAAAAGTAATATATTTGTATTTAATTTCAGAATTCAAAATTACACATTTTTAGGGTCATTGTTTTCTTTTTCTGGGGTGACCATCCTATGCAACTTTTTCCTACTACCATAGATAAAAACATACTCCTAATAGGTGTATCTATGCTACTACTCAGTGTGATTTCCATTTTGACACGCCCTTTTGGCAACAGCACTGGACAGGAAACAAATAAACACACAACTTGCCATCGTCGTGATTATTCCAGTAAGTATGGATCTCGAAGTTAGAAGAATGGATTTTTTAATTGCTTCAAAAAACAGCGTCAAGATTGGAAACAGACTCGTAAGCAGTGACCAGTTAATGAAACGTAATATCTTGCGGTTATTTATGTATTAAAATTATCTCCGTACAAATGACCATGTAAAAATAGAAACTGTCCTAGACGAGATGGTTTTGGCAAAGCTTGTGCATGTGCGAGGCGCAAAGTGCAAGGTGTGGGGCGGCGCTCTGGAGGCGGCGCGGCGCGGCGCGGCGAGGGCATCTCCATCCGTCTGGTCTGGGCCGTGGGCGAACCTCAGTCGGGCAATTATCGCGCCAGAAATACGACAAACTGGGTCTGGTTAATTGGAACAGGCGCGAAAATAAATGTGGGAACCGAACTGTGGCGGCCGGGCGAGTGCTGCGACCTGGCGGAGGCGCGCGGTACTAACTACTCGACAACGGTAGAAATAGTACACCGCGGTTATCGTACCGGTGGATCGACCTAGACAATGTAATCTTATACCGTACCAGTGGCGTATATAGGGCATTATTTAGGGGGGCGGAGGGGGACTAACGCACTGGATGGTTTAGGAAGTAACTTCCAAAATAGGGGCTCTGGTATGTTCTCCAAGCCCCAAATCGTTAGTCTTGGCACTGAATCTTTCTCTTTTTTGTATAGCTAATAAAGTGTTAACTTTCTGAATATATCAGTTTTACTGATGTTTCATGTGTGCTTGATACATATAATTAATTCTTAATTAATGGACATATAAAAATTGCACTATATACTGGATGAAACTTGTGAGGTTTTAGAATTGAAGGCATTTTTTTTACTCTCACTAAATTTTATTACAAAAGCGCTTTCGCAGTTAAAAAAAAAAAAAAAACAGTAAATATGTGTGTAAAATAGAAAAACTTATAATAAAGCGGTTATAAATTTGTAAATTATACAAACTTATAAATTATAAAAGTGTTGTGTTCGAAAATAAGGTTTAAAATTTATAATTGCATACAAATTTAAAAAAAAAATCCCGTCTCATTCATCAAAAACAAAATTAAATTGAAGGGAAAGGACGTTATTTACATTGCAAAGCCTTATCATTTTTGATACTTGTTTAGTCAATGAATTGTTAAAAAAATATGAAATTGAAAAAAGTAATCTCTAAATAAATATTTCAGGAATAATTTTTATATACGTACCAACATTGTATCTTAACTGATACAAATGTTTTATCTGTTCTGTTAGCCATACTTACTTAGTCTCATGTAGAGCAGGTTTCAATGAACGAGACTTGTATAATCTGTAATACACTTCTGGAAGCACAAACAATGTTTTTAATATAAATATTATTCTACTATTAATTTTATGCGAGATAAAATTACAATTCTATTTTAGACAAACTAATTAAATATTTCACTGTTTAATACCCTTCGCATCCTTTAGATCAACGAAAAAATAACAATGTATTACAAAACAGTTTTAGCTTTGTTCAAAATGATGTTATTGCAGCGCCTTCTGGTAAAGTGCTGCGGCGTTGTGGCCAAGCAGCGAACTAACACGGTCTGATAACGACGCAGTTGTGGTTGAAACAGGTGTTCCATCCTGAAGTGTCTATTTCTTCTATTTAGACTTTGCCAGCATGTAAAATTTAGACATCGTTTTATGGTCTCTTCCATTTATTTTTATCATTCGTTTTATATAATTTAATTATGTTCCAAGAGATAGACAATAATGATCCATTCTTGTGTATACATCAACACATAAAATTAAACTACGAACTAGAAAACTTCAGTTTTTTAAAACCACCATTGAATAAAATTTACGTCATATTCAGTCAACAACTTAGAGGAAGCTGATAAAATAATTATGTTAAATGTGAAATTAATTCAAACATCTAGTTGGTTATACATTGAAACTCGTGACTTGTGTTGGGAGTAAGTCTATCTGTATTTATACCATTGCCAAACCGATATTACTATAACTCTATATCATAATACGTAGTAAAGGAGTTTGACTCATTTCTGACTCAAGCCCGGTCGCTCTGGCCAACATGCACAATAAAAGGTTTAACCGAACGTTTCGAGGATTGGAATCTATCCTCTTCGTCAGGTGGGATAGGTATTAATTACACTAAAAAAAAGAACAGACAAGGTAAAGAAAAGGTTCAAACATACCCAAAAGCTTCTTGGAGTCTAATCAGGACTTGCATCCTGTGCAGTGACAACGCCTGGACTGGACTCCAAGCAGCTTTTGGGTACCTATGTTTGAACCTTTTTCTTTACCTTCTTTACTTTTTTCTGTTCTTTATTTTTGTGTATATTATACCTCTCCCATCTGACGAAGAGGATAGATTTCAATCCACGAAACGTTGTTTTATACCTTTTATAACCTATAACGATGGCAAATGTCCGAAATCCTGCTATCCTTTAAAACCTTCCATTATCAATAACAAACTTTAAAAAATGCACAATGTGCCAGCAGTTCTAACACGATGCCGCTAAAGTTCGTTGTCTCAGTGGCGTACCTATGGGGGGGGGGGGGGATAAAGGTGGCTAAAAGTGGAACAAAATGTTCTTAAAAATCCATCTTTATTGAATACAAAAATTAAATGTTTAACTTTTAATTATTATATAATTTATTCAAATTTAGATTTATTCCGTACATCGCGATGTAGTGTGCTCCTCAATCAGATGCATTCCCTCCCTCCAAAGCCAAGTCCTAGTTACGCCACTGGGATGTATTTTAAGTTTATTGTTAACTATTTACCGGGGGTATTTTCAAAGCGGATTAAGACATCAATGTACAATCTTCACGATGCCCATTAAATACTTTTTGGACTTTTTGCAGGATAAAAATATTTCCCCCTCCTTTTTCAAAGGGCTTTGAGGGGGTCACTTTAAATTTTCAAACTGCAACCCCTATGTTGTGACATGCCATTTTAAAAGTCTATTTAATGGAATCACAATGATTAGAACAAAACATCTCTACGTCGATCCTAGGAAAAGTTATGGGCAATCAACCCCTTACACCTAAGTACCTATGTCAATTCTATCCTGATACGCCTGGATATATTCCAAACGGTTTGAGATAGCAATAAAACCTTCACCATACTTATTAAATTACTTTTTTGAGGATAAAATAAATGTTACCTCCTTTTCATAGGGGGGTGGAAGGGGGTAACTTTAAAATTCCAAATTGCAATTCCATCTTGCGACATGTCATTTTAAAGGTCTATTCAATGGAAACACAATGATGTGAATCAAACATCTCTAAGACGATCCTAGCAAAAGTTATGGGCTAAAGCCAATTCGCGATTAGAACACAAGCTGGCTTTTCTTAAAATCGATAGAGGAGTTTCCGTAAAAATTAAATCGATCACTTGCGCTGTTGGGGGGGGGGGAGGGGGGTCATAAGGGTTTAATATATAGAATGATATTTTTCAGGACTATATTTTTCCTAGCTCGATAATAGTTACGTCGTCGTCAGACAGCTAGATAAAGACTGAACTGTATATAGTAAGTTAGTTCCGAGATCCGACGCTAGGGCTGCGACACTTGACTTACAAGTACTGTATTTGCTAGTTGACCTCTCACTCCACAGATGGCAGTCCGATCGCTCAAAATTGCCCTGCCTCAAAATTTACAGCATTGGTTGAGTTGTCTCTAGTGTAACCAATACAATCAAGATTGTTCTACTATTACACTCCACCACAGGTTATCGATTCATAACTGGGTTCTTTGTATTGAACAAATTGAAAAACAGCGATTTCGATATATCTTTACTTGGAAAACGTGTGTCGACAAGTCCGGAGTTTACTCTGCTCCCAGTTCCCCGAATAACCCCGTCCAAGCAGGCCACAACAGGCCGTCTATCAATCAGAAGTGAGCGAACTTGGCGGGGGTATTTTTAGGGCCCGAAGCCGCGTTTACAAGCCCAAATACGGGCATCCGAGTTCCTCCAAGGGCTCCTAACGAACGGTTAGGTATTTAACATTGAATTAAAGGAACTAGACGTGTTTAATTTAAAGTTTGAGTATATAGTAATTTTAGGGGTTTCTCGTGCTCTTTGTTATCATAAAGGGCAGACATAACAGAACATACGTTATATATTGTTTTAATTATTACTAAAACAATATGGAGGATGGATGAAATATAAAAATTGTCATTTACCACATAGTCGTTTACCACGTAGTCGTTATAGCACTTGAAGGGGGGGGGAGAGGTTTAACAATCTAATACCTTTCTTTAAACGATCAATTCTTGTATGAATGTGTGTGTGTGTGTGTGTGTGTGTGTGTGTGTGTGTGTGTGTGCGCGCGCGTGCGCGCGCGCGCGTGCGTGCGTGTGCAATCTTTAATCTCGGAAACGGCTTCAACGATTTTCCTGAAATTTTGTATGCAGGGGGTTTCGGGGGCGATTAATCGATCTAGCTAGGTTTCATTTTTAGAAAACTTTGTTTTATCCGTGTTTTCTAGCAATGAAAAACTGCTACAAAGTCAATATTTATTTTTTATTTCTTTGTTTACATTCTGTAGTAAACAACATCTGGTAAATGACACCAGTGATGGTGTTTCATCAGTAATGCCAAAGAGTAAAAATAAAATATTTTGTTTAAATTAAAGAAGGTTCAAACCAAAAGGGAATTTTGATTGTAATATAAGTTGATGAATAATTTAACTCCGTTTAAAATTAAATCTATTTATCTATTTCATATATTTCGCTCCCACGTACTGCTAAAGTCAAATGCCTGCAAACCTTAACTAACATTATACGAGCAGAGAGGTCTCATGATTTAGATGTTTCACCAGAGCGTGCGGCACAGCGTGTAGCTACTGAAAATGACGAACGAGAAACCGATTAAAGGACAAAGACGTCGAGGGCTTTATAACTTAATAATTATTTACCGACATATAAATGTGCCGTTACTGCAGCTGTGCAATATCACGCCTTAGGACCATTTGACATTTTCAAATTCAAATGACTTTATTTGTATCATATATACAAAAGGGCGAATTTATTGCCATAAGGCCCTGTCTTAAAATTAACCCTAAACACATTTTGTGTATCCATTGCGGTGCATTACATTTCCCTGAAGAACGGGTTTGTAATCGCATAAGTAGAAATTCTTTTGGTGACTGTTGTTTGCATGGACGAATTTTAATGGAGCAACAAAACTTTTCAAATAAATCTTTTTTTTTTAAACCGTCACCCATATTCGGAAGAATTTCATAAAACAAGAAGAAACATAAACGCATCTTTTACTCTAGCATCCTCTAATGCAGAAGATGACAGAACAATAAAATAGCCATGGCATTTATAGTTTTATCGTTTGCGGACAAGTATGTCGTAAAATGAATTCCAAAACATGAATTACGAAAAGAAATCTCGAGCAAAGCTCGGTTTCTTGATATTACGAATATTAATCATTGTAAAACATAAGCTAATATTAAGTTGGTTAGTTGTAATGGAAATAGTTTCTGGTTTAGTAATCAGCTGTTTTGAACTAAACAAAACACTATCTTAACATTGTAAATTTAGAAGGCCTTGGGGTCTATTTCAAACCCACAAATGTACATCTGGAGTGTACGAACTTTTGATTGATACCAAGATTGTGTATAAAATATAAATTAGTAGCTGCCTAAATCGCCATGCAAAAATCAAGAAGTCTTTTTATAATTAATATTGTGTCCATATTATGTGTAAATGGTATTCTGTTCAATTCAACAATTCTGCAGCAGTAGGCAAATACCGTACACGGCGACATTGACGATGTTGCTATTCTGTACCGGTTTATCAACAACAGTATCTAACCCAGAGGTCACAGGTGTGCCAACGTCACAGATGCCAACACAGATGTTGGAGATACTGGAGGCCTACTATCTGCCAGTGCGATAATTGTTTCGCGACACGTCTATAATAGTCGATAGTTTTGTGACAAGTGTTGGACCGTCCACTGCGGGAAGCGATCGTTTGAAGACTACAGAAGTTGGTATCAGTGAATCGTCAGAGATGCCGATTCAATTGTTTTATTGGGTGTCCTAGACTGTGCTTGGTCTTCCACTCCATACTCTGTCCCTAATCTATGTTTTATCGCAACGGAATGATATCTTTATCGCCAAGATGTACGGGAATGGATAAAATTATATCTTGTCCAGATAGATAAAACTCACTACATCGCATAAATAGTCTTTCGTTGGAGATTTATTTTGGTTGTCTATTTTTACGTTTCTTAGTGGTTTTAACGAGTGATTTTCAAAGTATGTTAAGGCGAATAAAAATTAACTTAACGTGTAGCTGCATTATTTTTTTCTGTATTGTTAAACAATTGTAACAGCAAATTACGGCACTAATTAGGACCCTTAATTATATAATAGATTGAAATAAGAATATTAAGTTCAGCTCCAGTTCACCTTCCTCTTATTGCAGCGTCTGAAGTCTAACGCTGTAACGGATTTGACTCCTGGAATCTGGAATCAACATTCATCTGAAGAGATCCAAAACAGCCGGCGACGAAGAACCTCAAAACGAACTCTCTACATCGTTTCGACATCAGAGACACCCGGACTACAAACAAATGTAATCAAGGTGAAGTGGTGTTCATTGTCTCATTTGTGGTTCTCAGTTGTGTACTTGATGAGACAATGAGAACACCACTTCACCTTGATTACATTTGTTTGTAGTCCGGGTGTCTCTGATGTCGAAACGATGTAGAGAGTTCCTTTTGAGCTTCTTCGTCACCGGCTGTTTTGGATCTCTTCAGATGAATGTTGATTCCAGATTCCAGGAGTCAAATCCGTTACAGCGTTAGACTTCAGGGGTCTTTTTCGTTTAAGGGCCAGCATTACAAACATACTATACCTGACTGACAGTGCATTTAATCGTTTCTTTTTGTGTTATTAGTTTGTAGGGCAGTAGTCCAGGTACTACTTCTAGTATAAACTCGTCTTATCTTATCAGTGATAAACGCGCGCCGCTTATCTTTAGCCTGTAATGAAACCTGCGTTAGTTCTGTCTGAGTTTTGTGTTCAATAAAGCGTGGTAATTTGATCTGGGCTTGGACTTTGCAAGCTCGAGTTAATTTTTTTTCTAAAAGAGCAAGCAGCGCAAAGCGCTGCGCAGCGGGCAAGCATCGCGTGATCTGAGTTTTGAATAGGCAAGCTAGGGTCTTTTGTGCTGGCCCTTAAACGAAAAAGACCCGACTTCAGACGCTGCAATAAGAGGATTGTGAACTGGAACTGAACTTAACATGATTATTGAATCAACCCTTCCCAGCATTGCTCTACGTTATGTGTAAAATTGACATGTTTATTGAAAAAAATTATATAATTATCTTGTTGATCTAAAAGTTTTTTCGGGAAATAGGAATAAAACACACAATAATGGTCATAACATAAAAAGCATAAACGACAGGAATAGAATATGTCCAATTCATGTGTGATGCAACTGTCATGTGAGTGGTTAATAAGTTTTAATAACTATATTCATCACAATAGCTTCGTACGCTTTGAACATTAAAATATACATTTAATCTTAAACTTAACTGAATTTGTCAATCATCAAAAGATACTACTGAAGGTCCCCACTCGCAAGACGTTATTGCAAATACAAAATTCAAATATTGCCAGATAATACTTACGAGTATAATGTCCATTGCATTTACAGTCATCAACACTTCGTGTCAACGTCCGTTTTTACGTACATCTGAAAAATGTCTCATCGACATCGCTTTCTTTAGGAGGCAGAAAACAAGAACCGATCTTCATTACATGGAAATTTCACTGTAATTCAAATAAAGTCTGCTCTTTGTAGTAATTTACTCTTTTTAGGGCCCTGGTCAGAAAAACTCTTCCAAATATTATGAAAAATAAATTTGTTATACTCGTTTACATATACAAAAGTTCAATTGCACATATTTACATAAAAACACTTCAATACAAAAATATCACATTTAAGCTTATCAAAAACAAGAATATGAAAACACATTTTGCACACTGTACATTTAAAACATGGATTTGTTAGTAGTTTAGACATTGTTTTTAAGTTTTGATTCACTTCTTACTGGATAATACAAAAGTACCGAATTATCAAGTGAAGCAAAACTTAAAAACAATTTTTAAACTACCAAAAAAATCCATGTTTTCAATGTACAGTGTGCAAAACGTGTTTTCATATTCTTGTTTTTGATAAGCCTAAATGTGTTATTTTTGTATTGAAGAGTTTTTATGTAAATAAATATGTGCAATTAAACTTTTGTATATGTAAACGAGTATAACAAATTTATTTTTCAGGATAGTTTAGTAAATGTTTGATGTTATAATACCTGTGGGTGAGAACTATAACACCATCTACTATGTGAGGAATTTTTCAACTATGCAATTATAAGAGCTAAATGAAAAAACGGAAATTTAACGCAAGTTATTATTTATTACTAATATATAATTGTTTTAATGCATGCACGATAAAATAGGTTCATAATTAGTTTAAAGTATATTTTTATGGGAAAATATCTCTAGGGATATTGTGAATTGGAAAATATTGTTGTAATTTAGTAGTATAAATTAAGTCGCGTGTCAAGTCCCTATGTATACATACATTCAATGACACCATCTTGGCTCATTCTAGATGCATTCAAATAGTTTGAACAATGTTTTTGTTTGTTGGGTACGCAAAGAAATACATTGTTTAACCTTTGAATTTCCTGCTAATAGAAATTGCATCCACATGGCTATTGTGTGGCAGATAATTTTGTTCGGTAAAGCGTAAAGCTGAGTTCGAATTCATTTCAACCGTAGGCTACAGTTAGTAGTTAAAATATTTTTATGAATACATTTTACCAGCTTCTTCTTATTGGAAACTAAATGCTTAATATATGATCAAACACTCCAATAAATGAAAAATTTTTATTTTGTGAGGCCTTTCGTGCTCAAAGAACACATCGTCAGACCCACATAACTGAAATAAAAGTAAAGTAATAATACAAACAATTTAGATTTAAATAAAAACATATGTCTTGAAAAATACAAAGAGATAAGATTTTAAAGGCCAGGAAGTATGTCTACTGTATATATAAAAATTAATATTTAATTAGATTAAAGGCAGTAACGGTGAATTTTGTAGAGGTCCAGGCTCATTATTTACTAAATAATGAAAAAAGCAAATTATTAAAAGAAATAAAAAACAACAAATTCCTCGATGCTTACGAAACTATTTTTATGCAGAAGAACCAAAATTATTTAGTAAATAATGAGCCTGGACCTCTACAAAATTCACCGTTACTGCATTTAATCTAATTAAATATTAATTTTTATATATACCGTAGACATACTTCCTGGCCTTTAAAATCTTATCTCTTTGTATTTTTCAAGACATATGTTTTTATTTAAATCTAAATTGTTTGTATTGTTACTTTACTTTTATTTCAGTTATGTGGGTCTGACGATGTGTTCTTTGAGCACGAAAGGCCTCACAAAATAAAAATTTTTCATTTATTGGAGTGTTTGATCATATATTAAGTATTTTTATGAATTCAATTAAAATTGTCAGTATTACTCAATGTAACATGTGTTTAATAGTTTGCTGTAATATATTTACAATCGCTGTTTCCTTAGTTTGCCGCTAGGTAGCGTGGTAAACGGACTGTAGGTCCACATCATAAAACTGCCGGAAGCATTTCTTACCTACTTCTTAAGGGGTGGACAGTGGGTCCGCGGTCCCGGCCTGGGACCCACTGTCCGACTCACGGGATTCTTTTGACGAGGGGTTGACAAAAGATCGTCGTACTCACACTGCAGCACTTGAATGGATGTTTCGAGATCTAAACTCTATATCTGCTAAATAGTTTTCAGTACACTACATAAGACAGCTGCAAAAAGAATGAAACAAAATGATATACATAAAATAAAGTCAGGTTAGTTACGCCATTTCTAACTTAAGAATGTCTGTAACGATTATAGTGGTCTTTGGTTTATTGAATATGTTTTCGCTCCGACTAGGAGAACAACGATTAAAATATCGTAAGAATGCACAGAAAAATCAGGTAAAGAGAACAAGACATTTATATAATAGTATAAGAGCCTGTTAACTTTAGTCAATTGTCCTGTGTAAACATTGTTTTATAGTAGCACAATCATAAATTACCTTACATTTAGTCGTGAAAGCATAGAGTAAGCTTGATAATAACAACACTTCTTATTTAAACATTTTTTTGCGACCACTGTTGAGCACAAGTAAGACAAATATTTAGATAAGAAAACTAAAAGTTTTATTACAAATCTACTTTTAACTGTACACTTTAGTAAATATTGAGTATGCATGTTGAGTACTGTATGCAGACATCAAAGGAATGTACTATATAACTGTTATATAGTTATAAAACGCATAGTTTATTTGACTTTTGACAGAAGTAGGCTTCTCAGAAGTTTGTTTGTACCTTGTTCGAGAAAATAAAGCAACATTAACTAGGGCTTTTTTTATTAACTAAACCCCAAATTTTAAACCTTTTAACGCTTAACGGTTTATTTTAAAGGAGAATAAAACTAATAGGGTTTAAGAATAAATTTAAGAATTTGGTGCGTTCGAAGTTCTTATAACTGCTAGTAATTAAACATGTTATCTCCTGTCGTTCCGGGATCACTATTTGAAATAACGTTAAATTTTTTCGCAGCGGGATATAGAGATGAATAGCAATTGGAAGTTTGAATGAAACTAGACACATTTTTTAGCCGTTCATCGAATTCCTGTTTGAGTGATATTTACAACGAATCGTTAGCGACATCAGGTCACTATTATGTAAGTTAGTATGTCTGTGTAGGAAGATGTTTTGTTTACTGTTTGGATTATATGCCAAGAGCCACTATTTAAGGTAATAAAATATTTTGTCTTCGTATCTATTTAACTTAATTTGGTACAATTTTAAAAATGATATATTAGATATGAACTAAATTGTTATTTTAACTATTAACAATGTTAATAAAACAATAAACCATCCATTTCAATTAACGTGTACTACGAGTAACGTGTCTACTGGTATATACAGTATTATACAAACGATGGTCCAATATAAGGAATAACTAATACAAACTTACTGTAGATGTTTATGATTCATTAGGACAATGCCAAATTAATCAGAGAGTAATATAATGGAAATATGGATATTCGTTAAGATATAATCCCGTTAAGATATGTGGTAGCTTGAGTAAACTGTTGTTAATATTTACTGCTTTAGCAGTACGCTGTGCGAATGTAGTGGAAGCATCACTGACCAGAATAAAGAATAAGTGCAGGTAGAAAAACTAATGCACGGCCAGGTCAGTTTTGAAAAGAAGGACAGTTAGTCCACAGGTATCAGCGTGGACTAACTGTCCTACCCTGCAGAAAAGTGACGTCAGCCACCCTCGTCAAACTAGGCGTGGACGTACAGTCCTAAAATCTGAAAATAAGGCGACATGTATATTATCTTTTATATTACATATTTCCATTGTACTTTGCACCTGCAGCTCCGCTCTTCCCTCCACGTTTTACTACATTTCAAGAGCCCGACAACCCTAAATATAATCAAAAACACACCAAGAGTAGTGGTGTTCTTAATAGATGTTTCTCTACATCTATTTAGGTGAAATTTCACATATAATTTGAAAAATACCATTTAGAGCAAAACTAGATGCTCAAAGATGAATTTTTATAGTAATTTGTTTAAACAATGAAAAAACCTAGATAAAGAATTTGATAAACATTGCAATTTATAGTCTGAAAAACAAAATACCACATCGACCATATAAATGCATTCACTGTAGTTGTAATCCGAAGTCAAAACCCCCAGGCGTTCAACTATAAAGTCTGTTTGTGGAATGAAAGATTGAGAAATCAAGTTTGAGACAAGTCAAGTGCCTATTTTCCATTGAATTTTTGCTCCATGTTAAATATAGAGCCTCGGAAGAGCAGGCAGCATCCACTAGCGTGTCCTCTTACATACGGGATGCTCGCATAATCAAGCAACATTAGATACCGCTAATAAAAATTACACAGAGTCGATAAAAAACCCTCAAAACTAGCCTAATGACTGATCAATCCTCCGACTTGAGTAAAGGTTTAGACAAGTAGTAGTAATGGGGTTATAGAAGCGATGCGACAATATGCTTTTCGAGGCCACATCACGCCCAACTCCGAACTCAACACTAAAACTGTTGCCGTCTTCAATTTCACATTCAGAGGGTAACTACAAAGGTTTATTGTACTATATTCAATTTACCTAAGGTTTACGCTGACACTTTAAGTAATGTTTGATATGATAAAGGTTGAATTTTAAAGTGACACAAGCCTGTTTTATGTATTTTTTGGCTCGGTTTCTGTAAAGTAATTTATACACATTCTTGTAATTGTTTTCTTTTAGCCACCCCTTAAAGCTGTCGTCCTCGGTAGCCGCCTAGTTTGCCTAATGGCCACGATTGATTCTCCTTCTGTACAGGTCCACTGCTTCACTGTCTAAGTCATACTGGACAATGATATAGAGTAAATGTAAATAATGTACACAAATTTGAAGGTTTTAAAAATTTCATGGAAGACTTCTCGATAGTTGTTAAATAACCTTAAATACTAAAACACGAGCTATATGATTTGATAATATTTGATGTGTTGTGCAGTTTACACCTCGTCGAAACGATACTTAAATTCTTACAATGTATCGGTTTTTATGTGGGGAACTATCTTAAACAACAGATCTTAAACCGGAAAAATATTGTGGTGGAGGGTAGCTTTCCACGGTTAGACCAAAACAGTTGGTTATGACACCGGCCGTGTAAACCGAAGACCTAATCCGTTTACCATCTTTTATTATGTAAATTAACTGTAAAAGTAAACCACAGGGCTCAATGAAAACTTAATAAAATCATGTAAATGACTGCGACTTCATGTCACGGTCGATAGTTATCACTATTCTCCTCAGCCATCACAGCGTACAAAGCTACAATGAAGACGCCAAAGAAAACGTTTACTTCACATTAAAACTATTAATAATTATAACAAGGTTTGTCACGGATACATCAATTCAAGTTTGCATGTTTCAACTTGGAAATAAACTGAAGAAGACCCCATCAAAAGAATAATGTTGAACTTATGGGAAATTAAAGCTCTAGTAGTACTGTACTTTCACAGTTGCATGTGAAATTTGAATTCTTTTTGCGACATCACTAATAAAATTATATTTCTAATATATTACCACAAATTACACTATTCTACTTATAACTAAGAGTCTAACAGGTGCATTACGTTTATAGATTATCTCATATAGAATACCCGGTATAGGATAATGTAATGCCTTCTCTCACATCCCATTAACAATCAACATTACTTCTTCAGAGGCTTCTATTTTAAAGTTGGCAACATATTCTCAATTAAGCTTTAATGATTGATAGTTACCTCTAATATGTACTGTAAATGTAGTTTATATCCATCTGAAGAAATGTACCAGATACACGAAAATGTTTAAATGCTTCAGAACATTATACATTGGCTTTTTTAAGAGAATTGGCCAGTTCTTTTACTTGTACATGTATATGTATATGATAAAAAATCGATACTAATGTAGTTTAAATAAACATTAAATCACGATTTTGCCGTTTATACAAATTTTATATAAACATATATTTGTTTAGTCACGTCAATGATGTAGAAGAAATTATAACTAAAAATATACGTTTATATTAACCAATGTAATTTTTTCTTTACCGACAAAAATATTAATAATGTACAAGTTACCTCATACCTGCATTTAATTAATATATAATTTATAATAACATTTATAGTTATATATATTTATATTTTCATCAAATGTATTCACGCTCATAATGAAGATAAAATTCCAACAGTGCAGGAAGAGCGGCTGCCGTACCGCCTGCCCTTGTCCATAGTGGACTAATCGGTCAGTGGAGTAATCGACCCTTTTCATTTGAAATGCAATGTTTTATTTGATCGGGTCGTTGGGCCAACGACCCAGTGGACTAATAGAACCTCTATAAATTATAAAACGGGTCGTTGGCCCAACGAACAGTGGTGTAATCGAACCTGCATTCTACAATTTAACTTGTTACTGCAATAGGGTCGTTGGCCCAACGAACCATATACGTTATTAGTATTTGTAAGTAAATTTTGGATCGTTGGACCAACGAACCTTGATTGTAAATTTACTGTTTAAATTGTAAATACGGTTCGTTGGGCCAACGACCCATTTTAGTTATGTTTTACTTTATGAAACAAATCAGTCCGATTACACCACTGATCGTTGGGCCAACGACCCTCTTATTTTAAACTAAAGTAATGTTTGGGTCGTTGGGCCAACGATCGGTGGAGTAATCGAACCGGACCCTTTACGAGACCTGCGGCTATCCTTACCTTTCCGGAAGACCTTTTGGTGCTGCTGGCATGCGCAAATGTTCGCATCGAGATGCTAATAGAGCAGCACTCTTCCTCGTCTAGATGTGGGTTTTATAGTCCATAGACTGAGTCACTGTCGAATGGCTGATGTATTGTATGAGTCGAATCGCATGAGATTTTTAGGTTTGATTAAGACTGCCCTGTGCAGACTTTGCTCATTCATCCAAGCGCCCACTTTCCAGCCAGTATACATAAGGGAATAACTCTAGATTGACTGCGATATTTCAATCAGAGTCAGCGTAGGAACTGACAATCGGGTTTGTCTCTCGGCCAACACAATCAGACCAAATTTACCAATCCCTGGCTTGTTAGAAGTTCAATTCAAATTTATGGTCCTTAAATTCTCTGACTACAGGGCTATTAATTTAATGATCCTCTGTAAACCTTATAAAGTATCAAGACTACACAGGTCACCTACACTCATTCAGGATTGACAAGGAATAAACAAATAGATGGTGCGATTGGCCTCAAATTCAAATGAAGCGTGACACATTAAAGAATTAATTATAATTCATCCAACATTTCATTCACTTATGAATTGAAATGATAATCTTGAAAACTACGGTAATCTTGAGCTTTAGGCCTGTGAACAATTGTTTTCGATGTATCACTCCAAATTTGTTATTCATAATTTTAGCTATAACTCAATTTTATTTATAAAGTTAGAAAAGTAATTTCCTGATTTTAGATGTCTTTATTTTTGCACGAAAATACAAGTGATTACAGTGATCAAACATCGGGCGAAAGACACAGTTATTACTCAGTGTATGCTTTTAAAAATGCTTGGAAATGGCCGAGGACAGTATAAGTGGACATCGACTTGGATTTTGGAACCAAGTGACCAGCGTCCTCGGTAGAACTTGCAAATGGGACGAGCACAGTGTGGATGTCCTTCGACGAATTTATGTACCAAGTGACCAGCGCCCTCAGTAGAACTTGCAAATGGGACGAGGAGTGTGGATGTACTTCGACAAATTTATGTACCAAGTGACCAGCGTCCTCGGTAGAACTTGCAAATGGGACGAGCACAGTGTGGATGTCCTTCGACGAATTTATGTACCAAGTGACCAGCGCCCTCGGTAGAACTTGCAAATGGGACGAGCACAGTGTGGATGTCCTTCGACGAATTTATGTACCAAGTGACCAGCGCCCTCGGTAGAACTTGCAAATGGGACGAGCACAGTGTGGATGTCCTTCGACGAATTTATGTACCAAGTGACCAGCGCCCTCGGTAGAACTTGCAAATGGGACGAGGAGTGTGGATGTACTTCGACAAATTTTTGGTACCAAGTGACCAGCGTCCTCGGTAGAACTTGCAAATGGGACGAGGAGTGTGGATGTACTTCGACAAATTTTGGTACCAAGTGACCAGCGTCCTCGGTAGAACTTGCAAATGGGACGAGGAGTGTGGATGTACTTCGACAAATTTTGGTACCAAGTGACCAGCGCCCTCGGTAGAACTTGCAAATGGGACGAGGAGTGTGGATGTACTTCGACAAATTTTGGTACCAAGTGACCAGCGCCCTCGGTAGAACTTGCAAATGGGACGAGGAGTGTGGATGTACTTCGACAAATTTTGGTACCAAGTGACCAGCGTCCTCGGTAGAACTTGCAAATGGGACGAGGAGTGTGGATGTACTTCGACAAATTTTGGTACCAAGTGACCAGCGTCCTCGGTAGAACTTGCAAATGGGACGAGGAGTGTGGATGTACTTCGACAAATTTTGGTACCAAGTGACCAGCGTCCTCGGTAGAACTTGCAAATGGGACGAGCACAGTGTGGATGTCCTTCGACGAATTTATGTACCAAGTGACCAGCGCCCTCGGTAGAACTTGCAAATGGGACGAGCACAGTGTGGATGTCCTTCGACGAATTTATGTACCAAGTGACCAGCGCCCTCGGTAGAACTTGCAAATGGGACGAGCACAGTGTGGATGTACTTCGACGAATTTTGGTACCAAGTGACCAGCGCCCTCGGTAGAACTTGCAAATGGGACGAGGAGTGTGGATGTACTTCGACAAATTTTGGTACCAAGTGACCAGCGTCCTCGGTAGAACTTGCAAATGGGACGAGCACAGTGTGGATGTCCTTCGACGAATTTATGTACCAAGTGACCAGCGCCCTCGGTAGAACTTGCAAATGGGACGAGCACAGTGTGGATGTCCTTCGACGAATTTATGTACCAAGTGACCAGCGCCCTCGGTAGAACTTGCAAATGGGACGAGCACAGTGTGGATGTCCTTCGACAAATTTATGTACCAAGTGACCAGCGCCCTCGGTAGAACTTGCAAATGGGACGAGGAGTGTGGATGTACTTCGACAAATGTTGGTACCAAGTGACCAGCGTCCTCGGTAGAACTTGCAAATGGGACGAGGAGTGTGGATGTACTTCGACAAATTTTGGTACCAAGTGACCAGCGTCCTCGGTAGAACTTGCAAATGGGACGAGGAGTGTGGATGTACTTCGACAAATTTTGGTACCAAGTGACCAGCGCCCTCGGTAGAACTTGCAAATGGGACGAGCACAGTGTGGATGTCCTTCGACGAATTTATGTACCAAGTGACCAGCGCCCTCGGTAGAACTTGCAAATGGGACGAGCACAGTGTGGATGTCCTTCGACGAATTTAGGTACCAAGTGACCAGCGCCCTCGGTAGAACTTGCAAATGGGACGAGCACAGTGTGGATGTCCTTCGACGAATTTTGGTACCAAGTGACCAGCGCCCTCGGTAGAACTTGGAAATGGGACGAGCAGTGTGGATGTACTTCGACAAATGTTGGTACCAAGTGACCAGCGTCCTCGGTAGAACTTAGTGTAAACGGCCATTAATCTACGTGACATACCTCTGTGTCTTCCAGTCCACGAGTGTTGTGTTGATTTTCATGATCTCTGTATTGTGGTAATTTAGTCACTCTCTTAGTGTTCTTCAGCAGGTGTTGGTAAAGTTCTTACTAGTATTTTCTTAGTCACAGTTCACCAATTTTTGTACATCGGATTTGATTTGGGAAAGGTATATTTAAATAAATTTTATGAAATTTATAAGACGTGTTTAATTTTCTATAACTTATGATACTTTATTCATTTATTTCCATGGTTACACTGCTGTCTGTTGGAAATTGTGGCCATATTGTTTATTAATGATTGTTGGTAGTTATAAAGCACTAAATACTTTTTAATCAATACGCGCTAGTGGCATACAGACGACATTTCAGCACATGTTAAATACAAAAACACCAATGTGTTTCTTAAGTTAGAAAATAAGTAAATTAAATGTGTCTAGCCAAAGAGAGAAAATATCAAACCATGTTGTTAATTAATATTTCTGAGAAATTTTCAGAAAGCCGGTTAAAATAGTAGATATAAATTCACTAACGATTCGATTTTGTGCAGCTCTGTTTTGTTTCCTATAGTGCAATTAATTAGGAATCCTAAAAATCTTCAAATTGTTTTAAACCGAAATACTTTAAATCCCGTAACATATGGTTTGGTCTCCTTTGCAGGCTAGGCAGTCAAACTATGTATTAAAAAAGACACATCGAGTGTAATTTAAATTTATGTTCCTTTCCATTTGCATTACATAAAAGTGAACAGTTGAATATACAATTTAGCCTACGTGCAATCCGGTTGTATGCCAAAAACTCGTTCAGGTTATCAAATACTGACGATAAAAAGCTTTTTAGGCGAATGTCAAGTGACTTGTGGAATTTCTACCAATTTGGTAACCTGATAAAATGAACACCTGCCTGTGAGAGCAAGTGTTCATACACCTATACCTCCTATTCCGCACAGGAAGTTCTCTGCCTCCAGACGTATACCAATGTATATCTCGACCACTATTAGGAAGTTCAGACATTTGATGCAAAGTTGATCCCAAAATGTAAAGGCCTGGTAAAGTCCAGCAACTGTACTATTTGGCTAACGACTTTAAATCATAAAAGCCAGAGGCTAAAAATAAGCAAACGTGATTCCATGCCAAACCTCGATCGAGGTGTATTCCAACGAATTTTGAATTATTGACTTCTTCCAGTATGGAGTCTGCTAACATGCCATACTACGGTCTCTTCGACCCGAGAGGATTACTCATTAAAGCCTTAGTTACAATTGACCGTCGGCACAGACGTTCATCAATTTTTCAATTTATGGACAATTAAAAAAAAACAATACAGTAAATGAATATTTGAATTATTATCAAATTTCTTTCTGGTTTCTAACAAAAAAAATGATATTATTCAGCATTTAGCAGATATTAAAAAAAAAATATCCGTAAAATATACTGCGCAAAGACAAAAACCATGGAATCATTCTGGGAGTTTCTTATTATCAGTTGGAGGGTTAAAGGGCCGGTAAACGGACTGTAGGTCCACGTCATAACACTGCCGGAAGCATTTCATACCTACTTCTTAAGGGGTGGACAGTAGGTCCACGGTACCGGCCTGGGACTCACTGTCCGACTCACGGGTTTCTTTTGACGAGGGGTTGATAAGGGATCGTCGTACTCACACTGCAGCACTTGAATGGATGTTTCGAAATCTAAACTCTATATCTGCTAAATAATTTTCAGTACACTACATAAGACAGCTGCAAAAAGAATGAAACGAAATTATATACATAAAATAAAGTCAGGTTAGTTACGCCATTTCTAACTTAAGAATGTCTAACCATTATAGTGTCTACTGGTATAGACAGTATTATACAAACGATGGTCCAATATAAGGAATAACTAATACAAACTTACTGTAGATGTTTATGATTCATTAGGACAATGCCAAATTAATCAGATAGTAATATAATGCTATATGGAATTCGTTAAGATATATTCCCTATTAGTAATCCACTTCATATGTGATAGCTTGAGTAAACTGTTGTTAATATTTGCTGCTTTAGCAGTACGCTGTGCGAATGTAGTGGAAGCATCACTGACCAGAGTAAAGAATAAGTACAGGTAGAAAAACTAATGCACAGCCAGATCAGTTTTGAAAAGTAGGACAGTTAGTCCACAGGTGTCGGCGTGGACTAACTGTCCTACCCTGCAGAAAAGTGACGTCAGCCACCCTCGTCAAACTAGGCGTGGACCTACAGTCCTACAATCAGGTAGCGTGCAGCTACGTTTCAAATTGTGTAGGACATATTTTAGCATTGGATGCATTAGTTTCCCACAGATTTAATCGAAGGTTTAACTAAGCAACATGCTTGTTATTTGAATATAAAACTGTGAGTCGTGTATTGTTTATGGTGCGTTCTTTGTTTCTGCTTCTCTGAATTCAACGACACCAGGAGTTTTATTTAACGCTTCGCTCCATAATGAGGCCTGGCTTTCCAGATTCGCGTTTCGCGCTACTTTCTTCCGCACGAAGAGATAAGATAACCTGGCTTATATTTAGTGCTCACTGGCTGTGGTTAGACGCTAGGAGAAATTTAGAGGAAGGTTCGTGCGCGGTATCTGTTTTTTTTTTTTTGAAGTGAAAACTTCTTTAGGCGCGTTGAGCGTTTTGGTAGAGGGTAAAATCCTCGGTTCGCGTCACCGACATGCTAATGATACTAACCTGCATGAAAAAGTCAGTCTCGCTGTGTTTTTTAACCGTAGACTTGGCCGCGGACTACTAACCTGCATGAAAAAGTCAGTCTCGCTGTGTTAAAACTGTCCCGGCGGAGTATGAAAACAGACTGCGAAAATCAGTGACCTTTACGGCTTCCTCTCGCGATTTAAAAGTGAAGCCAATGTCGTACAATTCTGTAAGATGCGTCAAATTAAAGCTCTTAATATTGGCAATCTATTGGTTACATTTTTAAATATTAAAAAAATTTCGAAATAATTTTGATTATTGTTTACATTTTACATAGCGTTTACAATGACAAGAAAAAAGTAGTAAGCGAGGATTTTTTTTATTTTTTGGTCAGACAAAATTTGTCAGCGAGAAAGTTGTGTGAAAATAGATGAATATTTTTTTTGTAATTTATTATTTTTTTATTGGAAGTTTAGTTTAGCCTGTAGTAGCGTATGAAGTGATGAGTGAACGTTTCTGCCGGAACTGTAGTTGGCGCATTGGCTCACTGATACCGTATTAACTCAATAAATTAGTTTATTGTGCAATAAAAATACCTTTACGAAAGAACCAAGTTAATTTAACTAATTTATTAGTTTTAAAAATATTGTGGGTTTAATTGTTATTGCAATTATATACTTTATCCGTAGCAATAACTGTATTATTTACAACGGTGTTCAACTCACTGTTGTTCACTCGGTGTTTACTCACTTATAAATGAATAATGAAAACAACGAATATATTTTTAAACATTTTTAATATTTGTACGAATATTTGTATTTAAAATTTAGCATTATTCATTTTAATTATGTTTTTAATATTTAACCTCTTCATCATGAAATGAGTATTATCTATATATATAAAAATGAAACTGTTCGTGTGTAACAGCATCACTCACAAACGGCTGGACGGATTCGCCTAATTTTTTTTTTAATTTGTTCGTCTTGATCTGTAGAAGGTTATAGGATACTTTTTATCCCTTTCCGATTCAGGATTCCGCCCCACTGGTTACAGAAATACCCGTAAGAAATGCATTGCAGCAAACATATGTTATTAAGTGAAAGAGTCTTTTCAAATTTTTAATCAGCTGTTCTTTGTAAACATATATAATGCGACAAAAAATATATTTATATATAAATTTCTTTACACTTATAGTTTTAAAGCATAGAGTAAGCTTAAGAGAAACGACAAATTTTGTTTAAACTGTTTCTGCAATCATAATATAATATAAAAATGAATGTTTGTGTGTTTGTCCTTTATAGACTCAGAAACTATTGGACCGATCACTATGAAAATTTGTATTTTTCTATGTAGAAGGTTTATACGCAATGCCCATTGATGTAACTAACCACCAGGCTGTACTGCAAGATATAAAAGTTATCAAAGCGCCTGCACATTATAAACTGAAATTACAACACAGTAGTTACGTATATTAAAATATCCAAACACTATTTGAAGGCAAAGAAATATACGGGCAAAGCTTAAGAGACGCGTGCGAAGCCGCGGGAAACAGCTAGTTACGGTATAAGATTTATCTTACTAGCGTGGTAAAATAGATTTCTAGTTATTTGATAATATTTTTTTGTGGATTTTAAAATTGGAAAATTAAAAACGCGTCACATTTACAATTACAGATGTACTGCTACTATAACGTATTGTTAATTACTCTCAACTTAATAGTTCCGTTTTCACTTCTATCGGCAGTCCCACGACTGCTACTGTTTTTTTTTTTTTTTTCACTGTATAAACACACGGCCGGGGTTTTCTTGAAATCTACAGAGGAATTTTTTGTATAGTTTAATCAGCCGAGCTGATTTTGGTGGAGGTCGAAAATGAATGGTATCAAAAGGGTTAAACATGTAGATCGATAATTTTAGTATTTTCTGCTTTGTATTCCTGATGGAGGTCACCAGGCTTTAATACAATAGACATTGTTTATTCTTCCACCTTTAATTTATTTCAAAAGCGCTTTCGCCGGTTAAGGCATTATCATCAGTCATAAGTTAGTTATTGTTTACAGAAAACACATATGTATAAAATAGAAAAAACAAAATTTCAAACTTATTGTAAAGTACAAAAGCTAAAAATTATAAAAGAATTATATAGAAAAATATGGTTTGCAATTCATAATTTTGGAATGGATTTCTTCTTTTACTAATGGTATAAAAATGTCACTGAAATTTACGGAAGGTTGGGAAATACAAATATCTTTTAAAACTGTCATACATGTACTTTCAATTTTATTTCTTTTAGTCCAGGAAGATTCTTTAAAAACTACACTTGACGATTCAAAATTTATATGGCGATTTTCCTTTATAGCACGTTCAACTAATTTAGATTTTTCAATGTTTTCTTTTTTATATATGTTTCTTCTGTAAACAATAACTAACTTATGATGGTGCCTTAACCGGTGAAAGCGCTTTTGAAATAAATTAAATGCGGAAGAATAAAAAATATCTTTTGTATTCAGATAATTTTTTTCTCAGATCTTAATTTGTTCTAACTTTATACACCTAAGCCGATCCTCAGAAACGAAAGTAAAAGTTAAATCTGGGTCAAATATACACATACCAGTAAACTAGCAACTTTCTGACTCTTTGTCTAGAATGATATAACTATCATTTAGGTGTCTACCAAGTTAAGTAAAAACGTGATAAAAAATTACCGGAATTATTTCATATTTTTAACCCTTTTGATGCCATCCTATTTCGGCCCTCACCAAAACTAACTCGGCTGGCGGACGTTTTCTTTCTGAGGAGAAATTTCTCTATAGCTTTAAAGAAAATCCAGGTTCTGTGCTTATAAATTGCAAATTAGCTCTCGGCTACTGGACTGTGAATCGATCGCAAGCGAGATTAATCTTTATGTTAAAATTAGATCTGACTGTATCCGATAGGAACGTGGAGGAACAACAAACAGAGTCGACCATCAGCTGGGACTCATAGATAATAAACAGTAGAAAAGTTTCAAATTGTTGCTTACTTTAAACCTGTTCTTTTGTTAGGATTCTCAGAATTACGGGTTTTGGTGTGTTACTCATTGTTTTCTAGAGTGGTTCTCTGCTGTATTTCTGTTTATTTTAATTTAGGTTATGTTCTCCGGTTTGTTTTAATAATAAGTCATATTAACGTAAAGGAATGTCCACAGGTTTGATCCTTTTAATTTGGTATCACACAACTCCTATTGGAAATATGCGTATGATACGATATGAAAAGAGAGGTAAAATATTGTCGCTGTGTCGGTAAAAGGGAAAAAACAAAATACAAACTCGAATACTTGTACAATAGTTGTAAATATTCGGAATGTAATAATAAAAATGGCAGAATTTGTTTTCATTTTAGAAGCGTCTTGTTATGGAGGTCGATTAATTGCCTTACGGCACGCATCGTGCGTTTGTTGTCTTCAAGGCGGTTCTATAAATAGCAACTGATAAGGATTGAGCTAAGGACTTGTGTTTTATCTCTAATGTCTCTGGATGGCACGGCGTAGTAAATTGATTGCTTTCATTCCTCATTTATCAGCTGATTTTGCGAGTGTTCCTTTATACCCAAATTAGAAAATAATTGTTTTGAAATAATTAGTGTTGTGTTTTTGATAGAAAAGTTGTAAAATATCAAATAATAAATTAGAGAAAATCACGAAAATATCTTCTGTTAGCAAGTTTCTACCATCTTAATCTTTTTTTCGATATTGAAAGGCGGGCTACTTGTCAAAAATTTCTATTCAAAAACAGCGAAATTTGAGAAATTAGGTTAATTTTGCCTTCTTATGTTTAAAAAAAATAACAATTAAAACTCCAGTGTTTCAATATATTAATTTTAAATTCAGTGTATTTATAATTTAGTCTAATACTCCCTTTAATTTGATATTTTAATGTACTGTACTAAAAGTGTGGTTTGATTATTTTGTCATTACTATGGGCCAATACTAGCATACATAAATTTATAATAATAATAGGCTACTAGCCGCTTCTCATTAAAACATTACCTGTGAATCAAAAAAGTTCCCATTTTCTTAACTCGTGCACCATATGTAGAATTTATTTGTTTTGTTTGACGATACTATGAAAATTGTATAACATACATACTGTGTCCATGTTATTTGTTCCCACATTTTAAATTGAAGACTGTTTGTTGCTATGCCGAGATTTTAAGATTGTATTTACTGATACGCTATAGAGCAGTTCTTATGTTTTGTCCACCAAACTTTGATAGATTGTTCAATATACAATACACATAGTTTACAAAAAGCATAGTTAAAAGAAAACTATTTTCATGTATTGCTGAATAGAAAATATTCACAAATGTCACCAACATCAGTCAACACAACCACAAGTACACTGCCTGCTCCACTGGTGTGTTAGAGATAGAAAGATTATGTATACTGACAGTATTGTTGACGTTGTTCCAGTGAGGTCCCAGAAGCGGACTGAGACGCTGGTGGAGTCCGGAGTAGACTGTATCACCTCCAGCTATGGTGTAGGACCCACAGACGAGAAGGGCAGACCACTCTTCGGCCTGAGAGCTCTAAGACGCACCAACACCAACAAGCAGCTGACCGGTGAGTTGGGTTAGCTGTAGGGACTCAGGGAGTGGGTATTTTATCAAACCAACTAATCCAGTACAGGAAAGACCAAAGGTTTTGTTCTGTACAATACTGGATATTCTAGCTGAAAGGTAGGGGGGCTTTTTCTTACAAATTAAAAGTTTAGCTACTGTTCAAAAATCTATTCTAAAAGCTGGTTTTACGAAGTGTAGAAACATCCCTCTGATTTATTGTTTCAAGAAACTGGGATTCTGCCAATTAAACAAAAATACATTAAAATCTTATTTATTCATATTTACAAACATTCCGGATCAATTTTTATAATACTTTGGATAGTATTTTTCAATCTCACATTTTTATAACACAAGATGTGCAAATATAGCCTGAATTAACACTATTCACCAACACAAAACATTTGCGATAACAAACAGTTTTTATCGAGCACACCTTTTTATATCCAAATTATTCTAATCTGTTTAGAAATTTCCTCAGTGTACTGTACACAGGCCATTAAGGCCAATGTAGGCTCTTTTTCAATGGTTTTTTAATTACACAGAAATTAGGTAGAAAATTAATTCAATCATAAATGCTGTTTCACTAGACATTTTGCTTATTTGTTTAATTTCTACGCACTTTATAACGTTTTTATCATATGTTATTCCCCCTCCACTATTAACAGACCATCTTTCTGTCTGTTTCCTTGTATAATACAGGGCTTACTTCTTTACCTAACGAAGTGAACTTTTGATAATGGAAAATGAAGATTTTGAAATTTTGTCATTTAACATAGAATAAAAGTCTGGGTACACCACTATAATTATCACTATCAGATTAGTTACATTATGTTGTTAGTTAGATGTATTGAAATACTAATTGGCTGAGCGATAGCCAAGAAATTCATTCAGAAATTTCGTTTCTGCCTGTCTAACTGCACAATATCTTAAAAAAAAACTGACCAATAGAATTGAAATTTTGCATGAAGCTTCATTTCTCTATAGGCAACTTTGAGTTTGATGGTGATGCATGTCACTCCTTGGAATTGGCTGAGCGTTAGCAAACATTTTCAGATTGGTCTCATGGGTAACTGTGATAGCAACGAGAAAGTAGCGGAATAAATAAATTTGCAAACAAGCTTATGAGATTTCAATATATGATTTATTAATAGGTTAAAATAATAAATAATGGAATGGAAAGTTAATGTTAAAATTTGGTGACAAGATTAACCCTTTGAGTGCCACGGCATATTTCCCAAGTCATATACGCATAAATTGCCGGAGCATTTCCTTCTGTTTTGCAAGCGTGTGTGGAAAAAAACTATATTAAAAAAACTATTCAACCGATTTGAATAATTTTTTTTTTAATTTGTGTGTTATAAAACAAGGTATTTTTTCCATATAATATTATAATTTTATTTTTATTTACACAAAAAGAATATAGGTTATAACAAAAAACTAAAAAATGAAAAAAAATAAATTTCAAGTTTGAACTAAAATTTTATTTATACAATATTTTTTTAATTTTTTTTTAGCTATACCATATGAAAGAGCATGAAAAACGGAACAAAAATCATGCATAATGTGGTGTGTTACAGTTAATATTTAACCAGATACTGCAATATATACAAAATACAACAAAAAGCATTTTTTGTTCAAGTTTGTCAAAAGTTTAGAAACAATATTATAACTATCCTATTTCACTCAATGAAGTAAGACGACTGTAAAATACTAATTATATAAAAAGTATATAAAAATATACACAGGCCTACAATATAACCTTACTTCACCTAAAATCAATAGTTTGATTGAAACTTGCGTTTTACTTCATCACCAATCCAACAATAAAATATACGTCACTAAACACGAAAAAAGAAGTTTATAAATGCATTGTAAGTTTTACTGAACACAATTGCAGAATACTAATAACAACAGTTTTTAGCATAAACACACGAAACTAGCACAATGTAAACACACAACAAACGAAACTGTGTAGTTAAACATTCTGTTACAAAATCTAACTTAATGGAGAAAATTAAAAAATGCAAATTTTCCATGTGGTAAGAAATCTTGAAAAACATTTTATCTGTAGACATTAAACTTTGCATGAAACCTCATTTATACTTAGACAAGAATGAGATCTGAATTTTGCATGCAACCTCAGTAAAGCCTATTATGCCTACTCCTACTTTTTATTAGGAACTGGCACATAAACTAGTAAATCAATCTTGCCATTGTTTTATGAATACAAATAAAAGGTCAGGTTCCGTTATTTCACCCCATGTTTTTAAATCGCTACTATAGCCACGGAATTGATTGTTTTAACTATTTATGATCATAGATGAGTACGGAGGTACTAAACTAGATAGACACTGTTTGTTTTCCTTGACGTCTTATCATATCAGCATCAGGCATGCCCAGACTGTTCTTGTTATCGAAATGAGACTAGTGCCTCCGGCCATCAGCGCAGGCTTCGGCGGTGCTGCCCCGCGCTGATGTCAATAAAAGAAAAAACATCCCTCGAGATAGTACCTATCAGTAAAATATAAAATTCTAGAGGGGCTGATCAGAAATATAAGTTGAAATGATTAGTTCACCTCAAACAATCAATTCCGTGGCTATAGTAGCGATTTAAAAACATGGGGTGAAATAACGGAACTTGACCAAATAAAATTATCGTGTTTTATTAATGTACTCATAATGCAGCTATGGTGGAGAGGTTGATTCAATGTGAATATTGAGTTTAGCTTAGTCCTCTTAGTGCAGTGCCTGGAATCGTATGCTGTTACAGACTTGCAGTATGAGAAAAGTGAACTGGAGCTAAACTCAATATTTAAATGCTCTTAACATTATAAAAATATTAATTACTATCTGTAGTCACCATTAACTCAGCCTTGTAATGAGTTTGTGAAGTGCAAATATTAATCAAACACAGTTTTCCTGGTTTAAGTAATCAAATATATCTGCATCTCAACAAGCCCCAAGAATTAACTAATCAGTTGAAAAACCAAATTGACTGTTTATTTACATCTGTGACTAATCGAAACCGAAACTGTAACAAGATTATCTGTGTAGGGTTGGGAGTGGTCTGATAAACCATGTCTTTAGCAGATTAAAGTATTAGTGATACGCTGACAGATAGTGTAACATGAGTGAGGAAACTGTCAGTTTTAGTGAGGCCGTCTTTGGTGATAGTAGCGTCTTTGGTGATAATAGCAGTTTGAAATGAGTGACAATGACGTTGGAATGGCGTGTGGACCCGATGATGTTTTCTCCCCTGAGAGTTTCTGTCCGATCTGTGATGGACGCAAAGAAACTGAAGTTTTAGTCCGGAACAAGAACAAAAGAGTTGTGATGAAGACGGCTGCCGAAACGACAACAAACGCCCAGAAATTGAGTCAACTCTTGGCTTCCTCCATCGAAGAATGTCACAACGAGATCAGAAACATCTCGGAATCGATTAAGGCTCAAATTTCCATAGTGAATAGGCTCTCCGAGAAGAACGAGCTGTTGGTGGCTCAAATAATATCGCTGGAGAAACGTTTGGATCTGGGACAGTGCAATTCGGACAGTAAAAGGGGTTATGCAATGCGTTCTGGTATGTGGTTTATATATTTTTATTGTATTTTAAAAAATTGAGAACAACTATTTTTGTTGTAGACTTTACAACATTTAATTCCAAAAAGTAATTAATTTTCCAGGAATAGCTTGATTGAATTTCTGTGACAGCTGTGTATATATATATATCTTATAATATGTACTTTTTTAAATATATAATTCTTAAAAATGTATATTTTGCTGTTATAGAAAGTTTGTGAAGTGGTAGTATACAAGTTGTTCAGTAAAAGTGTTCCAATACTGTTAGTTCAAAAATTGTCTTGTAAAACTTGTATAAACTGTTTAAAACAGATGATGCCTATCAAAAGACAAAATCTTAGTTGCTCCTGGCTTGTGCAAGCATATCTGTAAAGTACCCATCCTCGCTTATGCATTGACGGATTTCTTTGAAAAAGGTACCATTGGAATTGGTATAAAATGACTAAATAGTTGGTATCATACGCATTTTCTATAACTATACTAGTTTTTTGTTATTTGACTTTAAAAATTGTTAACAGACGCCATTTTAAACGTGTAAAAGTATTTTGTTAATATTTTATGTTCAAAAAGCTCTACCAAAGGTTAATGTACTGCTCAAGTTTCATAACTTTAAGTGGTTCAAAAGATTTTTTATAAAAAACACATAAAGACAGATAGACGGAAAACTAAAGGTTTTAGGACATGCCTTCATATGAACCTTTTTTGCTCATTTTTATGTGCAGAATAAAATCCCAAAGTATTGGAATACTTTTACTGAACACCTTGTATAAAATTGTTATTCCTTACAAATTGTTATTGGGTGAACATTGGCTCATGGGGCTGTCAAAATTTAATTTCTTTTTGTCGTGATAACTCAAAATTGAGCTGATCTGTAGACTTGAAATTATGCATGAAGCTTCATTTCTATATAAGCAACACTGACTTTGATGATGGTGCATGGGTTCTGGCTAAGCAGAATAAATAAATATTTGAACAAGCTGAGTACAATGGTATGGGATTTTAAACTGTGATATATAAACACCTGTTGTTTATTCATACAGTAAAAGGAAAATAGAATGGAATAGAATAATAGAATGGAAAGTCATGATGTAAAAGTCAATTTGGTTTCAGACACTTGCTTTATCGTAGACTCCCTACCTCACCGGAACTTTTTTGTGTAATCACTAAACAATTCAAACACTTTTATTGGTATGATACCGAACTCAGTGAACAAAAATATGAATGTATCATGTGGCAAGATATCTTGATAAATATCATCTTTAGGATTGAAATTTTGTATGAGACTTCATTTCTACATAGACAAGAATGAGTTGTATGATGGTGTATATAAGATCATGAAATTTGGCTGAGCGTCATTGAAGCCTTTTCACTCATTAGGCTGACACAATTTTGCAGGGCTTATGTCTGCAGGGAGGATGTACATTTGTTTCTGTATGATGTCTGTCTGTTTGTCTGTCTGTCTATCCATCTATCTGTCTTGTTTATTCGGACATCTATAGAATGAGACGAAATTTTACATTGAACCTCAATGAAGACTGTTACATAACAAATGATGTGTATACTGCTACCTTTACGCTTTTTAACTGAATAAAACATTTTCTTAAGGAAATGAAGACCAAGAAAAATGTTAACTCTTAATAGACGTAAACAAAATTATCAAATGTTAACCACTCGAATGGGTAGGAGACCAGAGAACAGTTTAGCCAGTCAATGTAAGTGTTTATTAATTTTTTTTTTTTCCTTTATTACATGAACATAAAGTACAGTAATAGTGTCATACAAAATTCAAAATGTCATACAAGTAAAAATGGTCACATATTTTATGTCATTCAATATTAGTGCAGTTCTTTCTCAGCTTGGCGTTGTCAGGAACTCTTCAAGGGTGTATATTGGTCTTTTCACTAAGTAGTCTTGAAGTCCTTTCTTGAGTCGATTTCCTGATAGGTTTATGATGTTTTCTGGGAGCATATTTTTGCGTTTTCTACCTATGTATGATGGTTTTTTACCAAAAAGAGCAGTGCGGTGTTGAGGCAATATGTATCTGGAAGCATTACGGGTATGCTTCAATCCATGTAGATTATTCATCATGTTGAAAAATCTACAACCCCACTACCAATAATAGTATTTAAAAACACGAAAGGTAAATATCTTTATAAATTTCTGAATTATCTTTTACATCTATATATTATGATGTTTAACAGTGTTTCTACAAAAACACCTTTGTTTATTTGCTACAAAGTGTTATCGCAAGGATCCATGAAACTGACTGACTGCAGAAAGATGGCGTAAGCTGTCGTTTCCAGTTATAGATGCAGATTTAGTGGTAATTCTGCACTCTGCAATAACCACCAGAACATGCTGCTACCTGTTATTGAGCTAATGACTTTTTCTAGGACAAGTCCATAACATTTAATGTCAAGGAGAACATTCACCTATCTTGATTAATCAACAAGTTTAAGAGGAGTGCTCAAGTATGGAAGTAGTTCTCTCTTGGAATTCGTCTGCAGTATTATAAGAGTTACATACTGCAGCTCTAACACCGAAGTACATAATATACAATTAATTTTAGAAAAATAACATTTAACATTTCCAATAATGTACTTGAATAGAGGGTTTTAAACGAAGAAAGTTTTAAGTAAAGTACGGTAACGTAACATAAAAATGTAGATTATTTAAAAAGAACTATATTTTTACGAAATTGATCAATTGAACACGTTATTTATTTACGGACCTAAATCAGGTAACACAGTGTTTCATTACTTTTTATTTTATCATTGCTTATCATAATT
The DNA here is from genome assembly GCF_021130785.1 of Homalodisca vitripennis. Classification (NCBI taxonomy): domain Eukaryota; kingdom Metazoa; phylum Arthropoda; class Insecta; order Hemiptera; family Cicadellidae; genus Homalodisca; species Homalodisca vitripennis. The sequence goes on from NC_060214.1 coordinate 112,850,582, forward strand.
AATTATTGAATAGATCCAAAAGCTTTTTGTTCAAAATACATGTTTTTTTTTTACTTTATTTCCTCTCACACCTCAAAAACATGGGCTGTCATAGGAAATGTTTCATTGTTTTACGGATTTATCCTGAATATGCCATTGACTGTTTCGTGCCAAGACAAAATTCTAACCCTCGGATCCCCTGTCCCATATACACAAAATGACCTAAAAAAGAAAGGTGTAAATTGGAGTGTACTAATGATGAGCGAAAGAAGAAGCAAGACACAGAATTGGAAAATTGGAATTAGATATTGACAAATTTTCTGCACCAAGGCAAAATAATCTTTCGAGACCAACCAAATACTTAGTCGCATCGCAATAGCACAGTTGGTCTTTGCTTGACGTAATTAATTTTGGTAACTTTCCTTACAAGAAAATTAAAGAGTACTATGTTTTTTTTGAGAAAAGTGATGAAAATAATGGGTTTAATTCAAATACCTATATAAACACTCCCATCATATAGTATTCTTTATTTGTTAGGAAGGTTTAAAAAAATATTTAAGTAGTTTCAATAGATCCACATGAGAAGAAAGTGGAAGAAATGAAGTCTATAATTTATTGACTGCGTCTTGGATAGTAAAACAAATAATGTCCTACTCAAGTTCTTCAGCGGAGAAAAATCCAAAAATGCGGTAGGTTTAATGAATGCTGTTAATTATTTAGACCTCGAGACTGACACATTTATTATAATCAAAGTTGTAACTTGTCCAATAATCTGTCAGGACAATCACTGTCTATACCTAAGTATTTTGATATTAAGACATCATTGTCAATACTAAATTGTGGTGCTGATGTACATTTCAGGATAGATAATTTCCTGAAAATTTGGGTGAAATATACTAATATATAGGGAACTAATCCTAGACGTATCTCGTAACTTAAGGTTTAGTTAGGACACTTCTACCACCATTTGTTGTCAACCATGGAATCTGACCCGAGTATTTTATTGCAGATGAGGTGGAGGTGAGAAGGGAACAGGAACATCAAGAGGTGCAGGAGCCCGTGTGTGACGCGAAGGGAAGACCACTGTTTGGGGGACTGAAAGCTCTGAGAGCCCAGGAGCCAGTGGAAGCCACCATGCCAGAACAGACTTCTACACAACTGAGAGAGCTGGTGGAGCGGCACGAGAAAGTTGTCAGTGAGTATCTTGAGATAAGTTAGAATGGATGCTCAAAGCCAAGGGAAAAGACCGCAGGAGCCATTGGAAGGCACCATACCAGAACAGACTTCTACACAACTGAGAGAGCTTGTGGAACGGCACGAGAAAGTTGTCAGTGAGTATCTTGAGATAAGTTAGAATGGGCGTTTCAAAGCCAAGGGAAGAGACCGCAGGAGCCAGTTGAAGCCACCATGCCAGAACAGACTTCTACACAACTGAGAGAGCTGGTGGAGCGGCACGAGAAAGTTGTCAATGACTATTTTGAGATAAGTTAGAATGGACGTTCAAAGCCAAGGGAAGATAGCCCAGGAGCCAGTGGAAGCTACCATGCCAGAACAGACATCTACACAACTGAGAGAGCTGGTGGAGTGGCACGAGAAAGTTGTCAGTGAGTATCTTGAGATAAGTTAGAATGGATGCTCAAAGCCAAGGGAAGAGACCGCAGGAGCCAGTTGAAGCCACCATGCCAGAACAGACTTCTACACAACTGAGAGAGCTGGTGGAGCGGCACGAGAAAGTTGTCAATGACTATTTTGAGATAAGTTAGAATGGACGTTCAAAGCCAAGGGAAGATAGCCCAGGAGCCAGTGGAAGCTACCATGCCAGAACAGACATCTACACAACTGAGAGAGCTGGTGGAGTGGCACGAGAAAGTTGTCAGTGAGTATCTTGAGATAAGTTAGAATGGATGCTCAAAGCCAAGGGAAGAGACCGCAGGAGCCAGTTGAAGCCACCATGCCAGAACAGACTTCTACACAACTGAGAGAGCTGGTGGAGCGGCACGAGAAAGTTGTCAATGACTATTTTGAGATAAGTTAGAATGGACGTTCAAAGCCAAGGGAAGATAGCCCAGGAGCCAGTGGAAGCTACCATGCCAGAACAGACATCTACACAACTGAGAGAGCTGGTGGAGCGGCACGAGAAAGTTGTCAGTGAGTATCTTGAGATAAGTTAGAATGGATGTTCAAAGCCAAGGGAAGAGAGCCCAGGAGCCAGTGGAAGCCACCATGCCAGAACAGACATCTACACAACTGAGAGAGCTGGTGGAGCGGCACGAGAAAGTTGTCAGTGAGTATCTTGAGATAAGTTAGAATGGACGTTCAAAGCCAAGGGAAGATAGCCCAGGAGCCAGTGGAAGCTACCATGCCAGAACAGACATCTACACAACTGAGAGAGCTGGTGGAGTGGCACGAGAAAGTTGTCAGTGAGTATCTTGAGATAAGTTAGAATGGATGCTCAAAGCCAAGGGAAGAGACCGCAGGAGCCAGTTGAAGCCACCATGCCAGAACAGACTTCTACACAACTGAGAGAGCTGGTGGAGCGGCACGAGAAAGTTGTCAATGACTATTTTGAGATAAGTTAGAATGGACGTTCAAAGCCAAGGGAAGATAGCCCAGGAGCCAGTGGAAGCTACCATGCCAGAACAGACATCTACACAACTGAGAGAGCTGGTGGAGTGGCACGAGAAAGTTGTCAGTGAGTATCTTGAGATAAGTTAGAATGGATGCTCAAAGCCAAGGGAAGAGACCGCAGGAGCCAGTTGAAGCCACCATGCCAGAACAGACTTCTACACAACTGAGAGAGCTGGTGGAGCGGCACGAGAAAGTTGTCAATGACTATTTTGAGATAAGTTAGAATGGACGTTCAAAGCCAAGGGAAGATAGCCCAGGAGCCAGTGGAAGCTACCATGCCAGAACAGACATCTACACAACTGAGAGAGCTGGTGGAGCGGCACGAGAAAGTTGTCAGTGAGTATCTTGAGATAAGTTAGAATGGATGTTCAAAGCCAAGGGAAGAGAGCCCAGGAGCCAGTGGAAGCCACCATGCCAGAACAGACATCTACACAACTGAGAGAGCTGGTGGAGCGGCACGAGAAAGTTGTCAGTGAGTATCTTGAGATAAGTTAGAATGGACGTTCAAAGCCAAGGGAAGATAGCCCAGGAGCCAGTGGAAGCTACCATGCCAGAACAGACATCTAAACAACTGAGAGAGCTGGTGGAGCGGCACGAGAAAGTTGTCAGTGAGTATCTTGAGATAAGTTAGAATGGATGTTCAAAGCCAAGGGAAGAGAGCCCAGGAGCCAGTGGAAGCCACCATGCCAGAACAGACATCTACACAACTGAGAGAGCTGGTGGAGCGGCACGAGAAAGTTTTCAGTGAGTATCTTGAGATAAGTTAAAGTGATTGCTCAAAGCCAAGAGAAGGCCACTAAAGCACTGACTCTAGAGCCAGTGGAAGTGAAATTTTGAGTGTGCCAGCTGAAGTCAGTCTACTATGTGATTCTGAAAAATCTTAGCAAAACATCACGCTGCACCAATTCGTAGATATTCTGTTACCTAGTAGTTTTGAAGAATGTCGGTAGCCACAGGTAAGATGCTAGCTTTTGATTATTGAGGAATAATTAATCAATAGTATTGGATGCGATTGTAGATGATTGGGTCTAATTTTTATGTACTTCAGTTGTCCTAAGTTGGTTACTATCTTAAGATTTATAATTCATTGTGTTACTTTAAATTTGTTTTAAAAAAGAAAAAAATTAGACTTTTTTATACAAATATATTTGTTATTGTTTAAGTGTAATCGTATTGTTATTTTTATGTGATGAAATTCTCTATATAAATTTGTTAATTTTAACTGTTCTATTATTTATGTTAATCACAAGCATTATTTAATTCTTGTACAGGAGAAACCAATGGACCTCAAGACCAACCGAGGCAAAAGCCGAAGGCCAAGTTGAGGGACAGCTTTATCCTCCAGGAGGAGGAGCAGAGCGGTCAGGGCCACCTGGCCGAGGTCAACAGCCTCAATCGAGGCCTTAGTTTGAGGTCCATCATACAGAAGCATGAGAACATCGCTAACACTGCAGGTCAGTGAATTACATTACCAAGTTAGATTATTTTATCGTTAGATTAGTGTCAAAATAATTTTTCAGCCAACCGGCCACTTAGATGCAGATCTCAACTTTAGCGTTTTGATACTTTTATTGGTTATTTATGAAAAGTTCAAACTTTTTTTACTTCATTTAACTCTAGAAATGGCATGCATTTTAGCCTTAACTGGCAGCTTTTAAACCCCCGTGAATTTTTTCCCCTGAAGGGAAAGAGACGATTGTCCCCGCACTTAGTCCTAAAAGGACCTTTGCGCCTCCCTAACTTATACTTATGTCCTCAGAATCTGAGACTTAACAGAAGCTGATTAGATTTGAGGGCTCCTGTTCTCTGATGTCCTTAGGGCTGAGGAGATATGCCTCTAGGATCTTTTCCGAATTTTAGATATGACAGTTTAGCCAAATATGCTCTGCTGATTCCTATTCTCCACAGAGTCTGCATTCATCAGTCTGGCTAAGGCCCATCTTCATGAGGTGTTTTCTAAGGGGGATATGTCCTGTCAGCATCCCTATTATCATTCTTATATCCTCCTTACTCTGATCTAGAAGAGATACCCACCCTTAAGCAAAAGGAGAGACAAACATTTTTTATTGCCTTAATCCTGAGGCTCTACTCCAATTAAAGTATCCTGTCCTCTTTTCCCATTGTTTTACAGGAGCTTTGCTGTAGGAGCAACCCGCAAACCCGGCTCTGGCCCCATCATAACAGACTCCGCTCCCTTTTTGGCGAGGATGTCTGCTTTTTCATTTCCATGAATGCCTTCATGACCCGGTACCCAACCGAGTGTTACTCTACTTTCCTTATCCAAGTTCTACCAGAGCATTCTTGCATTCCCAGACTGCTTTCAAATCAAACGAACAGGTATCAAGTGCCTTCAGTGCAGCCTGACTGTCAGAAAGTATTAAGTATTTTGCTCCTTTTAGCCTCATTTGTATGAGTCTTCTGGCTCATGATTCAATTGCCATTACTTCCACATGGAAGACCGTGGTATGTTTTCCCAGGGACACTGCTAGTCCGTATATTCCGAATCCCGCCCTAGAGTTAAGGCATAAACCATCTGTATAAAACTTCTGGACTCCTTTTGTAGGGTAGTCCTCCTTTTAATCCATTTCTCCCTTTCTTCAATGGGGACTGTATATGGTTTTTCAAAGGAGTATTTCTTAACCATTGCTACTGAAACATTGGTTAGCATTTCAGCCTCAGGAAATTCCTGGGTTATTTTCATGTGACCTTCTGAGGTGGTAGTTTTTATTACCTTTGTTCCTAGAAGCTTCATTGTACTTAGGGCGGCTGTCCTCATCACCTCCTGCCCCAGAGGAGTGTATTCCACGACTTGCACTTAGTTAAACAAAAACTTAACTGCAAAATCAGTTACTACTAAAAACTAAAGTTTCTTATGTATAATTTTATTCAGAATAAAATATAGTTTATTATAAAAAAAATAAAAATTTGGTTTATCTTTAAATTCATAGATATATCATGCTCCGAAGTTGATTTATTTACTACAGTATTTTGTTCTCTGCAGCCCATATAAATCACTATGTCTGAGTTGTTATGCTGATTAACAAAATGTTTATTTATACTATAGAACAAAAACAACTTAAAACTAAAAACACCAGAATCCAGTTGACTCAAACAACAGCAGCTGTCAAAATTGCATAGAGCATCACACGTCTTTAGATTTTAGTGGCCAGTAAAATAAAAAGAACGTTTTGTGAAGTGAGAACATTAGAAGAGAGCGCTGGATCTGCCTATTACAACGTTTATTACGATTTAAATGAATATTGTTCAAAAGATGACATAATAAGTGGATGATGTTAATGCATCGCAAATTACGATTCTGTCAGTTGCAGGGTCAAATATTGAAAAAGTACACACTTTACAAGAAAAGTAAAAGTATTGGTTATTCAGAAAGAAAATCTCTTTTTTGTACATCATTGTTTGAGTATTAAATAATTATGCACTTTATAAGAAAAAATAAAATGTGTTTAGTCTTTAAAGTGTGGCACCTCTTCTAATTCTATGTCCAATAATAAGAGTGTAGCAGCAGTGTTTGAAGTTTAGTATTACTCTTATGAGGTAAAAGCTCAAGATAGTATCAATACAGCCAGCTCTTAAAATAACTATTCATACTTTTTTTAACTCATAGTTACTTTTTTTGTTTCCCTTCTTTCAGCTGTGAAATAATTATCTTTGTAAAAGTACGAGTAAGTATCTTAACCTTTATGTTTTATGTGATACTTAGAATTTGTTGTATATTAAACAACATTTACTTAATTCTTAAAATTTTTAAATCGCTCAGTAAAAATTAAAAGTTCGACAACATTTTATTTTTGATGATTTGTTGTTAGGAACCATGGATTAGACTTAAAAATAAATCTGTTGACTGAATATAGCACTCCACAGAGTAGCCGAAATTGTCTCAATTGTGTTAACAATTTTTGTTTTGGTTTCAACCTGGAAAGTCTAGACAGTCAAGGTGGCCCAAGTAAGCTTAGGAATTAAAATTAAACCTCATGTTCAAAATCATTACAAGGGATTACATCCTAAGTAAAATCAGTTTAGAAGTGACTAAACAAAGCGTAATAGGGTCTAAATTCTGAGAAAACTTAATATTAAAATTTCCTTATAATACAGGTTAGTTCAAAGGTGTATAAACTGGTGGTATGCACTTAGACTTATTTGATATTCGTCCCGAACTGAATTATTTGAAAAGCAGAGAAAACCACATTTTTGGGACATGAAATTTTCTAAACTTTCCTAAGAAGTAACGTAAGATTTGTAGTTTTGCAAAATTAAATTGGCTCTAAAGTATCGCAAAATTGTATTGAGACCTAACAGACCTCAGGGGTGGATTTAGCATGAAGTTAGGGAGGGTTCATAACTTTACTGGGGGATTTGGAATACGTGCCATGAAATAGAGTCCGCGAATGACCCTTCCCCGGAAAATTTAAAAATACATCTCTTAAAACAATTTTTTTAGTCTAAAATTTATTTTTTGTATGAAACGGAAACTAAAAATCTATATTTTAAAAATATTTGGGGAGGAGTCATGACCCCTGTGATACCCCCCCCCTTAGATACACCACTGACAGCCCTTATATTGATTCCAAGACTTTTATACCTCTTACTGTGTCTTTTCCAGAGAGAGCTATTCAAAGAAACTGATACTGCTACAGATAAATTGGTCCAATAAACTGTGATAAGAACAGCAACTTCTTTCCTCTGCCGTCTATTCATAGGCACTTTTATAGGAAGCCATAATAATTGTAATGTAACACGGCCTGAATATAACCCCATAGTTGTACATCATATAATACTCGTACTACACTTTATTGTGCTATTGACTTGAGAGTCATACTAAAGATTGCTTCATAAGTTATTTTAGTCCTCCAGGAAAATACATAGAGATAATACTCTTTTGAACTTGGAGATAAAAGATATCACTGGTTTATTGCAGTTTGATCACATTTCCGTCAATCCTCTAGAAATATAGATCTCTGTAACTGAAAAAGTCGAATAAAATAAACAAATGAAGACTGTTTTCTTAAAATTTAATCGTACATACAATATTAAAGGATTTAATGAAAAGTATGAAAAATTTTAGTAAAATAGTCCTTGTGTCCCAGTCTGAAGAAGTAGGTCGATTTTGTGACAGCTGAAATATTAATGGTTTGTTTTAGAAATACAAGATTCCAACTTAATTGTGCAAATAATTTTCTCTAGGCCCATTGTAATAAAGATTTGGAATTTTTTAAGTTTGAACGGTCGTCATATTAAAACAACATGTTACAAAGTTAGCCAACTATTTTAAATATGACATTTACAAATTTGATTTTTGTACAAGAGCTGTTTGGGCTTTTTGTGGCAGAGCTATTGTTGCCATAGGTTTGCTATATGAAGGAGATCATGTTAGGTGAAGTTATATAGAAATTTTCTGTAAGTGCTTTCACATACAATAGATCAATTTTGTATAAAAAAATCTACCTGAAATTTCGTTTTATGATTCTGTACATATTACGAAAAGTATTTAAGTAATACTTAACTTAAAAACATATTAAACATAAAAAATACAGCATTTAAGGAACAAAATCCTGAACATACATTAAATGAACTACGTTTGTAAACTTGATTTAAAAACCGTATTAATTTTGTATGATCATGAACAATATATTTTTAAATGTTTGAAAAATTTAAGTATACTAACCAAAAATGGACACTAAACGTGATTATAGAATTCCGATAACTTAAAGAACATTATAAAAGATAAGATCATCAAAGTGGTATGGGTTATATAGTCAAGAAAGAGAATATTGTAAAAGAATTAATTGAAAAATAAACCAGGGGCACTTGCAAATTTTTTAAGGAGTGTGAAATGAAAGTGGATTGGCAGTGGTCGTATATTGCTCTGATAACTGAAGCGATGCCAGTTTAGTCATGTCCAAAGGATCTGGTTATTGTCTCTAGTAGAGCCTATTGGGAAACACTGTTGGGATTTTTATCTGTTTGTGTTATGATACTACTACCCCTTCCTCGTCCCACCTATTGAATTGAACTGAATTTTTATTTACACAAGTTTCTATTGTGTACATGAATAAATCAAGTCAACAAATAAATTAACAATTAATAGCACAAAAATAATTAGATTAAGACTATTAAATTTACTTAAAATAATATAATTTTATATATATATACAGTGGAACTTGGATAATTCGAATCTCAAGGGACCAATAAAAAAATTCGAATTATCCAAAAAATTCGAATTAAAAAAGTTAAGAATTAAAGGCTTAAAATAATGACACTTCACATCTTTGCTGAAAACCTTTATTGAAAATGACATGAATGGTTGTAAATGTATGTTTTTATATGCATTTCTACTAAGCAAAGTGAGGCAAAACAGTGCAAAATTGAATCATGAATTGTCTAAAAAATACACAATTACAGTATATGTTTATGAATAAAAGAAAATAAGTTGAATGGTGATAAGAAACATTATGCAGTACAATATTATTTAATTTTTTCTAAAGAAGTCGGAAATCTTCAATTGTTTTCGAACGTTAAGTCTTTCAGAAAGTGACAAAAGATTCTACCATATTCAATGAATTGAAAATAGACTCACTTACGTCATTTTTACTTTCAAAAAAACGTCTAAGTTCCATGATGTGATGTGCTGCTTCGGCCGCACTCGGAACGTTTATTTCCGCCCCAACTGATGACTCACCGTCTTCGTCACTCGATGCCATGTCGCCATCTTGTGTATTGTTGAGCACTTCAGCGATGATCTCCGCGTCTGTTATCTCACCACATACTGCAACATCTTCATCCACGTTGACAAAATCTTCAAAAGAGATGGCAGGGTCAGTAATGACGTCCTCCCAGCCGTCAACTGAAGGTAACGCTTCCGCTATAATGTCGTTGGCTTTTTCGGCGTCGTCCTCCTTTTTTACAAAACCAGCTTTTTTAAAGCAATGTTTGATCGTTTCGGGCGTTACTTTGTCCCAAGCTTTCTTGCACATGCGAGAGGCTTGAAGAATGTTTAACTTGATTTTTATAGGGCGTCACAATCTTCAGTCAGTACGTACTCAACCAATAAACGTCTGTAAAAATGTTTTAGATTTTTTATGATCCCTGGTCCATAGGCTGGACAACCGAAGTCATATTGGCAGGGAAAAAAATTACTTTAACATTTTCCATTACTGGAATCGTGTTGTGCGCAGTACAGTTGTCTATAAACAAGATAACTTTTCGTTTTTCTTTTATGAACTTTTTGTCTAAGTTCAACAACCATTTCTCAAAAAGGTGACTGGTCATCCAAGCTCTTGCGCTGTTCACATACTCCACTGGTTTTGATTTGACGTTCTTGAAACAACGGGGACTAGCCGACTTGCCAATCATTAGTAAAGGCAGCTTTTCTGATCCGTCCATGTTTGCACCAACCAGGAGAGTAATTCTCTCTTTACTCAGTTTTCCTCCGTGGCATTTTTCTTCTTTAAATGCGAGTGTTTTGTCAGGGGTGCATTTAAAAAAAAGTCCCGTTTCATCAACATTGAAGATGTCCCTTTCATCCCGATCCTGAATCATCTCCTCCAAAATCTGTTTTCCATTGGTTGGCTTCTTGTTGATTAACGCTTCCACTTTCACCACAAATGGATTTGAACGAAATTTTGTTGCGATATTTGAAGCCGTCAAGCCACCCTGTACTAGCCTTAAAATCTTTTTTCCCCAATTCAGTAGCAAATTGTTCAGCTTTGATTCTTATGAGAGGACCACTCACTGGAATCTTCTTATCCCTAGTTTGTTTGAACCACTTTAAAACACAATTGTCCAAATCTGGATTTTCTGGCTCCCTTAACCTTTTCCGGTCTTTAATGTTGTCACATTCACTCCCGAGAATTTTTTCTTTATTCTTTAAGTAGGTGGACAATGTGTTAGGAGGAATTCCAAAGTCCTTGGCAATCTCAGATTTTTTCTTAACCCCCTTCTCTACTTCTTTGATTGCCGCTATTTTTTGAGCCAAAGACAAAGTTTTGTATGTTCGAGGATTACGAGGTGACGACATTTTGCTCAACGAACAAAGAGTCAAACACTAACAAATCTTATGTAAAATTACGGAAGACATACAGCACTGTATGTAAACAAACGACAAGCGAGAAAGTTCACACACCCGCACAGTTGTCAAGATAGACTAACCACGTGAAACTAACGGTTGAATCAATTTACAAAACAAACAGCTGGTGAGGAGTGGAGTGGGTGGGGTGGAGTGATCTTGCAGGCAGCGGAGCTTGTGCCAGTCGCGATGAGTCACGTCTACAAAACAATAGGCGCGGAAGCATACAGCCGAGCCGGCCGGCCTGGCGGGAGGGTGGCTAGATTTGTGTCCAATGGCCTTGAAGCAAGTGCCTTGCGAATAGAGAGAGTGCAGCGTCTTTTCGCGAATCTTTCCACTTTAAAATCGGCATCGGGTTCGAATAAAAAGTTCGAATTATCCAAAATAAACTTCGAATTAACCACGATATTTTTACATTACTTATATAGAAAATGCTAGGGACCAATATAAATATTCGAATTAAAGAAGATTTCGAATTATAGAAGTTCGAATTAGCCAGGTTCCACTGTATATATACAGTAGAACCTCTTATATACAACCATGACGGGACCGAGCCATGGTCGGGATTGGGAGGAGCAAAAAACAACTTTCCCAAGTGTAAAAAACTACATGTATGCAGTGTGCTACAATAAGCAAACAACTTTATTGTACTTATAAATACCAGCATTCGTATGTTGCTGACAAAATTTCAAACATTTACAGTGTTTAAATGAAATGAAATCGAGAATAAAATCTAAGCGAATGTACAGTACTTAATTTAAGAATTCAGTAATAGATTTTTGTTTCAATTTTGACCTTGCAGATGTGTCTCTCCATTTTTTTTGCCCAAAATACATCCATCGGGGTTGTATTTAGATGTTCCGCGATGAATTTCAGCGCAACGTCGAAGGCGTCTTTAGCAGCAGAATGACTCCCTACGTTGTTACTTGTGGTTTCCTCTTCATCCGAAATCAATTTCTTCTTCCTCGGCTTCGTTCTGTACAATAGCAATGATTTGGCCGTCGCTGAGATCTTCATTAGCTGTAACTTCCGAAACATCACCTTCAACAAGCCACTCTTCTATGTCTTTCCTCTGGAGATCGTGCTGAAGCACTTGTAGATTATGTTTCTGTTTTGTCTGTCTCAACATCTGCTTCTGTCGAAGTTGGCTCATGATCAGTCTCAGGTTGTTGTTGTTTCAATGAAGGCCAAATCTTTTTCCAAGCCTTTAGAATGGAGGTTTATTTAATTTCATCCCAAGCTGCAGCAACGATGTAGATGGCATCTTTTATATTTAAACTTTTCATTGCCTCAAAAAGGTTACGTCTTCTTCTGTTTTTTTCCATGAGAGAGCCGACATATTTTCTTCTGTATCATCTCTTTAGCCACTCAATGACACCCTGATCCATAGGCTGTATTAAAGGTGTAACATGGGGCGGTAAAAATGAAGCCTTGATGTTTCCTTTCTTTAGTTCAGATTCAGAGAGGTAACTGGGAGCGTTATCTAAGAGCAAAACAGCTCGAGCAGGTAATTTTTTAGACTTTAAATGTTTTTTTACTGAGGGGACAAATTCATCAAAAACCATTCCTTAAACAAATGACTATCCATCCAAACAGATGATTGATTACAATAGAAAACTGGAAGTGTTGCCATGTTTAGCTTTTTAAACACTCTTGGCTTCTTAGATTTCCCCATGACGAACAACAACATTTTGTGGCTTCCTGCAGCATTGCTACAAGTTGTAATTGTGAGACTGTCTCTAGCAAGCTTTGTTCCTAACACAGGCTCATTTTTAGCAGCCAGAGTGGTATTTTGAAGCATTTTGTAATTTAGGCCTGTTTCATCTACATAATATACTTGTTTAGGTACAAGTTTCTGTTCTATGACCAACTTCTCAAATTTGTCTATACATTTTTTAGCAGCATTATCATCAGCTGAGAGTTCCCCCCCCGCAATTATAACATGTTGTATGCCATGACACAATTTCCATTTATGTAGACACCCTTCAATAGTGCTAAATCTTTGTAGATCACCTCCCAGCTTGTCATGCAATTTTATGGGTTTTTCCTTTACGATTTTGCCTGACAAAAAAAACAATGTCCATAAGGCTTCATCAAAATGTTCCAGTTTTGGTTTTTTCAAAGTTTTTCATCACACAGTAAGGCCCATCCATCACACCAGTTCTCCACCATGTCCCTGTGTACCCCTGCGCAGACACCACTACTGTTGAAATACAGGAGTAGGTCGTCCGCAAGAAGAGAAAGGACACCACCCTGGGGACAGCCCCTCGTAGTCTTTGCACTGATGCTTGCTCCCATAAGAATGGTGTTAACCCCCTATCTGTGAGTAAGGCGTTTATTTAGTCATATTTGACCATCAATACCACGTCTCGACACTGCTTTGACAATCGCCTAAGTGACTGTATTGTCAAAAGCTCCTTCGAAGTCCAGAAAGACAAATATGGCTACTTCTTTTGCTACCAGCGCCTTTGCAAACCTACATACTAGTTGATGCAGGGCTGAGTCGCATGATCTTCCAAGAGTGTAAGCATGTTAATTTGGATGTAGAAGGGTGCTCAAAGAGAGATCCCTCCCACACAAACATAGCAACCATCTTCTTTCTCCACGGTTTTGAGAAGAAAGGAGGACAGACATATCGGCCTAAGGGACAGGTCGATCCATGCTAGACCTCTCCTGCTTCGGTGTAAACACTACCCTGGATACCCTCCAGGACAGAGGAATGTACCTAAGGGCCACAGAGGTCCTGAACAGCTTCCACAGCAGGGAAGGAGAATATCCAACCCCCGCTGCAAGAAAACCAGTCTCACTCCGTCTCCCCCAGGAGCGTTTACATAGACTAAACGAGTTAATCGGCCACTCAATCCTTCTGAAGGTTACTACACAACACACCAAACTTAGTCCGGAAAGTGTGTTCCCATCATAACTTTTAGAACTCCCTCTGGTTCAGTAATATATATATATATATATATATATATATATATATATATCTTGATCATCCTTGAGACCACCAAGCGGTGAGATGGGATTTTTTGCTAATAGCTTCTGAAGCATTGCACAGCCCTGCAGATTATTGATGTCGATGCAGAGTTTCTTCCAGGCTAATCTCTTAGTCGTACGGACCTTGGGGTTGTACAGTGCAAGAACCTTGTGGTAGGTTTTCCAAGTACTCCAAGTTTTTGCTTTCCTGATTAAAGCCTTAACTCTCTTCCTCAAAGAGGCCAGTTCAGAGCTTGACAAGGTTACTTTGGATCTTCTCATGTTAATAACAGGACAACTGAGATCAATCAAACCTACGATTTCTGAAGTCAGATGGTCAGCAGATTACAATGTATTGTGAATCCGTTTCCGGTTACTACCGTCAGTTTTTAGTTGTACCCTTGAGTTTTCCTTATATGACATCCAGGATAACCTTCCTGGAGAAAACTTTAGACCATATTTTCAGTTTATTTATCTATTAAATCTATATACTATATCTATCATAAATATCTATTGCAGTATACAAATAATAAATTAACTTTTTCTATATTGATAGTGTTTGAAGTAATCATAACTGGTCCATGCCATTTTGGAATACATTTTACGACCCAACACAGTTTTTTAAGGCACTTGTGATGTAATCAATCAAGTAGAGTTTAAATATACTGTGGCATTGTAACAGTCTAATTCTTTGATCCAGCGGTCTAATTATAACAAGTTTGAAGCAGTTTATCGCACGTGTTGAGTTTTTCAAGCACTTACCTGCAGCTCTGAGGCCAGTACAAACATGCCTGCAGTACTCTGCGGGTTTATGTTGGCAGCGAGGAGTGCGTGCGAGTGGGCTCATGGTTACTCACGGCCCGTACCTGCCAGTCAGTGTGGACGTGCGTTGTGGCTATTTATACACAATTGACGTCAATAGCTTGAAGGCCGCTTTACTTTGACTTGAAACTTGCATTTAGTTGAGTTTGTGAGGTGTTAGTGGTATTTGGAAACAATAAGAAATAGTTGAACTCCTGGGGATAATATTTTATTTGAGGTTTTTTTACAAGTGGTGATATTTAACCTTTTGCCGCCATGGTGCAAAAAAGTTAACCTACACTCAATGTCAGTTTCTCTGTTAAACATTTTTTAGAAAGGGTTGCTCTGCAGTTTATATGAAGATGAAAAATCACTAAGGACCTGTAAATTAAATTTGAGCCAAGAAGACACAATTATTGTTTTTCTTTTTTTAATTGAAATGCATTTGATATATAATAATGCCCCATCTTGAGATACTGGTATCCTGTCATGTAACATGACTCATGAGCCAATACACATATTGCATGCCTTGCACATGCAATTTTGGATTGCTGGCATTGTTTACACATCATGTATTTGAGTTGCAAACGAGTCAAAATTAGTTATCAAACTCAACGTTTGGGAGATGATAAAATAAAACATTGATAATACAGTTTTGTTTCAGTGGATAGTAAGAATTATGCTAAAGATTTTATCAAAACCTTCTTCTTAACACTATTAAAAAAAAAACAAAAAATTGTGATTAACTAACAAAATAACCTAGGATATTTAAAAATCATACAACTCAATTCTTAGACATTTAAAAAAACTTTAATAGAGGGAAGATAGTTAGTGAACAATCTAATTATTATTACAATAACATCACAGAAGACCCTAGAGAGGGGGGGAGAGAGGGTGGTTAAGTGGTAGAAAGGACTTTATAGTTCTAACTTCGAAGAAAGTCATTTTTCATTTCATTTCACAGTGCACAGACTTGAGCGATAGACTACCTTTTTCTTTTATGCTCTCTGTTCTCTTAACTATCTTACTGCATATAACTCTACAACTCTCATCATTGTCTTTGGCAGTGGATTTGAAAACTCAATATTTAAGGTTATTACGAATCGAGTTATGGATGTTCAACATTACTGTTTTGTCATAAAGTTATCCGCATGCAACAAGACATGTGTCTTAATTAATTTTAAACAGACTAGAACGTGTTGACATTCTAATATATCAATCAGCCTGTCAGGCGATGTAAGCTAACTGTGTATTCTGTGTCGCAGGAACTGTGCGCAGTGAGATGGAGAGTTCGCACACTGTCGTCACCTCTCGTAGCACAGTGTCCAGTGACGGTACTGTGTCTCTCAACCGCGATGTCATCCAAGGTGAGTTGCCTTCCAGCTGTCTGTTGTTGAATTTTGAAGAACTAGTACTCATAATATAGTGCTTTATCCAGCTATTTGGAGGTTTAGGAGATTTTGGAGATCTAAAGATTGAACGTCTTGTGCTTTATCCAGCTATTTGGAAATTTGGGAGATTTTTGGGGGTATAAAGATTGGAAGTATTGTGCTTTATCCAGCTATTTGGAAGTTTAGGAGCCTTTGGGGGTCTAAAGATTGGATGTCTTGTGCTTTATCCAGCTATTTGGAAGTTTGGGAGATTTTTGGGGGTCTAAAGATTGGAAGTATTGTGCTTTATCCAGCTATTTGGAAGTTTGGAAGATTTTGTAGATCTAAAGATTGGACGTCTTGTTCTTTATTCAGCTATTTGGAAGTTTGGGAGATTTTGGAGATCTAAAGATTGGACATCTTGTTCTTTATCCAGCTATTTGGAAGTTTAGGAATGTTTGGAAGTATAAAGATATAGAAGTATAGTGGGTGTGAATCAAATAGAAGTGCTAATCAAATATCCTACATTCTTTATGAACATTGAAATGAAATTTGAAAGGCTTTGGTTACAAGAACCCATAAAATTTAAGCAAGAAAACACATAAACCATTGAATAAGTACTCTGAATGAAATTCCTCCAGTAAACTGGAAAGAATGGTTGGTTGAAGTTAGAAATACTTTTAAATTTAAACTTACCATGTTACTTAATTTTGACAAAGTTACATCACTTTGAAGTAATTATATACGGTCCTGAACTGTCAAGTTAAGTTACAAGATAGTCATTCACAAAATGCAATAACTTTGGGATACTGCAGTGTTCTAATGCACTTTGTGACTGTGAAATCCAAGCTTTACTCCAGGAAGTGGGCCAGAAGTGGCAGTTTTGGTTGGCAAAGTTGGCACACCTTCTCACGTGATGGCCCAGCAGCTGTCCGCTTTATTGTCGGCTGTTCATCTTGTCCCCCCTTCCTACTCTCAGCCCCACAGTCCTCTGGCTTGCATCGCCTTTCATAGCTTGGCAACGTTATGTTGTTTTATTCAGAAATTTGTAATGAGTTCCTTGTTTTCTGCTAATTTATGACCTAAAATACTGGGAATAAATGCAATTAAACGTGTTCTGAGTTTAACAGTTTATATTTATTAAATCCAAAATTTTAAGTAATGAAGATTTGATTTGAATAATAAATGTCTTAAATAATTTTTTTTTGTGTTTTGGTACAAAAATTCACAGTTTTTTTATTTTGGGAACTATTTTTGAATGATTTGTGCTTTGCATAAATATAAGTAAACACATATAGATTATAAAAATAGATGTTTGATTATTAAACATGTCTACATTATCATGTCAAATACGTTAAATTATGTACTTCTCCAATGAACTAGACAGGAGAGCATTCCACGTGCTGGAAGTGGAGGCTATTTTTGTCCAAAAGTTGCCAGTGGTTTGTTTTTGTCTGCAATTAGCAAAGTGAGAGATTAGCGTATTTGAGGCTGCGCCCGTCTCTTCGCTGGAAATAGAGTCTTCGCGTTGGCTGCCTACCAGATCTCACAGCGCTCCGACCACCGGCTCTCGAGTCTTTCGCAGTTCACTCGTTCCAACGCCTGTTTCTTTCCCCCTTCGTCGTTTCTACTCCACTATGTGACTGTAACAGTTTACGAATCTGTGATGGTGCCACCCCAGTCAGCAGTTCGTGCCTCCAGATAGACTTTGTGGATTTTCCGTTTTTGTGAATATTTGCATTTAATACTCTTTTTCCAAGTAACAATTTAGTAATTTTATACCCACTCACGTTTTAAAATTGCATTTATTTATTTTAGTGATTGTTAATTTATATATCAATTTTTGATTCCTTTTTGCATTTTTTGCTTTTGTAATATTTTATGATTCGATTTTTAATAAAAAAGAAGTTAATAAAGTGTTCTTAACAAGTTCCTAGAATTTTTTATTTTTATGAAAATTAATTTATTGTTAAAATTAATAAATTGTATTTAATGTCATTCAGTTTTATTTGTTGTTTTAATGCATAGAAGACAGAAATATTTGTTGAATCATTAAAACTTTTTGTATTCAGTAACAGTATTTCTGGGCATAGACTGAAGTCAACAAGACTGTTACATTACTTTTAAAAATAAATCTTTTGCTGAACTAATCGGTGGTTATAATTTTATGATAAAGAAACATTTTTACGTGTCAACCAAGACAGTTCAAACTGTCTGTGGATTACTGCCAAACGGTACAGTTAAATTATCAGTGAAGTGAGTGACATCATCTACCATGGTCCTGTCCACGGATCAGCTGACGTCTCTAGGCTCTGTGTTGGTTGTGGTTTTGTTGCTATGGATGTGGTTGCCGGGAGCACTGCTGTTAGCTGGAGGCTGTAGTATATTCGCTGTAGCACTCACTCGTCAAAGTTCACAGAATCAAGGTATTAAATAAATAAAAATACCTTTTATTTCAAGAGTCTCTCAATGTACAACTGCTTTACAGAGTAACTCAAGTCAAACTTAAAACTACTTATTACTTAGAGGCTATACACAAATATAATTCTAATAAATCAATTTCTAAAATTAATCTTTTACTTTGGACTTGAATTCTGGGATGCGAATTCTTTTAATGTCCAAAAGGAGGTTCGCTGTATTAGCTTAGTTATTGATATGGAAGCAACTTTAGTAACAGACTATAGTAGATGATATTATTAGTAAAGATTTGGATCTAATAAATTTGTCTTTAAGAACAATCTTAGCTCTATTTAAGGTGTTAAGTTAGACATTTTTTCTTATTTTACTGCTGTATTAGAGAGAAAAAAATGAAATCCACGTGAACCAATACTACCAATAGCCTGTTACTTGGAAAAATTAAAATCCCTCATATAAATTTAAGGATTTACAGATTACAGCTTTGAGATACATAGAGCTGCACCATATATATCAGTCAATTTTTGGGGTATTTATTTTGAACCTTGAATTTAAGATTTGATTCAACATTAAACTCTTACTTCCCCAAATTTCTAAAGGTTCCAGTCAGTATTTGAGCTCTTGGTTGCTATTCACAAAACAAATGACCAAGGTCTTTACAAGGAAATTAGCTTCAAAGTCAAAATTTCTTTAATCAGACACACACACACACACACACACACACACACACACACACACACACACACGCACGCACACACACACGCACGCACATACTCATATTGTACAATTGAATAGTGTTAATGCTTAATTCTAAATAAATCTTAAAATTATATACGCTTGGAATTCAAGAGAACCGTTCAGTGGATTCCACTGTCAGGCTATGAATGGGTGATGTCTACATTTAATGGTTATGACTTCCAGGTGAACTGTCAGCCAAGAATGGAGAGGAGCCAGTGGGAAAAGTGACCCGGACACAGTACACTTACCAGAGCCCCCAAGGGGACGACCAGGGTATCAACAAGGTTACCACCACCACCACTTCCCTCGGCCGCAGGGCGTCCGGACCCAAGATCACCGAGATAGAGGATGTCCATGAGACCTCTGAAAGGAAGAGCAGCATCAAGTCCAAGGATGTGGAAGAAGTCACCGGAAGAAGATCTGTTGAGAGGGTCCCGAACAGAAAGAGCTCACCACAGAAGTCGTCGAGTGAAGACGATGAACAGCGGAGGAACGAGAGGTTCTCCAGCCAAGAGGAGGATGAGGAGGTTCAGAAGATCAGCAGAGTATCCTCCACATCACAGAGATACACCTCCTCGACCGATTCGGCCAAGAGGACGTCTTCGACGCCAACAAGACAGACAAAGACCTCCTCACCGAGCCTGAGGAGGCAGAGGTCCAGCGAGGACGACTCGGCGGAAGACAAACGGAAGACGGTTGTGCGAGGAGACTCCGTACGCGCACTCCAGCATAAGTTTCAACAAGCAACAGGTAATGGCTAAAGTTCCGTTTGAATGGATTTGTATAAAGGAATGTCATGGTGTTAGAAGATAACAAGGCAAAGTCTTTAATGTCATCCAGATTGAGGATTTGGGGAGCATAACCAATCTAATTTCTTTGGCTCCTTTTTTCAAAAACCATTTCAAAAATAAATTCTAAAATAAAAATAAATGTGTATATAACAGTAATAAATATAAAAACTCTTATGCATAGTGAGATATTTTTGTTATAATCATTTCAGCACCTTCTGTCAAGAATACTGTACTGCCTGATTTTTAATCCAACTCCTCAATTACAAAGTGTGTATATTGAAATTGCATCCTGTTTCTTAGTATTTAAACTTAGTTATTTGTTAATTTGACTTTTCTACGTAGTATTTTAATAATTGCATGAATATATGGTTTCTAATTGTCCATTGTATAATATCTACCATTGCTAGTTTGATATCTATTAATTATTCAGTAAGTTGTGGTAATTCTTTGAGGTCAGAAAACGTTACTCATCCTTTTAATGAGGTTATAAAATTTGAAAGTAATAAAAGTGAAAATTAATAAGGTTCAAAGACAATGTAGACAAATTAGGTTTGGAAAAATGTTTGTATATTTGGTACCATTTTAAAAATACAATAATTCGTAACTTGTAACAAAAAAGCAAGAATCATGATATGTTTAAATGGCATGAACATTTTATGTATATACTCTTAACCATTATTTATAACAGTGTAAATATATTCATTTTAGTTAGGACTTAAGGACTGGTAAAACAATGTTTTAGCAATAATAGATTTCAATCTTTTTTATATTGTATTGCCTCCTTATTTTCTTTTTCACAAATACTTGTAAGGGAAGCCGTATTTTATTTTGCATTATCATCTCGAACTCTGTCGTGTGACTTGAACTTCCTTACTGAACTGTTAACTGATGAGATTGTTAACTGCTAAATCCAACCGGTTGAAGATCGTTTTTAGAGTAATTTATTTACAAATAATTACATTTTCGTGATTTTTCGAGTTTGAGTATTTTTTTTGTTTTTTTTTAAAGAAATTAAATCGCTTTCAAATGTACAGCAAATTATTTTTATCAACAGTGATCTTACACAACTACTGCAGTTTTAGCAGTATTATACTTTTAAGCTGTATGATTATTTCAACCCTTCCCCCAAAAATACAACAAAAATAACACACACAACCAAACAACAAAACCGTCTGCACCAAACATTCTTAAAAAGTACCAATACAAGTTGAAACTGGTTAAAGTTTTATAAAGGAAATATGTACATTTTACTCTTTCAATATAATTTTTTATAGTTGAAAGTACCAACTTTATTTGGGAAGTCTAACAAATCTTAAAAAATTAAAAAATAATAAGAAGAAGAAAGAATGGTAAACAAAGACCATGTGCATAACTTATTAACTTGAGGACCGAGCTGTGTTGGCCACTGTAACGAAACATACATTATTACTTCGTATGTAATACATACGTACTATGTTTTAAGTACGTTTACTAACGTACAAAAAATTGTTAGACCAGTCCTTTGTAACATAGCCTAGCAATTGTGCATGGTGTAAAGTAATGTGTTGTGATGGTGGTGTACCGAACTAACAGAGAACGCAGCTAACAGTGCGCCGCTGCGCAGCCAGGCCCCTCGCGCAGGCCTCATTCTGCGTACATCCTCCTTCACCACCGCAGACCAACAGGAGTCAGGTAACTGCTCATAACGTTCATATAAGTTTGTACAGATCATGTACGTTTTACATTACTTATGGTGGGAATTTGATTCAATGTGAATGTTGAGTTCAGATCCAATTCGCCTTCCTCTTAGTGCAGCATCTGGGATATGGCAGTGTCACAGACTTGACTCCTGAACTGGAGTCAGCGTCTGTCTGAGGAGATCCAAAACATGTCGGGGGAAAAAAGAAGTTCAATACGAACTTTTTGCATCATTTCGAAACCAGACACAACTAGACTCCAAAATTAAGTGTAGATAAAGAGAATTTTTCATTGTCTCCTCAGGTACACAATTGAGTGCACTGTGATGTTTTAGACATGATTCCATAGCATGGTGGAGCAAACAAGTTTTTGGATGGACACAGACTCCAGGTTCCAGGAATCAAGTCTGTGACAGCGTCAGATTTTAGACGCTGCACAAAGCAGAAGGTGAAAAGGAGCAGAAGTCAACTCAGTATTTCCTGGTTCTGATATGAACAGTTAAATATTACTATTAATATTAAATATTAATAGTTAAATCAATTTACTGCCAGGATGGCAATTTGTTGATACTAAAATACAATTTTTTTATGTGGGAAATGATGTTTTGAACAAATCTGTTACTTTTGGCTTCCTTGATCCATTGACAGTAGTATATATATATGCAAAATTGTAAAATTGTAGTTTAACTATTGTAAGTAAATGTTTCCATGAAATACAAAGTAGTAAAATTTGGTAATTTTTAACAATAAACTTCGTGGAAACATAAATGATTTTTATCCTTCTAAGTAAACTTCAATACAGTTTTAAATAGTAGAAGATCAAACAACTCTAATTATTTTTTAAACTTAAATGCTAAGATTAAAAAAGTAAAAAAAACACAGATAAAAATGATTTATCAATTCTTTTTAGAAATTTTCTTAGTCATTATTTTTGTTACAATGCGTAAGCAAGCCAACAACGTTATAGAACAAAAACAAATGTGACTCAGAAGAAAAGCGGCTGGCTGATTGTGTGTAAACAGACAGGTGATTAGACTGTTGATCGTAAGCAAGAAAACAAACAAAACTGTTTTACCTGTGAATGTCTGGAAACAGCATGTCTCTGTCAGCAGAACAAACAATTGTGGCTAAAATATTACCATGAACATTACGGATGAATCACATGTTGAAGGACAAGCTTAGATTTTTAGATTTGTTCAATAAAATAACATGGTTTGGTAAATTTTTTTTCAGTTTTTAAAAATGATTAAAGTCAAGTAAAAATCTAACTTATTAGAGATGTAGCCTCGAAAAGTGTTTGATAAATATATATACAATAATAAACCTTTTTAACACTTTTAGATCTTTTTTTATTTTCATACAATGTACATTTCAAATTTTATATATATATATATATATATATATATATATATAAAATAAGTCCCGGCGGAGCAAGTACTTTTTGCGATTCAATGTTTATTGAAATTAAATAAAGCTATTGCCACTTATACAAATTTAATGTAAATAAAAGTCATTTGACAGGTATTTGGTCTTCCGATCATATGTTAGTTTGGTTATTTAAACGCATATGTGACATATACGGCCAAATACAAAATAATTGAATCATAAAAAGTGAGGGCTCTGTGGTGTAATGGTAGCACATTCACCCGGCAAGTGAGAGATCCGGGTTCGACTCCCGGCGGAGCAAGTACTTTTTGTGATTCAATGTTTATTGAAATTATATATGTATAATGCATCGATTGATTACTATGTAAAGAAATAATGATTCTTTTTTACATTTTTTGTAAAACATCAACATTTTTTTCTGTAATTAAACATTTTTGCAATAGTGTAAGTAGTTTTCTTCTCATATCAATTGTACTAAACAATTTAAAAAAACTTTACTTTTGCAGTGCAGCACTACTATATTATCATTGTAAGATATTTATGTTTTTACTATAGTAATCTATTTGAATACATCTGCAATATTTTAAAATGCATTATTATCTGTATACGATTTGAAAGGATGACAGAATAATAAACATTTTCTATTATTACGTACTATATAATAAAAAATAACGTTTTGATATCTGCTCTTTTCTTCAAGTGTCAAATGAAAAAAAAAATAAATGGCTCAAACATGCCAAAGTCAGATATGACAAAATAATTTGTATGCCAAAACCATTATCATATACCTGAGTGAGGGGAATCTGAAATGTAAGATGCACACACTACATCAGGCAAGTTGATACACACAAAATTGGATAAGACATGTAAATTTTTCTCTTGTATTCACCTCTCTCCACTCATAAATGAGCCACATTGGTAGCCAAAATGTATAGCCAAGTAGTTATGTATCAAAGTGGTGCAAACTGCGTCTCTATAAATGTTTTCATTCAAAAGTTATAAAGGATCGAATTTTAATTTTTTAACAAACTTTAACTGAAACCATAATAATACTGATGGTGTGATAATTTTTAAATTTGGCATTTAGTTTTAATTTGTTATTACATACAATAAAAGGCATTAATCATTAAAGAATTTTTAAATCAAATATATCATTACATGGTAGTTAAAAAGTTATTTTTTTGGTCTAAAATGAAAGTTTTTAAAAAATGGTCTATTCATTTTGATTAAGAATTTATGACTTACGACTCAGTAAATGTTTATATGTGTTTTTCTACGTACTTAAGTTTTAAATCTTTAGAAAAAGATAAAAATTTTATTTTATGTGAAAATGTAATTTAAAACTTGAAGACCCAAATGATGTACCATCCTGGAGATATTTCAAAACTCCCACATTTTTAAACAGCAAAATACAATTGGTATGCAAAAGGAGAAAGTTTTTCCATGTTTTCGTACTGTAGTGGTATAATGTTTCGGAGCCATTCGGAATGTATAAAATATGTAATAATGGTAAATAATAGGTAAATAAATGGTAATGTAAATAATGGTAACACATCGCTCTAGTCTAAATGGTATTTGTTGCTCTGTTAGTCTCGTCGACGTTGAAGCAGTCGACGGCGCTGTCAGCTGACAAGAGGAGTGGGCGACAATCACCAGAGAAGCGGAAAGAGTCACTCAGTGATGCCACCACAGTGTCACGACATTCCCCCACCTCTGATACCAAGCGGGATTCTATCACGGAGACTACCAGGTGTGGCATCTAACTTAACTGTAGATTTTGTAGAGAAGTAGATTGTAGTTAGTCTTCCTTTGTTTTGTTAATCAGCTGAAGATTTAAGAGGAAAACTGTCCAAACGTTTACATTCAGCAAGTGCTTGTTTGAAATTTAAAAGAGGAAGGATTTATTGGTTCAGGTTAGGGATGGCCTGATGAAACTTCAAGTATTTTCGAAACAGTTTCGACAGTGAAACTGTTGCGCCATGAAACTGCTGCGCGATGATGGCAGTTGCAATAGATAATAAACGTCTATATGAAACAGGAAACAGCTTATTTGAAACAGGAAGGCTCTGAATCAGGATCAGTTAACGTTTGTGTGGAAAACTGACTATTGTAGTTCCACTCATATTTTTGTCGTACTTTGATTTATTTATATGTACCGTAATTTAATTATTTAACAACAATATTTTGTTTGTGTCAGAAAAACACCACCAGTTGGTCTTATATTATTATAATGTATAATTATTATTCATATTATCTAAAAGTTGTTTACATTTATTTCAACCTACGTTTCGATCAGTAAATATGTCTAAGAACACAATAATAGTGGTAATAATAGTTTATATAATATGAATAAATTAAATGAAAAAGGTTTTATAATTTATTTTATTCCACTAAAACGGTGATCTGAATCATCACATTAGTAAGGCAGAGATGATGTATTATCTATTTTGATGGAACAGAAACAGCACAGGACTTTGAAAACAGCATGGTTGCATCTAGTATTCTTTACAGTAGTCTTAACTGTTGCAACACATTAGTTAAATTAAAGTGATGCGCAGCGTAAACTGTTTCGGGAAAACAACAGTTAAGGCCATCACTAGTTCAGGTGCATGGAGGAAAAAATGTTGAAGAGGAAGGAGGCATTGTCGTTTTTAACTGGATTTAAGAACTCAAGTACAAGAACCGCTTTTTGATAAGTTTTTTATACTCAGTACGTTCGCTGCTTTCCGCTGTAGTAAGTGGTTACACATAAATTTGGTGTGGTTTAGCGATATCGTAGGTGAGCTATCTGTACTACCAGTCAGGATGAGTGCGTGGTCCAAGGTACTAACTCTTGGATGTGGGAGTTGACCTTGGATTTTTGCGGTCTTATGGCATGTGGTAGAGCTGGCTGGAGGGCCCACATTAAAATAACAGTAGTTGTCTTCGGTGGACGTTGACAAGATCAACCAATCAATCAACATTTTTTTACTGCCATAAAATAAAGATCATTGACAAAGTCTCATTACAGCTTTCATTATGAATATAGCCAAGTCAGTTATAAAACTTAGATTAATTATATCTTAAGTTACGCAAACATAAGCCACAATACTCAAATACAGCCAGTGGCATTGGGTAATTTAAAATAAAATGTTTTTTAATCAGAAGAACTCGTCCAGTGCATAAAATTGGTTATCTAACAGCTATAAGTAATATTTATTCAAAAATATTTCTTTATTGTACTTTAGGACTAAGGGTAACAAATGGTTGTACACCCTCAGTGCAATAACAGAATGGCTTTCAAGAGTTTTGCTCAATATATTAAAATGAATAGATGCAGCATTTTTATTCCTGGTATTGTGGGAGTGTTTTATACTACTAGGCTTTACTAAGGATTTTGAAAGATATATTTCATAAGATCAAAAAGATACAGGTTCATTATGGTCTGAATTTTACAAATAGTAAAATGTATCTTTGTCTTTATTACACAAAAGAAACCAGTCGTGTTGTGTTATTTTATGTTTTGCAAGGCGTTAACTATACAATCATTACCATAATAATAGCTTTTAAAAGTTAAACAACAAATTTAAACCATTAAAAACCTTATGCCAAAGTTAATGTGTCAAAAAATTTAGAAGTCCAGGAAATTCCACATTTTAGGAATAAAATAAATTATAATATTCATAAAATTTTGTCATCAGCACTCATGCTGTCCTAATTTCAATAATTTGCCGCCATACCTTTCTTTCAATACATTTTCTTAGCAAATAACTTTATTTTTAAGTATTTAAAAAGTGCAAATAGTTACCACCTTTACAAGCTCTTCAAACGATACAGAAGTGACTTACATTTGTTTTGAAGGCGGGAGTCATTGAAGACCTCTGGAGACTCGACAGTGACTCGAGTCACAGAGACCACAACAACTTCCTTCCTGGACAACACAAGTCGGGTGACTGGAGTCCAGGACGTACTGACCAGGATGAGGAACGCAGACCTAGGTGAGTCCTATACACCACGTGAATAGTTAAAAATCAGGAAAAAGGATATTTCCACTTGATCCCTACACTCAGACTTATTGAATATTTAATTATCACTTACCAAAAAGTTGCTACTCATAGAACTAAGTGTCCGGCAAGAAGATAACGTTCCAGCCAATACTCAAGAAAAATGAATGAATATGAAGAATTGATCCAAATATTTTTCCAATTGAAGTAGTCGCGGGAGAACTCTTAGGAGGCGCACAATTTTTTTTATACGGGGTGTCTATAAAAGAACTCCGGGGTTTTAAGACAAAATATTTTAATAAAGTAAAAAACGTACATACATGTTTTATACATGATTAGAAAGCTTACATTTTCAAGATTTTTTAACAACTTAGTAAAGTTCAATGTGAGCTCCGTTAGTGGCACGGCACACGTCGAAACGGTATTCTACCTCTTCCCATGTCCCTGGCGAGCATGTCTGGGGGAACGGACGCCACGCAATTCACTATTCGTTCCCTGAGATGGCGAACATTTCGAATTTTCTCCGCATAAACAAGATTCTTGATATGCCCCCAGAAGAAAAAGTCCAACGGAGTCATATCAGGGCTCCTTGGTGACCATGGAATAGGTCCTTCCCTTCCAATCCACCTGTTACCGAAACGAGCGTCCAGTGACTCACGCACACGCAAACTGAAGTGTGGCGGCGCCCCATCTTGTTGGAAGTAAACTAAACCTTTCTCCGCCTCAATGTCATCCAACTGAGGATAAACATACTCCTCTAACATGTCACAATAGACATCACCATTGATATTCCTTTCGGCAAAAATGAAGGGACCTATGACTCTGTCATGCATAAGAGCACACCAAACATTCACTTTGGGCGTGTCACGTTCGTACTCAATAAACTCATGGGGCGGCTGTGAACCCCAAATTCTGCAATTATGCCTGTTTACAGTTCCGTTCACATAAAAAGTAGCTTCATTACTAAAAAACCACACTTTAAAAAAAATCATTATCTTCATCAATTTTAGCCAGCATGGAAACAGAAAAGTCGAATCTCTTAACCTTGTCTGCCGGTTTGATATGGTGTAAAAGTTGAATCTTATAGGCAGTTAAACGAAGTCTTTTATGAATTACCTTATGGACTGTTGATCTTGGTAACCCCAATTCCAGACTGCGTTTTGTTACCGATTTCTTAGGGCTTCGAGTGCATGAAGCTCGGATTCTGTCTACATTCTCTTGAGACACACGCGGCCTACCCGGCGACTTTTGCTTCAAAACACTTCCTGTTTCCTTGAACGCACTTAACCACTGACGAATTGTTTTGTCTGTAGGCGGGTCAACACCATAGCTACGTCGAAAGTTTCTTTGTACAGTAACAACAGAATTAGTTTCTATGAGCCAAATAACACACTGAGCCTTTTGTTGAGGGGTCGCCATAGCGCGGCAGTCCAGACGACACTGACTGCCTGCCGCAGCCGCTACGTCATTTCAAGGTCAACGCTCCGCAGTGCTGCCAACTGTTGAGAGAAACATTTCCAATTGGTATGAGTAAAACTCTTTGAGCTGCTTGTTTCAAAAGAATTGATCAAATGTTGCTATCTTTTATAGTTTTAAAAATATTAATTTTTTAAACCCCGGAGTTCTTTTATAGACACACTGTATATTCAGTTCAGGAAGGACAGAAACTCTTTCGTTAGAAGGTCGTTCTTCTGTAGCGGAAGCTTCCTGTTACCTGACTTCCTTTCAACAGCATACCAATGGGAAGTTCAAAGCACCCTATCCTTTTGAATAAAAGTATATTTTAAGCAGACTTTTTACAATTGGCCCATTACTGATGGTACAGGTTTAACCGCTGAATGACATAATCGTTTGAGCTTAAGGATATCCATAAAATTGAAAACTAGATTTTAGGAGATTAAGAATATCTCAACAGGAAATAGCTTTACATCCTTCCACAAACAGTACACCCTTGACTAAAAATTTAGATATCGAATCTCACTTGGAGATATTTCTGTAAGTGTTACTTGGTTGTAAAACATACTCAAATCAAAACTTTTTATCTGTTAAAGACAATGTCATGATTATGATCAAATTTATATTTGTTTGTGAATTTCAAAACTGTTGTTGTTTGAACTTATGGTATTTAAATTAGGTTCTTGAAAAATATCAAGTTACTAAGGTTATCATCAGTGGTGTAACTAACCTATTTATCATCAGGGGGATAAATCTGACTGATGAGCACACCTCAATGGCGATATGGAATAAATCTAAATTTAAATAAATTAGATAGGCCTAACTGAAAGTAAAACATTAGTAATGATCGTAATACGCTTTGGTTTTAGATACTCTGCACATCTATTTTTGCTAGTTTTAATTTATCAACAAAAATCCACCACACCCAAGATTTAAAAAGAGTATGTTTTTCTTACAAAACTATTTTAAAACATCCCAGCTGATAGCAGAATGGAATGTGGGTAGGCCGGACTCATGTGTAGAGGATTTTAGACAGAGCCATGGTTAGCGTTTTGTGCACTATGCGCTGAGATAAATTCATGTCCGTCTTCCATCAGAATCATACAAACAAAAAATATCCAAATGGCTAATTGACACATGGATTAGCAACTTAAACAAGAATAAGGCTAGTTTTATCGGCTTCACTTCCAATCGTAAATCAAGAGTACCATTGTAACACAAAAATGTAAATCAAACAGAAATACGTTAATATTTAACATTCATGTTACACACATGATTGAGATACATCACACTTTTATTGTCAAGGAAGCTTGACGGACAAATTCATGAGCGAGAGCCAGGAATGCTGTAATTCGGAAACATGAACTTAGCCCACTTCCAAATCCCCTCATCGCTGAGCAGAAGGACTCTGTTGTACGCCTTAGCTAGGTGTAGAAAAAGGTGCTTACACAACTATGAATATTATTTATCAAAGAGTAATGTGTATCTTCGTCTTATAAAATACAACCGTCCACACATTTTGTTGTTTACAATGACAAGATTTCCATAGTATAAAATCGTGATTCAGGTTCAGTTGACTGTCCGCACTCTTTTTTCATAATTTGTACTGCGTATTAAAATCTAATCTCTTACTTGCATTCCAAAAGATCCTAAAACCTCTTGCCCGCGGAGGCCCCAGACCCTTACATGCAGTATCAGGGTTTGGTGAGGACAGATATTTTAATAATGACAATTCACAAGTAAATAGTAACTATTGTCAAAGTAATTTAACCGTTCTAGCCTCATCTGTAGACTCTACCTTTACCAGTGTTCCAAGTCTCCTGCTGTCAACCTTCTGTTTTGTAGCCATACAATTATTTTTGTTATAATTTAATATTTGTGCATACCAGTCTCACTGAGAGTTCTGACCACCTGTTCATACAGTTAACTGAGAGTCCTGACCACCAGTGCATACCAGTCTCACTGAGAGTTCTGACCACCTGTGCATACCAGTCTCACTGAGAGTTCTGACCACCTGTGCATACCAGTCTCACTGAGAGTTCTGACCACCAGTGCATACCAGTCTCACTGAGAGTTCTGACCACTTGTGCATACCAGTCTCACTGAGAGTCCTGACCACTTGTGCATACCAGTCTCACTGAGAGTCCTGACCACTTGTGCATACCAGTCTCACTGAGAGTTCTGACCACTTGTGCATACCAGTTTAACTGAAAGTTCTGACCACCTGTGCATACCAGTTTTACTGAGAGTTCTAACCACCTGTGCATACCAGTTTTACTGAGAGTTCTAACCACCTGTGCATACCAGTTTCACTGAGAGTCCCAACCACCTGTGCATACCAGTTTTACTGAGAGTCCCAACCACCTGTGCATACCAGTTTTACTGAGAGTTCCAACCACCTGTGCATACCAGTTTTACTGAGAGTTCCCGACCACCTGTGCATACCAATTTCACTGATAGTCCAAACCACCTGTGCATACCAGTTTCACTGAGAGTCCTGACCACCTGTGCATACCAGTTTCACTGAGAGTCCCAACCACCTGTGCATACCGTTTTACTGAGAGTCCTGACCACCTGTGCATACCAGTTTTACTGAGAGTCCTGACCACCTGTGCATACCAGTTTTACTGAGAGTTCTAACCACCTGTGCATACCAGTTTTACTGAGAGTTCCGATCACCTGTGCATACCAGTTTTACTGAGAGTTCCGATCACCTGTGCATACCGTTTTACTGAGAGTTCCGACCACCTGTGCATACCAGTTTTACTGAGAGTTCCGACCACCTGTGCATACCAGTTTTACTGAGAGTCCTGACCACCTGTGCATACCAGTTTTACTGAGAGTTCTAACCACCTGTGCATACCAGTTTTACTGAGAGTTCCGATCACCTGTGCATACCAGTTTTACTGAGAGTCCTGACCACCTGTGCATACCAGTTTTACTGAGAGTTCTAACCACCTGTGCAATATTGTCAGCCCTGACAGTGCAACATTCACCCCATTGTTAATATGTTTATCTTTTATGGCAGGTTTAATTATTCCAGTGGATCAATCAATCATTAACTTCTTTATCTACACGTTCACCAAGAATAGTACAGTGCTAAAGTGTTCAAACTAGTGTTCTGTAATAATATCAAAATTGATTTAGATTTTTGAATCATGGAGCAGAATTCATGTTTGATCATAAAATAATTAAATGGATTTTGCAATATTTGAATTTTAATATTGAGTGTTTATGAAGAAATTTGATGAGGCATTTTTTGCTTTGATATTCCACTTATGTGGTCCACTTTGAGTCCTTGTGCTAATACTGTAAAAGAGTTGCTCCAATTGTCTCAATTTGTTTCCTAGTATAGGCACTGAGGTGTATGTACCGTTTACATAAATATTATGTTAGCTGATTATAAATATTATTTATTTTTGAAATGTTAAGGGATATTAGGTTGTTTAGTAAAACAAATATGATTGAATTAAGTGTAATTTCGAGGTATAGATTATGCTAAAGGACAGTATGGGTTCCAATATATTTTGTGCTTTAAAGGACAAAAATTACAGAAAGTTTACCACGGTAACCATGGTTTGGTATGTCCAGTGAGTGAGAGTGGAGACACGGATGCTGACCGGGAAGCTAGAGCTCTACTCAACAAGTTCTTGGGAGCATCAGTGATCCTGCAGGGTATGGAGCAGGGCATGCGCGCCGGAACAGTGCCAGAAGGTACGCCAGGCAGTGCCGCCCTCGTCAGCAGCGTAGAGAAGCAGCGTGTGGTGAGTACAAACATTTGTTTTCACTGTTTCAATG
Organism: Homalodisca vitripennis; assembly: GCF_021130785.1. Lineage (NCBI taxonomy): Eukaryota > Metazoa > Arthropoda > Insecta > Hemiptera > Cicadellidae > Homalodisca > Homalodisca vitripennis. Next base: position 112,882,661 of record NC_060214.1, read on the forward strand.
TGCAAAACACAAGGTGGTCGGCTACAGGTTTTATTATCACAGGTATTCTCATTTCCTCAGACTGATACAGATATAGAGGCTGTAACACTTTGGAGGAACGTATGTAGAAGAGAATTTGAGATCATTATTATTAGACTTCCTTTTTAAGTTTGTGGGTTATATTAATTTTTTTATGTTAATTTCTTGTTTCACTGAACGATGGCAAATGTCCGGAAAAATCCTGTTTCCTTCACAATCCTTCCATCGTCAAAAATAACCTTCAAACAAAGTATATTAATTTGTCATGCGTGACTCCTCCGATTATAGAATATCTTAGCCCTTTGCACGCCACTAATAAATCCATTAACTTTCCTATACCATTAAGGCAAGTAAAACATTTTTGTTTCTTTAAGTTCAAAGCTAATTTTTGTTGTAACTGAATTATAGAAGGTAAAAGCAAAAAAGTAAAAGACAGTGCATTTTACTTAAAATTAGCGTGTTTATTGGTAAAAATAACAATTTAACTAAACTGTTTATTTCAAATAAATTTTAATTTCATTTTAAAATGTAATTAAACTGAAAAGTAATTCTAATATTCTAGTAATTTTATTTGAAAATGGTACTTACTTTCCGGATGTAACACATGGTAGATTATAATTTTAATTGTTATGTATCAACATAGCCCAATAACCATTTGTATTGATGGTAATTGAAACAACTTTAAGACTGTGTATAATATTGAAGTAAACCTATTTAAAACATATCTCTACTTTTAATACAAGAACAATAAATAAATACAAGTATCATTTAATAGAAGGAAAGTCAAAGATTATCTCAATTGTAAAATAGGATTATTTGTTTATGGGAATTAAAATTTGGAAAGAGATATGAAAATTTAGTTATTTTTGATGAGCATTAGTTTTTATTGATTAAACTGGTTAAAAACTGTAGTTTAATATCGCCCAAATTCGATTTAGAATTCTGAATGGATATACATAATACAGATATCACTGAATACTTATTCTACTTGTAAATCATTATTTTTCCTGTGATACTTAGGATTTAATTTGACAAACATAACTTTATATTACCCTTTATTTTAAATATTTAATTTAAATCAAAGCTTACTTTGTATTTAACAAGATCAGGTTTATTAGGTCACAGTTGGATATGGTGTATCCGTATCCATATTTTCATCCCTACTTATTCTGGAGAAAATAAGATTTACTGCCTTGAAACTTGTTCCTCTCCATGAGAAAATGGTTAGTTTTTGCATAACTTTTGTTCATAACATTTAATACTATTTAAAATTTTGTCCAATTGCTCCGAGTCTTCAACATAAACAAATATTCAATTATCATCTATTTATCACACATTTAATTTACCAGACTACTTTGTGACATTCAGAATCTGCTGCAGCTGTTACATTCATTGATGATTTTGTTCTGAACCGTACTATAATGGAGAATAGGATACATAATAGTAATTTAAAGTTGTCGCTGCATTAATATGACTATTGTTTGTCCTCTTGAAAATAAAATTATTACATTAAGAGACCAGATATTTAAAAATATAACAGTATTGTTTATAGCGGTGCAATTAACTTCTAGTGGAAATCAGGAAGATGGTGAAAACATTCTCGATTTCTCATCCAACCTTTCACCCACTGTTCTTGGTACTAATTCAATCAATGTACCTAAATATGTACAATTTAATATACATAGGTGTTCAACATTAAAAAAACCTAAAACAGAGAAATCATGTATTTGAAACCAGTATACCGAATTTGCGTCTGCAGGATTAGAAGGTGCCCACTGCCCATTGGATATTGTAGTTTGGAAAACCAAGATTTGATAATCCATAGACAGTTAAGTCCATTCTTCTGAGTTATTTTTGTTCTCTTAGGACAAGAAGCTTATAAATTGCACTTAGTCCTGTAAGAACCTTTGTGCTGCTTCTGGAGTGACAGGATATTCAGGATGGGTAAGGTTAGAGAGTAGGGGCCGCCTCCAATCGAGATTCATGAGGAAGAATTAGGGCACTACATCTCAAAGTCTTGTCTCCCCGGAAGAAGGGGAGGCCAGCTCTGAACCAACCTCCCCAGTCAAAGTAGGCAGGGGGTGGCACACCCTTGTTGAGGCTAGCAAGAACCTCTGAGGTTAGGGAACAAACCCTACCGACTCCAAAAGTCATCTCCCACAGTGGACTAGACCTATCGAATTGCCCTGAACCCCAGAATCTCGACGTATGCTGGTTAGTGATGTGCCGCTCCTGGACATCCATAAGGTAGCCCAGATTGAAGTGACACATCAGTTTTTGTTGTGCCCAGTGGTGGGTTCAACTGGAAGGTATAAACCAGCCAGAAGTGATCCCTGCTGGGTGTTCTTCTGAGTTGTAGCCAATTTTATAAGGGGGACAGCGTATGATGTTGGTGAGACCATTGTTGAAGTTTTGATTGTGGAAAATGCTGTGGGTGGAATATGTTTGTCAGGATTTTTTATATTGCGACTATTTTTGGATATATGGAGTGTTAAGATTAGGCTGAGCAACATTTGTACTGTTGTTGATAAATAAAATTTAGAGTCACGTATGTGATTGTTAGGTGTCCTGTATTTTAGAATTGTGATGGATCTGGTGAAAGTAGAAGAATATGATGAAAATAGGATGAATGGGGCAAGATTTACCGGGTTTTTTGGGGATCCATAGGGTTGGTTCTCAGGTGAATCGGTGAATTTGTTTGGGTTGACAGCCTAATGGTTGGAAAATAGTGGTGGGGTGGGATATTATTCAAAGAGATTTAGGGCAATAAGGGAAGGCTTAGAGAAACCGTTGAAACCCTCTTCTATGATCTTGATGAGATAGGTTGGCCAGGGTGCTCATGAAAGGTATATTCTTGGAGTTGTTTCAGATTAGTGTTTTGCACGCAGCCAAGCTAGTCATTTTATTCCTGACAAGATTGTGATGTATCCTATATTGTGAAAGGCTCTGACTAGTTATTTGTGCACTTTTCTAGAGAAATGGATATGATGTCAGGCTTGGGGAGAAACCGTTTTGTGATCTTGGTGATCTTCCCCAAAGTTTGATTTCCATATTAAGGAAGGTAATTTTCTTTCAGAGGAGGTGTGCGAAATAAAATTGTCATGAGGTTTTAAAAAGTGTCAAGCAAAGTTCAAGTTTTTCTAAGTCTAGGATCATGTTATAGACTAATATATACATACACATAAGTCCAGATCATCAAGATCATGTCTATGGAGTGCAGTTTGCAAAGAGGTTGGATAAATTGTTTTTGAAGGAATTTCTTCTTTAGTCTACCCAAAAAGAGAATGTTGTTGAAGGAGGCCATGAAGGTATAGTTAGAGGTACTTGCACAGCCTGTGAAATTGGTACTCCTTGATTTAAATGGTGGTACAATGGCTATTTGGAAAATAAGTGCCTTTCGTAAATTTAAAAATACTCAGTAGTTTTACAGCTTTTTAAGTATGTTGATTCAAAATAGCAACACAAACTAGTTTTCAAGAAAATACTATTTAAAAATTTCCTAATGAATAAAATTCTGTCACGTGCACACAACCACCAATGATAGTGAATATTTCAGGACTCCACTAAACTTAGAAAAAAAAAACAAAAGACGTTTAAATAAATTTTTCAATTTTTAGAGGACAAAACTGAAATCACAAAAATTGAACAAACAGATTCTTAATAACAACATCACAGACTTCATAGTACCAGGAGAGTATATTGGAGAACAATTTTGAACAACTTTAGTTTGGAGTTCACAGAAAAGCACTGTATAATAGACAAGGCAACAAAGAAATTTATACAGTATAATACTTGTGTGTAGTTTTTGTTGATAACATAATCTATCATCTTAACTCTCTTCCAGCATAGATTCAAAAAAGGCTGTTATAAACTATCATCTTTAACGATGACTGTTTCTGATATTGAGGTTAGGTTGATCTTGCTTAACTTTCAAGAAGTGTATGACAACATACCTTATTACATGTTTATTAGTGAGGACACTTTCGAAATTTGGATCTTCTCCTGGACCTCTTTATTGGGCCAAATCTTATCTTACCAGAAGGACAAAATGTCAAGTTTGGTGGAGCATATTCATAAAAATTCTGGAGTGTCTCAATGTTCCAGTCTGGAACCTTTGATCTTTTTGTTTTTATTCAGTGACATAACCTTTATTAAGATCGATGACATCCAGTTTTATAATGGTGATACAGATCTAATCCATTACAAGTAGAATTTTACAACAAAATGTATATATTTAGTATCAAAGGAATTTCAGCAGAAAAATCAAAACTACACATTCTAAGCTAAAAGTAGGTTTGAATTTATGTTAATTATCTATGGCAACGTTCCAATACGACAGATAAACAACACTGAAATCGCAGTATGGTCTCCAATATGTGAAGGCCCTCGTGTCAAATACCTCAGCTGGCTTTGGTTGCACAACAGTTTAAATATACCCCCGGAACTCCCAGAAGTCTACGACATTGCTTGACACAATGCCAGCAACGACCGTGGCATAAGTTTTGGTCACATGTCATCTGTGGAAAGAAGTAATGACAAAACAAACCGTTGTGGGGATTAAAATTAAGTTTGTTTACTTAGCAAATGCGTGGAAACACGTAGTTTAAACATGTTGTGCACAACTCAGTGTACGTTTATACTACGTTCTAACCCAGACATGAAATTTTGCAATTCATTTTCCACAATTCATCCTTTACGTTGTTTTCGGTCAAGTAAGATTTGAAAGTGCTCAGAACTGTTGCACTTTAAATTCTCCAAATTTTTGGCCCTATTTAGGCGATGTGCAAAATTTAATTAGTGAGCAGGTTTTGTTAACTTACTGTGGCTGGCACCTGCACGTTTGAACGTGCAAACTGCCAGCCTGCACAGGGCAGTGATGCCTGATTTGCACATTCACTCAATTAAATTTGTATTAAAAATTAACTGGTTTATATACTGGTTTACAAAATTAAACATTCAAGATACTTGATTGGACTTTAAGAGCTCCATAATGAGACCAATGCTAATCTTTTGGACTACCCGGTGGAAAATAAAAGTAAGGATGGTATTTAATAACAGCTTTCTTCATATAATTATCTTGTATAAAAAATTTAGTCAATCAGATTACAAGTTTACGAATTATGAATTTTCAAAGTTTCAGTCAACTTTAGTTTGGTTGTAAAGAGCCAAAAGCCTGTATTTTTTCCGTTGATAACGGCAATAAAAATCGGAAGTTATTGTTTTTAATAGTTTATATCCAAACACAGAAATAAACTAGCTAAATTTGAATATAACTCCCATTATTGTAGCTGTATTGGTTGGTTTGTGTTAACTTTCAAACTCTGGTATCAAAACTACTTGATGCGAGATTAGTGCATTTGTTTCTGTTCTTTTGTCGTAACAGTTTATTAAAGCTAACCATTTCAGTTATTCTTTATAAAGCATATTGTTTCTCTAGTTGTATTCGGACTTCTGATCGTTAAGCACAGAACACAACCGGTCTGCCCAAGCCTATTAAACAATAACAAAATGGAACTGAATTGTGCATTTTAATTGATATTCCATAGTTTTGCCATATTGAGAGAAGAGGTAAAGTTACTATTGCCATCTTTATATGTCCAGACCAATGCCAATCTATTGGACCACCCAGTCAAGAATAAAAGTAAGGATGGTATTTTTATAACAGCTTTCTTCATATGATTATCTCGTACAATGACAATGTTAGGCCTAATGCACTTAATTTTGATCATTGCGGTACGGAAGTTGTCTCACTTCAAAGGTCTCTTTTAATACGCATTCAAACACGTTTTAGTTTTTCTTCTAATGGTTTATATTATTAAAATGAATGAGTACATAAATATTTGAGATAATTTTCTAGATAACCAATAAAAATGTTGGAAAATGTAAAAAAAGTGTTTGTATGCATACTAATTATATATTTAAATGATACGTCTTTAATAACTCTACAATGGCCGGTACTACAGCCGGCTTAGACACTTAAGTGGTCTTAATACGTATTCCATTAGTGAGATAATAAATTAAACTTTTCAAGTGCAGTGGTGCATTATATTATAAGCCAAAAAGCTCTAAATTATTAACTAGCATCTCAATGATTCTAACAAAATACCAGTTTATTCCGTGTCAGAAAATTACTAGTATTCTGATTATAGTTGTAATAACATCTATGCATAAAGTTAAAGGTTAGTTAATACTCCTTATTTTTCTAATACAGAGCATGTCGATCGTATCTAATTCACACAATAAAAATTTCTTTTAAATCAAGAGATTTGAAGACAAATCTGAACCAAGGATAACACTAGGCATTAGGTATTTTATATATACAATTTCTTTTATTGTTATTGAAATGCTATTACAATGAGACATAGTGTTGTTTTTTCTGCTATTGGCGATTGTAATTTATCTGTTTGTGATGTGGAACCAAAACATTCAAAAAAAGAAATCTTTGTGTATATCTTCATGCAGGGGTTCCTTCTGGTGTCGGTCCCACAGCTTGCAAAATTTGATATTCTATGTTTTTGGTTTTCACACAAATGCAGAATTTTATTAGGAACTTGTTTTACAGAAACTCAACTAGTAACCAATATTCCACAAGACAAAACAGAAAATGTGCAAATGCAGAAGTGCAGTGGCTGGGTGGGTTTATGTTAGTTAGGGGTCTAGTATAAAGTTTTAAGGAGGACATTTCTAACTTTTGATCTGCAACACAAGACTGTTGAGTTTCTATCTCAAGATGGAATGAAACCATTTCAAATTCTCATGGCTGGTGATATTGTTCAAGGATTGAATGTAACAAAAAGACAAACGTTACACACGTGGAGCATTTAAGATTCCATGAACTCTCAGATGAAAATGCTCTAATGTTTTGCAATTTGATGTCTTTCTGAACCACAACAAAGCAACTGATTGTGCAAGCTTTTCTATACTTGCAATTGCCACTTAAGCCCTAGCCAAGTATACATTTCAAGATGTTTTATTTATATTTGTGGAAAGTGCCTCTGGTAAACACGGTTTTACATTTAAAATATTGATGTTTTTTCTCTGATTTTACGGATATGTCTTTCGCAAACCATTGACTACAAACACAGTTTCAAATGGATAAATCTGCATCTGTTCACGAAGGTTAATAACCTAAGTCAACATTATAATGTGAGTAACAAAAATTAAAAGTTCTAAAATTTATAATAATAATTATGAAAAATACTTCATCCTCATAGTATTGATGGAAAAGTCCATAATTCTGTGATCCTTTCAAATTTTCATAATCAATAATGAGCATTAAACAAAGATCCTTGTAATATATTGATGACTTAAAAAAATAAAATTTGTTTATGAATTAAAATTGTATGTTTAATTTTTGTTTTTATTGAATGTTTGTTTTTGTTTTAATTTGTCATGAAATAACATTATATAATTTATTGTAAAAGTATTGATGATAAGGAATCATCACTTATAATTGCCTCATACTGTTATTGGTGATAAGGAATGTTATTGATGATAAGGGAATGTTATTGATGATAAGGGATGTTATTGATGATAAGGGACAGTCAACTATAGTTGCATAGTTGCAGCATACTGTTAGTGATGATAAGGAATCATCAATTATAATTTCCTCATACTGTTATTGATGATAAGGAATCATCAAATTGCATCGTACTGTTAGCAGAGAAGGGAGCCTGAAAGACAGTGTGACTAACGAGAATAGCATCCCAAACAGTCACTGGGAATGTTGAGCAAGTGTGGGAGTCGACACAAATAACAATAATCAAGAGAGATTCGTTGCCAACGACAGACACTCTTATAGAACATTTAGCACTTGTGTTTCATCCTCGTGTCTGCCATAATACAAGACTTTGCTGCCCTCAGTTACACTTCTAATAGTATCTTCCATCACCTTGTTACAGTATTTTAAAACTTATTCATTATTGCCTTTTTTGCCTAAAAATTATAATATTTCTATAAGATATTTTTGTTAAAGAAATTATAAATTCATTACTTAACAAGGCAATAACTTTTCTGAAATTCCAGGATAAACCAAATCGTTTTACTGAAATTACCTAAGCATCACTAGAAGAAACACACGGCTTTAAGTATTTTATTGAATTTTTAAATAATGTCTTAAGACATTTCAAAACATAAATAGAATCTCAAAGCAATACAGTAATAACATAATGCATTTACTTTGTTTGTAATACTATACAGTGTTATTTCTGTAGGATTCTAAGGGTGACAAGGCAAATGATGATAAAATTAAGGGTGAAGAGGCCAAGTGTGACAAAGCCAAGGGTGAAAAGGCTGAGAATGATGAGTCTAAGGATGACAAGGCAATGATGATGAAATTAAGGGTGACAAGGCTAAGGGTAGTGAGGTTAAGGCCATAGAAGCAAAGGATGGTAAGACTAAGGGTGAAGAGACTAATGAGGACAATACTAAGGTTGAGAAGGCTTAGTGTGATGAGGCTAATGGTCGTGAATCCTTGTTGGACATTTAGACCAATAGTGGGGATACAAATGGCAAAGAAAGGTTGATGCTAGATGCGGATGTAATGTTTTAATGACCCAAGTCAAGGATAATTGCATGTTTATTTGTGTTGCGAGGTTGGCAATGGTCTCTCCTTGTGCTGCCAGCTGCCACGGCTACCAACCCAAATGACGGTAACTACTCTGCGTTCCCATTGTGCATACTTGACCTGTTCTCGATGGAGTCAAGAGTCGGTCAAAGTCTGAATATTTAAGATTGTGTTCAAATTTGGACTAGGATTCGCAATGCTGACTATAAATAAGTATACCTTTGAATTTATTCAGATTCTGATTCTATTCCCAACAATAAGAATACAGTCATCACTTTTAGTTTGTGCTATAAATCTTCAGTTCTATATCAAAATGTGGCATGTAAATGTAAAGTGAATTGTCAGAACGACACTGTTATATTGGCTTGTAAATTCAAAATTCAAATAAAAATTAATATGTGATGCTAAACTCGAGAACTGCTAGACCAATTCGACAATTTTTGGTGTGTAAAATATTTGTTGAAATCAGAGGAAAGTTTGTATAAAGAGAAAAAAATGAAAGAGTTACCAGGAATATTTTGGAATTGGGGAAAAAAATAGTAATATTTATGTTTCATGATCCAAATCTAACTTTGAAATTAAATAAAACATAGTCTTTTAAAGCATGAATCTACAATGGTGCATGAGTTGATATTTGCAGGAACTTGCATAGTTTACTCTATTCAAGATAAACTAAAGTTTTGCAATAGTTTGTTATAGAAATAATAATCTGAGAAATAGTTGGAAGAAAAATATAGGTAGAAATAATGTCTTCCATATTAAAGACTCAACAGGACCTTATTGAAATCTTGTTTAAAAATAAAAACAAAAGTTAGGACAATACCTTTTGTTATTATAATTTATTTCAGAATGTTAATGAAAGCCATTTGGCGTATTCACTGCAAAGAAATAATGAATAGTAATGATATAACCTCAGCAGAAGTTAGCATGTTACAGGATATTAAAAAATTAAACAGAAAAGAATATTCAGTTTTTTATAAAAAAGATTACAATATTTTTACTCAGAGACTTAAAACTGTTAAGGAAAACTGACTTTTATGAGTTTGAAAAAAATATTTGAACTTTGATTAGACTGGTATAGATTTTGAAAATGCATAAATTAGTAATTATTTTAGTGTTAAAATATTAATTCCCTTATGATTGCATCATTTAGTACATTGGTATTGTTTCATGTATTCCCAAAAGAAAGGTACTTGATGTTTTTAAATTTTTTCTAAAGATCAGAAGTTGTTCGGATGAAAATGGCACTCTTGAGAAATGCAAGGGTCAGTTTAATTATTTACCTCGGCAAAGAAGAAACAGAGCAGTGGTAACCTTTGTTTGTCTTCAAATCAGTGGTAAATCCAACTGGCGTTTTCTAAGTTTAGCACTTCGGCCTTCGTCTGGAAATAGTGATTTATTGTCAACAAACAGACCGCAGCACCGTGCATCTCTTACTGCGCGATGGCAAAAATCAACAGATGAATGTTTAAACATTTCATTCCTATGGAGTTACTTAATTTGAAAAAGAAGCTCGTATCTTCTTGCAAGATTAACATTGCGGGGCATGATGGTTGTAATTGTTAGGTCTCTCTCGATGCCAAAGGCTGTTGTCAAAGCTATGCCTAAGGCAGATAGATTTGCTCTAGCCGCCTACTTCATCTAGTTTAAGCTGGAACAGGTTAGTTCCTCCACTGACTGATGCCCTGTCCTCATGAGCCACTGGCGTTTGCGAGGATCTTATCAGAGTAAGGAGACTCAGTACATTACAAGGTCAACAGTATTGACAAAAATTGATGCAGTCGCAGCAGGATTTTAACTTGCGCTATCTCTAACGCAGTCCCAAAGTGCGCCGTCTTAGACCATGCAGCCGTTGGCTCCGCCAGTTACCTTACAAGGAACACTATCTTACAATTCCCTCATGGCTTCTGCTTCATGAAATCTCAGCATAAGATGGTCCCAATGTGCTTAATTGCATGTGGTCATTTGACTTTTAGGGATGTGAAAAATTAGAGAATCATGTATTCCCTTTTCACTCAAATGGGTTTTTAATTTACTGGGATTTTAATGGTTACCTGGGTTATTTCGACATTTAAATACAATGTGTAGAGAGGTTCAAAAGAAGTCATATTATACAGGAGATCTAAAAATAAACGTTTTATGTATTTTTAATCCCATATACCCTTTACTCTTTGTTATATCAAAATTCCACCTCCTCAGTGGCATCTTTCTCTTTGGGAATTCTCCGGTTGGCTACTCGTATAAAATCAGCATTGTTCCAGGTATCAGCTAATCAGTTTGGCCACAAGGCGCAAAACGAGTTTCAACACATTTTCAAAGCGATTCATTCCCACAAAGTGCAGTACGTCTGCAGTTGGTTAGTGTCGGCTTGACCTTGTCTACCGTTGGCCCGAGGCCAACCAACCGAGGTACCTGAGGCAAATATATCTTCCTAGACCTCTGAGCTCGCCATGCCGCGATAATTCTCTTTCATCTCCGTCACTCACTGTTCACTGTTGCCAGGCTCCGACCTTTTCGTCTGCTATCGTCTGTCATGGTACCTTGAGACAGCACTTAAATCGTTGCTCACCGAGTTCAACTTTGTTGCAAGTCAATTTTGTTATCCAGCTGATGATCGGCTGAATCTTACAGTAGCATGGAATGTTCAGGAAGTAAGTCAACAAGGGCGCATCCAATCTTGATTTTCGATTGGGGGCCCCACCTGGATTTTATTTTACCATTATCATTACTGTGACAGATAATTTTGCAATTTAATGCAACCAAACATATAATATTTAAAAAGAAATTTACTCATACTCAAAATTTAGTTCAAAAAGTTCATTTAATTTTATTTTTATGGTTACAATATGAGAGTATTTAAGTTTTTTTCATAAATACATCCTTTTTCAAAATCTCGGAGTGAGCCACCCGAGTTGGAATTGCCTTTAAATGTCTATTTCTAACACTCCATATGAAATTCACAACAGAATAGTTCAAAAAAGTATTCTCCCTTTTTTACCAAAAAAATCAGTTTGAGAGGTATTATTTGAGAAGTGTACAGAAATAATTGGAAGTTTCTCATTTACAGTAAATTATTGTGAATTTTGATTATATACTTGTCATCTATACAGCAATGTTACATAGTACCAAAGCATAAATGGAAGCTTGTCAAATAATTTCAGTTAGTTACTAAGTATTTATTCTATTCACACCTGTTGAAGTTTAAAAATTATTAGTTATTGATTAAAAAAAGAACAACGGAGTAAATGTGTTACATAGGATTCTTTCAAAATAAAGCATAATTATGGTTAAAAAGATAACTGACACTTAAATTGAGCTTCTTTTTATATTTATATACTTTCAGCTAATTTCAGGTATATATGTAATTGATATGAGGGGTTAAATTTACTATGTTGCTAAGGAATTGAACGTATATAGTTAATGTGGTTGTTAAAAGAAATTGTTAGTTATTAATGATTATTTTCCACACATTGTGTCAGAAAATTAGATATTAAAAATAATCAGCTTGGTCATTCAAATCAGTCTTGATAAGTGATTTCAAATGAAAAAGAAAGACAACATTTTTCAAAATTGTATTCAGAGAATTTTTTTAGTAAATTAAAAGTGTGAATAAAATTATTATTTTTAATTTTGTGTTGTTTCCATTCTTATTGGACTTAAGCGAAACTGTGTGGATGCAGTCTAACCAAACAAGTTACTGTTTTCTATGCCCTCTTCAATTGTTGCTGTGTTCAGGCGTAAACAACTGAACTCTTCGGATCTGATATTTCTTAGTATCGCAATGTTGCTCTTCACATTTCATCATCCATCAGTTTTTCACCCTGTACCTCAGGTCAAGCGCCTGAGACAAAGCAGAGAGTCATGAGTAGCTCACGTCATTCACTTTTGTTTGTTCATCCTTGTCGCATGGACGGACGATTAGTCACGTGTTGGTTTGTGATAAATATACTCAGAACTGGCACTCACTTTGCACTCACATGCCACCACCCTGTCTCAGCCTGCAGTGCTCGCCTTCTTTGTGTGCGCTCACTCCTTTATGAGCTTGGGGTAATGTTTCTTCCTTTGGGTTTTTTTTTTCAACTCGACAGTTTGTTTTTCGTTGTCACAGTTGAATAGTGGACTCGCGGCTCATTCAGCGAAGAACAATGGTTGACCTCTAATTCAATTTTAGATCACAGTTCAGTTTAAGTGGTCTTGACTGAGTTTGGAAGTGAGCCAGTCTCACATCCTCGGCAGTTACACTTGTATATCTTGTGTATTCTAAAATCTCTGGTTGAGGAATGTGAGAAGGCAGATAAAATTTAGATCTTTAGCATGTGATTGGCTATTAGGATGTGATGAGTTAACTAGTATTTCCATTTGTGTAGCAATAAGTTAGAAATATGTAGTAGCAGTAGTTTGAAGTAAAAAAAGCTTCATATGCCAAATTGGGCTACTAAAGCTGCCTGTCCTGACGTGTACTATGCAGGGAGACTTCCTCCTGGTATATGAAAGAGCCTCTCGCGTAGGCACTCTGATTCTCCAAGTGTGAGAACTTTGTGGACCATGAGTTTGTAAATAATATGCACACCATTTCCATTGGAGGTATATTGGCAATAATTTCATAGAAAGACATTTTTACACAGCTATACTGTGGTTTCCTTTCTCTTCTCTGTTGGTTTCTTGGACTTGAATCGTCTTTCTAATTGAGGAAGTCATGATTTTAAACAAAACACAGTGCTTTAAGCGAAGTATGTTCGTATATTTTAATAGCTGATAATTTATTTCCCTTTTCCTCCCCTCCCACACTCTAACTCAATCCCTCCCCTCCTTAATGTACTTATAACACCTGATTTCTACTACTCTAAACTGTAAAAGCCTAATTATTTTTGTTTACATTTTTACAATCTAACACAACTAATTAATATTTTTGACTGGTGACAAAGCATCTTTGCCAATGGAACAGTTTATTCCTCAGGGAACTGGTGAATGGGTCAATCTGTGTTCATATACAAAATCAATATGCTGCAAGAATTATCATCAGTATAAATAGACCATTACTCATCCATTGCAGGTCTGATGTAACGCCAATTGGCTCGATAGTGTTTGTCCTTTCAATCAGCAGCTACATCAGTCAGCTCAAGATCGTCTCATGGTTGGGATAGTTTCTAAACGATGTACATTTTAGTTTACAAAGTGCTCAATAGTTTAGTGGACGATGTATGCTCTGCGCTGCGACTCGACAGCGACACGAGTTTTCTCACTAAACTCTGTGATTTATGGATATATACGCTCAGCTTGAGTAAATTTGTGAGTTTGCTTTAGAAAATGTTCCACTTTCTGTCTCTGAATGTTTTCTGTTGTAGTGGAAACAACGTAGAACTTGGCTCTTTTAACCCTTTGAGTGCCAGACATGTGTTTGGAATTCTAGGCTAAAGTGCCGGGGGTATTTTTAGAAGGTGCGATTTTTAGCGATTTGCGTACTGTGATATAATAAACGTCATAATTTTTTGTGTGTTTGCAAAAATATGTATATTAGGCTTTTAAATACTAAAAACATTCTTAAAACATAAGAGAGTCAAACAATCCAAAATTTTATTTTTATTTATTTAACTTTTACTGTCAACACTCAAAGAAGTACTAAAAAAAATCCTTCACTGAATTAAACCTAAGTCACACTAAAACAACAATTTATCTCTTGTATCATTATTTCCATCTATGAACATTATATCTACAAATTTGTATCAAGTTTGAGGCAAAATTAAACATTTTAGAGCTATTTTCATTTTATAAAATTGATTGTTGACTGCCATTTGATTGATCAGCAGTGTTTTGCAGTGTATAGCAAAACGCTTTTAATGAAAAGAACGTTTAATTTCAATGTTAGTTAATATAAAATTATTTATATAGAAGTTTATATACATTTTTTTACATTTTCTTTAAAACGTCGGTAAACGAGACATTAGCATTAAAGGAGTTGATTTTCTATGTCATATCCTGGATAATCTCTACAGGGAAATCATAAATAGTATAATATTTTGGGTACTATTTAATAATAAATAAAAACTTTGTGACTTAAAACTGGAATTTAAAAAAGTTATGGTTAAACGTGGGTTGAATAGTTTAATAACCATATAAGCTAGACAAATTTTGTTCCTGCTCAATTTCATGCAAATTGAACCAAATAATATAATTTAACAACTATAACAAATTTTATTATTTATCTATCTATATGCTCCACAGTGAATTCTAGGGTGTTAAAACTAAGTGATCATCTAGCTGGTTTAGTGGTTCATACATAAGGTTATCACTTACATATTCCAACTCTGTGATATTCTATCCAATCAAATTTTTCTTCACTTTGGTGTGGGATATTGAGAGTTTAACTTACTGCATATGTATTAAATATTTTCCAGCCATACAACATTTTGCTTTCTGAAATTTCAATAACGATGTATCGTTTAGGTTCTTCTTCGTTCTGCTCTCTTAAATAATCTTGCTGTGGGCAGTTTTCTGTCAGTCTGTACAGGATTCCCTGGATGTTTTGTTAGGATCTTTATCTGCAATCCACAAATCCATTTATCTTCAATCCTGAATAGGATTTAACCAAATTACAACTAGATATTTTTCCACATCCGCGAGTCAGAGCTGGAACAGGGACTAGAGGACGAGCCAACGACCCCGCAGTTAGTGTCACAACTGAGGAATGCCTGCGGTGCTGCGCCACTGGCTCACTGCCCACTGGAATGTCTCGGGGACGGCCCTCCGCGCTCGGACACTCCAAGTTGTCGCTCTATCACCGAAATAGGCTCTGTTTGATTCGCACGAGAGGTGTGACATTCTGGTCACAGACAATTCTTTGATGTGTTTTTTATTGAGAAGAATCCACTAAAAGCTTTTAAGCTTAGCATACTGTTGAAATTTCAAGTACATACCTTAGGGAAGTCAATGATTACAAACAATTTGTATTGATTCTCTTATTAGGGTACGGTAATAAAAACATTAACATCTTCCTTAAAGGATATTTATATCAATAAACATACTTATGTTAAGAGTTACTTACTGATGTCATTGGCGTTTCAGGATGTCGAATTAGGGTATGAAAGTGTGTGTTTCACAATATTTTTAATAATTCAGTTTAATGTGAATTCTTCGTTCACTGGCATGAACTCGTACACTTACTCAGATTAATCTATAAATATTCGAAACATTTGTGCAGATTGACTTAATTTGGTGGTTTTAGAGGCAGTAGTGGAAAATAAACTATTCTAGGTGTCCAGAAGCGTTTAGAGCGCTTTAGATTCCTATGTTATATAAAGAGTTTAAAAACCACACTTTCTAATCTGACATTTGTGTCATAACTAGTGAAAAAATCCAGCTTAATTGTTTGAAGGCCAATATTTTGCACATACTCGATTTGACCAACTCCACACAGTTGGAGACCTCTGGCGCGGTTCGGTGGCCAACAAACGTTCCCGCAGTAATGTGTGCTCAGCTGCCTTGCTCTTGGCACCGGCCATTGCCGCAGCCGCCCGTTACTCGGAACTCCCCTCCAATTGCGTTCGCAGTTAATTATCCCTTGTTCTCGTTGACATTTTCATAGCGAGTGCTGTAACAGAATCGTCGCCCTATTGATAAATCGACCGGGAGGTTGTACGATGGAAGAATGTGTTGGAACAGTGCCATCTCGACGGCGCGCAGTGGTTTCTTTGAAACAATTCGAATGTACGACATGTTATTGTAAATCGAGCGGCGTTCAAGATCGACTAGCACCGGTGTCGCAGCGAACACAGCCTTGGGCCAGATCTTGTGCTGTTCACCGAGAACGGACCGCGGGGCGCCGCCAAGTCGCTGATGAGGCGCGTCGGGACGTGACGTTACCAGCTGGCGCCTGCAAGCTGTGAGACTGTATGTCGACACACCTCTACGTGACTATCATTTGTATGTCATCTCACATCGCCACTTTCGTAGAAATGTGTCACATTTAATCCACAATTAATTGGCATTGTGGATCTAGACTTATTGCAATTAATTGTCGGGAGATATGGAAATCAGCAAAATCAGAAGGCAAGTGCAATACCTCGTCATGGTGCCCATTCAAATTGGCCATGTCCAGCGAAAACATGCCAGCAAGGGCCGACTATCCCAGTGCATATGTTGGAACAGTGTTGCACGTCTTGCAAGTACAATGTAAAGAAGTTACTGTCTAAATAGAGAGATGTATGCGTTGAACTTGCTGGCGAGAAACAAATAGTTGCAGGCCGCGCCGCGCGAGGTCGCTGCCAAGTCTTTATTAGTTCTCGGTAAACGAGCGTCTGTCTAGTTCTCACAGTTTTACTTTCGGCGTTTATCTACTATTCCACGGATTAAAATTTTTCACATTTTACCCGCTTTGCCTAAAATTAGCACTTAAGTAGTTGTATGCCACAGATCGCCGTATATTATTTGTCAGATGTTCTTCACTACAGAAATGCGCGGCTAAGAGTTAGCTTTGATTATATTGGTTGTGTAATTAGTAGGAAAGGTGTTAGGTTAATTATCCACATAAGGAAGAAATCGGATAGGAGACTTCGCAATATATTTCACTTACTTTTTTCTAACAGATCGTAGATAAAAAAAAATCATGTTACATTCACATAATATCAATTTTTCAAAAGAAACTTAAAACATTAGATCCTAATAGTTGCTCTCCCCCAACTCATTTCTATCTGCGTTGTTTTCCTTATCTGAGCAGCGTACCTTATCATCAGGTGAGATAAGAAATAAGATTGGAACATGCAAATATAAACTTATCAAAGATATCGTACCTGAATTTCCTCATCGCTAAATTCGTGCTCTGCTTTTGTTCTGCATGAGTAATTCAGATTGACTACTTTTAACCTGTGAATCCTCATAACGAGGAAAGCGTATTCTAAAATACAATTATTAAACTTCTATACGTTACGTAAGTTTGAAATTTGAAGCGTAATTTACGATTTTAGGCAGTTTGTTATTTTAATATGCAGATTAACACTGGTGGACTAAAGTCCAGTTGTGTGGACAGGAAGAACAAAGACAAGGTCCTGTGACACACTGTCGCTGTAGTTACGACGTATTTCTGATTGCGCATGCGCGTGTGTCCCAAAATCAGCTGTTTTCGGCTGAACCGCATTCCTCCCCGCGTACTCCGGACACCCGTGTTTATTTCCAGTCTTCCGAAACTGCGCCTCGTAATTAATTACTCTTTCTGTTATTGGTTCACCGTGCCGACTCCGATGGACATAACCTCTCAAGACGTATTTACACTACTCGTGACTAATTTCCTCGCCGAACCAAGACAATGAGTGGCTTCAGTTTTAGGAAGTCGGGGCTGCTGCTAAGTTTACACTTAGCTTTTTAGCGTCTCTTATTTAGCGACTTCACAGAGTATGATTTATTTCTGGATTAGAAGGTACTTGATGCGAACTCGGTTGAATACCAGGAAGTATAGTTACAGTAAAAATGGGAAACACTAGGAAGAGTGGGGTAGGAAAAGAAATGCTTGCCCAGTTGTAATCTTTTCACCACAATGATGTCTATTGGTGGCTTGGGAACCTCCAGTTTCGGTTGTTCAAAGTTTTGGTTGTTTAGCTTCCCACTTAGCTTTTTAGCGTCTCTTACGTAGCGACTTCACAGAGTATGATTTATTCCTGGATCAGAAGGTTCTTGATGCAAACTCGGTAGAATAATAGGAAGTAGAGTTACAGTAGAAATGGGAAATACTAGGAAGGGTGGGGCAGGAAAAGGAATGCTTGCCCAGTTGTAATCTTTTTACCAGAATGATGTCTATTGGTGGCTTGAGAACCTCCAGGTTCGGTTGTTGTTCAAAGGAGATCGGCTTCTCCAAACAAAAAATCTTTTCCCATCCAAGTTATCATCGATCACGACTTACAGGTGTTCAAACCCGTGACGCCTTCAAGTGAAAATTATGCGTCCTACATTTTCTATCAAGCTGTGCGGGAAGTTTCGTGCCAAAATTTTGCATCTTCCCCTCCCGCTCAGACCTTTTCAAAGCCCTAGTGCTCGTGCCCCTATTGCAGAACGATGTTGGATCGCCACAGACCAATGTTTGATAATAGTCTGAGAGACGATGTAGGACATCTTTTTTTTGTATCCGCCAAGATTTGCCACTGCAATTTGGCATGTAGGAGAAGACAGTATCCAGAAGGCCTTGCCGGAAGGAAGCCTCACGACATGACAATGAGGCCGTAGTACGTAGTAACCCATGCGACGGACGGCCACGGCGGCGGCGCACCACTCCACGAGCCAGGCCGGTACCGAAATAGTCGTCGCCTATTTTGGAAGCACAACACCGCCAGTCAGTAGTGGTGCTGTAGTGCCGCGGATAGCGAGGTGTCAGTGCTATTGTGCGTGGTTGAGTGATCGAGGTGAGTCCCCGTGAAAACGGAGGAAACCGTAAAAATAGCAATTTTGGTGGGAGGGGCCCCGGAGATGTATTTTACCTGGCGGTTGAGTTTTTCACCTGTTCCAATGTCGTGGCACCTTTTAGGTCCACCTCAGGTTTCGTTTTTGTAGGGGCAATGAATGCAACACAGTGCATTCAAATTGAATTTAGAAGTGAAAAGTAAAATTGTGCACAGAGGTACAGTTTGTGCTTACTTACAAAATTTATTCCTGCACAGGTTAAAGTGTGAATGTTTATTTTTTTTATTTAGGTAATCGTGTTTAGTTGAGACAAAATTAAAAGATGTGTAGGATATACGTAAAAGATGTCTTAGGCTATAATAATAAAACTGTTTAGGTTAGGTCTTGTATTGTGTTATCCAGAAATGTTCCAGGAAATTCTACAAATTTGTTCTCGTATAACAATCCATAAGTCTATTTATTGTAAATATGACCCAATATGAAATGTACTATTCGTTGTCAAAGTGAACAAATCCCTACTGATTGCTGCTCAAATGTGACCGGACATTTGATAAATAAACCTTTGATAAATAAACCGATATGAAATATACTATTTGTTGTCAAAGTGAACAAATCCCACTAACAGCATGATAACAAATCCCTACTGATTGCTGCACAAATGTAACCGAAAATTTGATAAATAAACCGATATGAAATATACTATTTGTTGTCAAAGTGAACAAATCCCACTAACAGCATGATAACAAATCCCTACTGATTGCTGCACAAATGTAACCGAAAATTTGATAAATAAACCGATATGAAATATACTATTTGTTGTCAAAGTGAACAAATCCCACTAACAGCATGATAACAAATCCCAACTGATTGCTGCACAAATGTAACCGAAAATTTGATAAATAAACCGATATGAAATATACTATTTGTTGTCAAAGTGAACAAATCCCACTAACAGCATGATAACAAATCCCTACTGATTGCTGCACAAATGTAACCGAAAATTTGATAAATAAACCGATATGAAATATACTATTTGTTGTCAAAGTGAACAAATCCCACTAACAGCATGATAACAAATCCCTACTGATTGCTGCACAAATGTAACCGAAAATTTGATAAATAAACCGATATGAAATATACTATTTGTTGTCAAAGTGAACAAATCCCACTAACAGCATGATAACAAATCCCTACTGATTGCTGCACAAATGTAACCGAAAATTTGATAAATAAACCGATATGAAATATACTATTTGTTGTCAAAGTGAACAAATCCCACTAACAGCATGATAACAAATCCCTACTGATTGCTGCACAAATGTAACCGAAAATTTGATAAATAAACCGATATGAAATATACTATTTGTTGTCAAAGTGAACAAATCCCACTAACAGCATGATAACAAATCCCTACTGATTGCTGCACAAATGTAACCGAAAATTTGATAAATAAACCGATATGAAATATACTATTTGTTGTCAAAGTGAACAAATCCCACTAACAGCATGATAACAAATCCCTACTGATTGCTGCACAAATGTAACCGAAAATTTGATAAATAAACCGATATGAAATATACTATTTGTTGTCAAAGTGAACAAATCCCACTAACAGCATGATAACAAATCCCTACTGATTGCTGCACAAATGTAACCGAAAATTTGATAAATAAACCGATATGAAATATACTATTTGTTGTCAAAGTGAACAAATCCCACTAACAGCATGATAACAAATCCCAACTGATTGCTGCACAAATGTGACCGTACATTTGATAAATAAACTGATAGGACATGTACTATTTGTTGTCAAAGTGAACAAATCCCACTAACAGCATGATAACAAATCCCAACTGATTGCTGCACAAATGTAACCGAAAATTTGATAAATAAACCGATATGAAATATACTATTTGTTGTCAAAGTGAACAAATCCCACTAACAGCATGATAACAAATCCCAACTGATTGCTGCACAAATGTAACCGAAAATTTGATAAATAAACCGATATGAAATATACTATTTGTTGTCAAAGTGAACAAATCCCACTAACAGCATGATAACAAATCCCAACTGATTGCTGCACAAATGTAACCGAAAATTTGATAAATAAACCGATATGAAATATACTATTTGTTGTCAAAGTGAACAAATCCCACTAACAGCTTGATAACAAATCCCAACTGATTGCTGCACAAATGTAACCGAAAATTTGATAAATAAACCGATATGAAATATACTATTTGTTGTCAAAGTGAACAAATCCCACTAACAGCTTGATAACAAATCCCAACTGATTGCTGCACAAAATGTGACCGGACATTTGATAAATAAACCGATATAAAATATACTATTTGTTGTCAAAGTGAACAAATCCCACTAACAGCTTGATAACAAATCCCAACTGATTGCTGCACAAATGTGACCGGACATTTGATAAATAAACCGATATGAAATATACTATTTGTTGTCAAAGTGAACAAATCCCACTAACAGCATGATAACAAATCCCAACTGATTGCTGCACAAATGTAACCGAAAATTTGATAAATAAACCGATATGAAATATACTATTTGTTGTCAAAGTGAACAAATCCCACTAACAGCATGATAACAAATCCCAACTGATTGCTGCACAAATGTAACCGAAAATTTGATAAATAAACCGATATGAAATATACTATTTGTTGTCAAAGTGAACAAATCCCACTAACAGCATGATAACAAATCCCAACTGATTGCTGCACAAATGTAACCGAAAATTTGATAAATAAACCGATATGAAATATACTATTTGTTGTCAAAGTGAACAAATCCCACTAACAGCTTGATAACAAATCCCAACTGATTGCTGCACAAATGTAACCGAAAATTTGATAAATAAACCGATATGAAATATACTATTTGTTGTCAAAGTGAACAAATCCCACTAACAGCTTGATAACAAATCCCAACTGATTGCTGCACAAATGTAACCGAAAATTTGATAAATAAACCGATATGAAATATACTATTTGTTGTCAAAGTGAACAAATCCCACTAACAGCATGATAACAAATCCCAACTGATTGCTGCACAAATGTAACCGAAAATTTGATAAATAAACCGATATGAAATATACTATTTGTTGTCAAAGTGAACAAATCCCACTAACAGCATGATAACAAATCCCAACTGATTGCTGCACAAATGTAACCGAAAATTTGATAAATAAACTGATAGGACATGTACTATTTGTTGTCAAAGTGAACAAATCCCACTAACAGCTTGATAACAAATCCCAACTGATTGCTGCACAAATGTAACCGAAAATTTGATAAATAAACTGATAGGACATGTACTATTTGTTGTCAAAGTGAACAAATCCCACTAACAGCTTGATAACAAATCCCAACTGATTGCTGCACAAATGTAACCGAAAATTTGATAAATAAACCGATATGAAATATACTATTTGTTGTCAAAGTGAACAAATCCCACTAACAGCATGATAACAAATCCCAACTGATTGCTGCACAAATGTAACCGAAAATTTGATAAATAAACCGATATGAAATATACTATTTGTTGTCAAAGTGAACAAATCCCACTAACAGCTTGATAACAAATCCCAACTGATTGCTGCACAAATGTAACCGGAAATTTGATAAATAAACCGATATGAAATATACTATTTGTTGTCAAAGTGAACAAATCCCACTAACAGCTTGATAACAAATCCCTACTGATTGCTGCACAAATGTAACCGAAAATTTGATAAATAAACCGATATGAAATATACTATTTGTTGTCAAAGTGAACAAATCCCACTAACAGCTTGATAACAAATCCCAACTGATTGCTGCACAAATGTGACCGGACATTTGATAAATAAACTGATATGACATGTACTATTTGTTGTCAAAGTGAACAAATCCCACTAACAGCTTGATAACAAATCCCAACTGATTGCTGCACAAATGTAACCGAAAATTTGATAAATAAACCGATATGAAATATACTATTTGTTGTCAAAGTGAACAAATCCCACTAACAGCTTGATAACAAATCCCTACTGATTGCTGCACAAATGTAACCGAAAATTTGATAAATAAACCGATATGAAATATACTATTTGTTGTCAAAGTGAACAAATCCCACTAACAGCTTGATAACAAATCCCTACTGATTGCTGCACAAATGTAACCGAAAATTTGATAAATAAACCGATATGAAATATACTATTTGTTGTCAAAGTGAACAAATCCCACTAACAGCTTGATAACAAATCCCAACTGATTGCTGCACAAATGTAACCGAAAATTTGATAAATAAACCGATATGAAATATACTATTTGTTGTCAAAGTGAACAAATCCCACTAACAGCTTGATAACAAATCCCAACTGATTGCTGCTCAAATGTGACCTAACCTAACATTCACCTCAACATATTTTGATTACTACACCGAACATACACAGTAATGCAGTATTGTATCACAAATCTGTGATGGCGCTCTCATTGATAATTCCGGAACAGAGAGCCATTTTGTATTCAACTCTGAGAGCACACGGTCTTGCCTTTTCTTGTAATCGACAAAGGGAATTTCCTGAAGCAAGAAAACTATCGTCAGCAGTGCTAGTCTTGGTGGAGGTCGAAATGGGAGGGTATCAAAAGGGTTAAATTATTAAACGATAATTTCTTTTAGTTCATAGTTTTCTTACCTTCAAACACCTAAAACAAACCGTCAGGCCCATACATAAACGGCACATGCTGTCGATGTGATGCTACCTCTTTTTACCGTGAAATTAGGCGAAATTTATTGTTATGCAGGCGAGAATACACCGTACGAATCCGATTTGGTATAGATTTAATTGATATGAATAATAATAATGAACCGCTTGGAATTTCTGACTTATGATCAGACTTATAAAAATGGCTTCCTACATACTAAGTAATGGATTTGAAGGCATAATATACTTGTGTATAATAAAATTGTACTTATCATGATATTTTGTGTCCAAAAATAATTGGACAAAATAGGTCTTTGTAATGGAATATAGCATTTATCAGTAAACAAAACTCACAAACGGTCGAATAGACATCCGCTTTATTGTAGTAAGGCATTGTTTATCACGCCTCTTTCATCCTCGAGGAGGGGGTCTCCCCTTAATAAGTGCCACACCATTATTCATTGGTCGTACTCAAATCGGTGATCTGAAATCATATACAAATGCTAGGTAAAATTGCTCAATTAAAACTAAATGATACACCGCACAATCTAAAACAATAATACACGGCCAGGACATTTTAATTGTATTGGCTTATTGTGCTGCTATTTTGTAACGAATTTAAACTATGATTAAGAACGAAACAGGATTTTTCTGGACATTTGAAATCATTCAGTGATACAAAAAGTTAGAAACGCTACGTTTCGAGATCTGCAATCTGATCTCTTCTTCAGGTAAATAACTAACCTAACACATAATTACAAACTGGGTTAAAATAAACTAATCATACCATAGCGATGAGACACGCGTAGCCTAAGTCAGAAATTACAACCACCATGTTGTGTGTCAACTTCACTAACTCTGAAACATGCACTTAATAAAAAACTAAACACAACACTAATCATTAAAACTAAACTACAGAATACAGTTCCCAATACGTCTGCATTCGTCGACCAACCACCTACGACTGTTAGATTACTTATTTACCTGAAGAAGAGATCAGATTGCAGATCTCGAAACGTAGTGTTAATTTTTTTTGTATCACTGAACGATGGCAAATGTCCGGAAAAATCCTGTTTCCTTCATAATCCTTCCATCGTCAAAACAAACTTCAAACAAAGAATATGATTAAGAATTAAAAAAGATAATAATATATCTTAACTATTCTTTATTAGAAATCCATATGCAGTTCTTAGTTTATCGATAGGTTTCGATTAAGACGTTTGAAATTTACTTTGCGAGTAAGAACAGCTAATTAAAGTACAGTGTCAATAATATGAACAATGTGATTCGCACTCTATCGGAAGCGCTGACGAGTTGAGGTGAATTTCCAAAATGGAAGTGATTTAATTAATTATCCGTCCTTTAGAATTAATCATCTGAAACCGCTAGACTACTTACGTAATCATCACAATACAAATCACCTATAACAAGTGGTTGTACAGTGTATTAAAGTCTGGCCAAATTGATATCATCGCGTGGTTTTTACCATTAGATCGATTATAATTCTGTCAAGAAGTGTTTAAACATAAACACTATTATATTTGTTGTATTGATCCTCCAGCTTCTAAATGCACTATTACAAGAAATTTGCTCAAACGAAGATCGTCTTAAAAACTGATTTGTTCTTATAAAGTCTACTCTAAACATCCTTCCCATTATAGCATGTTTTTCGTACAAATTAAACTTATCCAAGCTTTATATTTTCTCTATAGTGTATCTCTTACTTAGATGTTACGGCAGTGGTCACGTTTTCTATGGAAACTCAGTAAAGTCAGCTTGAGGAAAACAGCGAGAAAAACAAATGGTTTCTGTAATTAATCATGTAAAGAATAAGTGACTTTTGGTACTTTCGTAGTTCAAAATTTAATTTAATTTATCAAAACGCATTGTTTGACCATTTATTGTATAATCATTTTTGATAACAAGTTAATCGTTTAGTTGAATTTGACCATGGTTATGACTTTTTGGGAACGACTTTCATTTTATAGATTCAAAGAGTGCTTTAGGAATGGTGTTATTATCATTGAAATAAGTTTTTTGGTGTTGAATGTGTGCATTGGTGGTTTAATCTCCACTACTAGAATCATTTTGGGTTTAATCTCCACTACTAGAATAGTTTTGCCCAATTCCTTGGTTACACGCCTCGAGGCTGTTTTTAATGTTTTGTTTGTTTAGACAAACAATCTAAATATAATTTTTCTAAAACTGAGTTAAACGGACTAACTTAATGGGTGAATTGTATTACATTTTACATATAATTACCCATTACTTACTTTACAAACAGGCACAGCATACATGCCATAAGCATCTCAATATTTTTACCAAAAAATTCTGGAAATAATCCGATGTTTTCAATAAGAAACGTCATAGAATCGCACCAAAGTGGCGTAAATTATCGTAATACGGCTATAAATATCTCCGGAGAACCCTTTTATTATTTTTATATAATATAATATTTTTATTTTTATTATTTTATATTTGAAACCTTTTTTCTCGAAACTAAGTTGTATAAAATAGAATCAGATTAAATAGGTACAGTGGTAACTATTGAAGGCAAAACTATGCCTAGCCATCTAGCTTTTGCAACAATCCCTACAAGTTTAAATACCATTACGGATTCTAGAGATTATCAACCAAAATATATCAGTTACTGTAGGCATAAGGAACAGTCTGTATTTGTGTTTGTAAAGTACAATTTTGTTACTATTATAAACATCGTCAATTAGATAACCTGGTAGAAATCTGAATTCAAGTTCCCTTATTTGGGCACAAAGAATCTAGTGAAGTCACGGTCACTTAAAAACTTGCACTGAATGTTTTAATAATGTAAAATTCTACTCATAAAACCAGATTTGGGCACAATAATTATATTTAAAAACTCATTCAGTCAGCAATTTGTCCCCGCTATTTATACTGAACCCCGCTCTATAGGTCTTGATTTCTCGACGGCCGTGACTTCCTACGCCAGAAAAATTTCCAAAGCTTTTGTGAAGATTCCTCGGTATTTTGGTTATTAAATTCGGTTTGGAATATAATTCCATGCTGAACATTTAATGGATGATTCGTAGAAAACTGCAATCCTGTTTACTGGAATTCGTAACACTGGAATCAAGCTCTGGTATTCGTCGCATTTAATATATTTTAAGCGTTCACGAAATATTGTGGCAAACTTTATAATTAATCAAGTACAATGTATTTAAAATTTGAATTGTTCTTAAATTTTATAATTTAAATGTGCGAATATATGGAGAGATAATACGATCGTATTTACGGTAACACCTATAGCAATAATGTTGGCTTCGTAATTTGTTGTCTAAACTTACAGCCGTTGCTTACTTCTACGAGTGCATTGTAGACTTTTTACATGTAGCTAGGTACTTTGTTCTATACAGAGCATTAAAATTGTATAACAATATTCCTGAATAATCCAGTTTTATTTTATATGTAAATTTGAACAGTATTAAGCCGACAACAAAGATGTTTGAACGCAACATTCAGCTTTAGACGTGTGCAAGGTAAGTATTAATTGGCAGATGGAGCGCAGTGCAGTGCCCTGCGGTAGTCCAAGTATTGTCCGTGGCGATTGTGTAGTCACGGCCCAATATAGCAGTTTCAGGAGATGTGCCCGTTCTATTTATATCGCACCATTAATAAGGTGCTATGTTTAGGACAACAGAACGTAATGGGTTCACGTGAGAATAGTGATGGATCATTTTTTAACGCCTGCCAGGCTGTTGATGTGTTCTCTCAAGTTTTTTTTTTACAATGTGACCTCGATAGGTTGTCATAATGTGTCCATCAAGGATTTTTATAATTTGCTTGTAGTTATCAGTTCATCAACACGTATTAAGATTTATGTTGTGGTTATGGTGGAATGTGTGGTTTTTTAAATGAAATCTGTTTTTACACATATGAAACCATTCTTGCTGCCTGCTATGCCTGTAGTTTCACTTGTCGACGCGAATTGGTCGTGTTATCGATGCAACTATGTTTTTGGCTGAGCGTTAGCGAATCCTATAACAAAATTATTTATGTCTGTCGTCTGCGTGTCTTGATTTTGATAATAAAAGGCTTTATTAAAATAAAATCAAACTAAAATTTTAACATTTCTCAATAAGAACTTTTAATGAATTAAATAAATCTAAATTAAAAGTCAGTTGTAATAAATTTATTCAACTCTCTTCAACCTTTCACGCGGTTTTCATTAATTAGCTTCTAATTAAACTTCTGTTCTCCTCAACTTCTTTATTCGGTACTTCAATGCTATAATAATATATTGATTTATTCGTAGTACTCTATTTATCTGATTTATCTTTTAATCGTGAGATATTTAACAAGATCTTTACAAATAAAATTCTGCCTCACTATAATATTGTCTGTACACTGTTGGGTTGGCCCTGTAATAAAACTATTTTTAGGTTATGTTTTGAGGTTGATTTATTGGAATCTCTACTCATTTGTTGTCGGCCATACACAATACCCTCTCTGATAACATTTAGCTGCCTATAGATATTTTTTGGAATAATTGATTTTGACATTTAAAAGCTAATTTGACAACCTTCATACTTAAATTCCTATACTTTGAACACTCTATTTATCGTGGCTGCCTTTGATTTTTTTGCCTGCCAACTGATAACGATATTACAGAGCAATAGAAACAGCTGATCTTAATTAGAATAGTACCTTCAGTGATATATTCGTAGAGCTTATCACTATCGAGATAAGATAACCTTTAAACAACAACGATCCTTGGCTAATATAAGGGGCTAATATAAGGGGATTCTGTCATCGGAAGGAGTCTGTTTTCAAGTTCATTCATTGGTTGTAGGTTAACTCACTTAGTGTTCGAGTGCAGGGTTTCTTAGCCCTAACTATCCACATTAAATGAGACTTTCTTTAATGTTTAACAGTTTCCCTTAAAGCATCTTTGCAATATAAGTGTAAAATTCCTTAATATAGTAAAATAAGTTATAAACAAAACATTATTCACGACAGACAAAACTCACTGGAAAACATGTGAGGCATTGGGGTTTCAATTATAATCTTTGTTTCATAAGAAGAAACTACATGGCTGAGTTTAGAGGTCAGATGTTGTCAATTTAAAAAGCATTGACCTCTTTGCAAGTATAATTGGCCGTTTTAGCCATATTTCGCTTGAAGTGGTCACAATTGACTCCCACACTTGGTTGTCTAAGTTATCACAAGTTGTCAGTGTTGTCTCTTAGTCTGTCATCTGGTGTGACATTAACGAGTAGTCTTCAACACTTTGCTATCTATGGTAATTATGCTAATCCTATCTTGAGCACCTTTTATCGTATGTAATAAATTCATATCTGCTGCTACTCATATGATTCATTTTAATTTCTTAAAAATGTTTATTCAACTGATTAAGACAATTAGGTATTAGTTCATATATTATTAGATTCAACAACTAACGGTATAATTGTTTGGTTTATGTATGAAATGGTTTAGTTCATGGACTAAAAAACTACACTGTTAGCAAATGCTTCACGTTATTATTTTACATGTGTTTAATAAAAATTCTTCAAAACCATATTGGTGTGGTCTGAAAATAATTGTTTGTTGAAATAACTTGTTTTTTATGGCTACAAAGAGTTTAAATCGTGTATACATTATTTCAGGATTGTTTACATCATAACATTATTATATATGGGAACATTTTATAGCAAAATGTAACATATTTGCAGTTAGTTGATAAGTTGCACGTCATAAAATTGCTCTAAAACTGTGTATGCAATATTCTGACCAACGGTTTAATTTCAAGTCAAATTTAAATTTAAGTTATACTACCTTGTGAGTATGTTGTTACCATATATTTTATGGGTCATAGTTTGTATAGACTGTTTGATTGAGAGCTTAAAATTATTTGTTTGTTTATCAAAAGATTTATATTTTTAAATTTATTTAGCCTAATGTTGTCGTCTTCCAAGGAGACATGACATAAGTGTCTAAAATCCATGAATCTGGAAAGGAGGCGGCCCCTATCCCCGACGTTGCCTATCCTGAATATCCTGTCACTCCGGAAGCAAGGGCAAAGGTCCTTTTAAGACTTAAGTGCAATGAGAGATTTCTCAGTATCTAAAAAAAAAAGCTCTACTGCAATGGTTTTTCTAGTTACTACTCAAGTCATAAAGTCGAGAAATTGTCATGTTCACTAACTCTGCTTTATTGTTTCAGGCAACTACAAGACAGAAAGAAGAGGACATCGAGAGTATCTGGGACGAGCTGGTGCTCAAGGCTCTGGTGAGTGTGCTCAAACTCGTGAGAGATCAGCTGTTGTGCTGCCTGTAGTTGTAGGTGCTGTCAGCTGATTGACAAGAACATCAGCTGACAGTGCGTGTTTGTATTTGTCAGCCCTCGCTCTAGTGAGTGTGTTCACAAACGTGACAGATCAGCTGTTGTGCTGCCTGTAGTTGTAGGTGCTGTCAGCTGATTGACAAGAACACCAGCTGACAGTGCGTGTTTGTATTTGTCAGCCCTCGCTCTAGTGAGTGTGTTCACAAACGTGACAGATCAGCTGTTGTGCTGCCTGTAGTTATAGCTTCTGCCAGCTGACTGATAAGAACATCAGCTGACAGTGCGTGCTTGTACTTGTCAGCCCCTGCTAGTCGCTGACTTTGAGGGCAGTAGATGCTTAGCGATCCCTGTGTAAAAATTAAGAAGTCTGTGACAATACTGATTTTGATTATTTAATTTTATGTATGTTTTACTATACAGGAAATAAAATGGGTACACTTTAGGTATAATCAATGAATTTTCTACATATTTTTTAGATGTGCACCAAAGCAATTTTCGTAATAAGTATTTGTACACTATAGGTCTAGTAATATCAAATCACCATGGATAGACATGGAGAACTCCAAAAAATCTCATATTTAAAAAAAGGTATTTAAAGGGTTCAGAAATAATTTGGCTGTTTATGTACATCTATGCTTATTCACCACCAGTACTAAAAGCCATCTTTCACATAAGAACAATATAATATACAAAAAACAATTGTATGACCCCTTAAGTTTAATGTACAGTATGACAGATATTTCATTGTTAAGATAGATTTAATTGAATCCAAGCACACTATTTTTACAATATTAAATTGTTTATTAAAAAAAAAACAAAATTCCATTTAGTTTACTGTTAAAAATGTATATTTTACAGGAAAAACTCAAGTGTTTTGATGCATATTAATTATCTCCAATAATTATACAACCAAAAATAAGGGTATAAACAGTGTTTGAACTTTGATAGGGGTTTTCTAGGTTAAAACTCAAGGTCATCAACTACAGCCAGAAGTTTTATAGGGCTTTTGTAGGTTAAAATATATTGTAGGATAAAGCTCAAGGTCATTAACCTGCCATTTTATAGGGGTTTTGTAGGTTAAAACTTAAGGTCATTCACTATAGCTGGTCCTGAAAGCTAGTTGAAAACATGTAAAGTGATTTTATTACAGTGTTGTTAGTACGGTTATGAAACTTAAAAATTCCTAAATGATATGACAGAGGCATAAATAAACTTAGCTTTGTAAAGTTATAGCCGTTTTGAAATTGTATTGGTGTATTGGTTCTAAGATTATGTAAATTATGATCTACGTCGTCGAAGAAACAAACTTCTTAAATTTTACATTGTAAAGTTTTTGTTCAAATGCTTTTTGAAATCAAGCTGTTTGCTAGATTTAGTACTAAAATAAAAGTTTTCTCTCTGTATATAATTAAGATCACAATATATTATCCTTATAGGTTTTCTTGCAAAATGTATTGTCCTTATTAGGTTATCAATTCCAGTAATTTCTTTACTGATCACCATTATATTTAAAAAATGCCAATATTACTTAATTTTGAACCTTGAAGTTACCTTTGTGATATTGTTGCACCAATTCCACATCTCAACACTGTATTTCATTGTTCTTAATTATTAATTTTGGAATAGCTGTTGATAAACAACTACCAAATTTATTACTATGTTTAGTTGAG
This sequence comes from Homalodisca vitripennis, assembly GCF_021130785.1. Classification (NCBI taxonomy): domain Eukaryota; kingdom Metazoa; phylum Arthropoda; class Insecta; order Hemiptera; family Cicadellidae; genus Homalodisca; species Homalodisca vitripennis. Next base: position 112,914,327 of record NC_060214.1, read on the forward strand.
TTAACTATGAACTCAATCAGTTCTCTTTAATAGAGCGGAAAGAACACATTTTTATCCAATTTATCGTAGAGATATGTCTGTCTGACTATCATTAACATAATTTAGTAAAAATTTAGGTCGTAAGAAATAACAAAATATTAAAGTCACATTATAACTTAGTTTCACAGTGCTATACAATGGCCAGTTCTAGTTGTAAACCTTAGTGAGTTAGACATCTACTTGTACATTGTCTCTGATTTGAGCTACAGAACTGAAATGTGGTATGGTTATTCATTTAATAAAAGTTAATGCAATGAGGTAAAGGCAAATGGGTGAGCTTCACCCATTTAAACATTTGTATGTAAAATTTCTAAAATACTTATGGTAGGTACATAATAAATAACCTGATTAAAGAAAACAGTAATAATACATCACTTAATTATAATTACAGAGAAAGTGCAATATTGTAAAGAATGAATGCTAATGACCATGTGTAATTATTTTCATGTAATTAACAAATGCTTTAAATCTATTACAACAATTAAGTTTGTTCCTCAATTATTTCTCACTTACTAGAGAAATCAAAAAGTTCTGTTTTTTAATGTGCAATTGTTGGTTATGAAACATTCTCATTAAATTATCAATTTGATTTAAATTTTACATAGGTTTCATGTTAAAACTATCACATACGATGTATTAATGTTTTGCTCTAAGTCTGGTCTGAGAAAGGAAAGTATTTATTCCAAACTACTAGTACAGTATAATTTTCATTTGATTTTGCTTAACAATTTTTTATTTAAAACCCAGATGAATCCATAATACACAAAGCCAGATAAGACCTTATTGCTAATTGTGTTCTCTAGTTTTACATGCTTAAGTCCTTATTATAATGTTAGATCTCAAATCAATTATTACATTGTAAAAAATTATACCTTTTAGTTCCAACCAATGAACTAGTGGTCTGTACTGAAATTTCTAATTATTCTGATTAAGTCCAAATAAGGCTACAATGGTATGCAGTGTATTAAAAAATAAATTTAAAAAATGGCTCAAGAACTTTTATATGGCTCAATGTAAACAGGTGAACGTTTTTTCACAGCAACATGGGACTTTTCATTTGTATTTTTAATTACTCAGTATAATTTTATTAGATAATTAATGTGACGTTCTAGTTTTTTGTAGCTTAAAAAGTTTTCAAATTAAAATTGAGTTTAAACTGGTATAAGAGAATGTGGGCTCCATACTACGGATCCTGTAATCTGAATTTCCAATTAGAATCAAAAGCAGTTGTAGATCTTAATTAATTATGTTCCTTTCAGCTTCTCTGGTTATATTGTCCAACAAATTTCAAGCTAATATAGCTTACTAGCTTATATGTTTGGGAGTCTGTTCTTACCACATCAGTACTTCAGAACACTTGAAAAACTTTTTCTTCTTTTATGAATAGTGCTTGGTCTTTTCTAGCTATACTTGAAATTTGCATGAAACTTCATCAAATCAAATCAAATCAGTTTTTTATTGCCGGAACATTATACAACGCATGGCAAATGTTAAATTTTTACTTTTTACTGGCTAAAATTTTTGTCCTAACACACCACAAGAAATCTCATTCAAACATACAGTTTTGCAAACGTACCTACATCCATTCATTCACCAATCATTCCCACTTCCAGCGACGAATTTAGTCAGTCTTTTTAATTGGTGGTCTCCCAATCATAAGCAAAAAACTCGTCAACATTATAAAATGTTTGTGACACTAAAGAGCATTTCATTTCATGAAGCTTGTGACTCTATGTAATTTTGCTGAGTGTTAGCGAAGTGATTGAACTACAGGCAAAATTTGGAATATTCTGCTATTACTGAAAGGTCTGACGAAATCTTCTTATGTCTTTGTATGAAATTTTATTCTATAAGGTGTTGTGTGCCAACAGAACACCTTATATAATAAAATTAGATGTTCTCTTAGAGAACATCCTTGCCCTGTTAATGTTATTGAACATGATTTCAAATGGAATATAATTGACTGTGATACTGTTATTTCTGTTGTTTCCAAAATGAGCTGTTCACATAGTGAAGACTTATATGGAATGTCCAACTTTGTTTTAAAAAAATATTATAGATGTAATAATTGTACCTCTTACTTATATAATTAATTGTATGTTAGTTGAGGGTCAGTTTCCTAGCTGTTTAAAATTTTCTAAGGTTACCCCTATATTTAAGAAAGGAGACAAGAATTTACTAGAGAACTACTGTCCTATTACAATAGTCCCGATAATTAATAAAATAATAGAATCCTCTTTAATAAGGCAACTTTTTCAGTATTTTACATCAAACAATTTGATCTATCCTTATCAATTTGGCTTTAGACCAAATCACTCCACTGTAATGGGTGTTGAAGCAATTATTGAGGTTGTCTTGAATTGTTTTGAAAATAAGCTGGTGGCTGGAACTACACTGATCGATTTGAGCAAGGCTTTTGACACTGTTGATCACTCTATTTTATGTAAAAAACTTGAATTTTGTGGAATAAGGAATTTGAATTAATTGAAAAGACAGATAGGAATAAATGGAATTTTTCCAGCCCCTTCGACTGATAGGCTTCGCTAACGCTCAGGCAGTAAATAATCGTTGAGTCCAAAAAGTCCCTTTTTAGTCCAATGTTGAGTCAATGAAAAAACTTGTATTTGTAACTGTATTGAGCCATTTTTAATGTATTTTTAATACACTGTGTGATACAATGGCTGTATGGAGTGTTGTATCGTGTGCAGCTGGAGCAGTGTACGGACTACGAGGGTCGACGGAGACTACGAGCTCGCCTTCGCACAGTTATGGCTGAACACAAAGGTTAGTAACGTGTACAGTGCCTGCGTCACTCAATCGTCAGTAACGAATGTCATGTAAAGTACATCACTCAGCAACTGTACATAGTCCTGTTACTGTAACCTAACTCTCTCGTTTCTTGTTGTCGAATGAATGATAGACAAACGATACGGATGTTGAGATCATCTCCACTTCAACTTCCGCTTTAGTGTAGTATCTGAAATCTGACATTGTCACAGACACGTCAAGTAAAAACGTGTTTCAGTTGCTACACTAAGCGGAAGGTGAAATGGAGCCGAACTCAACATTCGTATTGAATCAGCCCTCCTAATGTGTTACGTATGATAAACGTACTTGTTCAAGATCAAACGTAAATATTTTTTGTGAAACATACTTCAGTTTTACTTTATGAAGCGGTTTTTTTATCCCTGTATAAATTTGGCACTGCCACAAACCTGTTTGTATATTTAGAAAATCTGGATATCATTGAATATTATAGCAATGTTACTCATAATTTTATAGAAAATCTACTTGTACATCCAATGTAACGCAGGTAGGTCTCTTACAGCGTTTTTCTCTGAACCTAATTGCACCGTAAACAAATTTGGTAATGATCAGATATTTGTGAATTTCCAAAAAAAAAAAACTCAAGTTATAAATATGATCTGAACCAAAACCAGCCTTAGGAGTGGTTGGGCTTTCATGTTTTGGAATTTTGTTGACAAGAGAAATCGCACACTTTCAACAGTATTAAACATGGTTTTTTTCTTACGTTTAAAAATATTAATCATTTTAATTCATCTTACTTAAATAAATCCTGTTGTATTTAATTAAATGCAAAAATTGATCCTGCTTGTATTTTTCCTTTTTTGTGCTTCAACAGGACTTCCTTCTGTAAGTATTTGAAGATGAATTTATTAATAAGTTCACAATTTTAGTATAAGTGTTTGATTTAAATATTTTCGAGTTATTGACATTACAACGTTTGTGTCCTGTTAATGTTTGTGTTTTCTGCCTATAGACTTGTGTGAACTTTCTTGAGTTGTTATCATTTGTTAATAAAAATTCTCGTAGGAATAACATATTTAAAGGGTTTTAGTGTTGCATGAAGGTTGAAATTTGACCTGTTTACCTATTGGCTTAAAAAGTATACTTTGAATTCCAATAAATACTTTACATACATTTATTTTTTTTAATTTTTTGTGAAAAAAGTTTGCTGTACGGATGTATCATCATCATAAATTGATGATATAATGTTCTAATAATTGTTCTGTAATTTATGGAAAAAGATGTAATAAAAAATAGTTTTTAAAATATTATAATTCAATTAGGTCACTTTGTGTGTTTATTAGTTGTATATAATGTTTCATTCCCCTTGAAAGCTCATTAAATATAAGAATCATTAGATTAGGAAAGCGTAGTAGATTTGCCCAACTATATCACTGTATCTTTTATGTGTTTTTATTGGAATCACTTTGCTATCTTTGGATATATAAATATAGTTAAATTAGATATGACTGAATAAGCAAATGTAAGCTAATCAAAGACAATTTATCTGTATTAGTTCTAGGATAAATTAATGTTTCACTTGCTGTAACTTCCATTAGGTAACTCAGGGCATTAAATAAAATGTTCTGGGAAACCTTATATGATTGTAATAAAAATGTATTTTATTTATACATCTATCAGCATTATAGGATTAAACCGTAATCATTATCAGGAATGAAGCTGAATGATTTAAAACTCAAAATAGCATAAATTTAGAGGAACTTAAAATGTGGCTTTAACATTTTGTATTGGTGTTGCAGCGTGTGCCGATCTGGTGGCAGTGACAGGAGGAAGCAGTGCTGCCAACGCCTCCGGTGAGTGTGAGCCTCTTGTGAGCCCCTCGGTGGACGATTCGGGAACAGAATCGGGGGAAGACTTCCGATTGCTGAGTCCCGAGATACTCGCAGAGGTTCAGAGTGCCCTGACCCGGCTGGAGGCGGCTTTGCCCGGTCTAGACCCGGTCAGGCGGGAGGCCCTCGTGCGCCTAGTCACCCGCCTGCAGACATGTCTGAAGCTGCAACCACCCGCGACAGTCCCAGAACCCCCTCCTGACCCTACCCCTTCCCATCCGCAACCGCAACCAGAGCCGCCGGTGAAAAGGTATGCCAACCGCAGGCAAAGACACCAACGTCATACAGTGGGCGTCAGCAAAGAGGAATTGGCTGATGCGAGGCGGTGGCTGATAGAAACAGGTCAACAGCAAGCATCGACTGAAACATCTGGTATACCTTCGGTTGAGAGTCAGTCCTCTGTAAATTTGGACGATCAAGAGGAAAAAGCGGTTTCTCAAGTTTTCCGACCAGTCATATTCACTCCTAATAAACCTAAAGATCTTGAATTGACCCGCGAGTTTGCTTCAGAAGTAGAATCATTTGAAGCGGAAACCCCAGAAGAACCGGTTGTTTTGAGTGCTGCATTAACTTACGTTCCGAAAGTCGATAGTGGCAGCAGTCTCCTAGAGTACGACCCTAGTCTTGTCCTGTTTACGCCGGCACAATCTGTGCAAATCGCTGTTCACAAGGCAGCCATCAACAAGCAAATCTCAGAAGAAGAGAGCAAAAGAGAACACAATAAGAGAGAGGAAAGCTATGATAGTGACGACGGAGATGTGTCCAGTGTAGAGGAAGACCAGAATCTGATGTTGAATCAAGAAGGACTAGAAGATGCCATATCATCTGCTCAAAGATTACTGCAAATTGCTACAGATAATAAAAAGTCCACACCAGGCAGATTTCATGGACGGAGTAGTAAAAAGCAGAAAATGAAAAGGGCGAATACAATTGATATTCCAAAACCGTTAAACATGTACGAAATAGAAGGCTCTTCACCGGATGACTTTGGCACTGCAAATGAACATAGAGATAATCATACTAAAAGTAATGGTGTTAGTGAGAAAAAACTAACTCAATCCTCTTTCAAACCTAAAACAGAAAGTGACTTAAAATTCTTGGCTTTCTTGCAACAGACGAATAAGAATGAAGCTAAAGCAGCGGCATACAATCCATCGGCCCGGGGAGGACAACCATGGACGAATCGGTTTGTAAATATTAAGACAGCATTTGAATCAAAACCATTGGATAACAAACAAAGTCAGATTAAAGGTTCTCTTCCATCTCTGTCTCAGAGTTGGCAGGCAACTACAAGTAAACAAGCCGATCAACCTGTTTTGCGCCAAGCAGTGCAGAATAGATCTCCACAACCGTTGCAAAACAAACTTCCTTGGAGTTCCAAGCAGGAGGAGGACGGTGTCATCATCGGTTCACTCACAGTCAAGCCTTCTCCTAAGCCTCAGAACAAATTTTCCCACGCACCAAAGTCTGCTTTCAAACCAATAGAAAAGAAGCCACTCAGTCAGCCCCAGAAATTCTCCATGCAACCACAGAAATCGGTTGTGCAACCACAACCAAAACCCTTAAAGCCGAATAATCAGGGAAAACAAAACAATCATATTCTTCAAAAACCCAAAGTACTCGAGAACAAGGCTCCACAACAAGTAGTAAACGGTAACGTAGCTCCTACAGTCAGTGGAACTGTGAAACAATTGGCGACCCAGAAGTTTTCTGGTGAGAATATTCCTTCTAAGCCTGTAATCAAACAATATCCTGCCATTCAAGACAAACAGTTTAATGCTGCAAGCTCTGTGAAGCAACATCCATTTGTTGAACAGATTTCAAAGAATGCAAATGTTACGAACACAAATGTTCCTTTAAATCAAACACCTCCTTCTCAACAGTTCTCAACCAGTATAGCTTCCGCACATAGACACTTCACAGGGCAGCCAGAGCCTGAAACCGTCAAAAGTGTCAAAATTCCACAGAAAAATTTGACAAAAGACTACGTGGACGGCAGTGAATATTCACCTCCTAAACAGTATATCAACTCTCCACCATTGAGTAAACAGTACTCGGAACCGTTTGAATATCCATCTGATCACAGAGGCAGTAGTTCTCATCATAAGCCTGTACAAGAAGTTCAACCATTAATGCCGGAATCAAATTCTGTTCCGTATTATTCACAAGAACCAGCTTACGTTCAACACACAACGTATACGCAACCTTTGGCCAATTTTCCACAAGAGTCTTCGTACCCATCGCCTACTTCTTCCCAGTCCAAATCTGCATTTAAACAACTCCCTTCTCGATCAGAATCAATTGAAGATTATTCTCCCAAATTTCCTGAATATCAGAAATACAACGGTTCTTTTGTTCAGACAGAAGGAAATCATTATCGCCATCCTGATGCTGATCAATACCACAGTGATAACTCCAAAATCAAGACTGATGCAAAAAGTGGGCAGATACAAACGTCTCAATTACAGATCAGAGATGAACCTCATCATAAATTTAGTGATGAATCATTGGTGCCAAATCCATTAGTTTTGGGACACATCTATAAGTCACCAACTGAACAGATAAATCAGGAAACCAGTTCAGTTGGATCACCGTATGAGGCAACAGATTCACTACAATATTATAACCCACCATCGATAGTTGCTCAATATTATGAACCACCATCGTCGTTACCTATTTATGAACCTCCAAAGCCACCTTCGAATAATCTCAAACCTCCATCAATCAACAGTAATCTCTTTGAAAACAACTCTTACCAAGGTAGTTTGGCTTCGTCCAAAATCAGTGATTCTTCCCCCTCCATCAAACAATATCTTAATATACCATATGATCTTGGACAAGATATCTCCCCTGGCGTTAGCAGCACATCAAAGTCCCCTTATTTGGAAGAGAGCGTGAATAGTTCTGCAGCCCAAAGTCCACACTGGAACCCGCAAGATGTGGAGGACAATGAGATTTCGTTGAGTGAAGGCACTGAGATGCAGACTGCTGTTGCAAGAGTGATGGGCCACGCGCAGTGCCAGAAGGCAGTCACGGTGTCGAGCAGGACACAACATCGCTACGACAATGATAGAGCCGAGTCGGAAACTCTGCTCAGAACGTTACTAACAAGATCCCCACATTCGCCGACAATGGCAAGACGGAAAAGCTTAGAAAACGCACCCCCATACACACAGTTCTCACCATCATCGGATAAACCTACAAAGAACAAGGTGTCGACTGATAGTTATTCCTATCCTGTTGTGACAAAACCACCGACCGTAACGCCACCTCAAAACGAAAGAGTTCAAAACGTCCAGAGTAAACCAATTTCATCAGCGGCTTCTGCGTTCCGTCCTCTCGTAAACAACCTTTCTAAACCCCCTGAAGTGGACAGCCACAGACCCCCTCCTGTCCCCCACTCCCCTCCAACCTACGGGAAAAAGTTGGAATCAGATAGTAGAGTAGTCCAGACATCAACAAAAAGCTCCTCGAGTCTATCATCTTATTCAAGTAAACAATATGAGTCTGAATCATCACCGAAAGACCATCAGAGTGTCAGCCCTTCAAGAGTCCCCTCATCAACATCCCCCTCGTTTCCGAATGTACTCCAAAAGTCCGAGTCTTGGCATCAGTTAGTCAAGGAGCAGATGGCTCAAGGAAGACATCCCCCTCCAAAAAGCCCTCGTTTGGCGAAAACCAAATCCAGTCATACGCTAGCATTCCCGAAACAATACGAGGCACACTTGACTCCCGATACTTTGGCTGTGAAACAGTCGACTGTCGATCAGTACCTCAAATCTTCCTCGAAATCTTCAAAAAGCACCAAGCAAACGTCCAAACAGAAAAAAGTCGTTACCATCAAGCTCGATGACAATCTAGACAATGTCGATGAAGCATTTGAGAGTCTATTTCAAGAAGTGGCCAAACGAAAGTAGCGTTGGACTCTGAGATTTACAATAGTGGACGAAAACAATTGTCTGTGATCTTTTGGTGATAGAATGGTGCACCCACGGTTCTGCATTTTGTTTTCGCTTCGTAAAAAGTATTTCATGTGCAATAGATATGGTTTTGTTCTTGTTTTCTTTTGTTTCGGTGTTTATATTTGACTTCTTTGTTCTGATTAACACGCTCAAAGCAGTGCTTTATTAATGAGTGTTCTGATTCCATCACGTGGGGTGCCTTCGACGGTCCGGGCCAAGCGAGCCACTTTAGTGAGTCACTTTTCTCCTTTTCTGCGTTCATTTGTTCGTTTGGCTTTGCCCGATGTTTCAGCACTTAACAATGCGTGATATTGCTTAGTCTCCGTAACTTCTTTCCTAATCTTCTCTTGTAGAGACTCTTTGGCTGTAGATGTAGTTTGATCTTGACCACTAGAGAATGTGTTGTGTTTTATTAACTTCAGAATAACAGAACATACAGCAATACAGAAATTGTTGTGGTATCATTTGGTTTTCGTACAGATAAGTAAAACGTATATTTTTTTATTTGAAGTAAACTTTGATTTTTGTCACCTCACATTTTGTAAGTTCTGTTTTTCTTTGGAACGTTGTTTTATGACATACCGAAACAAAAGAATGCATGGTTTCTCATCTTTTAAAACTTGTGTAGTAATACAAGTTTTTCATGTTATTTCTTCAAATCTTCCTCTTAATCTATTATTTCAGTAAAATTTGTTTTCTAATCACGGAATTTTTAAAATTCTGTCCACTGACATTGTTTTTTGTTGTGCTGTTATTGATTTCAGGGATACCAAAGAAAATATTTAAACATATAAGAAGTCAGATTCATACACATTGGATACCCTACATGTTAAGTGTTTGTCTCAAATTTAACCGTTTTCGTTTTAATCAAACACTTTAAAATTTTGTTGGCCAACATTGTTTTCTCTAAATGCTTCATCTACTCAGACTGAGCGTAACTCTACATCAATATTAATGTGTAATACAATATTGTTCAGCTGTGTTTACGCATTTTACACCTGTGTTCTAGTCATTAGTGTCTAGCAATAATCAAGACTGTAGCATCTAGATTTAACCGTTCGTTTTGAGTTATTATAATTGTTATGTTTTGACGAAATTTGTACTCTAATTTTCTGCTGCACTGTACATAATTAACTTAGTTAGTACAAGGGTTGTTCAGAAAATAATCTCCGCCAGTCATCAATTGCCATCATCATCAGTAGGTTCCAAGATCAGTTTGGCACAAAGTCCAACACTGTCATCCATATCCTCGTATCTCTTCTGCCACACCTTCTTTCACCCTGTTAAGATGTCTCTAAATCCTTCCTTCCATATTATCTTCTCTTGCAATCGTGTTAGATTTGCTGATATATTGCGTACAAGTGGAAAAATTATGATACAAAAAATAAATACAGCTAAACTTTTGTTATATACACTTTAATTAACTAAACTAATTTCAAAATTATTAAGGTAACTGACATAGCGTTCTTTGGTATACTAGTGTCATAACATTCTGTCGTCAATCTAGCTTCTAGAAGATAGCAGACTCCTTAACTGTCAGGGGAAAATAACACAATTTTCTGATAAGGCATTTTTCATTTTTAGCTTTTGAAATCCAAATAAAAGAAATATGGTGAATTAGAGATGATAGACTTCCAATGCTTACTTCAATGAAATCCGAAGACAAGGCAAAAATCCAAGAAATGGTTGTTTACCGATCAGCAGCGCATGAGATATAATGGAGCGTTATACTTCTAACAGGGCAATCATACATCCATAACCGTAAATTTTACTTTTCGGTTTTATTGTTGTCACAAACATATTGACCACCATATCATATAAATGAGTAAAAAAGAAATTTGTTTGGACTTAAAATATGTTTAAAGTAAGAGAGTTTGTCTGATTTAATGTAACTCACATGCGTAATGTTTTGTGATCTTTTATTAGATCTTCAAGAACCATTTGCAGACCCATTTTGCAAATACCATGTGCCTTCAGTACGTACTATCGTAGACAGAAGAGATCAAACTCTCTTTCCGTCACAATGAAATTTCCTTGGGTTTTCTTATTTATTGTTTCAACAAAGTCATTTTTACATGGTTAACTGTCCGTTTCATCCCTTACATAGGGCCTTGGGTTGTCCATAGTTCAACACTAAAAATACAATACCTTTGTCCAGTGCTCCCATTGATTGGTGATGAAGTTCCCAACACAAAGCGTTCTCAAAGGAATTCTTTATTATTTTTGTAAGACAAAGTAATAGCAATGTTTCTATTTGGAGGATTTTATGATGACATCTAGTGTATTAATAGCAAAGCTGCTGAACAAAATGAGAAACCAACTCAGATACGCTTTTAGTGAATTTCCGACAGTGAAGCTAAATTCATTTTGCTATTCCGTACAATTTACAGATTATTTTCACAACAGCCCTCGTACCATTTAAAGTTATACTTTTGTTATAGCGTAACAAGAATTTTTATTAAGACTTTATAGGTTTTTGTATTCAGTGAGTTATATTTTTATTATCTTTTAAATATTTTTACTAACTATATTTATATTTCAACACAAAAATGAAACAGTATTTGCAGATATGTGGAGTGACCTCTTTACAGTATGTTCAAAATTTACAAAACATGCTCAATTGTATCGTAGGTTTTCTCATATGCCCGAAAACAGGTCTAAATAAGTTTTTTCGTAAACTTTCAGATACAGAATTTTTCTATCACTATCTCATCTTTCATGCACCCTTTAACAATAGAAAATTCAAACAAGATAATTATCAGATTAATTAAAGCTTAACGTCACATCATTGCAATCTAAAGTATTCTTTCTTTATCTTTAGATGGGATATTTAGACAGATAGATGCGTGTTTACTAGATATAAATGCAGATTTCTGAAAGGTTTGTCGTGTTCCAGAATCAGAGACAACTCAAGTCTCCACCAAGACCCAGGGTGGCTCAGTCACCAGAACTGAAGGTAAGGATCTTCGTCTTCAAGAATTTCGTAGAGATAAGGTTCAATTCCGATTCTTTCTTCTGGTTCTAATATCGTTCAGCCACAGTTTTTCAACACTTGTGGTTATTCTGTACAAAATGTTGTGGCACAAAAAGAACATGATTTATTTATTTATTTAGATTTAGTTCAATAACAGCGAACAATCAGCCTATAACAATAGCCTTACGTATAAGTCAATAGACAAATCATACAAACAATGTAAATACCAATTAACTTAAATGAACTTTTTTCAGGATTTTTAATATTTACATTACAAATATTGAAAAAAATAAGATATGAAAAAAAAATTTTTTACTCAGAACCTATAAGTTTATAATACTAACAAATAATTACAATATTAAATTAAATTAAATTTAAAATTATAACATAATTACACAGGTATACAAAACAGAAAACTAAACAAAAAAATATAAACCAAAATGCTAGGGTTAACTGCTTATCAATACAATCAACATATCATACAACATACAAACAACAGAGTAGTTATTACTCTGCTGGATGCAAAAACGCCTGCCTTAAATGTACTATATCTTTGATGGAAAATATCAAGGTCTATTACAGAAACTGCTAAATCGAATTGTTTCATCATATTGTTTATTGTTAAGTTTAGGAACGATTATGTGAATTTTATTTAGCGTTTTAATATTGTCAAGTTGACGACATGTAATTCATTTCTTTAACAATTCACTGCTAACAAATATATTGAAACTCATTTGAGATGCTACAAAATTTTAGTATATACATAAAACAATGGCCGAAGGTCTCTGATGAAAAACGTTACGCAATGAATGTGTTAAATAGATCTAAGCACCTAACTTTTAGCTCTTAAATATTAGACAACAGTTGTAAGTCTTTATAAGGAATTCAAAATGCATGAAGAAGAATGTTTGAAAAATAAATATCTTGGAAATTCTTTTTGAACACTTTTAACAATATTTTTAGTAAACGTTATATAGTGGATTCCAAATAAATGAGATGAAATATCTGCTCTAAGATGAGAATGAATGTTCCGATTGGAATCAGCTGAGCTATTAGAGGTGATGAGAACATTAAAAATAATAAAAACTCACACAGTTTTCTTCTTTTCTTTATAAATCAGGTATAAGATACGGTGATGTCAGGTCGAAGCCTTTGTTCCCACCTCTATCCCTTGCACAAGTTCACAATTTATTTCAACAGGCTTCTTTTTGTTTTCATTATTTTCTTCATTCCGTATGTAACTTGGTGCATTAGTTCACAGCCTTACATGTCTCCCCCCCCCCCCAGAGCACCCTTAACACTCAAGATCTTCGAATCTTTTTGTCTTCCTTCTCCTCTATTTACGTCTTCCTTGCTTATTGTAGCAGTATAAATCCTTGTTACTCAGATTCCATAATCTATAGCTTCGATTTTGCCACTTTACAATCATTTTGTACATTGGACATTAAGGAGATTTGGAGAATATAATACAAGTGTTGACAAAGCAAAAGCTCCAAGGATGATGAAAATTCTGAGAACAACTACATATGGAGATATCATTTACATGTCACTTGTCGCCAAAGATGGTAACAAAGACAATTTTCAGGACTTCAATGGGATTTTTAAAATTAAATATAGAACTGTACAAAAAATGTATATATATATATATATATGTATATATATAAATACTTCTTGAAATATTGATCCATTTGTTGTATAATTTACTTATTTGTATATTTTTTTACTGAAAGTTTGAAATGTAAGGTGTATTACAAGACGTATTTTATGTTTTCATAGTAAGAAAACTAATTTTAGCTTTTAAAATTGAGCAAAAAGTTGGTGAAATACGTTCTGAGGAAATAACAGAAATCTGGAACCGTTGCAGTGTAGTTTAAATGTTTTATTATGGTATAACCAACAAAAGAGGGGGTTGTTAGCTCAGAACTCAGAAGGTGGTAAATCAATTCCGAAAGATTTTCGGAATGAGGAATCGGGAGCTACTTAATGTACTCATGTTGACCCTTTTTCTACGTACAAAAAACAACAAAGTATCAAAAATTCAGTTCCAAAGAAAACGTTTTGATTTTTAAAGTATTTCATATTAACTGGTTGATTTTTGGTGGATGAATTTTTAAGTGGATTTATTCAATAAGTATTATGTGCTCTGTTTAAACTAACTCAGTTCAGTTATTCCTCATGAAAAAAACTTTTACGTTAGTAATCCTCCTATTTTTACTAATCTAACCAATTTTTTACAGTTCATACCAGAACATCCACCAATCGACTGACTAAAGGTAAGTGCTTTAAAACATTTTCTAAGGTAGAGAGTTCTTTCATAAGAAAAATAAAATATGTAAAAATTAAAAACAAGTATATAAACTGAAAACTTAACTAGTTCAACTACTTTTTAACACTGAATATTTGAAACACACTAATAAATTTGTCAAGTTGCCTTGGTACAAGTTTTCTTTTATCAGACAGAAAATTCAGTATTTTAAATTGTATTACTGTGGTCCAGACCACGATAATCAAAGTTGTAACGAAAATATAAAGAGTTTCTATCAAGGTAGTTCGTACTAAGTAAATACACATTTTGAAAACAGTTGTTTAGTCGTAAAACGAATACTTTTTCAAATGTAATAGGTATGGTTTTCTGTTGATTTTGCAGCTAGCAGCGTCTCTTCTTCTCCGTTTGCAAAGTTCAAACAACTTGAACGCCAGAATTCGGCACCCAGGTAACAATCATTCATTCGGTCGCTTTAACTTTACTTTAATACCTTCTCCTACTTTGTTGCACTGCAATACATTCATATTTTGTGGGTAGTCACGTTTTATTACACACACACACCTTTTTTTATCTGACGCAACGCGTAAATTATGCATAAAATCAATAATCATCTCTGTTTATTTACAATAGTTTCACTATATATTGGGATTTTCAAAGAACATTTGCTAAGTACAATAAAATGAACTGTTATGGTTTCATAACAATTAAACCGAGAAGGAGCACCTGGCAAGTCTCGCGGAGTACGGATGATAGGTGAAAAACAATGCTAGCCGCCAGTTGGCAGTAATTTTGGTTTTCGAGTTGGCAGCACTGAGGTGACTCACGTACTAGAAATACTCATGGTTCAATCAACGGTAAGCACGGGATATTCCAAGACCATTACTCCCGGCTTACACATCTCCGTTTTGAGCAAACATTTCTAATTTTTCAGTACACAAATGAAATTTTGAGCCAACTTTTTGAAAAACATAATTACTTTTATACCTAAAAACTAGTTGAAAGAACAATACTTGATGTAATAGTAAATTGTGTATAATCTTGAAAAATTACAAAAACATCGTAAAATTAATTTACATATCAGTAAAATAATTGTCTTAAAAACAAATTGTTGGAATAACACTGAAGTACAATATTTGTAGTTACTCATTCATTTAGATAAAAAGACTAAACTGGTAATATTTTATGATTGCATGGAGATTATTTTCTTATTTGACTATTAAGTATGAACATAAATTACAATATGGTATCTGATGCAGAATTTCACGAAACATTATTTTGGTTTATTAATATTCTAGGCATTAAAAAGAAATCTTTTTAATTTCAACAGCTTACTATCCTCATTAACACATTCGTGATAAACAAGAATGCTGGTATTTTTCATATTTTTCAAAAAGTCAAAAGGTGTAGTAATATCCCTTTTTCCCTTTTTATTGTTTTAATTTATTCATGGGTCATGCAAAACACGTTATTAATCTACATTTGAAATGCTTTTCATGACCTGTAAACGTGCTATTTTTATTCAAATTTTTTTTTATTTCATAGTTGATTGGGAGAATAAAAATGTTTTTTCTGTTCTTCAAGTCATCACACATGTAAACCTGGGGTGCAAATAAATTTAGAATTATTACTATTAGCCATATATTTGTCGTTGTGGTCCAAAATCTAGTAGTTTAGGGTTCAGAAGATTATCAAATTTAAACACTATTGTGTAACCTAGAGCACATTTCTACATATGTCATCATAAATGGTAAAAAGGTGTAATATTTTTGTAGTTTTGTTTTGAACGATAGACGTACAGTGAAAAAACTAACTATACATTAACAGTTTTATAATTTTTAAAATTGAATATATGATTAGTTGGGTATTTATATTAAACCCATCATAAACGGGATTTGGACTCATCATTTCATCATTGTACAGAAATAATCATCTAGATGTTCACAGTTCAATTCATCTTACAGCACATCCAGTTTTGGTTTTTTGTGGTTTTGTGCTTGTTTTAAACCTCATCACTTATAATTAAATTGGCATATTTTTCAATTCCCATTGGAATCAAATTTGATGTTTTGGTGTGATTTTAGCAAGGGTTTCGCTTCATTAGGACATTTAAAAATTCTATTTTAAGTGGTGTTGTTTTTATTAAACAAAATGGTATTAAAAAAACATAGATTAAGATGTTTTTAATTATCTAAATCATAAAAACATTAAATATTCATTTGCTACTTGTATTTTGTGGTATCATAAAAATAAATCTTTATTTTTTCCAACTCTGATTGCATGGTATTTTCTGATTATGAAAAGCATGAGAACACTTCAAGGTATCATGGGAATTCTTATCTACTATCTTTTTTGCTAAAAGAACTGATAGTAATTTGAGATTAGGTAGATGTAATACCCTCTGCTTTGTTAGAATTAAGAATTTGTTGAAGCAAAGTAACTTAATTTGTCTTAATTTGGTAATTAAAACAATTGATTATAACTTATCGATATTCTATGGTTGTCTTGGAACTTAGAGAGTTATTGAAAAAGGAACTCCGGATATCAATAATAAATTGAATGAAGTTAGCAACTGACATTGTGAAACTAACATTTTACAAATCTAATGAGTTTCGACTAAGTTTGATAAACGATTAGTTTGCCAAACTACATTTATCATCACTGACCTTGAAGGCGTTGGGTGCGTGCGAAGTCACATCTGGGTCGTGCATTGCCATTTCACGTGATAGTCATTTAAAATCAGCACCTGATCCAGTTGAAAACATTCTAATCAGCCACCTTGAGACTGGAGGTAGGCACAAAACAAAACTGGCAACAATACCGAGCTTCCTCAAGGTTTACAAAAAAAAGATATCGAAATTTTCGATTGTGCGTATTGTAATCTACCCACAGTTTTTCTAGTGTCACTTTGGTTTTTGGAGAGGCTGCTTCATTTTTCCATATCAATTTACAGCAGAAATCATAGTTCCTTTTTCAATGACCTTGTACTGTGTAATTTTAAAACATTGGCTGCCAGAAAGTAGAAAGGATTTCCTTTAACTAAGTGCTGTGTTTTTCTCCCCAGCAGTGTGCAAAATTGTCTAGTTTCACGTACAAGAAAGTAAACCGATGGATGGCACGCATAACCAATTCGCTAAGTGGTTACAAGAACTTAGCGAAAATTTGTTGCGATCAGATAGTAAACTCTAGAAAGTATAGAGTTTAAAATAGATGCAATCAGATTAAAGATTTATGGCAGTCAACTAGCTAAAATTATGCAAATTTTAACCATAAATTCATCATCAGAGTATTATTTTACTTATTTTTGGTATTTGCTTGGGAATCATTCATCTAAGGTATTGAGGGTGCAGCCAAGGTGGAATCTGTGAGTGTTTGTGTTTTGAGTCGGAAATAGATAAATAACAAAAGATTTTCCTGCCGGCAAGATTACTAGGAGCCATTTTTTATTAGTTACCTGAACAATTTCAAAATAGATATTTTCCAATTGTGGATCTTGGGGAAAATTTAACAATACAACTTCTTCAAAACCTAACTCAAAATTGGTAAGTTAAAAATTGAGGCAGAAACGGTGCCAAAAGAATGTTAACCACTTCACTCAAAGTCAGTTCAAGCGTCCCTGATGACTTCTTATGGTGTGGATTAATACAGCAGTAATGCACCTCAAAGTATTGTTTTTTTTTTACGAATTCAGTAATATTACGTTGTTTTCAATTTTTTTGGGTTTATTTAAGTAAATTTTTTTTATGTAGTACAACACTTGTTTATATAGTCAAAGAGGTATAGTTAAAATAAAACCCACAATTGAAAATGTAAGGAAAATTTAGAAATTAGACAGAACTTTAAAATTAATTCATGGGAAAAGAACCATAATCAAGATAAAAGTATTAAAATTAGAATCGGCCATCAAATTTGTCAACTATACTCTCAAAGACATCTAAAAATAATAGCAATATAAAAAAAATAGTTGTAATAAATTTTAACTGCATTGTATTCAGTTCTCTGAAAATTATCAGAACTTTAAACTTCTTTTCGTGTCTTTTCTTGATTTATGCTCAAGTTTCAGATACAACATTGTAAATTTAATCAGGCTCTCAACAAATATTATACTGAAAATATTCCGATTGATCCCCTAAAATATAAAACTGACATCGTAGTTTTAAATCAGCACAAAGTATTTTCTGAATGAGTGGGTGATGAATGACTTGAATGAATTGAGAAATGATTGGCTGCACCATCTCACTGTAGAACGCTTCTAACGCTAACTCCGCGCTAACGCTGGCACTAACGGTGGCTTCTGCTTGTAGCGCGGGCGCTGCGCCTCTGTTTAAATTCACCGACGCCCGAGTTGCCCGCAGCGCCTCTACCATCAAGGATCGGCTGCTGTCCTGGGTCCAGGCACAAACAAGGGAGTACAAGGTATCTTTCCTTTCCTGTTTGTTGGTGTATGTTATCCTTCTCTTTTTTCTTTTTTATTTGGTGTCATGGTTGCTTCTTCTTTCTCACCTATCAGTAATTTTAAATTGCTTGTCCATTATTTGGTTTTTGTTGTGTTTATTTTTGTCTTCACATATCATATTTTCTTTTTGATACTTTCGATTTTCTCTTTTTTTGTTTTGTTTCTCAGTTGTCATATTGTATTGCTTTTATATTTTGTTTCAGAATACATAATCACCTTATTGTGTCTTTGTTCTGTTATTTGTTTTAACAACATTGCCTTTTACATCACGTCATTTGTTTTCTTGTTATCTTTTTTTAATCTTTATACGTAATTATATATTTTCTTTAAAAGAAAATCTGTCCATTTACTTTTTGCTATGTCTAAGTCCTCTTTCATTATTTCATGATGTGCAATTTCCTTACTTCTCGTGTTATTGTTTTTTTTTTATATATTGACCACAATCGAAATGTTTATATTTTACATTTTAAAGATGAAACATAAAATAGAGATTTCTTAAAAAAATTAATAAACTTTACTTTTTAAACGATTAAAGCAAAAGCCTTCCACTATTGGTTCTAGAGTTCTAGTTGTAAAACATGAAGCCTGAACATCCTAATGATACAGCTAACTGGTTTTTTCCCCACCTTGCACAGAACATACAAATAGAGAACTTCTCCACCAGTTGGAACAACGGGCTTGCGTTCTGCGCTCTCATCCATCATTTCTGTCCTGACGCCTTCGACTACGATCAGCTCAAACCCGATCAGCGCAGACACAACTTCGAGTTGGCGTTCCGAGTTGCAGAGTGCGTATTGGCGTTTTTTATTTCTCTTAGCATAACGTACGTTAGGTCTGGATCTGTCAAACGACCAGCCACTAGTCATTTGTGTAGTAATCTTTTTCAAAAATCAGTGTTAAGTAGGGCAAATTTTGTATCAGATTAAGAGAGACGTTACCCAGTTTAATTTGATGTATTGTTTATTGAATAATAATGCGTAATAAGTATGCTTCAAAATTATATAGTTGCAATACAAAACGCTGGTTTGCCCACTTCAACAGAATGCAAAATAACAAGTTTTTGTCTTCTATACTTGACAAGCAAAATTTCGTTTGGGAACAAAGTCAGCTACATCACTGCATTCAGAATTCCATCCTCTACAAGAGCATCTGCTTTAAACATTTGTTTATTACTCTCTGGTACGAAGAAAAACATCCATTGCAAACATGGTTAGCAGCATTTCTATAAAGTCAAACAACTAGTTTTGTCTAGTCGCTAGTGTTTTGTTATTTTTTATTTCATTATAAAGTTGTAACTAAATAAATTGAAATGAAACTTTTTGTTTGTGAAATTTTCCATCAAGTGGTATAATAGTAAATGTTTTGAAATATAATAACCGTAATGAAAATGTCTAAACATGTTTAAATACCCAACATTTTACTGGTTTTCTAAAACAAATTTTTAAATTGCCGAAGTGAACATTTTTTTTATTTGCATAATATACCTTTTTGGGCACATTTTGTATACTTTGAAAAATGCAGAAAAATGGTGTCTTTTTTATAAGGTTTTACCTTGGGATTTGTTTTGTTTAGTTTATTTTTTTTTTTCATTTGTACTCCTAATATTGAAGTACAAACATAAATCCAATTGCACATAAATGTTCCTTGCAATGTACTGAAAAAGAAAATATAAAGTGGTATATAGTTTATTTCAATTATATTAATTTGTAATTAAAAATAATTTAAAGATTTTTATCACTATGAAGTGTATTAAAGTTGAAGAGATATGAAATTATTAGTAAATCAAAGTTCATGATTAAAGAGAAATTACCTTCCCACAATAGGAAAGGAAGTATAGTAATACAAACTGAAACAAACATACGCCGGATGTAAACCAAGGTGATCCTTCTGCTCACATGTCCTCACAAGTTCGCTGCTAAACAACAAGGAAATGATAAAACATTGCTTTCAACAATTTCACATCAAAATATGCTGATAAAAAAAGAATCAGGTGTGCTTGTGAGTGTGTTTTGTATGTGGGAAAGATACTTCAGGCATTACAGTGTCTTGTATCAGTGCCCAGTAAAAATACGTAAGTTAAGAAATTTTGTATTTAATTATAGGAAAATATTCATTAGATAATATCAGAGTTTTATTAATCATCTTATTACGTATCAATTCAATTTTCAAGATACCTGTACCTAAAGCATAATAAATAATCAAATTCATGTGTCATCAATGTAAATGTTCTTAATTTTAAATAGTATTTCATTCATTTTAATTATGTAATAATTTTGTAAATGATTAGAGATTTTAAGAGAAAGATTCCCTTTTTTAGTTTTGAATGGTAAATATCTTAAATAAATTAACTTAGAATATGATGTTTAAATATTATAGTTGTCATTAGATTTAATGAAATCTAACTTCTGATTAGAAAACTATATAAAATTTTGTTCAAGTTTAATTTAAAAATTATTATCTGTAAAATGTATATTTCTGATGTTTGAAAAACGATTACAAAGAAGTTGAATTTTTAAATAAATAAAATATGCGTTAATCTATGTGAGTGTTTTGTATTGCCGATCGAACCTACTGATAAATCTTCTCACGATAACCAAGCCAAAATATATTTCATAGCCAATTAATTGGTGCCAAACCTTACATTGGTCGTACGACGTAATCTTAAAACTCTCTTACGAAGTGGACGGTCTTGTTGAGATGATGGTCTAGATTGGCTGCACCAAAAACTTGTCTATTTCCATTCCATTTCCAGTAGTTGTGAGGTGTAACTTGTGTGTGTCTGCTGCAGGGAGGAAGCAGGCATCGCACCACTTCTCGACGTAGAGGACATGGTGGTCATGCGTCGACCGGACTGGAAGTGTGTCTTCACCTACGTCCAGTCCGTCTATCGCCGATTCCACTCCACTCCCGAGGCCGTCAGATGCTAACAAGCTCCTCGCAGCTCCTCGCCTCTCTTGTCTACTTTTTACCTACGCTTTTGTGTCTCCTAAATTATTTATTTATTTCTGTCGAGCAGCCTTGTTCTTCCTCAGATATTCCTGTGATAC
Organism: Homalodisca vitripennis; assembly: GCF_021130785.1. NCBI lineage: Eukaryota > Metazoa > Arthropoda > Insecta > Hemiptera > Cicadellidae > Homalodisca > Homalodisca vitripennis. The sequence continues at coordinate 112,935,726 of NC_060214.1, forward strand.
AAGTTACCATTGCGGAAATGACCCCGGTGTAGATATGTATAGCGTCGTGAGTTAGAAATTCACTGAAGGAAAATCTTTATAAAAAATTTAAAATTAAAAAGTAGACAAGACGTTTCCACTCCCCTAGAGTACTTTATTTTTTCACAGAATGAAAGACAGATGCCAGTATTTTTTTACAATATTTTCATATTTTTGTACCGATTTTTCACATCACTTAGAATTCTAGTCGTTAGTCGAGTCAGTTCATTCCGAGTTCCTAACTTGTCTCCTGCTCTAATTTATTTCGGAAAACGCCCGTTAAACTGTAAATTGAACCAGTCGAGTCAGCTATGATGGATGATACCAACCTTATCAATATCTTATCAACACTAACCTAACACGAACTGCGAGCCCGTTGTTCTCTATTAACACTTCAGTCGCTTGTAATAATTTGTAACCTTAGTGTATAGTTAGGCTATACTATGTTTTTATTTTTCTAACTTGTAATTTATTCATTTTTCTATCGATAGTTTTACCTTTTTTGATACATGCGCAGTTGTGGGTTGCTATTTCATGCTTACATACTTTGTTGATGTCTATGGACATTTTTTAAATATTAAAGTTTATGTGAAGTTGATTTGGTTTTTTATTATTTCCCCACAAGTTTCACCAACTTTTTACTGCAAAATCCACTCAAAATCCTTACTGGTGTAAGTAAGTATTCAGAAGCCTTGTCAGAGTGAGGAGGTTCAAAAACGTTACAAAGTCTGCATTCCTGACAAAGGTTATGGAAGCCATTTTGACTGCACACAGTTCTCTAGATTTTGATTTCGACGACAGCCACCAGGCCGAGGTGATTTTATTAATCCTCTAGCTGGTATGAAACGAATTTTCGTCGCCAAAGGGCCGTCCGATTTGCCATTCGTCCGAATATTCGTTGCCAAAGTAGACATGTACAGTTATTGAAATTTTAGGCAATTAAGGTCATATAAATGATTTTTATTTTATATATTCTGGAAGAGCATTAACTATAGTACCGATTTACTGTTCTTACTTCGATTATTGTCCTTTGTTTACCGTAAAACATCGTTCTTTATGGACAGCTGACGTGAACGTAGTACGGGTCAACCACATTGTCGTGAAACTGTAAACAAGTGCCGGGTTTTGTGTTTGAGGTTACGAATCCGATAGTATTTGTGGAAATTGTTTTTTAGCTTTCTTAGGTTATAGTTTTAGTTGTTCAGTACGGGTGAAAACTTTAGAGACCGATAAAATGATCTTAGAGAGCTCGCAGGGCGGGATCTAGTGACGCTGAGTGAAAAATGAAACTTTGTATATATTGTACATATGTAAATAAGGTAAGGTTAAAATTTATTATTTTATTTTATCTGTCATACTTATATAAGTATAAATGCAGTCATGAGATTATGTTTACTCACGAAAAATAATATTTATTTAGAGATCTACGCATTTTTGAAAATAAGTAAATACGCGGGGGTTTTTCATACAAAGCCCTGTAACACATACGTTTTGAGGTAAAAGTTACAATAATTTTATATTTTTTGAATCGGAACAAAATTTTGAATAAGTTATGCATTTACAGGTTTGATGTAAAGCTTATTGCTAAGCAGTTACACAACGGAATATTTACAAAAATAAAGTCCAAAAAAAATGTTTCTTACATTTTGTAAAAAAAAACGAAAATATGTTTCCATGGAAACAATAAGATATTGTTATTATAATGCTCTCCATATAGTTGTGAATACATTGACATATAAATAATAGTTTATATTTGGACTAACAGTTATGAAATGTGATACATTATAAGAAACGTCTGTGAGGCTGTTAAAATAGAGCCGCCAGTACAGAGTGACACCATTGCCAGTTCTAGGGTTAATTACTGCTGTAACCACCAAATTATTATCCGGGGGAGGGGAGGAGGACTGGATGTTGCCATTTCCTCCCTAAAAACTACACTGTGTAACCATCATCTAGCTTTTCGGTTCAGACCATTCTTGAAATATTTATGCCTTGCTCTAGAAATTCATTTTCAGTCAACATTGAACTGAAACATGTGAGTTGACATCATCGTCAAACATAAATAAAACCATCTGTAAAAACAGAGTATTAGATGTATTGTTTTTTCTTTAGTTGTTTTACTTTGAATTTTTATCTTGCTACAGTAATCTTAGAGAGCGCATCTCAACAGGACTTTCCACAAGGCAGAACTTACCCTTCATAAAGTGAGACAATTGATGGGTAGTTCTTTAAGACTCAAGTCAAGTCTTTCGTATTCGCTCAGTGATCAGGCCTGTTGTAATGTTTGTTCTGGTGGCCAAATGAGAAGGTTTATGGAGAAGGTCGAGAGAAGTTGGTCACATGCAGGGAGTGACTAAATCTTCTATCTGGCCATTACGAGTGCTTTCCCCTTTCCATTGTGATCCAAGCTACTGTCAGAAAGAGTGCAGATTATATTCAAGAGAAGGGATACTGGTAGGCCTCTGACTATATCAGTAGATACTATAAAATTAGCATGGCAATCCGGCTGATGGTGTTTCGCACATGATCTCTAGCCAAATACTTACTCTTACTTCAGTGACTACTCAAAACCCAGTTGGGTAGCCTCACCGACAACGCACCTCGATACTCCTCTATCTTGGCTTATTTCAAGATCTTTTACCATCTTCCTCGAGTCTGATCTCTCTGTCTCATTTTTGGTCTTCATCTGGATTCCCTGGTTAAAAGCCTCATCAAGAAATGTCCTTATGGTAGTGATATCTTCCAGGCTTGATCAAAGGAAAGCATGCCCTTTCCTCCAGTGGAGCATGAATGGCTCTAAGACAAAAACTGGAATTCTGGGTGCTGGAATAGGGAATAGTGAGGGTGACAAGAACATAGCCAGCAAGCGGTCCGGACCCCCCCAAATTTTCAATATTTTTTAATTACTTTTTTAGTAAACGATTATTATTTAAATTATTCAGTATTACTGACATGTACTGCTGAACGATCGTTCTCAACAAAGAAACTAGTCAAGAACTTGTTAAAGAACAAAATGGGGCCTTACTCTCTGTCCACTACAGGAAAAGTATCAGTTGTCTGGACCCCCCAAAATTTTTTCCTGGCTGCGTTCTTGGGGGTGAGGTCATGTAGGGAGCTGGGGATTCATGACTGAGTTTTTACCCAAAGTTTTTCAACCATAGGTTGTGGTTATCGTTGTGGTGCTTGCTTCTGAAAGTATTTGTGGTATGCAGACAAGACTATCAGTTTTTCATTGATAACAAGGAAGCTTTGAAAGCATTGCTATTTTGTATGTTGAGCTCAAAATTTGTCTGGCACTGTTATCAGGTTGTTTTCTCTCTACAGTCTCAACTATGTTACAGGGGATTGTGGGAAATGGAGGGATGACGCTTTGCAAATATGGGCTTAGATTCAAACACGACAGAAACTCAACCACTTTGTAGTCTAGAGCTATCTCGAACTAGATCTATACTGAACACACAAGAAGATGGAGACTTCCCAGATTTACAGATGGGTGAGCTTTGTTGTGCATTCACCTTTCTTAGTAGTAGGAAATGAAATGAAAAATGCTTTTATAGAATAAGCAGGGTTGAGGTCTATCACTCAACCTCTATTGGTCATTCTCATGGATATCTGAGGAAACCCCACAGAGATCACATATTGTACTATGGTGGGAAGGGTAGATTCAATTTGAATGTTGAATTTAGCTCCAGTTCACCTTCCTTTCAGTGCAGAACCTGGAATCTGACGCTGTCACAGACTTGAATCTGGACTCAATATCGTTTGAAGAGATCCAAAAATAAGTTGGTGACGAAGAAGCTCAAAATGAACCTTTTAAACCATTTTACACCAGAGACAGACTTACAAGATACAGTGTTATTTATGTGAAGTGGTATTCTCATTGTCTCATCAGGTACACAATTGCAGGCGAAAGAGTTTTTATATTTAGGTAAAATCCATTCTAAGGAATGTTTTACAGTATTCGGCATTTTGGACAAGATGATGTTTTCATTATTAACCCTTTCAGTGCCAGTCATTTATTTGGAATGTTATCCGAAAGTGCCGTGTCATTTTTAAAGATTTGGAAACAGTTATTATAAAATGACATAACTTTGTTGTTTATTGGCCAATTTTTGTTTTGTTTTGTATACAAATGTGTGTATTAACACTAAACGAACTCTATAACGTCTTATACTACAAGAAAAATAAAATCTTACCTTGTTTTTTTCTTTTTTAATTTTCAGGTTCGACACTTAAAATGAGTACCCAAAAAAATTCCTACACTCAATAAAGTCAAGCACAGTAAAAGAACACTTTATTTTAATGATATACACCAATTTTTATTAAACTATCACAAAAAATAAAAATATAGCATTTTTTTTAACGCCACTCACCTTTTTTAATATATTTTCATAAAAAGGTCCGGTAAACCGGACGTTGGCAATTGATGCATGTTTTTTAAACGTCTGTCTCCCGGATGTAGGCACTAAAAGGGTTAACTAATCTATGATAACCTTAGTATTTCTTGTCCAAACATTAAACAAAATGAGAGTTGCAATGATTATTACAATAAATAATTGAAAAATACTATATATATATATATATATATATAGGCTGTAATTATTTTATTAATTACATATTGGTTAATAATTAATTCAAAATTATTAATTAATAAATAATTAATTCAAAATTATTAATTAATAAATAATTAATTCAAAATTATTAATTAATAAATTATGTAATGTTGAAGATGTAATTAATTATTTATTTACACTTGTGTTTTGATAAATTAATAAAACAATTGCAGATTTTCTGTTGTTGAGTTAACTGTGTGTTATCATACTTGTGCAATTTTAAATCGTTCAATTTTTACGGTTATGTGGAGAGATTGTGATAGTTTTGTTGGTAGGGTTTACCACAGTCTGCCCTTGATGCAGCCCTGTAGACAAGAATGAGTCAGCTTTAGGTAACATAGATAATACAGTCATTGGGTTGACTCATTCGTGAAATGTGGAAACTCGGTGATTCCTATTATCTAATCAGCAGTTACAAGCGAATAGTAAGTCACTTGTCACAATCCAGTTGGATTTATTTAGAGTTCCTGACTCATACATTACACTAATCACTAAATTTGATTTTAAAAGTGAATAAACCCTACATTGATATGAGAATTGTGTTTCAGAAATGTTTTACAGATAGCGAATCATGATAATTCTTTTGCTTAGAGTTATAATTAATTTTAACCTTCTGGTAAATGACCGCTTAGTAGTACCGGTATTCTGTTTTACCTTATAAGTGTTTTCACTAAAATAGTCAGATACAACTAAAAGCATTCAAAATTTTAACAATATGTTAATACAAAAACTTGTATGTACAGGTGCACAAAATGTCTTTACTTTTATTATAAAATACTTTTACGAAATTCGTTACTTTTAATACTCAAAGTGCTCTAGAGTGATTCTAAAATATTTATCCTATACAAAACGATGGCTGTTTGAAGGTTTAATATTGATCTTATTTCATAAAGGTTATAAAGTGTGGTGTTCGGCATCATTTTCTAATAATAAAAACCTTTAAAATGATCTACACATTGATCTAGGCTCGCATTAAAGATTTCCTTGACTGCCTTCCCTCCCCCCCCCCCCATATGTAAGCTTGTATTGGCTATTACATGAAAAAGCATTTACAATAGCGTGGAAAGATTGTAAATTTTTTCTGCAAATAATGAGTTTTCTCAATATTTAGGTTTCAGCAGTTGGCACTGAAGCATGTAACACATTGACTGTGACAGACACACTGCTGCCTCATTCACTTCTTGTCAATGCTCAGTAGAGAGCCACAATGAAGTTGTTAAGGTACAGTCAGTAATCGTCATATCTATACAAAACTTCATGTTATTTATTTATCTTATGAAATTTTAATTGTTACCTATAAAGTAATATAAACATACCCAGCAGGGATCACTTCTGGCTGGTTTATACCTTCCAGTTGAACCGACCACTGGGCACAGCAAAAACCGATGTGCTACTTAAATATGGGCAACCTTATGGATGTCCAGTAGCGGCACATCACTAACCGCAAATGTTGAGATTCTGGGGTTCAAGGGTAATTCGATAGGTCTAGTCTACTGTGGGAGATGACTGTTGGAGTTGGTGGGGTTTGTTCCCTAAGAATCAGAGGTTCTTGCTAGCCTCAACAAAGTTGCCACCCCCTGCCTGCTTTGACTGGAGAGGCTGGTTCAGAGCTGACCTACACTTCTTCCGGGGGGACATGACTTTGAGATGTAGTGCCCTAATTCAATCTCGATAGGAGGCGGCCCCTACTCCCTAACCTTTCCCATCCTGAATATCCTGTCACTCCAGAAGCAGTGCTAAGGTCCTTATACGACTAAATGCATTTTATAACCTTCTTATCCTAAAAGAAAAAAAAAACAAACTTAAATGCACAGTTACATGGTTTTAGTTGAAAAGTTTATGAAATTTAAGTAGGCTAGTAGAACAACATTTAAATCATGTCAAACCACAGCAGAGGGCTTTCATAGATAAAAATTGTCACATGAAATCATATATAGGTGTTAAGAAAATGCTTTTTTAAATTAAAAATATTTAAGAAAATGACCTTCACTGTAGTGAAGAAGTAAGGCTGCTAATCTCTAATTGAGGGGTTGTGGGTTTAATTCTCGGGGAGGTGAATAAAAATTTGGAAATCAATTTTGACCATTTCCCCTTAAAAAGGATTGGTGTAATCAACTATAATACCACTGCCATAGAACGAAAGAAAAGAATATCCTAAAAATTTGAATAGATAGGCAACCTTGCTTAAATAGGCATTATTTCTCATTTTAGTAACTTCAAAACAGTTTCACTACTTTTTTTGCCCTTCACAATATTGTTATGTTAATAATGTTAAGTAATAAAAATTAGTGAAAGCATAACACACTGGTGCATCTATTATTATTATTATTTCCATTTGATTATTATGCATGTTATTATTGTACTAATAATAATCCAAAGACAGAAATGATTAATTTTATTACGAGCTGCTATTTATATTTCTGGCCTTGGCAACACTGATTGTTGCTAGGACTCCAGCTGATGTTTCCAGTCCAGATGCTTCACATTGTTAAACATAACCTCAACGAAAACATTTTGTCATTTTATTATTGTTAGTGTTAGTGATAGCACATTGAAAAAGTGATCTTAGGAGAAAATGGAATTAACTCGTGAACATTTTCGTGCAATAATTTTTCATAACTTTCGACGTGGCCTGACACGACAACAGTGCTTAGATGAACTTAATTCCTTATATGGTAATGAAGCACCTTCTTACAGCACCATTAAAAACTGGTATAACGAATTCAATCGTGGCCGACAATCACTCAAGGACAAATCCCGTGAAGGTCGTCCAACAACGGTTGTTGTGCCAGAAAACGTTGATGCTGTGCATGACTTGATAAAACATGATCGTCATGTAACATATCGCGAGATTGAGGCTTCTTTAGGCATTAGTATGACAAGCACCAATAAGATCTTGCATGAACATTTGCATGTGAAAAAGGTTTTTTCACGTTGGATACCGCATAACCTGACAAACGCGCAAAAGGATGCTCGTGTTGATTGGTGCAAGAAAATGTTGCAGAAATTCACTTAAGGTGCATCAAAAGCAGTTTATAATATCTGCACAGGTGACGAATCATGGATATACTCATATTATCCTGAAACAAAACAGCAATCTACCGTATGGGTCTTTCAAGAAGAGCCAAATCCAACCAAAGTTGTTTGTGGAAGAAGCACATCAAAGCAAATGGTTGCCTGTTTCTTCGGCATAACCGGTCATGTGGCGACTGTGGCATTAGAGCAACGTAAGACGGTTAATTCGGAATGGTACACCACTATTTGTTTGCCAGAAGTCTTTGAGAAACTTCGGAAAAAGTCAAAGAAAAGACGCACCATTCTGCATCACGACAATGCGAGCTGCCACCGATCGGCAGAAACAATGGAGTTTTTGACAAGGCAAAACATTGAATTGATGGGTCATCCGCCGTACAGCCCTGATTTGGCACCTAATGACTTCTTTTTGTTTCCGAACATCAAGAAAAAACTACGTGGACAACGGTTTTCTACACCTGAAGAAGCAGTTTCTGTATTCAAAACCCATGTTTTAGAAGTACCTAAATCGGAGTGGAAAAAGTGCTTTGAAAATTGGTTCCAACGCATGGTAAAGTGTATTGATCTTCATGGAGAATATTTTAAAAAACAATAAAATAGATTTTGTCTTTAAATGCTTGTGTTTTCATTCTTAGGCCACTAATATAAATAGCAGCAATCGTATTATGTAAAAGGTACTGATAATAGAAGGAGAATGAATGTAACTAATTCAGTATTTGATAAAAATATTTATTTACACCAACATAACACATATAAATAACAGTTGTTTGTTTGTATAAAATAAAGAGACTAGCAACACACAATACTTTACAATGAATAAATGCGACACAAACACAAATTACTGTAGTGAACTGCTTAACAATACATTAAATAATTCATGCACAGCGGAAAACGCATTTACACACATGTAAAACACTCAGTTCTTATTGTAATGAATAGGTAGTGAATTGTAGCTTGTTAAATGAATTTTTTATCACTAAGAATAATTACTTATTTAAAAATATAAAATGTTCTTTCATTGTTAAGAGTTTTTATCTACACAACACAAAACTGAGAAAAAAAATTTGATTATATTGAACTATATAAGAAACAAAATATTTAGTAGGACCTTATTTTATTTTATGTCGTTTGATTAAAATATGTTTGTTATATAATGAATTGAAAACTCTTGTATTTTCATAAATGCTAAGTGAAACAAAAAATAGCAATCCCTAAATACATTAAAAAAAATAGATATCACTGTTTATTTTTTTCTCTTACAATTCCAAATTTCAAAAAAAATAGTTATTTTTAACCCTTTGAGTGCTATATTTTTATAAGTTAAACCTGAAGAGCGCATTTTTGCAAAACAGATTTTCTGCATATAATTCCCAAAGGTACCATAATAAAAACAACTTTTGAATAGTTTAATAATACTACATTAAAAACTTTAAAACTGGCCATTAACACGTTCACGACAATGGCTTATTTCCGGACATTTTTATTTGCCGTAGAATTTTCTTGCTTATTTTAAATTTCAACGTTATATTCATCAGTCTCACAAAAAAACAAATATAAAAAATTGTGAAAACTATATAAATTATTAGGTATTAACTTTATAATATATTGTATTTAGATAAAAATCAATGGCACTGTCATTAAATTCCAAAACGATGTATTGTTACCAAAACGATACATTGTTACCAAAACGATGTATTGTTGCCAAAACGATATATTGTTACCAAAACAATATACCAAAACGATACATTGTTACCAAAACGATATCTTGTTACCAAAACGATATATTGTTCCAAAACAATATACCAAAACGATACATTGTTACCAAAACGATATATTGTTACCAAAACGATGTATTGTTGCCAAAACGATATATTGTTACCAAAACGATACATTGTTACCAAAACTATATCTTGTTACCAAAACGATATATTGTTACCAAAACAATATACCAAAACGATACATTGTTACAAAAACAATATATTGTTAAACAGCATCTTTGAACTAACAATTACATAATATTTATCGACGCAGAGTACTCAAAGGGTTAAAGTTAACTTTTTACAAAAAGTTTGCTTAACTGATCATTAGCTTCTTTCGATTCATACACGTGTAAAATTAATAAATATACAAACTTACTTACATCACATCTCTAGTAATACAGTACAATATCACAAAATGAAAAAAATCTCTAAACAAACTTTATAATCTAATTCTAAATCTCTGTTTATAGGGTTTAAAAATACTTAGCTTTATAGGAATGATAACTTGGCCCAGATATTTATAGACATCAGCAATTAATCATAAAATGAAGTATCTTCTTAAACAAGCTATCTTCCAGCGCTACAAACGTTTTTATTAGAATGTACAAAATTATTTACAATCAGTTACAACAGTCATATTAGTTTCTTCCGAAGTTGAATCGACCTGGACATATCACAGCTTTTGTAGGTAACATCTTTACATTAAGTTGACTTAAGTAGTCTACACTCACATAAATACTAACCTAACACAACGTAATACTACTTCTAAAATAATCACAAACAAAAAGCAACAACCATTTAAGTCAGGAGTTTGTATCAATTATGTTTTAGCTTATTCGAATTGTCAAGTTTAAGTCAATTATTTACGTTGTAATTAACACTTAACTGTACATAAAATCTTTGTTAAAAAAATTATGGAACAGAAAAATAAAAACTATATTTAAAAATATAAAGAAATATTACATTATGAGAGATTTTATTTAAATTTAGCATTACAACAGTCTTGGTTTCTTAAATATGTTTATTGACAACAAAGGAACACAATTTAAACGCCACCATTTTTATTTGTAAATACCAAGGACGTAGCCAGTGAGGGGGGCCAAGGAGTCCAGACCCCCCCAAATTTTCAATTTTTTTTTCTATTACGATTATTATTATTTAAATAATTCAGTATTGCAGTATACAAGTACTGCTGAAAGATCGTTCTCAACAAAAAAAGGGTCAAAAATTTTTTAAGGAACAAAATGGGGCCTTACTTTCTGTCCACTTTGGGAAAATATCAGTTGTCTTGACCTCCCCCATCAAATTTTTTTCTGGCTACGTTCTTGGTAAATACCTGAACTTCCCTGACATATTTCACCTGAAATACAAAGTTACCATAAATCAAGTAATTTTTTTATGAAAGTCACATTTTTTTAAGTTATAGACAAGTAAAAATAGGCTTTCCAATAATTATGAAATATGTTCTTTATTTTCTATTATTTCACAAAAGAAAACTCACAATTAATCCAATAATTAGTGGATTAATTATTGGATAATTATGAAATGTTTTTTTATGGAAGAATTGTGAAGGAAACAGGATTGTTTTCAGCATTTGCCGTTTAAAAAATTATACTAGAAAACAATAACGCTTTTTAATTTTTCATTTAAAATGTAAATTTTTTTATTCAGTTTCCATAGTGTAAAAAGTTTTCTGTCAAGTGACTTTCATTTTGTTAAGGTTTTGTAACATGCATTACAAAATTTTCAGTTCTTACTTTGAAAAATGTACATTTAGATACGGTATTAGGTTCATTGTACAGTCTTAGAAACCTCCATAAAACGTGAAAAATCCAAAAATCACGAAACAAAGTAAAGACTTTGGTCCTGTATTGGACTGGCTGGTAAAAACTTCCGTATAGCACAATCCAATATATCCGATTGTGGCTTGAAAAGTGTTAAACAAGTTTAAAAACTTGTATACTTTATTAATACAGATTTTTAAATACTCTAATGCATTTTCAATCTCATTGATATTCTTATTATGTTGGAAAGCATACTTGTCTATCATTCCACTGTATTTGGATAATTAATTTCACAAAGATCAATAACTTTTGATTTTAAACAAAACCACGAGATATCTAACAAAAGGAAATATCTCACCTGAATTTAAAACTATAGTTTCGAATCAAACTAGTAAAAATATTCTAAACCTCATTATTGGTTTCAGTTGTTTTTTTTTTACAACAGTTAAAATCTATGATGAAAAAATAGAATTAGTATGATTGGAAACTTGAAAGCAAAATTTGCAGTAACATTAAAAATGTTAAAATTGAGTACATTAACAAATCTTGTGGGAATAGATTTGATAGATTTTTGTGGGTGGTGAATTTAAAAATGACGATGAGTCACAATAGGGGTGAATTCTTCAGTCCTCCGTTTGTCAGGTATTGGTGGAGGGGGAGGGGGGCAGCAGGGGTTGTTGTCAGATCTGAAAAATTAAAACATTAAAATAAATTATTCACAATCATCAAATAATGGAGTTAGTACGGTTGTGTAATGGACTGTACAAGTCCCAATAACATTACATGTCTTATCTGGAAAAGCAGCTTATTGGCATACCTTTTTGGTGCAGAATTTGGTAAACTATAATGAAGAAGGCGAGTCAGCAAGGGATGTGGAGTTGTCATCACTGTAGTTAAGTACAGCCCGTGGAGGAGCAACAGTGGTTGTGGTTGTGGTTGTGGTGGTGGTGGTGGTGGTGGTGACGGATCTCGGAGAGTCGCCTGAGCCAGAGTTGCCAATCCAAGGTTTGATGAAGCTGAAGTAGATATAAGCGACAAGTGCCAATATCAAAACAAGAGCTATCACCAACAAGATGATCTTTTTCTGAAAAAATAAAGATGTTATCACTACTTGTAGGATTGTTGGGGCTGTAGTAAAGATGGTGGTAACAAAGCTTAAGGAGTCGCCCAAGCCAGGGTTGCCAAAGCAACAAGTACCAATATAAAAACAACAGCTATCACCAACAAGATGATCTTTTTCTGAAAAATTAAAGATGTTATCACTACTTGTAGAATTGTTGGGGCTGTAGTAAAGATGGTGGTAACAAAGCTTAAGGAGTTGCCCAAGCCAGGGTTGCCAAAGCAACAAGTACCAATATAAAAACAACAGCTATCACCAACAAGATGATCTTTTTCTGAAAAATTAAAGATGTTATCACTACTTGTAGAATTGTTGGGGCTGTAGTAAAGATGGTGGTAACAAAGCTTAAGGAGTCGCCCAAGCCAGGGTTGCCAAAGCAACAAGTACCAATATAAAAACAACAGCTATCACCAACAAGATGATCTTTTTCTGAAAAATTAAAGATGTTATCACTACTTGTAGGATTGTTGGGGCTGTAGTAAAGATGGTGGTAACAAATCTTAAGGAGTCGCCCGAGCCAGGGTTGCCAAAGCGACAAGTACCAATATAAAAACAACAGCTATCACCAACAAGATAATATTTTTCTCAGAAATTTAATATATCATTCATTATTATTATTGATAACTACATCTCTGTTATTCACAACTGTGTTTTGTGCCATTCAAAGTTTTAAATAATTGTGATGATTACGATTTAAGGTTTAAACATTACAACCAAGAACAATATTATTTTGTCAATAATAATACTTACTTGTTGCAATGTTTGAGAGCTTTTATTTGTAAAATAAAGTTCTGGAATAAAATAAATTGGCAAACAAACACCTCTTTTTAACAATGTAAATATTTCACAAGTTGTTTTAAGAACTGTAGTCGTCTAGTAATCCAAAGTAATTGCCTCATAAATTATTCTGCCTCATATTGCCTCATTCCAAAATATTCTGAACCTTATATTATGTATGATACATTAAGAATGGTCAGAAATCAGAAACATTTTTATTCAAAGTTTACACATGTATAGTGTCAAGAATATAAACACAACAAATATATTTAAATACATAAGTGAGTGTTTTGTAAAGTCCACAATAAGTCCATTAAAGTTGATAAAAAATAAACAATACTAATTATGAATAATTTACATGATTATAAAATAAATGGTAACATAAATACTTACAATCTTTATCCATTATGAACTTCAAAAACGGACAGTACATTGCTATAGATATATGCACTATAAACTGTCATTATTCCCAATCGAGAGAAATGCGTTTTAACTGATTCATTCCATTGCAATTTTAGAATAATACAGATTGCTTTTTTCTGAATGGTTAAAATTGAATTTGAATTGTTTACTGATGTAACTCCATTTAAAGAAATACCGAAATATGTGAAGGAATAAGCGAAAAATATATAGACTTTAGTGTTTGATCTGTACATAATTTTGACATTCTACGAAGAGCGTATAAACCAGAATTAATTTTTGAGATGGTCTTATCTGAGTGTTTATTCCAATTTAGGGAACTGTCCAAAGTTAGGCCCAAGAATTACCTCTTCAGCTTTCAGTACAGAAACTTGTTCGATTTGCATATTGGGACTAATTTGATTTCTGACTCTATTTGCGTTAAACTCAACATAAACGGTTTTATGTACATTCAAAATTAAATTACTTCTTTGGAAAAACTGATTTAGATTTTGATAAACAGAGGAAGGCTGACATTTCGACTTCCTCCTTAGATGATACACTAACCCTCAAAGTGGCACCAAACACAACTTTTCTAACTCTGGAATAACTTTAAGGTAAGAGAGGAATAACAGAGGTCCCAATATTGATCCTTGGGTCACCCCAAAAAATGTTTGTTTTAGAGTTGAGGCATATTTAATTGTAAAATTATTTTTGTTATTTTGGTGTTCAATTTCCACATGTATGTATTTTAATTGTACTTAGAGTAAGAAAGATTGGGCTGTAAAATTATACGAACAAGCATTTTTTACATTGCAAAGGAATATCATTTTGGGAATATTATAATTAATTCTTCAGTAATAATAAAGAAATCTTCATTTGATTTCTAAATAACCTTTTAAAATATATGTAAAGATAACATAACAAGCTAATGTAAGTACAATGTAACAGTAATATAATTAGCCTACTTTTCTCGCTTTTCCTTTGTATCGGATGGCCTTCTTGGTCTGCACTTTGGCTGTCTCTACGGCCTCCCCAGCCTCCAGGACATGGTGCTCGATGCTGTTTATCAGGTCTCCCTGGACAACAAGAGAGACTTTACACACTTTTCCAATGTTTTCATTGAGCATCATTGTGTAATCCTCTAAACGGTATTTAGAGTCTACAAAATGTTAATATAAATCGAGTTTGGGTGATGGTTGGAGCTGGTTACAAAGGGATGAACTTTCACATGGCAGAGCAAATGTGGGTTTTGTGGCCCACAGACTGCATTAGTTATAAACCCATGTTCTGAGTTCAAAGCCTCCTCCTAGCTTTAGAAATTGGGTGTTTTGTTCTTGAAGCTAAAATGTTTCTTCAACACTTTTAGTCCTCATTTACAACTTTGATGAATGAGGATTTCATCAAAGCATGTACACAGCTTTAACGGGCCCTGGAAAAGATATTCGCCTACCTCCCCTCCCGTCACACCGCTTCACCCCCCACCACCAATCGTTATCCTATTGACAATATATTATTATTTTTTTTAATGATAGCCAGATTCAATATGCGTTGCTGAAAAATGTAAAAGATCTTATTGATCAAACCGTTTTTAATTAATTTTGTGAACTCTAAAAACGTATAATATTTAGTCTATTTGTTTCCGATTGAAATTTATTTTTAGATTTGTTGAAAAATCTTTAAAAGCTTTTTGTAAATTTTATTTTTATTCTTAATTGAAGAAAATTTGTTTTTTGTATTGGCATTCCAGTTATGATTCGTCGGATCAGACCGGACACAAGTGTTGAGGTATTTGTTGTTTGATCACAAGAAACTATTATTGACTTTTCCGCTTGAATGCACGATGTAAATAATCACGAATAGAGATTGTTAAATCTAAGTCTAAATCTAAATTTAAAATGAAAGTAATTTTACTATTTTTTAAGTTACTAGTCACAGTTTCTTCGAAATTGTAATGACCAATATAACACATTTAGCCTATAATAGAGTTTCAGTAATTTGATTAAGCTATCTCGTCCATTGACACTATCCCTTCAAGTAGACATGTGGCAGAGTCCCCTGAGAGCATGGGCCTTGGCAAAATCGTCTGAAAATTTGGTCTGAGTATGAGTCTGCTTGAACATGGCATGATGGGGCAGTTCATAGAGAGGAGGTGACCAGTCAGGGTCAGGACACTCAACCGTGTGACCTAGGGCAAAGTACTGAGGTTCAAGTTACTTTGAAGTTTAGCTTCGAGGGAGTGAAATCTTCGTTGAGCAATGGTTTGAGTTATGAGAGAGACATTTTCTGCCTTGAGGGAAAAGAAGAAAAAATGGCCTCCTTGAGAGTCTTTAGAGGAGAAATGAAGAAATCACAAAGTGATTCTTTGGCAGATATTTTATTGCAGAGAGTGTTTATATTGAGTCTAAAAGCGTTAGAGAGTAGAGTGGAAAATCAACAAAATTGGTTGAGAGTAGAGTGACAGAGCATTGAGAGGCTGGCTACATCTTTAAATAATAATGTTTATAAATGTGGTAAATAAAAAAATACGAGTTAAATATTTTATTTGAGTTAAAAATGATATAATCCAAAGTAATGTATTGTACTTTACTACATGAAAACCAATGTTTATTTTTAACTCGTATTTAAACAGACCTGCTAGCAAATCTGTTAGATACTTGTATAACTTTTACTTTTTATTGAAACCTTACAAATCACTGTGTTAATTGAGATTTGTCAGATTTAAATATCATTCATAGGTGCTTGGTGGACTTTGATTCTTTTCCTCAAGCCTTTTGTCTTTATTAATCAACAACGAAATATTCCAATTATTTCAGCTTGTTTTTTTTTAATTATAGCTTGTGTTGATTATAATGTTTTTGTTTGTTAACAATATCTCTTCAGGAGCAGATATTTGGTTAGTTTAATAAATGTGTCCTCTAATCAATGGTTTCTGAAAAAATTAAAACGTAAGATATTTACTCACTTTTGTTTGAACTTCATGATAAACGAAGTTACCTAATTGAAGAACCTTAAATTCTTATTCTTACTCTATGCTATTGACATGGTTAAAAGAAATATTCTCAACATAGCGAAGATTCCTAAGAATATGACCAAATACGACAAAAATTAAAATGGTGTAAAAATCTTATTGCTTTAGGACCTAAAAAGTAGTTGTAACTCATAATTATACATTTAACTCAATATTAAAATAATTATTCGTAAATATTGCATACTTGCTGTTCGACGAGAATCGCCATTTCCACGAATAAGTCTCGCAGCTCCTTGATGGATTTCTCGAGCCTTAGAAGTTCCTCGTGTCGTATTTGGATGTCTTCTAAGGCCCTCCTCGCTTCTTGTGTTTCCGTTATTATCTGTAAATCAATTTAAATAAATTAAACCCTAAGTAATCACATTAATTATTATAAATAAAAGATTATCTGCAAATTATTCCATGGAGTACATAGTTTAAAATAAAAAGTAGATTTCTTTCTTAAAAACACTTAAATCAACTTTATTTTGAAGGATATTGGGTAAGCTAGAAATTACTACCTCTCCATGTTCCTTTTTTAAATAAAATACCAGTTTGTAGACTGACATCTAACCTTCTCTCCAGATTATTGTGTATATATATATAACATATATATTAAGTAATTATATGTAAAGGGTGATTTTTTTATTGGTGTGGTTTTTAAGTTGGCACCACTATTAAACACAACAATTAAATTTGAATAAAACAGCTGATCTTTGTTTATTATCTTATGTCATTTCGATATTTGTATTGTCTAGTGCGTATTATTGTATAGTAACCATGAACAGACTTACAAAAGAAGAGCGTTTGCGAATAGTGCAAATTTATTTTGAAAACCGCAGTTCAGTTCCGGCAACTTACTGAGCTCTTCGTCCGATTTACGGACCTCATAATCGTCCATCAGAGTCAGGTATACGAGCTTTGGTTAATCGTTTTCGTAATACCCACACTCTTGTTGACAAGCATCGGCAGAGACGCCGCACAGTAAGGACCGAAGAGGCTGTTGATGCTGTTGCTCATAGTGTTGAAGAGGATCCAAGTGTGTCGATTCGTCATCGTGCGCAGCAATTAGCGATCTGCTACTCAACTCTATGGAATATTTTACGGAAGGATCTACGCCTATATCCATACAAGATTCAGTTGGTGCAAGAACTGAAACGATTAGACTATCGCAAGCGTCTTGATTTCGTTGAATGGGCTCAACATAAGATAACACGTGACCCAGCTTTCGCAGGCAAGATTTTTTTCAGTGATGAGGCTCATTTCTGGTTATGCGGCTTTGTCAACAAACAGAATTGTCGGATTTGGAGTGATGAAAACCCAAAAGAATTTGTTGGTATGCCCCTTCATCCACAAAAACTTACCATTTGGTGCCCCATTTGGGCAGGTGGTGTTATTGGCCCTTATTTTTTTAAAGACAATGCTGGCCAGACTGTTACGGTAAATGGTCAACGCTTTCGGGCAATGTTACGGGACTTTTTCTTTCCTCAGCTAAACGAACTTGAAGTGGATTTAGAAAATGTCTGGTTCCAACAAGACAGCGCGACGTGCCACACGGCAAACGACACAATTGGCCTCTTGGCAGAAACATTTGGTGAACGTATCATCTCATTTAGAGGTAGTGTCAACTGGCCCCCACGGTCGTGTGATATCACGCCAACAGACTACTTTCTGTGGGGATATGTTAAGTCTCAAGTATACGCTGACAAGCCACAAACTTTAAATGACTTGGAAGCTAACATTCGTCGAGTTATTGGCGGAATTCAACCACAGCTGCTGGAAAGAGTATTCGAAAATTGGACTTCTCGATTGGGCTTTCTACGCGAACGAAATGGAGCCCATATGCCAGAAATCATTTTTAAACGTTAATGTCATGACACTGTAGTTCAAATAAATGCATTTTATGTCAATGCAGGTTGTTTTTCATTTTTTTTATTTAGTTTTAAAAACCGCACCAATAAAATAATCACCCTTTATAATTACTTTTAGTACATCTTAGTTTGTAACCTTAATTGTTAAAACAACAACGGTAGGTAATAGAATCTTTAGTTTTTTTAGAATTTTTTATTTTTCGTGAATATAACTGACTAATACTTACATCGCTATTGAATATTGATCCGTAATTCCCTTGTTCCAACAGCTCTTCTAGTTTCTCGTCCGAGACTTCCGCTTTTGCTGTGACAAACACATTTCAATATGGCATGAGACTAATGTAATGATTGAGAATTCCATAATTTATAATCCTCACTGGAAATAATGTTGCTAGAAATCAGTATTATTTGACTTTACTTCTATTAACTACTTTCCAATACATATTTGAAATACTTATAATTCTGTCATCAATATAAACTAGTTTAATTTTTCGTAAACATTAACAATTTTTATTTTTTAATTTTCTATTTTCTTGGTTGGGCTTTTTACTCGTTTCCTTACACCGCACATCTTAGCTTTCTCATATTATGTCATACAACTTGACAATTTTTGGAATTATGAAATAATTTGAATACTTTTTAATTTTTTTACTGCAAACAAAAATTGTTGTCAGAATTTGTTTTAAAACCAATAAACAAACTGTTACCAGAGCGCCCAATGGATATCACAAGCCCATTTAAAAATATGTGCTAAAAACAAAAATAATTTTCCTAAAATTACAATTTTAATCTTGAAACTTTTCTTCAGTTGGATTTTGCCAACTACATAAATAGTCTTTCTGGATTTCCAAAATAGTCCAGAAAGAAAGGGTTGAGCTAATAAAAAAATTATGTAATTATGTAAGTTAGATAACCTTCAAATGTGTACCACTACAAAATTACATCTTGCTACTTTTCACATGCAAATTTACGCTGTTTGTTTTACTACATTTCTTTATACTTTAGTTGATGGAGAAAAAATATATACCAATAAAATTGGTCAATTCTTAAACAAAAAAAAAAATAAAGAAAAGTAGTTTCTGTACACTTAATGATGACAGTAGGTAGGCAACAGGGTTGCAGTGGCTCTAGTGGAGGTTAGTGGAGAATTGAATTGTAACAACAATCATTAATGGCCAGTCATATTCTTAAAAAAATAATAAAGACCACAACATGTTGTGCTTCTAATTTTAAACTATTTTTCATTATCTGCACTCGTGTCCTCTTCACATTTTCACAAGACGTTGCTATATGGAAACCACCACTACGAATAATAGTCTTCCTGTGCTGTGTGACCTAGATTCTTATCTCAATTACCAGATAAACGAGATAAGCGAGGCAGCGAGATAAAGACACTGCAGAACAACACAAGTAATCGCTGTTGATTAAATGCATTAAATATTCATGAAAGAGAAAGGCCAGTGAGTGCAAGGCACTTACACGGGTCACTCTTGTCTTTGTTCTGTTCGCGGTTGAGCAGCACTCATCAGAGCGTACAGAGAGGCCTGTGGCTGCCCTGGAAACCACAGCTGCTGCTTCTGCTCATCGCCGAGTTGTCATGGTCCAACCATTGTCTCATCTCTTTTTCTGAGAACCGAGCCAG
This sequence comes from Homalodisca vitripennis, assembly GCF_021130785.1. NCBI lineage: Eukaryota > Metazoa > Arthropoda > Insecta > Hemiptera > Cicadellidae > Homalodisca > Homalodisca vitripennis. Next base: position 112,955,753 of record NC_060214.1, read on the forward strand.
GTGCCCTCTGGAGCGATCAAATCCCAGTGTTGAATCGTCAGAGCAAAACTAAAATTTCGGTGTTGAGTTTTCCTAATGACAATTGAAGATTCAAAGTGTTAGTGACTTCCAAGCAAATATTGAAAAGGCTTAGCCTGCTTCAAAAGTCACTTTGGATTTTAACTTCAAGACAAATTCTTATTATAGTCAAATAGACGATAACAGAGAAATTCAAGACGTATTAAATGTTGTGGGGCAGACGGAAAACACGTGTTGCATCGCAACAAAAAGTTTTAACTAAGTGTGTAGAAAGTACACCAAAAGGTCTAATAGAGGATAGGATTTAGGAGGTAAACATTGGTAAATAATCGTAAATCCTTCCTTTCCATTTAACAATTAACCACGCTATTAGAAAAAAACGGGGTTGGCATTTTGCTAAATGGGATAATGCAATTGGAAAACACAAACTTTCCTATTGGCAAGACAAAGAGAGGAGTAGATAAAAGTGAAAGACTGGAAAGAATACAGAAGAATCAGAAATGATGATAATGTAGGATAATTGAAGCTTCCTACCTATAGAGGCTATCCTGTGTATCCTCTCCTCGCATTTCTCCTTGTAGTCGACCTGCTCAAGGTTGAACTCTGTCACCGCTTGGACGAATAGGTGCAGCGTCGTTGCATGTTGCGTGCGACGTATCCTCAGCCCAGCAGGGACAGGATCGCCCTCCGACAGGTCTTCCTCCTCCTGCGAAATCCGCTTCTCAAGCGCTGTAACAAGAAACTGTCAATAAATTTCAAAAGTATTTCAATGGTATGTTGGGATATGAGTGGATTTCTTGTGATGAGAATAGGTTCAGGATATGACAAGTTCTCAAACTGTTGAAATATCCACTTCTGTAGAGCTGTTATACGAAAATGCCAAAAGACCTACGTTTTTCGACGGGGTGTTTTACTCGGAGATGTATGGATCCCTATACAATATGTGTCTTCTAGTGATATCCGCTTCTCTACGGCTGAACACGAACTTGCCAAAGACTTTTCGACAGAATATTTGTTGATTGGTGGGTCGATCATAAGTTGTGTCCCTAGTTATTTAAAATCTGGGAGGTTAACAAAATGTTTATATCGTATTCATAAAAGCACAACAATTATGTGAATGTTGAATTTAGCTCCAGTTCACCTTCGTCTGATGTGCAGAATCTGTAATCTGATGCTGTTGCAGACTTGACTCCTGGAATCTGGAGTCATGTTTGTCTGAAGGGATGCAAAAATAGTCGGTAACGAAGAAAGAAGACACAAAAATCGTCAGAGGACACCCACACTACAAAAAATTAGTGCTATTTTTGGATCCCTTCAGACAAACATGACTCCAGATTCCAGGAGTAAGAGGAAGATTCTACACGTAAGAGGAAGATTAACTGGAGCTAAATTCGACAATCTCGTCGAATCAGCCCTGCCCACCATAGCTGCTTTATGTGTAGAAGACTCAGGTTTTAGGATCGTGTCAGTTAACATCTTAGTGCACTCAATTGTGTACCAGCTGAGAAAGTGAGAATACCTCTTCACCTAGATTGCACTATTTTTTGTAGTCTGGTTGTCTCTGACGTCGAAACGATGTGGAGGTTCGTTTTGAGCATCTTCGTTCTTCGTCACCGACTATTTTTGGATCCCTTCAGACGAACATGACTCCAGATTCCAAAGTCTGCAACAACATCCGACTACAGATGCTGCACGTAAGAGGAAGGTTATCTGGAGCTAAATTCAACATCACATCGAATCAGCCCTTACCACCATGGCTGCTTTATTTTTAGCAGACTACAATTTTCTAATGGTCATCATCAATCAAAGATTTTGTCATAGTTTATCGCAACCACTAAGTTCTAGTTCTTCGTCTTTGCACAGTGGCAATGAAGTCCTTACTGAATTCTCATCTGACCGTCAGAGAGACAGCGGGTGCACGTAATAACAATGATGAAACGTTAATGCAGTTCCCAAACGTGTTGTGCTCTGTTGAAACCATCCGTTCACAGCTTCATTAGAATAACAAGAGCCTGCACCTCCGCCTGAGGCAACCGATGTGACAGTGTCTATTGTTTACACTTCATTGGTCACATGATAAATTCCAAGGCTGACGCTTACACTTTGTTGCTTCACACAGGAAATGGTTGTCAAGCCATTGCTTCCCTAATAATCGCGACTGAAATAGCTAATCCTGTTTTTTTTTTTTTTTTTTTTTTTTTTTTTTTTTTTTTTTTTTTTAGTTTGAACTATCCATAGTATACTCAGCTGATTCCAGCTAAACTGTTAAACTGAGTGTCCCGTAAATCTCTGGACAAAGGTATCCCTTTATTGCTCAGGTCAAGACAGACGTATTTTACCATATGAACATGGGTCTCCGGTGTTTAGTTTCCCATCTGTCTGTCTGTATGTGTTTTAATTAATTAATAACATAAAAAGTAATAAATTAAATTATACCAAATTGGGCTCAGATTTTATGCTAACAAGGTCAGTTACTGAAAAGAATATAATGCAATTATTATTAGTGTTTTCAAAATGGCGGACACTAAAACTTGTAAACTTGGAATGTCTTAAAATCTAGCTATTTTCTCAAAAATTATAAGTATAGCAGTTTTTAGAAGGGGTTTTCACAGATATAATGACAAAAAAATTATTAAAATCAAATAAAAAATAGATGATTTAGAGCATGTTTACTGTGACAAGACATGGCCCACATTAAGAGCTGCCGTTTATTCAGTTTTATTTTATTGCCTAAAATTCCTTAAAGTTCAACAATTTCTCGGAGGATGTTTTCCTAGCCCCTATTTTTGAAGAAAGAGTCCCGAAGGTATTTTGTACTTCCTAACTCACCCAGTGTGGCAGCCCCCCGAAATAATTTTCTATATACGTCACTGGCCCATAGTAACATCCGACTTCATCCCTGTAAGTTACTGATTATTCAAACATCTAACGAACTGTTGCTATCTTTTTCAGTTCATTCAAGCCATAGGTTTTGTTGTATTTAAATTTATAAGTACTCGTATTAATTTTGCCTCTATGGAATGTCTCAGTAATACTCTAAGTGATTACACAATAAATTACTTATCCGTAATTAATAATTAGTGATTAGTAATTTACTATTCAAATTCAGATAGCCATTAGGTAAAACCTTAATTAAGGTATTTAAATTGTATTTAACTATGGATGGCTGTTAAAAGTGTATAATTAGTCGTTTATGGCTACAGTAGCCTATACTTGACTAAACAAAACCAATGGTGATTTTCCACACACAATACAAGTACAAAATACGAGTATTACTATCCTGTCTATTACTATTCCACTGTATTTTCTATTCACCACCAAGTATTATTGTAGCGTTATCACAGGCTACATTGTCAATATGTGTGTTAATATTTGTATCAAAGAGAATATTAGAAAGTTACCGGATACGGAATTCATAAAAACGTCTACTAGATAACATTTGTTGGGTCTTTTCTAGTATGTCCCCGCATTCTATATTTTAATTTCTATAAGTTAGATTACGTTACTAGAGCTACAAATGTAATTTCTAAAGGTAATTGAGGTTAGGTTAAGCTAGGTTTTTGACAATAATTTGCAAAAAAATTGAAAAACGAGTTTCATTAATTTGTACGAAAAAACACAAATTAGTAATGAAAAATGTTTAAAATAATATACTATTCTGATGGCCAGAACGCTTTAATATCCTCCATGATTTGTTCGAACAAATCTGTGTTTTGGTGGCGATGTTTCCACAGAAACTCACACAAGTATGAGTCTAGCAAGTTGCGACTTGTACCGCATTCGTTCCTATTACGCCGTTTTGCCAACGCCCAGAGCGATTCGATTCTCTGTGATAGTGCTCCTGTTGTAGGATCAACAAAATTTTCAGAATGGGTTAGATCACGCGATGCTTGCCCGCTGCGCAGCGCTTCGCGCTGCTTGCTCTTTTAGAAAAAGATTAACTCGAGCTTGCAAAGTCCAAGCCCAGATCAAGCGGCGCGCGTTTATCACTGATAAGATAAGACGAGTGGAAAACGCACCTTATATAGGTAGGAGGTGGCCAAACTTGTGATTCGTCGGACCAACCAGAGTTTCAGGATTTCCCGCTTTTCAATTGACAATGAATTAACCGCTTTAATTACGATCTTTGTGAATGCGGGAACATATTAGAAAATACCCCAGTTGTTTACAGGGTAGTAATAACAAAAATACTAGGCTAACATCTCAGAATTGATTTCTTCTAGGTCTAGATTGTTTATTGGAGTTTATCTATCTAGGGTACGGTTATAAAGATAAGTGGCCATTATCTTCTTGTTGTAGTCCATACTTGCTTGTGATATTGATTTTTCTAGGGGAAAATGTCTTTTGCATATGACCAACCTTCTTCTCTTCCTTAATATACTGTGACTGAGAAAATGTTTCAATTTGAAAATCCGTAAAAAAAATCATTTTCCACAACTCTATGAGCGAATGCTCGTGTAAAAGTGAAAAGAATGTTCATTTATACATGTAAAGAACAATGTACAAAAGCTGTAACGTTTATTCTTGTATTTTATATAATAACATATTTCCGCAACCCTGTTACTCGTTACTAGTTAATACAAGTTACATCCGATCTTCTTGGAACTACATTTTTGGCGGATTAATAATCTAATTGGCACGCGTATTAATTTTTTTTGTCTCGTGAACTTTGTAGCTGCCGTTCCTGCTGCCGAGCAACATCTCGCGCGCCATGTCCGTAAGTAAAATTTAAATTTTCATGTTATAAATTAGCCCTTTCATGCGAAACATCTAATTTTGAATGTAATATATATATATATATATATATATATATATATATATTAATGTTGTAAATGGTAAAGTAACTTACCATGGTTGACGTTTTATTTGACAGATTAATATCGATAGGAAACAGGATTTTTCCGGATATTTGCCATCGTTCAGTGAAACAATAAATCAGTAACACTACGTTTCGAGATCTGCAATCTGATCTCTTCTTCAGGTAATAACTAACCTAATACATAAAAAATAACCTTCAAACAAAGAATAATATCGATAACTGTGTGGTGATGTCCTTCTGACGAGACCACGTTGTCATGAATCTTAAGTTGTCTCGATAAATGGCTAATACCGTCGTGATTTTGTTTTAGGCGAGTTCAACTTCGAATCTCTGATTTTAATTTCGAGTCTCTGAGTTTGATGTTAACCATGATTATAACTTCTAGTCTACTAATATTCACTTTTTCCGACTACAGCTGCAATGTCGAACCAAGATGCAAACGCCCGCGCTTGTGAGTCAACATCAACGCGAATGGAAGTCGATTTTAAGTTTTAATAATTATTAAGTTCGTATGCAAAATTCCCATAGAACATTGGAACCATTAGGACTATCCCCATTATAACATTTAGTTCATTACATCTCATTTGGCAACAACGTGGCAATACAATATTTTATTTTTAACATCTAGAAGCGGTACTTTTATGTTTATTCGCCACAGTATTTTCGTTATAAGTAAACTTTGCAAATCGAGTATTCATTGCTATGACCTCAGCGGTATCCAACCCCACGTGTTTCGTCCATTTGGTATAAAGCAATATTTCGTTTCTCTTCACCATTATCAACAGAGAGAATAGTAATATTCCACAATTTACCATGGATTCTACGTTCAACTATTATAAAATTAGGCTAGAGCATCGCTACGGGTAAAACCCTGCATTGGTGTTAGGACCTCACGACTATCATACATCAAGCAGTTAACTGTCAAAAAAGAAAAGGCAACGAAACAATTAAACCTACGTCGTTACTAGTATTCATTTACGGAACCTAAATTTCCCGCCAAAATTAAGTGTATTACCAATTTCAAAAGTAATGTCCCTGCACTGTATAATTCTGAGATCTGTTGATGAAGTTAGATGATTCTGACACCCACTGTACAATATCAGGTTACGGTTGAGATTCTACCCACTGTTGGTCGCAATAAATCAACGAGAGACGCCAGGAGAATCCGTCATTCCATCGTTGGCAAACCATCTGGCGGATACACAAACGAGAATACCACTATTATGGTGGATTGTGTTGCAAGGGTTTTGTATCTGCCCCATTGTTGGCTCATTTTTTCATTTATTAAAAATATATTGATGACTTTTAATTAATTAAACGTTTATGAAAGCATGTACAATTTCAAAATTTTTAATTTGATTTAAATTAAGTTACAGATCAGGTGTAAAGCCTTCAAATTTAGGCTATGTCAACGCTTTATGTACAGTATCACTTCCATGTCACAATGGAATAACAGCTGGACCATTTGTTTTCTTTCTCAACTTTTTGAAGTTCAAGGAAGGAGTCAGTATAGACACACGTAGGCGTAGAGCCATCTTTACTAATTAATAACTACCATAGAGTAACTTAGATAGTGCAGATATTTAAGTACGGTTTCCTAAACTTTATTCACAATGCAAGTTTAGACTAAAAGTTTATTAGGTGAAAATTATATAAATGTGCGTACTAATTGTAATCGCCCTTTAACGGAATCATCGATCATGGTTCTCAGACCCTAAAATCACGAAGGAAGCAGGATTTTTCCGGACATTTGCCCTCGTTCAGTGGTTCAAAATATCAGTAACACTTGTGAACGATGGCAAATGTCCAGAAAATCCTGTTTCCTTCACAATCCTTCCATCGTCAAAACCAAACTTCAAACTTAAAATCATCCATAGAGCAAAAATGTTTACATGGGCTATATAGATTTGGAATAATTCGTTAGCCAATTTAGAACAAACAATAGTAAAAAAATAGGAGTAAACATCAAAATTATTTACCATAATATCAAACTGAACTTGTCACAGAAATACATATAGTACATACGCCTTGAACACGTTCAGGCCTTATTAGTCATGCAGCATCAAGCGATATTAAGTTTCAAGATGACGACCGTTCGAAATTTTGCATTTCTAATTAACTATTATACCATAAAAAAATAACGTTTTTTAGTTTGAGTAACTGCAAGGTGTAGCCTACAAGTGCACATTTTACTATTTACTATATCTATCATGGTTTCAAAATGGCGGCCACTTAAAGCTAGGAAGTTGGAAAGTTACATTCCAGCCATGTAGGCATCGTAGAGAACATGGTAGTGCTCTCAAATTCTCGTTTCATTTACAAAAATGTTTGCTCTTTCATGGATTTCAATATCCCGCTATGTTCCAAGATAGTGATCTCACAAAAATTTGGGAAGTAAACAGTTACGTCGTGTCATTATAAGTAAATATGTTCTTAAACATTATTTTTACATCGATGCTACCAAACCAAGGTCTTGTTTTTAGAAATAGAGACCACTGTAGGCTACATTCTTAACAAGTGTTTAATCCTGTAACGTTTTGAGATGATTGAGTTTCTACATTGTAAAACAAATACAAGATTATAAATAGTTCAACCATTAGAGTTGTATTACCATCAGTATTGTACAACTAATAATACTTGTTTGGTTTGATATCGTATTTCTAATGACTGGCCGACATCAACTCGATCTTTCACCCTACTGTGCCGTAATTGCCAGGCCCAGCAGTCTACCAGCGGCCGTATATGTCCCTACTGTGTTGTATTTTTATATATTTAATTTTTTATATAGAAAGCATCTTAGTATTAACTTAAGTTTTCAGAAACCCTCTGTAACAATTTTCATAAAATGTAATTTTTTATAGCTCATTAGATGCTTAACCAAATACGAGTAGTATAAATCACATTTCTTTAAAAATTTATGTTTTTAAAAAATTGTATTTTATATTTTAGGCCTACTTACAAAAATCCAATTCAAACCGTACGAGTTGGGCGATCGAAACTACAATAACAACTCTGGAACGCTTTAAAATCACTATTTCCGATTCAAATATTGAGTCAAGATCTGATAGGGATTTTAAGAATTAGATTATCCCCACTTAAGGGCTATTAAATCATGTAAAATGGCAGGAACTATTTCTTAATAAAAAAAGAAAGATTTAATGTATACTTTAAATAAACCTTTTAGATCCGAAACCGAGGAAGCCAGATATGAAAATATCTAACTTTCCAAAAAGTATTTGGTGGCAAAATACAAAACTAGAAGTATGTGAAAGGAAAATGATTGCTCGATATTTTGGCACTGTTTAATTTAATCTTAGTTCTTAGACTTAATGGCCGGTGTCACTACTAATATCAAGCTTTCCGATTCACGTCCTGTCGAAACATTCCTAGTACAATCTATTCGCAGAATATTTTCCCTCCGTTGTAAAGAGCCATTTTTTACCAATACAAACTGAAAACTGCCAATAATATACATCCGTCTGTAAAGATGACTTGAAAGTAGACGGAGCTTTAATCTTAGCCAAGAACGTAGCCAGGAAAAGATTTCGGAGGGGGGATTCAGACAACTGGTATTTTG